>NW_028288536.1:0-600000 GCF_059628265.1 Tinamus guttatus
GGAAAGGCAAGGAAAGGCAAGGAAAGGCAAGGAAAGGCAAGGAAAGGCAAGGAAAGGCAAGGAAAGGCAAGGAAAGGCAAGGAAAGGCAAGGAAAGGCAAGGAAAGGCAAGGAAAGGCAAGGAAAGGCAAGGAAAGGCAAGGAAAGGCAAGGAAAGGCAAGGAAAGGAAAGGAAAGGAAAGGAAAGGAAAGGAAAGGAAAGGAAAAGGGAGAAAGCAAATGTAAGCATAGAAACTGTAGGAGAGAGAAGAAATGTGTCCTACTGGGCAAATTTTAATGAGAACCAGAGGTTCTCAGTGTGAGTTTGCAAAGGAAGAAAGATATGAATGTTGATTTCACGAGGAATCTGATTTTCAAAAGTTTAATAATTTTTTTATTTCAGTCTTTTAAAAAATAACCTGATGCCTCTACTCATTACTGCTTTACTACCAAAGTACACGTAACAGACTTTTTCTCCTTTTTTCTACACACATCAGGCTTACATATTTGATTCACAGAAAGCTACAGGTCACAATTCTTGGGGAGAAAGAAGAAAGAGATAATTCCTTCAGCATGGTTTTGATCTCATTATCAAGAATGAAACAATGATGTGGTTCAGTGTTCTATACAATGATCTCTAATACATTTCAAAATTTTCTTTCCGTAAGAAATTGGCAAGTAGATATTTTGAAATTCTCTTTTTAATGGCTATCTTCATGAAATTGCTCAGATAAGACTTTAACATGTATCTGTAACATGGAGTGTGGCCAAAGCCCGTCATTCACAAATCAGGAGTGAGAAATAGATCTAAACTGTTTTTGTGTTTTGAATTTTTTATTTAGTTTTAAATAAGAATGGTTAGATCTTTGCAACTATCTCCTGGTTTTTAGGCTTTAAGAGCCACCAACCAAGCTTTCAAAGGGGGCTTGTTAAAAGCATGAGGTATTCCAAGATGAGATAAAATCACCGAGGGTTGCAAGAAGGAAGGCTTTATGCTGGTGCCGTTTCACAGCCCGTTGTGAAAGCCCATTGCTTGGAGGAAAGGTACCGCTCCTCTGGCAAATGCCCACGGCCCCATCTCCAGCTGTCTCCTACATGGCAGCCAAGGTGGGAGGACCCACACGCACGTGCACACTTCCCGTAGGGCCCCAAAGAATATCCTCATAGAAATGCACTTGCATTTTCAGTTCAAGCAGAATTTAATTCTCATTCTCCTTCTTGACCTCTCCAGGCACTGCCAAAGTCTTTATTCAGGTACGCACAAAAAAAAGTAACAACCAAAAACAAGGAGAATGCAATTTCTGTCAACCAAACACTACTCAAGGGCAGAAGACCTGGATCCACTTGACCTTGAATTTGCAGGGGTAGCTTTTTATGCCAAACAAGAAAACAACAACAACAAACAAAAAAAAAGGAATAGAAGCTTCTGCTTTTTGCTACTCCAGCCAAAGTTTTATTTCCTTTTGTTTCTTGTTTAGTTGTAACATGTGCATTCCTGGGTACACATAGCACTGTCTGTAGCGCTCAGTCTTCCACATAGTAAAGTTTACTTTGCTGTGACAATATTAACATTTGCACTTCCTGAGTGGCCTTTGAGTATGTGATATTACTGGTGTATTAAAGTAGGTTTTTAAATTTTAGTACATTTATAAATAAAAAAGAGGAAAGCTAGCAACTGTGCAGGCTGGTTAAAACAATGAAGAAAAGGGCAGACAGCTGTGACATTAAATCAACTTTTTCAAAAGCATCCATTGCTAATGAACATACACCAGATATTTAGACACTATTTAGTTTAATTCATTTCCAAATGCCAAACCAATTCCAAATGCCAAAGAGTGACTACAAAAGGCATTTCTGTTTACCTTAACATTCACTGTTTTGTCTCTATTGCTGGAAATTAAAAAAAAAAAAAAAACAGAAGGAATCAAGCGGCCCGAGGCACAAGTCTCTCTATTGCGCAGAGGCAGCTCTGCCCAAAAAGAGCAACAGGAGATTTGCAAAATCCTGCCCCAAACCTGCAATGATTTTAAGGCAACTGGGGCATGATTATATTAGCACTTTTCACACTTTTTTTTTTCCAAAATCCTACATTAATTCATTGCATCTCTTCGTAATGGAGGCATAAAATAGCATGAAGAGATGCAAAAACACAACTCTGTTCTTTGCAACAGAGAAGACTATTTGTGATGTTGTGATATTTCTGTAGCATTGCAGTCTCCTCAGAAACCAGAGGTCGTAGTTGGTTTACCTGAGTTTGTACATGAAGATGTGAGGAGGCCGGGGGAACTGAGTTATTGCACGGACAGGAGGTTGTTCAGGAGGGAGGGAGATGCCAGTAAGTGCACCAAGTGTATGGCTGCTGCTGATGGAGAAATGAGTTTCAGCAAACAAGCATGTTCTTTGTCATGCAAAAGAGATGCTTCATTAATAAGGAGCTGAGGAGCATCACTCAGGCTCCGCGTAGGCATGAGACAGTCAGGGGACATCCCTGACCCGTACGGTGTAACCCAGCTGTCACAGCACCACGGCTGCTCAGGCCAGAAAGTTGCTTTTCTGCAAGCAGCACATAGACTCACATTCTAGGCTTTTGTATTTAAATCCTTGAATTAAAGTGTGGGGCAACTCCCAGCAGGAAAATATCCTAGAGTTGCTCCATGTGCTAACACTGCAATGAACTGAGCACTTAAAAGTACATCTGAAACATTTTGTTAAGCAGAAAAGTAGCTAAGCCATCACTGTAGAGCTAAGACCAAAAACACAGACTGGCTAGTTTCTTTTGGCTTATAATAACGACCTAAATAGCTACAGTGAGACTCTTGTGCTAACAAACCCCTGCAATACTTGGGTTGCAAATGTTGGTTTTTATTTTTAATTAGCTTAAAAAACTTAGTATCAATTTTACAATTTTTTTGTTAATGCATAAAATCCATGTGCAGAGTCTAACATTTCTGCCAGTCTCCCTACTATAGGAAAAGAATATCAGTTTGTGCTTCCTACTACCTCCCCCAGTCACCCAATGGGTGAATTCTGTAGCCTGCCTTGTTAGTGGCACAGCAGGAAGCAAAAACGAAACCGAGTTGTTTGTATAAGATGAGATGTTGGGCTGCCAACTGTTATAAATCTTGTGCTACTTAAAGCTTCAGCTTTTCTTCAAGACTACTCCACCCCCTACTGTGGTTTCAAACTGTTGGAGCGGCATTAGGAGACACAGCTGAAAGCAGTAATATTGGCATTTGGGGAAGGGGGAGATAAAGGGAAAGTGTGATGAAGTGGCTAGGCACGAATGTTTTAGTGGAAGAGCCGCACATATAAGTCCCGTAGCTACAGAGCTTTGGGTGCTGTGGCTGTGGGAAGGGGATTTGCCCCCTGCACTATTACCTGCAGCCATACCTATTATCGCCAGCTTGTCTGTAAGTGTAACTGCTTGTAACCTCACACAAGCATTTTCACTGTCATATCGTATTAAATGAGCTATAATTGTAGCCTAATAGAGTGCGATAACCTAAAAGTGATAGTGCATGACAGCACCTGTCAACACGTCACAAAGGATCGTGTGGAATGCTGAATTATACCCATTTTATACCACACTAATGAGGCAGCGCACTTCTAGCCAGTCGTAAATAAACAGGTTTCAGTTTCTTTCTATGGCATGAGAAGTACTGTTTTGCACAGAGACCCGCTAAAGTCACAATAAGGTGATCTCCCATCTGATAAGAGCATCATGGTGTGGCCATTAATGACAACACTGATGTTGCTTTTATCATTATTACATGTCCAATGAGTTTCTTTTGGTGTGACTCTTTCTTTGCATTTTCTAGAGAAGAAAACAGGGGAAAACATAAAGAAAACCAAGACTGACTGTCCCTAATAAAGCTTTAATATAAAACGGATCTATTGTCTGACTGTTTCAACAGCACCTGAGTGAGGGCCTGATATGGGCAAAATCCTACTCCTCTGAAGATCAAGGGTTGTGCTGGTGCCTGGCCTTCCTCCATCCATTCTGTAAGTCAGATTTAAAAATTTTATGGGAAGAGAAAAGGGAAACGATAGTAGGAAGAGGAAAGAGAGAGAGAGAGAGACACTTTCAGCCAAATCGAAAGAAAAGTAAAGGCACAAAATGCATGTACAGTGCCCATTATTTTCTGTAACCTAACTGGATCAAAGTGTCTTCATTTTGAATATCTGCTTAGGCCTCAGCAAAGAGAGCCATAAATAACCTCTTATAGTCCTGAGCCAGGTCCATGTTAGGAAAGGTTGATAGAGCCATCTGAAGCATAGATCTGTGTGCCCTGACCAGGGCAGAGGCCCCATACACCAAATACACCCTCTTGTCTTGCATAGGGCTCAGCCATGACTTGCTCAGTAGCATCTTTTCTTCTTAGCTGAAGAAGGACGTGGGAGCAGCGGTCATGCTAGACAATTTCATTCTTTCCTTCATTCTTGCTCTTAATTACTCAGGTAATGTGAGAAGTAACTCAATCAGTAGCATTTAAGAAAAGTCTGACACGTAAAAATAAAAACATGCTTCTTGAGAGACAGAGGGACTGATAAAGAGTCGACTATATTTCAGAGAAATAAAGTATTTTTGCTATAAGGAAAATATGGGAGGTAAGCAGTAGGAACCCAATACAGTCTGAAACAAGCACTAAATCCTGAACTAAATCTGTTCATTTAAGAACAATCATCACCCACAGGGCCCATGAAATGGGTGTCCTTTGGGATCCTGGGAAAATAATCTGGGTTACTTCTTTAATCTGTCCGTTATTACATAGGAAGAGAGAGCTTGAAATCACAGGCTACAAAAGATGCAGCAGCTCTTCCATAATGAGTGAAAATCAGCAATCTGGCCTTTGTAACTTCCTGCTCTCCATTGACAACTGAGCTGTTGGGGAAATCAGACACATGATTTGGCTGTATTCAGCTCCATAAAGTAACCAGGAACCACTCATTGCAGGAATGCTCATTACTAGTTTGCTGCAAAAATGATGTCTTTATAATTCCACTAGAAATACATGTCACTTGAATATAGATACCACACACTATTTTATTGTTTTAATTCTCAGAATTGCTAATTTAGCAGTAGTGTTGTGAGGGACTGCTTAAATAACCACTTTATTTGTCAAACCTTATTTACAGGTCATTATTTATTTATCTATTACGGTATTAAAACCTATAGAATAATCTCACTTGAATATTTTCTCCATATTCTTATCTTTGTAACAGATGAATGGAATGAGAATCACGTCCTTCATCTATCTCAAACAGAAGTGAGTTAAAAATCATTATTCAAAGATTATACAGTCATTTTCCTCAGAAGTTATTTTCAATCATTCTTCCAACAATGAGCTAGCCCATGCAGGATAGAAGGAATGAGTGTCCTTATTTACTGCAGAAACAGCACAGGTCAAAATTTTTCATGACTTTGGTTTCATTTCATTTTTACTGAAAAATATTATTTCAAAATACTGAAATAAATTATTTTCAGATTTTCAAAATATTTAATCCTTTCTCTTCAAAAGTTAAACTTCTCAAAATGAAAAATTCACTTAATGAGGATTTAAACTCCCCCAACCAATGTAAACATTTATCATCTTTGAGCCCAAGCTATTTTTTTCTTTTTTTTTTCATTTTGCCAAGAAATCCAATAAAATTTTATGTTTCAAATCACCCCAGGATGAAGGGTCTTTTTTTTTTCTTCAGTTTGTCCACTGAAGTGAAAAATCAATTATTCACACAGCTCTACTTTAAAATGACTTGGAACTATCTAATTGTGCATGTAGGCAGTCACTTACTGTATGATCTTATTACTGCCTTCCTAATTCTTGATCTTTCCCCCCATAACTGTTGTTATATTTTGTTCTAAGTCAACGTGTAAACTGTTATGGGCAGAGACTTTGCCTCCCAGTATCTCTGAAAAGAGTGGGTACAACAGTTATCCCTATACCTGTGGTATAGAAATGGTACAGGGTTGTGTCCATCAGCCCTCCCTAATACTTTCTTGCCACTCCAGGTGACATTTCTAAACTTCAGGATTCATAGCACTCTATTTTCTCCTGAAAGTAATAATTCAATGTTCCAGACTAATTATTAAACCTTTTGCATTGGGGCCATCTATTGCTGTGAGAATTGGAAGCCAACTTAAGTAAGGAAATACAACAGAAACCTTTAAAATCTCCATAGAAGAGGGAGAGCTAAATGTTTGATTTCAAAACTGGAAAGCAGATGAAAGAAGCAGCAAATGATAGAGAAGGTTGGAAGAGCCTAGTTTCTGCCTGCTCGCCAATGTTGGCAAAGGAAGAATAGATAGATGAATGAATGGCTCTTGGTGTACATATAATTACCAGATCATTCAAATACATCTTTATCTTCAACTGTCTCTTCCAGCTTTTTTTGTTGTTTGGTTTGTTTGTTTTTAAAAGAAACATGTGGTACTATTTTCTGGCCTCTGCTCAGGCTGGTGCGAGTTTACTTCAGCGGACTTATGCCTCGTTTGCAGTGCAGTAGCAGAGATATCTTTGGTCCTAAAAACTGCACTTTATGTAATCAAAGATTTGCTGTAGAAATGTTTTATTCCCCCTCAACACCAAGTAGATATTTCATCTTAACCCGGACAAATGGTAGATCCTGACAAAACCTCACTGCAGCAATCAGAGACAGAGGAGAAAGCAATGTTGCATTCATACAGCAGCCCCCAGATTATTCTCAATCAGTCAGAAATAATTCCTGTGTTGTTCTGTGTTTTAATGTCCTCATAAAATTTTACTGTCCCCCTTTTCATCTTATAACTAACAACACAGTTGTCACAAATATGCTCTCAAACAACATGGGGCACAGTCTAAAAAAACATCTTTGTGAAAAAACATAGCTTGTTGGCAAATTCTAAAATAAATCCCTTTCTATTTGCAAAGCCTTTCCCATGCATCCTCTGTATGTAGTTCATACAAGTCATAGTTCTCTGCCACTGCACAGGACCAAAGCTGAGACAGAATCTCTGTATTAGACAATTGCTTAATATTTCAGGGCACTGATTGAGTAACTGGTTGGGTTGAGTGCGAACGCTCGGCACGACCTTCCATGGGAGCCCACACACCAGCCTAGCAAACTTGAATTCGTATGTTGTCCTCCAACATTGCATGTTTTCTTTGGAAAACATGCTGACAAAAATAGCTCATAAAAGACCCCATATCAACCCTAAACACAGACACTAGCAAAAAACCAGACGAGAAGATAACAGCATTATTGGTGCCAGTCATGCACCCTCTAGCCCCTGACCCAGGCCAAGATCCCGCACACAGCGCTTGGGAAGGAATGGCACCAGAGAGCAGGGCCACAAGGGACAACCCTCAGAGCAGTGTCCCACATCACTGGCAGGAAATTATATGCCATTTTGTATGTAGGGGACATATTACAGAATAAATTGTAGCTATTTAATTAACTGTACTTTGCAGTTCTATATTATTAGCTACTGAGGGCAACTGGCTGCTTGGCACTGTAGGCAGTGTCGATTACATGCGCAGCCTCAACTTGCTAATTGAGTAAGAGCAAGTGTGCACAGCTCGGCTGGCTGCTGTCCCAGCGCCTCCTGCACCCACCGCGCGAGCGTCTCGGCTTCTCCTGCTGGACATGCCGGGAAACGGTGCGAATTAAAGCGGATTCACTTCTCCAGCCGACACATAGGGAGAAACTCGCCGCCCGTTTGCTCATGCCATGCTAACAAATTCAGGCCCTAATTCGAAAGGGCTGTTCTGGGAATGGAAAGAGGCTTTCTTCTGCTCAGCTGAATTTCTAAAAGAATCTTTATCAGAAGCCCAAGTACCACCCACATTCGCCAGCTGACACCCTGCGTCAGACTCTGCTGGTTTTGTAAATTCCATCAAGACCCCAGGGACAGATGAAGTGCAACAGTAAATACATCTTGGGTCTTTTTTTCTTTTCTTTTCTTTTCTTTTTTTTTTTTTCCTCTTTTTTTTTCCTCTTTTTTCTTTTTTTTTTTATAGCAATTCCTTTGCTATGCCAGTGGAATTTAGAAAGATCAGTGGAAATGATACAGACTTGTGTAACATTTGACATCGATTTCAGCAACATCTGAGCTCTCTACAAAAGAACTTCGCAGTTTAATTAGAATGGCGTGCATCCAGCAACTGTGTTCAGAATAAACAAAAATTAGAGCATAGGGATGATTTTTTTTCCAAACAGTAGCTCAATAGGGAGAGGAGAGAATTTAATTACACTCATACATTCACAAATTGTTTTAGAAGCACTCTGCCAGGACAATTGCTTTGGATTAGAGGCCATGAGGATGCCCAAAAGGCTAAGTCAAACTGCATGCATGTTGTCTAGTGGGTGAAAGGAGGAACTGATATTAGGCCTCTGCTCAGGACCTTCTTTTCATTGTTTGAGCTCTGCAAAAAGTAGGGGAAATAATATGAGAAGCCTGATTTTCTTCATATATGATTTCCTATTGTTTGAATTCTTCTTCCTGATGAAAGTATCATGGATAAAATAGATCATATTAGCTTTGATCTGAGCCTTTCCCAGCAGCCCATAAAACACAGCTTTGTGCACCAGCACACGAACAACACCAATAAAAGGGGTGCACTTAAGGGCAGGATTTTATGGATCCATCTGCCAAGCATTTCTTTGCAAGAGGAGAAACACATCACGAGTCTAAGCAGATGCCAGGACTCACCAAATCACTTATTGCCAGCAAAACATCAAGCCAATTTGGTGCTCTCTGCAAGCTGTTTACAGAAGAATTGCATTGCCCTTGATACATTTTTTATTCTTCTTCACAAACAACGGATGAGGACATTTGAGTTCTCCTAATGGATGCATCCAATTGTATTCATTGGCTATATGACTAGGTGTGACATGTAAGCTTAACCTTATAGCTGCTCTGCAATTGCCCAAACTAGTCTCTGCGCTTCAGAGCAGAGTCTGAAGAAGAAATCACCGAGGCACTGACTGTAAGGGCGTTCTTCGGAGAAATGAACATGGCAGGAAATGATGCCAAGGACACTGAAACACTCATCCATGACCAAGCAGGGTCCCAATTTGCAGATTTATCTGAGTTCCATCCCCAGGCTGAGAGTGAGGATTCAGAGGACACCAGATTCATAAGCAGTTAAGGAGATGACACATTCAGTCTTCCTGCACATAGGTCCTGAGCTTTGAGAGTGGAAGAGCAGGCATTGCCACTGCATAAAACTGGTCAATGATATGCAGCAAACAGAAGTGCACTTGCTGCTCAAGGACATGCATACGCAAATGGGATGCCACCGCCATAGGGCACAGTCATCACAGTATAGAATAATTTCATTTGGAAGGGACGTTTGGAGGTCATCTGGTGCAACCACCTGCTCAAAACACATCTGAAAAGTCTTCAGATGACTGTCCTTCCCATTCTTTCGTGTTCCCACTTGTCTTCCCTTTCTTCGTACCTCCTGCCGATGTGGGGACACCACAGTACAGCTCAGGAGAGGAAACCTTCCAGTCCTTCCTCCCCAGGCCTCCAAAAGCCCCTTGTGAGCTGCAAACACAGGGCCAGACAGGCCTGTGCGCGCTGGGAGAGACGCGCTGTTTGCAAAGCGCCTCCTGCGCACCTGGGTGCCAGCAAGCCCTGACCATCCAAATGTTTGTGCAGAGGGAATGCAGGGAGCAGAAACGTGATCCGATGGAATCGCGAGCCAGCTTTAGCAAACACGGGCTCTAATTAATTTTTCCCTCCCCTTGTTTACCCAGCTTTGTATGTAACGGAGAGTTGAACCGGGCTTATCGGTAATTACCAACAGTGCTGGAAACTTTGCGCATCACGGTGCTGCGTGACTGTGCAAGGTGGCGATCCGTGAAGAAGGGTGGATTTTCTTATTTCAAAAAATCCACAAAACCTCTCCTGTCTCTAATTAGCACTCCCATGCTGGGGTGAGAGAAGAGGACAACGGGGGAAAGCGGAGGGCTGAGACGCATCCTTTTGGGATCTAATTGCAAAAGTTTCCTGGACGGAAAAGGCTACGTTCTGGCTCAGTCCACGAAGGCTCTCCCCACAGTCCAGCTCCTGCGCTAGGGCTCCGGCAGCCTCTTTCCCAGCCCGCAAATTGCATTTCCCCATTCCATAGTGACACCTGCTGGGAGCAACGAGCTGATGGAGCGGAGACTCCCCCTCCGCTGCTCCGCTCGGCGCCGAGCAAAGGGTCTCGGCTAATCCCGCGGCGGGGGGGGGGGGTCTGCACCTTCCCTCACGGATTGAGATGGAGGGAGAAGGGATCCCTGCAGGAGGATTAACTCTTTGAGAGGCCTCACAGGACCCGGCAGCCCCTCAGGAGCAGGAGAGCGGAGCTGCAGGGATGAGGAGGCTGTTCGGATGCAGAGGGCCCGGTGCAGTAAGGGGAAGCAGAGATGAATTTGTCCTTGGCAGAAGCTGAAAGGTTGTCCGAGAGAGAGGGTTGCTTTACACATGTCCTTTTCTCACAGTCCTGCAAATATTCCTGCCCCTGCAGGAGGACACAACACAGGGCCAGTATCTGTGGTCAGATCCAGTGTGGCCATTCCCATGACAGCCTGAACTGTGGCTTTCCTGTGTTTTCTTTTCTCCTTTCCTCATGAGGGTTTTGCCATTTACCATTCTTCCCCATTTAGATCCCATTGTGCTTGGCATACGAGCTGTGATCCCGCAACACATGCATGCAATAACGGGAGAAACTGAGAAATCCTGCTCTAACCCTGCTCTATGCCATCCCCCTACTCCAAGCCGAAGGGGAAATTTGGCAGGAAAAGTGCCAAAATGTTTTAGAAATAAACAACAGACACCACAGTCATCACACATCTTCAGAGGCAGGATAGTAATTTCTGTAATGTATTTTTAACAGTGAGGAGTGATGGGAGGGAAGCCACTTAAACCTAATGCAAACGGAGGATTTGTCAGCCGCACAGTTTGTATAATGTCATACCTAGGAAATGTTATAAAAATTGAGGGATTATGGAGAGGAGAGACATATCTAAAATTGGAGGCCTCCTTTTAGAGCTTTAACCCCCCCACATTCCTCTTCCAGATCACTGGGAATGCTCTTCCTCAAGGAAGAGCAGGAGCCGATCTCAGAAATTTTGACAGTTCTTTAAGCTTCATGTTACTTAAGAAACTCTTCCCTCCCTCTCCTCGCTACCTCTTCCAGTTTTTGCCAACCACTGCATCTCCTCATTTCAGCTCTTCAGTGATCCCAAAACATTTTAACCCCAGCAGGGCAGTCTGCAAATGCTTCCAGTCTATTTTCTTTCTCCTTTCCGGGCAGTTTCTGTGACCAGAAACCCTATCTAACACGGAGGCTTCCCGTTGTTTTGCTTAAGGTTTTGGCCCCAGCTTAAAGGTGTTAGCAATGGGACTGTGTGACCAGCTGATGCACAGTGACAGCAGATATGAACACATCTGGAAATTCTTCACAGCAGTGCTTCGAGAGGGTTAATTGCACTGACCTCATTTAAAAAGCACTTTGAGCTCTGTGGATGAATAAAACTGCATTAAAATGTGTATTATTATTATTAATATGGATATTATGTATTAATATTAATATCACTCTCATGGCTAATTATTTAAGGAAGAAACCATTGAAGCACTTGCTTATAGTAAAAAGCGTCGCAGAACCCAAGAAGCAGGAGTCTGGTGGACTGCAGAGTCTAGCAACCCACCGGAGCTGTCTTGCTCCAGAAAGGACGTTCATCATTATTAAGGTAATTTAAGACTTGTGCTAAGGGTAAATTATGTTTACGCACATTAGCCTTAGTTGTGTTAAGGCTGACCCAATCCAAGCTCTGAAAAGATTTAAGCGGATAATATCTGAGCTAAAAGCGAACGTCCCATGAAGGCAGGAGAAAAGCTATGCTGTTGTTAGCAGCACTGAACCCACAACCTTGTCCTGCGTGGGGCCGGCGTCGCTGCCGGGGCGCTCCGTGCCCCTTCCCCATGGCAGCCCCACATGGCAGCCCCGCTCCTGTCCCCACGCGCCTGCAGTAAGCGCAGAGCTTTGGATGGGCATTTGTCCCTCTGCAAGCCTCACTGTGGGAATATCCAGCACTGCACCTTCCCCTCTCCGGAAAACCGCCACCTTTCTTCTTCCTCCCTTCTCTTATCTGCTTTTTATGGGTCACTGAGTGAGAATAAATAGTGCCAGGCTGACGGATAGAGGTGCCAGCTGACAGGATTTCCATCCTGCTTAAAATACATGGGCTGTGGCTTACGTGGGGTGACATGGATATTACCTGTGTCTCCTTTTATTCTAACATGTAAATACAAATTTCTACAGATGTGATATATGCTGTGGGTTGTCTTTCACAGAGGAAGCAGTAGGCGGGCATCCCTGTCCCGCCAGACTCAGTTTAGTTAGCCTTTTGAAAAGTCTTATGCTGGAAGAATTGGTAATTCAGAAGTTCTCATAGTAAAAGTGTCTTTTCCCACTTAAAACTACATCTTTGACACTCTTCTTCCGTAGAATCTGGGTGTTTTAAAAATCTGTTAGGGGCCAAACATTTTTTAAGTTGTTCCCTCACAGCTCCATCTTTTTTCATCACTGAGCTTTTTTAGATACTCTTGTGAACACACATTCTGGTAATGCCCAAATGGGCAGTATCAGAAATCTTCCAGCCAAAGATGAGATTCTGTTTGGCTTTTACACATTATTATATAAATCTTACTGAAGAATTTCAACCTGCACATACCAAGTTCTCTTCTAACCCCTCCAGACTCGCATCCTCCAAAGCAGCTAACAGTCAGGAGACCCACAAATTAATTGCATGTTGTACAACTCTAAAAACAAAACAAGCTTTTTGCATAGGCGAAGGTGGAGATACAGCAATGGGTATATAATACTGACCCAGCTGGCCCTGTCTCTGCAGGTAAAGCACAGAGCATAACCCAAGTTACAGTTCTTCTCTTTCTTGCCAACTCCATTGCCCACCACTGTATGGTCACTATCAGATGAGAGAGTCCAACACCTGAGATGATATAACTTTTTAGAGCTAAAGAGTTGTCTACGCTACATCACAACATCTCGGGAGAGTCAGTGCAGAAGACATAGCTCATGTGTTAAGTTACATCCCTATCTTCCTGAGGACAGACGCCTCACTGGGTCCTGAAATAGCTCACATCATAGTTCTGCAAACTGGCCTTGATAACTAACCAGAGGCTGTGGCGTGTGTGGCATATGCACGCTCGTGCTCTGAAACTCTCAGAGGAAGCTTAACACTTCCTTATATAAAGCCTGCTCCTCGGGAAAGGCTTGGAGTAATGCTCTTTGCATTGGGTGATATGATAGATGTGCCAAAGAAACAAGTTTCAGTATAACCTTAGCACTAGTCCCAGGAACATACTGGAAAACAGAAGTTGCTCTTCAAAGTTCAGGGCAAAGCTTTAAAGCTTGAAAAACGTTTTTGATTTAATTGCTGGGAAAAGAAAGGAAGAAGGAATGGAAGAAGGATTACGTCCAAAATTTTGGTTTCCTAATCAATACCCGCTGTACCTCCTGGGTACAGGGCTCCCATTTCCTGAGAGGGGTTAAGTGCAGTCTGATCACTCCAGCTCTTCAGTCCAATACATCTATTAGAGTTAGCAATGACCTGGGTTTGAGATCAGTCACTTTACTTCTCATGGAAAATTCTCTGATTCTCCAACAATAAAATAATTAAATTCTCCACAGAGTAGAGCATTTATGGGTTAAATCTTCCTGGGAGTTGCTAGTCTTAACTTTGTTCAATGTTTTGTAAAATTCAAAATCAGGCTCATTATGTTAAGAGCAGAATTCAAATCTATTTGCCATCTCATAATCGCTAGCTCTCCTGCTACAAAATCTAGGCCTGGGCTTAATTTGGGAAGACAGAATTAGTCCTTTTCAAGAAGTAATCATCAAAGATCAATGACCATCAAAGTACTTTACTTGGGAGAAAAAAAAAAGGCCAAATTTCAAGATAGGACAGACAGTGAGATTGGAGTGCTTGAAGCTGGTGGAATTTTTTTAAGTCATTCACAAATACTATATCTACCCTTGACAGGTCATTTCATTCTATTTAGCACTTTTTATTCTCTGTGGTTTATAAGCTCTTAAGCAAATGTAAGAGGGAGGAAAAGCTAACGTGCCTGATAATACACTATATCAGGCTGACAACCTAACTGAATTTCCCCTGTGGTGCTAGGAAAACGGTGTTCCAAAAAGTAATAACACACAGAGAAAAAAAAGAAAAAAGAAAGAAAAAAAGAAGAAAAGGGGGGAAAGGGGATCATAGAGATCATGCCGTCACATTTAATTTCAGAGAACAAAACGTGAAGCTGATTTCTCTTCAGATCAGTTGTATACCAGTTGGAACATGGGTGCCTAGCACTGCGACAGAGTAATATGATCTGAGCTTTAAATAGCTGCCAAATAACCATGTGGTGGCTGGCAGCATTAAACGTGTTGCAATGAGAGTGATCTGTTTCAAAGTAAAACCACATAACAGAGGATAAGTCAATCTGATGCGGGATAGAAGTGGGGGGGGGGAACGTTTTTCATTATCTTTCTAGATTTCTTTCTGCTTTAAGTGTGTTTTATTCTTGAAGAAGCATTAATTTATGTTTTTTTTCTTAACCAGTTTAATTCGTGAATGAGATGCAGGTCATTTCAGAGAATGTCTCCTTGGGATATCCGGGGCACAGGCTATGGAAGAATGATGTGGAGTACCATTGCCGAGACCACCTCCTTTCCCACAACCTAGGCCAAAGTGGCTGCCTGTCAGTGTGAAAGGTGCATTCTGCATGTGTGTGCTCCCCTGGGTTTCTATAAAAGGTGTCCTTGGCAGTTCTTAGGATCAGATAAGCTACAGGCATTTCACTTAGAGCAAATAACCTGGGATGACTTTCCTACGGTACCGCTGCTCTGCTTCAATGTGAAGTCTGTCAGCACTCTGAGAGACACATTTGGGCCCTTACAGATACAAGGAGAAATGAGATGCAGAATCGGAAGGTGTCTAACACAGGAGATCCTACCAGCCCTCCATTTATTCCTACCTTCATTCTACATCTGATAATCACTATTCTCATGTCATCATGTCTCTTGGGAGGAACAGAAATATTTTGTATTGGTTAGACAGACCAGTTTAAACTGGAAACATGAGTGAGACATATGAAGTGAAAAGTGGTACTGAAAATCTTGAGGTTCTTCATTTCTTCTGACACTTCCGATTGCAAATGCCTGGTTTGTTTTCAGTTTCAGTATCTCCGTTGCCTCCAACAAGGCAATCCTGATGTGCTCTAAGCTAACACAGCAAAATTTCCTGTGAACATATTTTATCTAGTCTTCACTGCTTGGGAATTACACTGCCCAAAATACAAGCAGGAAGAGAAGAGCCAGAGGAAAACCTAGCTGCTCCATTAGAAGGTAAACAGCTCCTGCAAGAGGTTCAGCTTGACTTCTTAAGAGATAGTTAAGTGCAAGCCAGTTATGATTTTGCAAGAATGTGGACAGCAGTAAAGATATTACTTACTGCTCTCCTATTAGCAGCTTAATAGCACATTATAGTTGCAGTTGCAGTAGCGAGGCTCCCTGCAGAGAAATAGAGCAGGCTTTATTTTGCATTTTCCCAAAGGAGAATATTGCTTTACCTCACTAAGGCAAACGTTAATAAGCAACCACATATTTCATGAAGAGCAGACCAAGGGAGAATTCCAGCAGCCACCCCAGTGAGTAACAAGGATTAACTAGGGGCAAATCCTCTTCTGCCTGGTTTTGTCCGCAGCTGCTTCCACCACATTGTGTCAGTGGATCCTCCTGGAATCCACAACAGCTGCAAAAGGGGGAACACTCGTCCTCCTTTCTTTCCGTCTTTTCCTCCCTTTCTCACTGCCTCCTTCATAGCAGTCACAGTCCTCACCTTACCTGTGGGTTCATCATTGTGCAGGTGGTTGAACGAGTCATAAGATGTTTGTTATCTACCCACTCCTTTCATGATCACTTTTCTGGACACATTCCGCAAAAAAACTCTGATTTTACCACAGGTTTTTGAGCCAATCAGGCAATTAAAAAGGAAAACCAAAAGCCCAATATGTTTGTAAGGAACACAGTTCTATGACCAATTTCACAGAATATTTCAATTACAAAATTTAATCTCTTTTGCAACCTTTTACTCACCTCTAACCATGAAAATACTTGCACCACCACCAAGGATCAGAGCAAGTTTCCTTAGTTGGTCTGTCTTCCTGGAGATCTTAAAAGCTATTTCTTTGTACTTAGTTTCTAAATGAAATCAGAGATCAAGAGTTAGACTATGTTTTTAGGTAGTAGCTGTATGGAAAAGCTTCCTCACCACCATCAAACCCATATCCTGATCTAAAACAACCATGTGATTTTCTTGACTATTTTTGTGTATTGGAGTGTGTCCACTCTCTTTTCAGAATGAACCTGCCTGTCAGCTCTATCATTAGGAGAAGGTGGGGGCATCCAATTAAATTGATACAACTACAGAATATTGTCAAAAGTGTCAATTTGAGTGAAAACTTTATGAGTACTTAAGCATTTTCTATTGAAGACAGAAAAGGCTTCCTGAAGTTTCTAAGGAAACCCTCAGAAACACCTTCGATCTTCCATGGCCATTGCGCCTGCAGCCTGACCCAAACGGTCCCCGCAGAGAGAGGCTGCAGTGCACGTAAGAGCGTAGCTAATTTAGCTGCATAATGGAAAGAGCTCTGAAGATGCACATGGGCTGAATTAAGGGCTCCACGGGAGCCTTTGGCTCGTTCCTTGCAGGGTTTATTAGTCGCCGCTGCACACATGGTTAGGTCTGCTGGAGGAAGTCCAGCTCTGAGGCACCTCTCAGTTCCTCCAGCTTCTAAAAGTTGCAAGAAAGTGACTTCACTTCTCATGGAGAAGGAGTCTCCCCTGCAGAGAAGCAGACAGGGTTCAGGGGGGTACCTAGTCAAACAGCTCTTGATTATTGCATTTACCTCCGCAACTGCCAGTGAGTATCCTAGACTGTAAAGCGGGTAAATACCAACAGATTGTAGTATTTGAGAAACAGTATGTGATTGTGTAATTAAGGGCAGGAATATAATACCATATGCACAAGGGGCAGGGTTAATTCCAGCATTTCCTGGCTAACCAAGCGCATTACAGTGCAACCTTAATGTTCTCCGGCTGGCTATCATTTATATGGAGTTCATATATATGTTTATGAATATTTGGTTAAAATTCACCCATCATACTCTCTGACACAGTAATTAAAAACACCATGTTAGCTGCCAATAAAAATATTTTTGTGATTTGGTAATTATTCCAAACCTCATAGTCCCAACTCCTCTACCCCCTGCCCTTGTTGTCTTCCTGTTCTATAATGTATAAAGCTAATCTTGATGATGGAAAAATAAATAAGTAGTAGGGAACACTGGACATCTTCCCATCACAAAAGCTCCCGAAATGGAAGCAGTAGCCAATCTAGCCCACCACATCTTCTAGGTGAGCCCTCCTTCCCTGCCTTTCAGTGATTCTTTTCATATTCATAACAGCTGTGGAATTAAGGATTATGCACAAGAAGAAACCAACGTGCAGTCTTTATTTTTCTCCATCCATCCCAAACTACCCTGCTTTGGAAAACTGCACGCTCTCAGATGGATTTCATTTCTACTTGGGCACAATGCCAAATGAACAAAGTTTGCCCGTTGTCAATACAGCCCCCCAATGGCTCCATACCAGGCACCACAGTCACATCCTCACCCCGTCTTCCATACATGTGCGCACACACACACACGAGCCACTACTACAGTACCCAGTACAGCACCCAAGCTTTCTCCTCCCCATGTCTTAGCCAGTTTCCTCAGTTTCTCTGGGATGACCAGCAGGCAAGCAGGATTTGGTCTAAAATGCAGACTTTTAATATTTAGGAAAATGAGGTCTACATAAAACATACATTTTCATGGTCTGGATATTTCTTGCACAATAAACCTTTTTAATAAAAACATCATTTTACATTTTCTCCTCTTCTATTTAAATCTGCACAACCAAGAAAATATGTATTGGAGGAGCCAATTATTCCATCCAAAATATAAGTGTTAAAACTTAATTAAAATATGAACACTATAATTCAAAGAACAATTTTGGCATAGACTTATCTAGTGGTTTAACTATGGCATTTTGGCTTACAGAATCATGCAACAAACAAACACAGATTTCAGACTATAAAAGTATACATCTTTCACATGTATACAGAAAAGCATGTAATAGAAGCAGTTATGCTTTTACACGTACCAACTAGCACCAAATTTCACTGAAATTGTCTTCCCTCTTCCCTTCTTCACATGGATGCCGCATGAACAACTGCACTCTATTTTTAAGTGCAGACATGTTTGCTTGTATTAAAGCTAAGGCAAGTAGTGGAAAACAGGAGAGGAGATGGATCAAATTACTGTGTTTGAATATGTTTTTTCATTTCCATCTTGTACCATTATCCACGAGCAGAAGTACAAGACAAATACTAAGAAACAAATGTATAAAATCTTTATTTGGCCCATTTTTTATACTGGGCTTTTGGTTGTAGAATTTTTTTTGCCTTCTTCTGTTTGCAAAATTATCTAATGCTGCTAATAGCACAACATGGAGAATTATGTGTGTATTTTCTAAAGAATTAAAAGCAACTATCGGGGCCTGAAGGTTGTTTCTCCCTGTACTGAGTTTTTGTGTCCTTTACCACTTAACAAGTAACAGAAGTAATTCCAGAAGTGTGCCTGCGTTCTTAGGATTGCCATAATAACGTATAAAATTCCATTTTCAAATTGTCATGGAGTCTCACTAAGTTGCCAGCATTTCCTTTAGCTCTGTATGGCTAGTCTGAATGCAAATAAATGGAACGCCCTATCAACAGGAAAAGCATTCCTGCTAATAAAGCAAAAAATACTCCTATAGGAGCAAGCATGAAAGACCAGCCATAGCGCACATGAACAGCAAAGTCCGGGCACTCCATCTTTTTCATGTGTGTGTAGTTTTCCAGATCAGCCATGGCCTGGACCCAGATGACATACATCACAACTACCAGTGAAAACAAGATCCCTGGAAAAGAAATAAGAGGTTTTAACAACGGAGTGCGAGACAAATGCAGGATGCATTTACTGGTTACAGTAATACCTTGAAGCCCTGTGTGCAAAGCTCCATCAACTGCCACTGGATTTTTTTTGCCTTTAGTTTCTCTCTAATAAGATCTCTTTACCTTGTTTCTGATTTACATGGAAAGGCATAAGCCCATATCCTCTAAGGAGCCCCCAAAAATGACACTATCTGTTTTTAGTGGGCAGGTAGCTGCGCTTAGGGTGTAAATTCAGGTACCTATTTACTGTTCTGAATGTACTGGGGTGCAGCGGAGGAGGACAGACCCCGCAAGAAAAAAACCTACCTTTTCTTCCCCCAAAACAGAACTGTTTCTATCATAACCTTTTGGATGAGATATGAAATCTTTGGGAAATCTCTTCATCATCTTCACTTCCCTACCTTATGCTTCCTTTATTTTAATGGAAAAGGACTTGTTTAGTGCACACTACATTCAGATTCTGCTCATATACTTTAGAGACAAATTCAGATGTATTTCATTCAAAATTTTCTACATTCCTTATGAAAGAAGATCATAGCAAGAAAACCCAGCAATAATGAAATAATAGCTATGAAGCAGGCTTTTGGTATTAACCTCAGATTGGGTACAACCGTTTCCTGGAATTAATCCACCACATAATTCACGATGTTTTCCCAACCACTCCTCGGAAAGGCCTCTGGATTGTTTGCTCATGATAGTAATAGGAGCACATGTCTTTACGAACTCTGTTAATCTCTTTGTCACTATACACCAGAAGCAAATATAAGGAGAAAGGGCTTTCCAAAGCATCAGCTGCATGCCTAATATTTCATTTTACTTCAGAGGAATGTGGACACTTAAGAAATGCAGGCCTGTGGCACAGATGCCCTTGCAGAAGATCCACTGGAAAATTAGGGACAGAAGTCTGAATTTTCCACATGCTCCAGCCTGAACCCACTTGTTCCCTGAACTCCAGCTGTCACAGCACAGTTACAGCAGCTGGGCTAAGTATTCAGATATTAAAATATTGGGGAGATAGCAGCCTATTGGGCTTTCAGCCTATGATGCTAAATAAGCAACAAGACAGTGTATATTTCTGGGAACTCGTATTGAGCTGAGATACGTGTAAAGCAGCAGAGAACAACTCAGAGATGTTTGCATCTTGCTAAATTCACACTCTGTGACCTTGCACAAACGTAACACTTTGGAAAAACCCTCAAGTGCCCTTTGGAAGCACCTGTGTGTAGATATTTGCCTCAGGCCCACCTATGCTGGCAAATGTGGTTACCTCCTCCATCCCCGCTCCCAGATGCCCATCCTGCCTGCCATTCCCAGCAGCTTCCAGGACAGCAGCTCTTGCCTGCTCTGTCACCCACTTAAAGCAAAGTCAACAAGATGAGCTGCAGCACTTTACACTGGTGACTTGCTGACAGTCCTTTTGGGTCCTTTATTGTCAGTACCAAATAGCTTTATGCTCTGGATATCATGAACACGTGACAGGCAAGAGCACATGGTTCCTCATGTTTGCGAACACTACCTTTTGAAGCCCACCAAAAAATTAGCTGAAGTAGTTAACCTGAGGCATAATCAAAATGTGATTGAAAATACCAAAGTATCTGCAATTTTTATGCAGTTTAATGGTAGGAGAATAACTAAAAGATTGAGGCAAGCATGCAGCATGTTTATGAAATACAATACCAGGATGACACTTTTTGCAAAGTTTGTAAAGTTTTGCTCAAATTCTGGATGAATTAAAAAAGCAAAACAAAACAAAACCCTCAACTCTAAATAGTAGAAATTAAATTTTACGTTTTATCTAGGCAAAACTCAATATTCCATTTTGAAGGAATTTATTCCTGAGGTTATTTGAAACATACAACTGGTGAAACAGTGAGAGACAATGATCATCCCAGGGCCAGACATAAGAAATGATAAATTAATTGAAGAATCTCCAAATACAAGTCAAACCGAGCAAAAAAAACCTACCAGAGAACATTTAATGATAACAGACAATGTAAAAAACTTTAAAAAACAGAACCAGACTGAGCTAGTGGCTTCTCATGGGTAAAAAAGGGGAAAGATTCAGGGCCAAATTCATAAATGGAATTAATAGAGACATGAAGCTAGCTCTTCAAAACTTTAATCCAAAAAAAAAAAAAATTAGGCTCATGTCACACCAAGATTTGGAAAGGTGCATAGACGATATGGCAAGATCCATATGAACTTTGGAAATTATCCCTCTTCAGTTGGCTGCATCTGCATTTTCAGATGTTTATGATCTTGTATTTATATTCTCTACAAAGCAAGGAAAGCTTAATTTAAAATAATAATAAAATTTAAAACTAGCAATGTATATTTCTTTACTGTTGTAACAGATAAGCACAACCAGACCTTGCACATCTGAAGTGCTTTTGACTCCTCCTCCCTGGGAAGACATAAGCTAAGTAACCTACATAGTTGGAATGTTCTACCATTAAAATAATGCTGTTTCAGAGGTCTTTAAACCGAAAATCAGCACCTCTAGCTCTCCAAGTACTCTGGAGCAATACTTTCCAGGTAGTTTAAAAAGATGTAACTCCACGTAGGTGCAAAATAGCAAGCTGGTGCTGTGAGTGGTAAAACAACTTCAGTTAAGTTAGAGTCCATCAGGTGATTTCACAGCAAGCTGCTAATACCTGTGTGTGGTAAATTGTTTGGTACGGAAATTTGCTGAAGAAATGTATGTCAAGCAGAGATAAATGTCCTTCTTTAAGAGAAAAGGAAAAGAAAGGGAGAATATGCAAACCATCTTAGTTAATTAAGGCACTAGAAGAGTATTTAAGGGTTCTCACAGCTCCTATCTCGTAATGGAGGCTAATTAGTTACTATATTGTTCAGTGTTTAAGAAATGCCTTGAACAGTAGAATGAATCAGCCTAAGAAAAAACTTAAGTCTCATTGCTTTCAACAGGATTTCAATGGCTAGTGTTCTGCAACTGATAATTAAGTGCCTAACTTCCAAAGAGTTATGATTTCATGGAAGTTAAGCACCTGCACAGGAGCTTATTGAGGCTCCTGTGTGTCAAAATGGTAGCGTAAAGGAAAAGGAAAGAAGAAGCATTTCTGAATGAGTAGACTCTCTGCTTTGCCTATTCAGTATGATTTCCAAGGTGCTAGATTACACCAGAAGCAGTGGTTGGAGCAGAGAAGCAGATCATGTGCTTGCATTATCACTAATGCATCTGCTTAAAACGTTAGATGTTTAGAGCTTTGGTTCCTTCCTCTGCATTAAGCACTTCAGGTGGTGTTTAAATTTAAGCACATGTCTAAGTCTCTTTGACTTAAAGAGTATTTTTTTTCCTGGCATCCACACTGATTGCATCAAATATTTGATTCAAAGTGAAGTTGTGAGCTTAATAATTGGTTACTAGAGCTTGAACATTTATCTGGCTGTTAGATTAAAAGAGAAGAATATTTTGTTTTCAGATGAGATAATTTCATGTCTGTTCATCTCATCTTAACAAAACAGAGGAAAGAAAGAAAGAAAGAAAGAAAGAAAGAAAGAAAGAAAGAAAGAAAGAAAGAAAGAAAGAAAGAAAGAAAGAAAGAAAGAAAGAAAGAAAGAAAGAAAGAAAGAAAGAAAGAAAGAAAGAAAGAAAGAAAGAAAGAAAGAAAGAAAGAAAGAAAGAAAGAAAGAAAGAAAGAAAGAAAGAAAGAAAGAAAGAAAGAAAGAAAGAAAGAAAGAAAGAAAGAAAGAAAGAAAGAAAGAAAGAAAGAAAGAAAGAAAGAAAGAAAGAAAGACAGAAAGAGAGAAAGAAAGAGGAAGGAAGGAAGGAAGGAAGGAAGGAAGGAAGGAAGGAAGGAAGGAAGGAAGGAAGGAAGGAAGGAAGGAAGGAAGGAAGGAAGGAAGGGTGAGTTAAGGGTTCAAGCAAGGCCTGAGACAAGTAATATGAATACAGTACAAGTAATTTGTCCAGTGGACTGAGTAGCATGCAAGACCAGCTACATATAACATGAGGTGCCTTTGTAGTCCATAAGGTATTAGCTGGGATTATACGTTACAATAATAATGCCAATGTAAAATCTCCATTTTGTAGAAGGAAAAACAAGGCATGGAAAAAAAAATCTGATATTTAGAGGTTCTGAGCCCCCAGTCTTTGCTTTTTACTCTGATTTTCCAAGGAGTTTTGCTCCTCTGAGTCGAGACAGCTTTGCTATGTCACATAACATGCTCATGGCAGAGCTGCTAATGAACAGAAGTCCCCTCCCTCTCCATCCGGGTACGTTGTGCATGCAGCTACACTCTTCCTGCCACATTCAGCATTTGTCACTTGTACCTTTTGGTGAAGTACACTGGCCTACACATAAATGATATCTGCAGACAATGCAAAGTCTTCCTAGGTAATTGTGTATCTTTGGCTATACGCTGGTGCTTCTAGAATAATTCTTTTAGATAAAGTTTATGCTGCCTGTGGAAAATGGCAGAAAGAAATCTTCTAGTTCTAAAACTACATTATTGCTAATTTGTCTTATTTCTGTACCCACAGTTCTTCCTCACCAGCATGTCTCTTTCCTACAAAATATTAGTAATGCCAATAAGAATTGGAAAAACATCCATTACAAGTAATATTTGATCATTATAAAGGAGGATAAACCAAAATGCATATATATTTATTTTGAGAAATGGTTCCTGCACTCTTAAACTGAATATCTATTATGAATGTCATGAACTTTTCTAGCCAAGCTCTCAGGCAAAATTACCAAGACTGAAAAGATCTCCACAACTTCACGAAGCAGATATTTTTAGAAACAGTTTGTACTATGATATATTTCTACATTTTCAGCATTTAGACCTTTTGCAGAGTGTGTGGTTGTCCATTTGCCCTTGCCTTTTAGTGAATATAAAATAAAACAGCAGTTGCATGAATGAGGAATGATGGGGAAATTATTCCTAAAACATGAAATATGTCTGAGAGAGATTAAGACAATAAATACTTTCCTTCTCCTTTTTTTCTTGTTCTTTTTTTTCCCATTTTGCATTTTTTTTAAGAACACACATGTTTGATACACAGCTCTGTGCAGTGTGATAAGACATAGACTTCTCTGAGGTCACTCTCTTCTGTCTTTTGCATTTATTCTTTTGAATTTCTTTCAAACAAATACTTTTGCATATTGCAGAGGAAAAAGAATATAGAACCTTTAGAAATGTCTATGAATTCAAGAGGCAGCTTGCTGGCCTTTAGTACTTATTCTGCCCACACAGAAATGCCTTTCACTTGTCAATGGTGAATGGCTGTTTATAGCATGAAACTTTTACTATGCAGACACGAAGACAACAGGTGCTGGAAAGAATGATTTGAGCTTTTTAGTTGTGCCTAGAAGTTTAGAGCTGTTTTTCTAATTTGAGGAAACTTTTATACAGATATATATATATATATATATGTATTTCTTTTCAATTGCATTTTTCCTTTATTTCAGATACTTTCTCCTACCTTGGCTTTTTGTGACCTTTATTTAAAAAGTATGGCTGACATTTCACTCTGGAATATGTGCCCAGAAGATCCCATTTAGACTTATGGCAGTTGGCACATATCTCTAAGGACAGATTTCGTCCTCGTCTAAGAGCTGGAATTAAGATATCAGCTTTTTTTTTTTTTTCCCTTTCTTTTGGCAGAAAACAGAAGTCATACACATATTTCTAATCTCATCTGTTCCCTAGGGGGGTGACTCGGCACGCTCTGCACACCTTCTGGGAGCTTGCTTGTTTGACATCAGTGCGGGCGGATACTTTTAATCACCACCCAGACACCTTGCAGGAACAGGCCCAGGGTCAGTTATGGACATACTGAAGGCTGCTCTAAGTGATTAGGTTATGACAGCTTTCTACTTTCTTCCTATGACATTTGAAGCAACTATAAAGCTTACAGTTACTGCACCTGCTCTTGCTCCATCCTTTCAGGCATGGAGGTGAGGCTACAGTGGCAGTGACTGTGATATTTTTGAACTGATAAGAACATCTGTAGTTTCATTTGTAGGCTCAAGCAGGTAACGTTTCAAAAGCTTAACACAGAGATCTGCTAGTCAATAAGTTGCCACAAAAACTGGTAATTGTGTGTGCCTTCTTATTTCTGAGAGGAACCAATGTACCTGCTAAATGAGAGAAGCTGACTTGGTACATGTGCTGCTTCCCTGTGGCCCAGAACTGGGAGATCATGGAGAGACTCCTGAGGTTCCAATTGACCTGGGGTGCAATCCCTTGCTGTTCATCCACAGGAACACCAGTGATATTGGAAAGATGACCTTGTGCTGGTGACTGCAGTGCTCTGAGAAAGAGAGGGGCATAAGGCAGGGGGCACAGATCATGATGGTCTCAAATCTGATGCTCTATGGATAAAGTTTGGGCAAAAGGGGGAACACTGTGTATCAACTCCTGGCTTTGCAGTCAGTGTCACAGACTTTGGCTTCTGGGACTGTAGGACCTTCTATGAGGTACAAGGACTGCTGAGAAGAGATCCATCAGGCAAAGTGGTGGAAAAGCAACATGCTCAGTAACCTTGTGAGGAGGGCTACAAAAAAAAGGACCATTGGGAGATGGAGATCACAACTCCCTGATAACTGGAGGTCAGGGAGAGAAGTGTGTAGGCATGGAATACAACAGTGAGGGAGGCACTTACGCTGCCCTTCAGAAGCAGCACAACTGAAAGCCCATCTCAAATGCTGTAGACAAGTAATAAGGCCTTGGATGATGATGCTATTGTACCATAGACATGGTAGGATGGCTTGCTTGACTGAAGTCCTGCAATGGGTGGATACAGACTGTTTAAGAAGAACAGGTGGGTAAGATGGGGTACTGCCTACTCAAAAAATATCTTGGACGCTGAGTTCTTCTGAAGAACAGGAACTTATAGATAAGATCGGAAAAGCTGCCACCAGTGGGAATGTCATGGTGAGTATTGCTGCCCAACCAAGGCTGGAAGAAAAGTTATGATTGCAATTCCAGGTTCTCATTAGGGACTTCAGTCACCCCAATATCTACTAGAAGGGAAGCACTGCAGAGTACAAGCAATCAGGAGATAGCAGGACTGCATAAAAGACAGCTTTTCAAGACAGATGTTGGACAAGCCAACCAGAGGAGGTGTTTTACAGAACCTGATATCACAAATAAGGTAACCCAGGTCAGGGATATGACAGATGATGCTAGCCATGGCAATAATGGCTATGAAATGGAAGAGTTTAGCATCCTAGAAGTACAGAAGTGAATAGGACATTAAAGATTCAGAACTTCTGAGAAGTCTTCAGCCTGTTCAGAAAACTGGTAGGAAGGATCCAAAGGAGGTTGCCTTGAAAGGCAAAGGGGCCCAGAGAATTTGATTGTTCTCAAGAACAACTTCCTCAAGCACAAAATTGGTCCTTCTCAGTGTGCAAGAAATGAGGTAGGCACAGCAGAAATGAAGGTTAACCGCATACAGAACTACCTTAGCAAGAGCATAGCCAACCGGTCAAGAATGATCATTCCTCCTACATGAACTTTGCAGTAAGACAGCATCTTGGCCCTTTCAAAACAGTTTCTATGATTTTCTTTTTTCTTCAAATCAAAATGCTGTTTTCTGTCTTACAAGAAGACAGACTTCCCCTTCGATTTAAATCACATTATATCGTTTCATTTTCCCATTAGATCTATGCCTAATGCCCTGGCTGCATCTTGATTACATGCTGAATGTCAAATATGTACCATCCCTCTTCACTCTCCCCCTCCATGCCCTGTTTTCTTTTGGAAGGCAGTACAGGCTCCTGAAGGAGCTAAATAAAGGAAGGGCTCAGGACAGCAGGGAACACTGCAGAGCACACTGCCCTTCTGTTTAGAGGCATGCAAAAACATCTCTTTTGCTCTGCCTTGTCTTACTCTGCCCCCAGGTTATCCCAGAACTAAGTTACTACCCACTGCAAGCAATTCTCATTGGAAGAAAAATTCCTTCCTACTCTCCATTTAGCCAAATGTGCCACTGATTAGTAAAACTACAGGAAACTGAGTTGCTGTTTAGAGCATCTCACCAGACATAGTTGTAACAACTGATAATGCAAAGTATTTTAAGGTCTTCTAATGTCTGCATGTTCCCTCCCTTCAACATGATTTTAATCTGTTCACTGTAGTCAATGATTTCAGACAAGAAAATGTGTCCTACTATAATTAAACCCTCAATCTGACTATGTGAGTATCCTGACTTGTGTGCAAATTTGAGGGAAAAAATATTCTTTATGGTTCTGTGAGTAATCTGATATTTTGGATAGGACGAGGATATTTACATGATGTTCCTTCCCCACTCACTCCAGTATGACTAGAGGTGGATGCAGAAGGGCTCATTTGGGAGCTCTGTGACCCTACCCAAGCCAAAATATCTTGTACTAGCAGAATGGGTTCCCTAGTCCTACTGCCAAGTAATTCCTTTTGGCAAATCTAACTATGGTTCTGCTAAATATCCTTGCATTTCAATGACAACAATGGTAACTTGAGAATACTGCTCAAGTTAAAAGAAACTAGGCAAATATACAGAAAAAGTCAGGATTTTTCTTGGAAAGCATCCGTTCTGTAGCGACAAAGGGTGAGAGGGGCCCAAGGTCACAAACACAGATGATACGAGCTCACCTAACTTCAGACACCTAACAAATAGTCTTAGGAAAGACTACAGGGCTCCTTCATAGGGTATTTATATGACCTGTCTTTTAGAGTGAAATAAATTTCCAGATGGAGGAACTTCTTACATACAGTTTTGGCTGTTACAAATATTACCACCTCCTGCAGGCCTCCTAGGGATTAGCTCAGATTTAGGAAGTTAACTTTGAAATGCCTAAACTAGGGCAGATGAATTGACTGAAGAATATACACTCTCTATTCAGACCTCTCCTTCTTGGTTCCCAGCAGCACCTTCCAAGTGCCTCTAGATACACAACTCTCATCTCTACTCTAACAGTTTCTGCAACTGCCTAGTGATAGGTGAGGTTTATTACAGATTGATCTGAAGATTGGTGATTTACATACCTTAGGCTTTCCGATAGACTATGAATATTTTTCTGTCTATCTCTTTTGAAAGTGTGGAGGAGTAATTCTCAAGGGAATAAATTCAGGAGTCTTTTTCCAATAATAACATTACAAAATATTGCCCACTCAATGTCCTCTGAAAGAGCATAATCACCATCAGCCCACGTAGGCAGAGCTGTGAGGTGAAGTGAGTAAGCAAGGTAAGTAATACAAATGGTAACAAAGTTGAATCTTTTCTACCTCAACATGAGCACTCTACCCCAAAATACAGTAACGCTCTCACAGAATGGGCTCTATCAGACTTTATACATAGTAGAATAGTGATTGTGCACATATTATCATTTATATCTTACACAACTGAATTTTATGCTGCAGCATAGTATCTTCTCAGACTTTTAAAGCTTAACAAAACAACACCTTAGAGAGTTGTCCATCAACTGAATGCTGGGTGGATGCACCCAGGTGGTATGTGCAGATAAAGACGAAGGTGCAAACTCATTTATTTGTTGTCACTCATAGGGGTTTAAATGTCCTACTTACTTACTCATATTCAAGCACTATCTTGTGCACTATCTTGTCCCTACTCTTATGTGAATGTGCTGTGCCTTTCAGTTTCCTGAAAGTCATCTTCATTATTTTTGTTTCACCAATAAAAATAAGCTAACGCCCTTAGGAATCCTACTTCTATAAAGCAGCATTACTAAATATGTCTTTTTTCTGCTAAACATGCAGATTGAAATTGCAGTGTAACTCCATGATACATCGTGGATTTTTTTTTTATTAATTCAAATTCAATTCTTCTAGAGTAACTTAATGACTAAATAACTGTACAATGAATCACCTCTAAGGCAAGTGCTCCGTAAGTCAAATGATGGAAACTTTTTTTAACATGATGAATATAATTTTGAACAAGTAAAATGGGGAGAAATACCTCATCCTATGTATTCTAACAACTTTAAATGACTGAGCAAACAGCATACCCACCAGCAATGATGAAGAGGCCTCCTCCTGCTTTGTACAGAACATGGCTGGCAAAAGGGGCTGCACAGATGATGAAGAAACTAGCCATCACAATAGTGACCACTCCGAGGAGCATAAGAACTGTCCAGAAACCTCGATAAACTGGAGAACGGGAAGAAGAGAAAAAAAGAATACGGTATTTTTTAGAATTTAAGCAAGTCACATATTTGGCTAACAAATATTTCTCTTTTTACTTCTCTTATTAACAACCCAAATACCCATGTCGTTGTGTATATATATTATACTCCATCTGGACCAAATTAGGTTTGAACCCAAACCTAATTCTTATCTAATGATCACGGAAAATGTAAGTTATCAAGAACAAAATCTAGCTGCCTAATAGTTAGACAGTGTGTGCATGTCTAATATAGCCATTAGCTTGACCAAATTTATGCCCTTTGGAAAACAGTACACCAAAGCTGTAGCAATAACCCTGCAGGATGAATGTTTGGTCTGAATGGATATGATTGTTTCACCAAAATTGACTGGGAGAGGCAGAGAGCTGTAACATCTTGAAATTCTTAGTGCTAAGACTATCTCAGCAATAACAATCCTTAACTGCTCTGTAATTTAAAAGTGGATAATTTTCCTTACATATAGTCATATTCAACAGGCCAAAATCTGAAGCAGGGGAGAAGAAAAACTATGGAAAATAGAGAAACGAAGGAAAATGTAAACCGGGTTCCTGAAGTTAACTATTTTAAAGCAGCCTATTTCTGCTGCAAAGCTCTTCATATTTTATTAAATTTAGAATGTGATGTTTCAGAAGTCCCTGTTACACAGTGCCAAGCAGTGTTGAATTAATGGATGCAGCTGGTGATAAATGAGCCGAGAGTTTTGTGACATACTCTGGCCAAAAGAGTCTTTCTAACAATTATTTTTTAGCTAGTTAATTGCACATCCATTTAACAAAGTCATCATTTTACAAATGTTACAAGAGTGACATAAATTTCTCCCATGAATTTAAAAATTGTTACATTAACACAACCCATTAGTAAAATTATGAGCTGCAAAGCTCTCCATCGTCAGATCTGAAAATCTTGAAGCGCTGACAATTCAGTCAGTGAAAAACATTTCCACCCAACTGAGGGAAAGCGTATAAGCCAGCTGGCAAGTCAGAAAAAGTGAGTCACAAAAGAAACTGCCACTTAGCATTTGACAGCACCTACTTACTGTTATGGCAAAACACATCTAAGCAACTATTATATTGCATTCATATCCTGAAAGTTTCAAATCCTTAGAGCTTGTTAGGAGCCAGCTATTCTGGCATAACTCAGGTTTGCTTTCATCTGGAATGTAAAGGTGCACTAGACATTATTGATTAGTGTTTCCTCCCTAATGTGTTCCATAAATCTATAGTTTTAAGTTGACCAGCTTAACTCATGGTAAAGTACACACTCTTGCTTGTATCGGTCTTGTAAATGTATTGGCTAGATCACATTCACCACATCACATTAGCTGCACTTCTTAAATAACATCCTTTCTAATCTGTGCAGAGACTCAGAGACATCATTTTCTGCCACGCTGAGCAGCAGACTGGGGATAGGGAAGATGAATGTGCTATCATCTGGGTGAAAAAGGCTGCCAGAAGGGTTAAAACTGTTTTGGTTCATATCCAATGCAAGCCTTCTTTCCATATAAATAAATATTAATGGAAATAGTAGGTAAGAAACAGGGCTGTGGTTCAGCAAAGCAGGTAAGTACGTATTCTGCTCTAAGTATGTAAGTAAGTCTTATGGGATTTAGGCACCTGTTTAAAGTTAAACACATAGTTAAACGATTCACTTAATGGAAACAGACAGTGAATGGAGACCTAGAAAGGTAAATCTCTCAAGTCCTTCAGTCTTGGGTCTTTGAAGCAATTTCTTATTATTTTACCCATGGGGCTACTTTGCAAAGCCTGAGTGCAGTCCCCAAGTCCATGGGACATTACTTCCTCATTTAAAACCTAATGCTGCTAAATCACTCTATAACCACCCAACTCTTTACATGGATGGCACAGGGTACTTCAAAGTCATGCTATGTAATAGGACACACTGGCCAAAATGAACCTTGAAAAAGCCTTTTTCAATATCATCATGGTCAGTTACCTTAGTCATACAGCAATGTTTCTAATTTCTGACACAAACTTCTTCAAAATACAAAAACAGTTCACAGTTTCATTATTTACTTTTCACAGAGAAAGTTTTGAAGTCTGCTCTTTGAAAAATGTTGCCAGAAAAGTTTTATTTGCTCAAACATTTCTGAAATCTGATTGCAACAGAATATGCTATTTTGAATTACACTTCTTTATAACTTACAGAAAGGGAAGACTGTCTGACATAGGGCCTGTTTCAAGAAATAATATTTCAGTGTACCTGTGCAAAGTGTAAGAAAAGTTGGCACCATTTCAATTCTTGCTGAGGCAGTTTATAAGATAGCCCAAATTCTGATCTACAGATTAGGCAGTATCCTTGACTCCTCAAAGGCTGCAGGCAACTAACTATATTAGTTTCACAGATATGTTTGATTTAGCTACCTCAAGTACTTGAACTGTTCCAACCGTTTCCTAGAGCAAAAGTAGTAAAAGTACAAGGCACCACCACCTTGTTTATCTTAGATATCATTGCTGTACGTGCAAGAGAGCTCAACAGAAGGTTCTGTAACTTGTTTCAGTACACCAGCCCTTCAGAGAAGGACATTTGCCTTGGCAGTGCCAGGCAGGCCTAAAAATAAAACGGTGCTTAGGGGGAAGAAGTGCATGTGGTAGGCTTGCTGTTGGGCTTTGCAGCATCCAGCACAGCACGGCAACACTACAGCTGGACAGCACCCTCTCGAGAGCGTGACTTGTAAAAGTGACTCGTAATTTTGTCTTGTTACTCGCTCTTCTTCCAAAAGATCCTAACTTAGATTCCTCTAGAGATTTCTGCATCATTTGAAAATTAGCAGAAATATGCAGGTTTGAGTAATACATTGAATTCTAGAGAAATGGCCGAATAACAAAAAAATAGCAAAAGCCCCTTTGCTAGTGTAGCGGATCCTAGCTCTGATTATAAACTCAAGTCACAATTTCATATTTGAAGATGTTACCACTGCACGACAAGAAAGAGAAGCAGTGTTACACTTGCCAAAGCTAGGCAGCTGTGCCACCTCAGTGCATATTTTTATACTATATTCACACACACCTCAGAAGCTCCATAGTGGATTATTCGAGGACAGGTTATCTAACGACAGGATGCAATACCATCCTGGAGATGTTAACTCCAAGTTCCCAAAAACATACTAGACGATAGTTTATTGCTCTTACGGGCTGCAAGCGTTTTAAAATCTTGACCACTTAAAAGACTTGGGCCATGCATTTCCTATGGCCTACAAAAAACAACCATTTAATCCTGAAGATGAATTATTAAGCAGTGTAAAGCTAAAATCCTTTCTGAAGCATATACGAGTATAGTGCTCTGTAATCATTACCACAGATAGGCAAGATAATTTGGAAGAGCTGCTTTCAGCTTTTACCCTTTCATAAAATCAAGTCCTCAAGTGAACTTTTTCCAGTTCCACCTTTTTATCTCCCTCTGTAATGTTAAGGGACATCAAAATGTTTTTGACAGCAGGTATCAAAATGCCACCTACAGTATAAAACACAATGTAAGGTAAATTGCCTGAATTGCTATAAATTAGGAGTATCTTCCCTGTGGATAAGCAACCATAAATATGGTCACGGAGGCCAGCAGCAGCACATGAGGTGCAACTGGAAACACAGTAAACCTTGCAAAACTTCTCTTATTGCTTCTTAAATTCCTTTACTATCCCATAGTAGTAATAATCTCTTCTTTAAAATAATCTTAACAGTAAAACAAATACAATATTCACAGTGTGAATACACTGCTTTGTTAAATACTTCTTGCTTTATCACTGCTTGGTGGCTAGGGAGTTTTACAATAGTAAATGTACTGTATTACAATCTCTCATGGGCAATTATTTGACTATATTACCTAACAGTGGGGTTTTTTTTGCCCTAGAAATAAGTTACTTCTAGCATTTCACTATACATTTATTATTTTCAGATGTCATTGCTGGTATTTTGGAGATTACTTTAGGTTAATTTCAACCCTGTAACAAACCTCCCAATAAATTTGATCACACCATTTTAGATGTAATAGTTGCTGAACCAGAATTTCTCATCAGTCTCATAAACATTCTGCATTCTACATTATATTAAGCACTACTTTAAATGCTGGCAATGTGCCCAACACTGGACAAAATAAAATACTAATGGTCAAGAAAACTAGTACTAGCAGCTACAAATTAAACTAATGGGTCAGTGCAGCCCCATTAAATAGCTTCCAATTTAGCTTCAGAAGGCACTAGGGCAATTTACAACAGCTAAGGAAGTACTGTTTATGTCCAAATAAAGTTGAAAAAAGTTAACTCAGGAATAAAACTAATCACTTGACAAAGTGCTAGATCTTGTGCTTCTTTTTCTTAAGAATAATTTCACTGAAGTCAATGAGATGACTTGTGTGAGGACTTTGTACATTTTCCAAAAACAGGCCTAGTGTTGTCCTGTACTAAAAGGAGAAGTAGCTTTATAAAGAATGTGACATTCCTTCAATGTCTGCATCGAGTAATCTAATGTTGTAATGAAATTAATTAATCTAGCTAGCAATTAATTATTATTTTAGAATAGCCTGACAGGATGGCTCCAACTAATCTGATCATGATTATACAAATATGTATATAAGCACGTTTATTTTAGCATGCAAATGCCACTACTCTGCTGGGGTATTTCTGAATGGGTTAATTTCTTTTTTTTTTTTTAATTCCTATTTTTAATCTGTGCTTTGTGTGTTTGTGAATCATCATACAAATGAATGTGCTGGCAACACAGTGCTCTGCTGCGTGGGTTTACTTACTAGTTGCACAATACAGTAGCTGTCCTTACAAACCGTCTTACCACTGTGGAAATTCCCTACAGTGAGCCTAGCCCAACTTCACTTAGATGCCTATTTCAAGTTAAGATAAATGGCACAGCCTTAAAACCCCTTAAAGTGCAATAACTATAAAAAATGGCTTGTACCGCCACGGACTTCCATACTGCAGGTAAGGTGCATAGGAAGTAGGAAGATCAGTCCTTCCTCCCCTTCCTGAGATACTTAACAAAATCAACGAATAAACTAACCCGTAATAATTGTGATTAAAAAACGCAGCAATTCCAAAGCAGATCTTTCTAACCCTTCCAAGCCAATCACACATCTGACAGTAATGATAGAAGGAAACCCTAGGCTTTAAAACACAGATTCAAGGCCTCACTGTAAACATCACTGTAGGCTTTACTTTTCCACCTAAGTTTATAACTCTTGGCATACAGAGCATAGCCTAGGTTTTTCACAGCAGGATGAACCAAATCTTTGGTCTCAAGTTTTGTAAAGTGCACTTTTTAAAGTGCTAAAATCTTAACATCTGAGTTTTCAGTGTCTGCAGTCAGAACTACTACAAAAGCACGTAGGAATTACAGCTTAAAACCAGCACATGAGAAGATCTAAACTATGAGGACATGGACTGTGTCTCTCTTAATTATGACCCAGGAAAGCTTTGAGCCAAATTCTTACTGATACTAAAACCGAAGGAGTTATGTCAACAGAGAACATGGTCAAGCCACGCCACCCAAAAATTATCAGAGATTATATGTTCTTCGGGAAACTTAGTTTTGCCTGAGCTGTTCAAACTAGATGACTCCACTGAAAAACCTCACTTGTGTTTCCACTAGGGGCTGCAGTTAAACCAAAATTACTCTGATATAGGATTCCAAAACCACTTATGACAAATGGCTTGTAAAACAAGCAGCCATGTGCCTTTGCTTAACGGGAAAGTAACAATTCTGTTAAAAGAAAGTTAGAGATATTGAGAAAATTTTATGTTGTACACGCATGTTTGATTTTTTTAATGAAGTTTAAAGGCTTTATATCTTCTTTTTATTTTTTTTTAGGAAGAGGCAAGCTGAGTATTTTTTGAAGAGCAGAAAATTTCTTCTTATTCACCCCTAACATAACTAGGACGTGAGGGACCCATCAAAAACCCTGTGATAAATCTTTGTGAGGAGACCAAGTGTAGGAGATTTCTTCTTAATCCCCAAAGCGAGTGTTGAGAAAGCTATGAAAAGCTTGAAAAAGAAGATATTTTATCACCAAAGACCAGGAAAAAAGTCAAAACAAACAATAACCTGAATCTTTTGGTAGTGCATTGTTCTATGTACAGTTGACATAGGTATTAGATGCAGCCAAGTGGAATAGAAATTTTTAATAAAAGCCTATTTTGCATGAAATCAAATGCAGCTCTTTTACCATTTTCACAGGCTTTCAGAGAGACAGTATTTCCTTCACTATGAATCAAGAAGAGGATTCACCTCTAGTATTTCTTAATTTAGTGACTGCAGTTGCAGCAGGGTGTAAAAACTTGTTTGCTAAATATCCTGGGCAGAACCATCCAATTAGACCAAAACGGAAATGAGTTTTGAGATGACCGAAGAGACAATGACATAACCTTCTTCACAGAAGTTGTGAAAGATGCTTGAACAAGCATACCTGCTATAGCAAATAACTCCACTTGAATGTTGAAAATGAACTAGATACGTTAAAAAAGAATAAACTTCAACAGTTTTAATGAGCTCCAAACCAATCCAATTGTATCTGTTTATATAGCAGAAATGGAACTGAATATACTCTACCTGGGCCATTATCTACATAGTACAGTTCAGTCTATTTTAATGTCCTAAAATGAAATACAGATAGGTAAATTTTATTTGAGCAGTGGTTCTTTTGGCAAACATTAACTAAAATTAATTAAGCTTCTGATAATATTCCTTTTCTCTTCCTTATTCTTTGTTTGTCCATTTCTATGTAATCATACAATATAGTTTGAGGATCCTTTGTGAATGTATGAGTGAGACACAAACTCTGCCTACATAAATAAGACACTTATGATTCTGTCACTTTTAACTGGAAAGACAGACTTTTCTAAATGTTCTGTGTGATTAGATATCTGACTGAATAGTGAGATTTAAATTCTTCTAGGACAAACAGTTTACAAATTAACAGAATTGTTATCAGTCCATCTTTTTCATGTCTGCAGCATAAAGATTACATTCTAAAGACACTTCAAATTTAGCCAAGATGTAATTACAACTTCAGGACAGGAAAGCAACACTTGAGTAATTAAGCTAGCAGGTAAGAGACATACAGCATTCACACATCACAAGTTATTTTAGAAATCATATGAAAAAGTTATCAGAAATGATTTCTTTTAAACACATTTGCATAAGGCCCTTGATTTCATGATGTGACCAATTTTTAAAGCGGAATTGTAAAAATAGATTTCCAGGTACTATTCAAAAATGAAGTTTTCAACTACTGTGATACATTTATTTATATGCAGATGTACATGTACTTGTCTATGTCTCTGTTACTCCACTGGAGTTTCTTGCTGTTAACATCTCAGTTTAACATAATATATTTTTAAGAGCCTCAACTCCCAGCAGTGTCAACACAGAGAGGCTGGCACCTCCAGCACTCGCTGCAGTGTATCTGAGTTAGCTGACTAAAGTTGGACAGTTTCAGGGCTCTGCTTCCTCCTTTTTCATAAAGTACAAAAGCAACAGAACTCCATGTTGGCTTATTAATTTAGCAGCAGTTTAACTGAAGTACATAGGAAGAAACATGTACACAGATCATTCAGCCCAGAAAAGATAATTTTATGTTGGATAAAGAGTACTAAAAAGGATTTTTTTTTTTAAGAAATTACTTCCATTTTGCTCCCACACTTAATACGTAGCATTCATTTAAGTGCATTGCTAAACAGTGACTTAAATATGTATGTTGTAAGTGTAAGAAGTATGAAACACTAAAACTCCATTAATTAAACCGCGTGGAGTGATAACGCTGTTTTATACTGAAGCATCCAAATTGTTTTCATGAAACTATAGACATTGTACCCACTCACAACCAAAACAAAAACCACCTACTGATTGCAGAGTCATAGGAGGTTGAGTTGTGTTCATCTCGGATAAGAGGAAATGGTGAGAGGTAAGCATGTGTGCAGTTCTTAGAAGGTGCCTGGTTGGCTAAAAGAAAAGAAAAAGAAAGTTAAAGATAGTGGTTTATTGCCTTAACAATAAAATATTTTAAAAGCCTTCTTCAAATGGATAAACTGTGTTTCTCAAGTCAAGATTCCAGGTTCTTTCCCTGGCAGTAGCTTTACAGTCTATGTTTCTTTAGTAAGAGATACTGGCCTTGATATCCAGCCAAGGATATTCCCTAAAGGGCACTCATGCACAGTTTCTACTATAGGAACAGTAAAGCAGGCTCACTGGGGGCAAGGATCTAGTACATTGCAATTAATATGCAATGCATATGTGTGCCTTTGCATGCATATGTGCTTTTCTGTTGTGAGGGATAATTATGTTCCTCTCATTATTGCACATCCCACAGAAAAAAATCCAGGAAAATATTTTTTATTTTATGAAAGAATAATGAGAAATATCAAGCATCTTCAGAAAGTTTATAGCCTCAACAAATACAAGTTCAGTCTCATTCAGTCTGGAATCAATACCCCAAAAGGAGGGTTATTTTACCCTTTATTTTAAATGCTTATAAAAAGCATCACCTTCTCCACTGTGAACAATAAAGGCTGGCTATAATTTAAGCTGCTTTTAAATTTCCAATTTCTGACTGCAGATTTCTCTAGATAAAAAAGAAGAAGAAATTAACAACAGTGAATACTACATTTGTCATCTAAGCTTGAGCAACCGATTTAGCAAAACAGCGGCCACTGAGGTCAAACTTCTGTGATAGCAGTTGCACAAGCAAGTTCAAGTGCAAGGAGACAGCAGCAAGGAGAAAGAGCTCTGTGTCTCAGAGATAGGGTCAAAGACAGGAAATGAAGTTTTGCTTGACCTCTTCTTCATGGAAGATTTCGTTGGCAAAGCACTCACTATATTATCTTCTAAAATCCTGGCAGGCAGTAAAAGAAAACAAACAGCACTTTGTAGAGGTGTAACATCCTCCTCTATTTCTGAGAGCCTCCAAAGTTCACATACGTGTCCAGCATCCCATGAGTTTAAGTAGAATGATTCTTCCGGAGATGAAATGCCCTACTCCGTTCTTACAGTAGAATCCCCCATGCCCTCCTTAACCTGCTGCTAGAGCCAGCTGAAGGAACTTTGCAAGCAAAGGTTCACAGAAATTCCTCTTTCCTGACATTAAGGAAAAAAATGAGTCTGCTAACAAAAAATTACAAAAGACCATCCTTGTAAGAATGGACTCATGGCTAACATATACAATCGCAACACTTAAAACCTGGCTTGCTAATTAAAAATGTATAATTTGGCTTGGGTGCTTCTTTTAGTGCAGATTAAGAAGGCATTTGTAAATAATTTATTTTAAGAGAGCTATAGAACATTGTTACCCAAGACACCATACGCACTCGGGGACTCACAAATAAAACCAGTTCTGAGATCAAACCTCCATAGATAATGCAAAAGAAAAACGTTACTTACTGTACCAGAACTTCCACATGCTGGCATTATTCTCTTCTGCATCTCCACTAAACCAACACCTCCAGAAGAAACCTTCATGATGGAAAGTAGCCTTCTCTTCCTACAAAAAAAAAAGCCGTTATTATAGGTTATCATATCATTTTTCAATTAGCTGAATCAAGACCAACTGAAATTGTCCACAAAGAAATGCATCTGGTCTGAATACAGGTAAGGAATAGCGTATGTCTACAGTTACAGTTGCTTAGAAAGTATGCCATACTGAAAAATTAATTTTAGAGTTGATTGCAATTGGTTACAAGAGGCTTTGGATCACCTTTGTAGATCCCCAGAAGGTCAGAATGTTCAAAAGTTCATAAAGAAGAAGGTTCTTACAAAATGAATATATCCAAGAAACATACACATATAATTCTTGTTATGAATCAAAAAAAAAAAAAAAAAGAAAGAAAAAATACTAACCCCAGCATCCTCAGGTCCTTTTGAGCATGTTCCTATTTCTGTAGCAAGAAGCCAATAGTCAGTTCCAAATGCCACCAAGAAAAGCAAAACTCCCAAAGCTGCAAAGAAGCCTCCAAAAAATATTGCCACGCTCAATTTCATTATCAAATTGATCTTCAAACAAATACTTTAATGTCTTAAGAAAAAAAGAAAGAAAATTTGGGATTGAATGACTAAAGAGCAGTTTGGAGAGTACAGCTCATATCTGAAGAACTTTCTCTTTGCTTGCTTTTCTGTCTGTATTTCCCTACACCCCGTGAGTGGATTTGTGTCTCCCAATTTGTGTTCCATGCGGCTGACTCAAGCCTGAGAGATGAACAGGGCCTTCTATTTTTGGACATGGATGGCAGAGCTTCATTCTGTTTCTCTGTCTGGGTGCGGCCAGTCAGAAATAGCTGACCTTCCCTAACTAATCATCAGGGCCTGACTTGAAATATGATCACAGCTGCTGCATCCACACCAGTGGGGATGGACATGAGGTTGCCATGGCTCCGTCGTTCCACATATCCTGCATTACAGAGCACACGCTAGGAGCAAGGACTTCCAAAGTTCAAGCCCGGTGCTGAATCCCTTCCCTGGCTGCTAGCAGGGACGGAAACAAACACCCAACTTCGGAAGTTACTATAAGCCACGGGACTAAATGAAGGCTGGGATTTATTTATTTATTTATTTATTTATTTATTTATTTATTTATTTTAATGGATCTTGGAAAGCACAGTAGTCAAATTTCACAGATCTCTTTGAAGAGTCTTAAACCTTACTGAAAGTGCTGTTAGCTTTTAAAATACCAGGAGTATTAACCAAGAGTAGTAGTTTACACCAAATCGAATATTTAAGTGCTTTAGTTGTGCAGATTCAGCTTATTTTCATATATCACAAATGCATACAATCAAAAGAAAAAATAATGCCTTAAAACTGAAAAAGTGAAACCAACTCCTGCACCACACCTGCTAGCACCTGCTATATAAACATCAGTCTTCCAAGAAGAAGATCCCTTCTCCTAGGGGTGCTCTGGAATGCAACAAGGCAGCACTTGTGAATCCCAGGGTCCTGTTGTAGTCTCTCTTCCCAAGAAAAAGGCTGTTCCAAAAACTTCTTTCCCTGCCAGGCAGGCCTTCCCTTACATATCTAGTGGATTACCAGGCATGCTCCTGTAGAGATTTATTGAGCTGATATTAGCAACCAGATCCTGCAGTGCTTACCCAACAAGATTCCCCTGGTGTTACTCCTGGAGTAAATAACAACTCCATTGATTTCCCATGCTGGGAAGTGCTGAAGTCGAAGCCAAGCCAAAGATGAAATCAGTTTACTCCAGACAAGATCTGTCACAAATTGCTATCACTACAGACTTTGGTCTCCAGACATGGGAATTCCTACTGCCAAAATCTTTTGTGGACAGCGGTGTGTGCTCAGGGAATGTGACAGAAAAGGCTGTTTTCTACCACCTCTCCTCATTTCCAAAGATAAGCCAGAGCTGTGTCCAGAGTATTTTTATTATACTACATTATCTGGCTGATACCATATTTGCAACTGCTATAAAAGAAATAAAACATATTTTAGAAATGGAAAACCTTCTAGTTAGAATAATGTGTCTGACTGAAGTAGCAGAAAAGAAAAATAGTAGAATTCAATTAATATACCTGAATTTACACAACTTCATGTAAGCTAGATGTCTAGTGTCTATTATAATGAACAGAGATCTAGTCAATACAGTTAGTGGAATCCGAAGGGAGGTTCAATACAACCTAAATCAAGATACAGAGAGTCCAGCTCAATCAATCACACCCAGACCGATAGCTCCACCTAGTTTCCAAGGCATCCCACTGGTTTTCAGCGGCCACCCAGAAGGGCATGTTTCTTTCACAGGTAAAACCATATTTGCCAGCCCAAAACATGATGGGTAATTGGCCGCCCATTGGGCACCCATTGCCTATATGATTGGCACCCATTGGGCACCCATTACCACCAGATTTGGCACGAGGAGCCTGGATGAGACTGACTGAACTGAGCCTGGACAGAACCGTTCACTTGCCTTACAGTCATCTCCTACCACTGAAGATGCTCCAAGAGGTTTTGGCAGGCAGGCAGGAGAAGGGATTTACAAGGCACCCACACCTTTCTTCAGTGACAGCTAGCAGGATATTTAACACCATCTAAAAGTGCCCCTAGGTACCTGTTGAGACAGCTGAAACTGGTCTACATTAGCTGCTCGACTGTATCATTCTGGAGGCACCGCTGACTGCATTACCTCCACTTCCATTGACTACAGTGGCAGATCCCTATTTCACGTCCAGTCATCTGTATTTAAACTTCTTAATATGGAAGCAAATCCCACTCCATGGGGTCTGAGTTCCCAACAGTTTTCCTGTTGTTTGGGTGGCCTTCCAAAGCATTGAGTCCAAAGTTCAAGAAATCTTTAAAATCAGTGAAAACAAAAGAGATAGAAAGTCACAGCACAAGTAAAATCTGTATCTCACAAAGTTCTACACATTATTCATTACAAAAACAGAAATAAAATTGAACTACTTTGGATGTTCTGTTTGATCTAACGCTATGTGGCTGGCCTTAAATAATGCTACTTCTCAGTCTCATAGGATATGTATTTACAACCTCTGAAATACTAGTTGGACAGTGTGAATTCTGCAAAAGGGGACAGAGCTGAATTTGGTGGTGAGTTCTCACAGTAGATAAAATTCTCCTCATTCACATGCTTTCATCTACAAATCTCTCTTTTCAAAGATTATTCTCCCCTGTTATTCATACCTGCAGCTGAGGAAGCTGTGGCGCACAAAGGCGCATGACTTTTTCAAGACTACGCCAGAAGCGAAGGGAGAACTTGAGCCTCCTGGCTCAGCTACTGAGCCACAAATAATAGATAAAATATAATGACTAGTTCTGTTCTTACTGCTCCTGCCTGTCTACAGGCGGCTTCAGGAGCAGAAAAAAGGAAATACATCTATGACTCCTTTTGTTCACTTCTGCATGAGAGTAACTTACTCTCTTAAGGGCTTCCACTGAAATCAGTTTGTATGAAAAGCTTCACTTAATTCAAATGACAGCTGAATCACTGACTAGGCAGTGCAAGTATTTATTTTTCATACACTGTACATGCAGCATTGTGGTCTCCTTTTAAATATTAATCCTGAGAGGATCTAATTTAATTATTCTTTTATACTTATGGCACATTCTCTGGCTGTACTATCTTCCCAGTACTCTAACATCTCCAATATTATGCCTGACTATGTCAGTGATGAGTCAGAAGCCACATTAAGAGTAGTTATGTCATTATAAACATTCACATTATCCACTACTCATGGAAAGTCTCAGGGCACTTTTTCTTCAATCAAAATTGAATTCTGAAGGCCCCTCAACAGAAGATAGGAATTTCCAAGGCAATGAAAGTAGGACCAGGCTTCTCAAGCCAAAACAATCATGATACGGAATCTTCAGCAAGGTCAGTCGCTGACTCCTAGCCAAAACTCTTAAGTTTCTATACAAAGACTGGCATTTTAAAATTGAAGTTACTGAGAAAAATTTCTCCCTACCATAATGATAATACTGAACTAAATAAGTTTTAACAGGCAATCAATTTGGCCAATTATGGCCAGCATTCATTAATTGATTTTGTTGATTCACAGTGTGAAAATTGAAGGCTCTCATATAATGGATGGATTCCAATCTCATTCAACAAAGCTGGCAAAAGTTTACATTTTTATTTGCATTTCTCTTTTTTCCAGACATGCCTAAACTAACTCCTAAATATGCATATTTCTGTTTATTTATGTACTTAAATGGCTCAAGCATCAATGTAGTATCTGAGCCCCTCCTTGTATTTAAAATCAGAAAATAAACAAAAAAAAAAATAGCAGGCCATTTCTTTTTTCCTTTTCCATCTGAAGGAGAAATAGCTTGATTAGTTTATGGGAGGGGAGATACTGTTTATTTGCTTGTTTATGTTTGTGTGTGATTGAGTAAATGTCGTGTGTGTATTTGGAATTGGCAGGCAGCTCCTTATCTGTGCTGGCAGATATGTCCAGGGTCTAAAAACAGCCTTTCAGAACCGCCTGCGTGTCCCAAGAAGTCTATATACCAAGAAGTGACTTCAGCAGCTGCCTCTGAGCTGAGTCCTTCTGAGATCTCCTTTCTTTTTGAAAAAAAAATATATATACATGTATATATATATATATGTACAGACACACACAAATATATACAGAACAGTCATGGAATATCTCACCCTCTGATTCAGATCTTTATCCTGTCCATCCCTCCCAGCTGGGCAGTATGTTATCCATTATCTGTAAGATCAATTGTCTGAGTATAATACATCTCATTCACTAAATCTTTGGGAAATCACCTTACTTAACTCTAGACAGCTGCACTGCAGCTCTCTCCAATGAAGCTAGTCCCCTCAGGTTTCCTTTACAACCATATAGGTACTTCTAGGACACAGTCTCTGACCTATTTTGGGGTGAGTACTTCAACGTGCAATGAATCACACCCTAAAAGTACAATTCCTTTCTATTTATTTGTTTTCTTGTTTTCTCCTTCTATTGACCAAAAGGGCCTCATATAGCTAGTCTGATTCCTGTAGAGATGTGACCACTTCAAACTTAAGAAATACTATAGCAAATCAGGTCAAAAATCTATGAAAGAAAATAAAAATCCTCCAAACATGGATGAAATGAGAAATCACACCACTTAGGATCACTAAGTCGTTCATTCCTTAGCTCATGAAGAGATGGTAACTACGCTTCTTATGCAAGGACAAAAATCATGTATAACCAGCTACAGCTTCAGCAGGGACTCACACGCATGAACAACAATCATCATCTCCTTCACGAACAGTTACATCTATAAGTTTATATATATCCAGAGATTGTATCATCCATGCTGTTTATTTATTGCATAGGAGATTAAAAAAAAAAAGCTACAGACTTTCTCTCTCATTTCTATGAGAATTAACTGGTGTAAGACACATTGCAGAAATGTGGTGTAGACTTGTAGTCACAGAGCGGTGGGGAGTATATCCTGTTTGGATCCTGCAGTGTCCCCTCTGTGCTCAGGACATTCACACTCTGCACAAAGAATCAGAGATCTATTCAGCAAGGAGGAAAAGAACACGTTAGTATGAATGCAAGTGGGTCAGTTTCCTGCATTGCATTTTGCAATATATCTTACAGTAAATCAACAATGGATAAAATAGGCAAACATTATTGTACAATAGGCATTTTTTAGTTGAGGCATATTAGATTCTCACGGTGGGGAACCCAAGTCCCTGCAAATTAGCTGGAACCATCACGGGTGCAAGAAGGTGCACCTAGGTTCCCCAAATGCTTAGTGAATACTGCAAACTTTTTTCACAGTCAAAGAAAAGCAGGGCCATTACTGTTCCTGGTGATGTTTTAGAGGAATGAGTCACCCTGTCTACATTTTCCCTAGAAAGAAGTAAGTCGTGCAGTTTTAGGAGGTGTTCTGGGCAGCCTCTCATGGAAACAGAATTATGCGTCCAGAAAAGGTCATAAATAAAGATTTGCACCTTTCTTCAGTATCTCCTGCTACTATCTTACATGGCTATCTTCCACAGCAGAAAACTGTTACAAAACTCACTCCAAGGCAGTTAACTTCTCCTGCCTATTTCACACCCATTTTTGGCACATATTTTAGGAATTTCTTCAGGAAACCCTGTTCTGGAGACCTAGGTTTCAGTCCCTTCTATGCATCTCCAATTCTACAGAGCTCCTGAGGTTAAAACAAAACAAAACAAAGCAAGAAAGTAGAGGCTGCTGGATGAAATAAAAATATTATAGTATGACAGGAAATGGGCTAGAAAGGAATCATCTAGGCCACCCTCTGCCTCACATCAGGAACTAAGCCACGCTTGAAAGTGTATTTATTCTGTTAAATATTATTTGGAAGAAACATAGACATCTCTGTAGCCCTAGCTATATGTTCCCACAGAAAACTCTAGAAGGGGAGAAGTAAGCCAAATTCCCGAAATAATTCCTTCCTTTATCCAGACTTTTAAAAATGCTTTCCAAGTAAATCTGCTACACCCACTGGCATTTATAGCTTTGAGGGTGGAGTCAACTAAAAGGCTACTTTTCACATTCTTAAACCTGCAGATCTTTTCAAAGAGATAACACTTTAAATGTCCTTAATATTAACAGCAGTTTCCAAACTCGAGTTCATTTACGGTACTTCTTACAATGTTCTGGACCAGTGGATTGTAACTTCTTCTACTGGGCTCAATTTGTACATGAAAAGTTGAAATGACTGTTAAATGTTACCCTAATGATCTGAAGCTGTAAACCAGAATGAAATAAGTCATTGTTAGATTTGCTAAATTTGATGACAAATGATACATTTGGGGGTCTTGACCTTGCCTATTGTAATGCAGAAATCTAAGAATATGTTCCTCTTACTCCAATATATTGCTGTAGTTGTCTTAGATCTGTCCTAAAGAATGAATGCAGGAACTCTATCTGAGAATTTATACAGTTCAAAATTTTCTCCCTTGCTGCAGGAACTGAAGGATCTTTTTTCAAAACTTTGTTAGACTTCAGAAGACGCCTTCCGTCAGGGTTTTCATTTTGTCATGGCTTGCAGCGCACACAGCTACCGCAGTGGCAGGACGCTTCAGCCTTTCCTTGGCAAGTGACACCAAGCATTTCCCAAAGAAGGTGTTCTTAGTAAGAGGTTGCAGATCCTTCACCCGTTCTCCTCATTAGCAGTGTGAACCTCCCTCCACTACTTCTCCTTCCATTCATAATTCAAGACGAGAATAGTAGACTAGGCGAGCCAGAGGGCTCTCCCATCTCTGGCAATCTGACATTCTCAGAAATGTTCTTCCTGTCTGCAAAGGCTCCTTTTTTTGAGCCTTCTCCATTTATTCAACATTGTCCTTGAATTACGGCCCCAGAACTTGATGCAGATACAGAATAACTGGTACAGAAATAATAAAGCTTTCTAATTTTCTACTTGAGGTTTCTCTGTTACTGCAAGATAAAAGCTACCTTTTTTTGGACACAGAGTAGAAAAGACTTATGCCCAGCTCATTATTTAGTAGTACTAGGAAGCTCATTTCACAGTCACTGACTGCCACAAGAGAGATATGCATCGTCTAAGTAAGTACGGCCTTCATGCTTTGTTTCTAGCTGTGTCTTTATACTTAAAATACTAAAATATCATGCAAGCTAAATACTCTGGTGATGCAGACTGCCTTTTGTCAGTGGTCTGTACAATTTTCCTGGCCCCTGCGTTATCCACAATATTAATAAATTTGATTCTTTCCCAGGTCATGGATAAAGGGAAAGAAATGAGGAGGAAAACCTTTCCATGCCCCTCCTCAAACAAGATTTCCCATTCTGCTGCCCAGAGAGGTTGTGGAGTCTCCTTCCCTGGAGATCTTCAAAACCCGCTTGGATGCAGTCCTGTGCCACGTGCTTTAGGTGTCCCTGCGTATGCAGGGGGGTTGGACTAGATGATCTCTAGAGGTCCCTTCCAACCCTAAGCATTCTATGATTCTATGATTCTATGATTCGACACCATTGCAGTCGGCAGACCTGCCAATTAAGCAGTTCTGAATTTACTTGTTATTTGCCATGGCTGAGTTTGTATTGCTCTACTGTTTTAAGCAAGGAGTCATCCAGTAACAAGTCAAGTACCTTACAGTAATGTAAGTATACCATATTGACAGTATCATTGTAATCAACCATGTAAAAACACACCAAATTAGTCTGGTTCTGTCTTCCTTAAGGCTGTGATAAATGTCCTTAATTATATTTTATTCTTTTAATTCTTTGTTAGTTAAGCGCCTTATCAGTCATTCCATTACTTTATTCAGGAACCTTTATCTTAGATTTCTTTATATGGGAACCTTAATCTTAAATTTTGTAATTGCAATTAGAGAGCATGATTGGGATCCTCTGAGGAAGCAAGAACCATCTGCCTTCAGTTCAAAAGCAACAGATATTTGTCATGCTACTATATATTAATGCCTTTTTCTTAAACAATATGCAAAAGTAAAAATAAAATATGTGCAAATTTTTAACAATCTAATAAAATCTTCTAGTAAAAAGGCACATAGAAATGTGTTAAACACACACCTACATGTTTTCTAAATATTTTTTCTCCATGAATAACTGGCAATGAAAGTATTACTGGAACGCAGGAAAGTTTTGTTACTGCCTACTCCACAAGCCATTCTGCATGGGGACAGCTGGAAATAATAAAACTAAGAAACCCTTCTCATTGTCACAGAATTCAAGGCTGCCTACAGTATTTTCATCTCCATTACATTTGATCATTTAGATCTTCAAAAACTGAGCAGAATGCAGAATTACAAAGTGAGGTTTCAAAGGCCAACATTTGTGGAGTCTCAAAAATTGAGGTAGCCCAAGAGTCAGAATGCATTCAGCTCCAGATAAAGAATCTAAATCCTTGGACCACGTTTTAATCTTCCACTTCCTTCATATTTTTGCCCAGTAGGTCTGTTTCTTCTCTCAGAAATAAAATGGCCAGTGTTAAAATTAATATACAATTACACAGGTGGGCAGTGTCAATTCAGATGCTATTCTAATATTTTTATATCTTCTAACCATTTTACGCCATTCTGGAGCAACTGTATGTAATTGTGTTTCCCACTGACATCATTCCCAAACTTTTAAAACAGTTTTATTTCAAGAAGATATATACTATATATATACACTACATATATAGTATACTATGTACTATCTTGTTTTCCAGTGCTGCCTCTTTGTTTTCTTTCTATCTTTTTTATGGGCTTAATTTTTCCTAAGAGGAAAAAATGTATTGATTTCTCATGTTTTTTGACCAAATTCTGGTAAAGATTCTCAACCCTGTGGTATTATTTCGTCTGAAAACATGAAGATAGAACTGAAGATACTCCACTAACCAATCAGTAACTTACTTTCGCAGATTTTACCAACCGATGCTAACTTGGATGCAAGTATAAATTTACCAGTCAAAGAAGGGAAGCTCAGAAAAGCCCTTCTGCCACTAACATATATGCTCTACATCACTAGAGGAGGTGAGCAAAGTGTCACTGGCTCGTTCTACACGGTGAATTCTGGAAGGTATCAATGGCTCATGGGAATTCATTGGGTACAGCCACAGCTCTAAGATCAGCTGTTTTAATGTACTCTGGCACATTTTGCACTGAGCATGAGCCATTTCAAAATTTAGAAATTTAGAATTTTGTTTTTAAAATGCTCCTTCTTACTGGTACTTAAAAATAAAGTTAAAGGAATATCTTGTTCTGTAGATCAGTTCTTGCTTTTTTTTTTTAATGCCTTTAAAACATTTAACATGTCTTTTAGTTGACCCCTGAAGCTATAGGAGGAGGCTCGGCCACCCCTTGCGCCAGGGTAGGCCAGCTGCAGCACCCGCCGCCATGGCGCCGTCGCCTCACCGCGCATGCTCGGCTCGGCCCGGCCCGGCCCGACCCGGCCCGGCCCAGCCCGGCTCGGCCCGGCCCCGTTCTGCCGTGCCCGGGCCCACGCTGCTCCTCGCCGGCGCCGCATGGAGGATGAGGGCCGCAAGGGCGCGGGGAGCCCAGCGGCGGCGCCCGGCCGCTTCGTGCGGTGCCTTTACGCCGTGGGCTTCCTGGTGAGCGCCGGGCGGGCGGACGCGCGGGCGGCGCGGCGGGGCAGGGGCGGCCGTTGGCGCGAGGGGACGGGGCTTCCCCCCGTGGGGTCGGGAAATGCCGGCGAGGGGCCGAGAAGCAGCCTGCGCTGCCCCCCTGCCTCCTCCTGCCGCCCCTGCTCGGCTGCTGAACTGCCCCCGGCGAGCAGCCCTGGAGTCGGCTCAGAGCATGGGGTGGGTTTCCCCATTGCGCTCCCCGAGAGCTGCTGTGCTTTAACATACATCGTGCTAAGCACTTTGCGTGTTTGGGTGTATGTTAATAGAGTGCTATGCTGCTTACATTTTATATGCTTTACAATGCGCACCATACATATATATATCCTACACATACACCCGCTTTTTTTTTTTTTTTTTTTTGATTCAATCTGCTATAAAGCTGTGACTTTTGTCCTGTCAATAAGGTAGGGCAGCATAGTGCCCTTAAAGTTTTGTATGAGTTTTTTCAGAGAACTGCTCTTTGTCCCGTTGAAATTCAGGTGCTTGGCTTACACTCTGATAAAGTTTATGTCCTTCAAAAAAAAAAAAAAAAGAGGTTCTGTAGTCTTTAAACAAAAATAGATCTGTGTTCTGCCATACTTCAGATTGGGTAGGAGGAGCAATACAGTTGGGTACGTTGGAGCACAGTCTGCTTTTTAGCTGTTTTTGCAACTGTATGTCTAAAGTCGTGCAATATCTTCCTGACACAGTGTAGGTTACTCACAGAAAGCCACTGAGGAGCGAGTGCTGTTTTTAAGAGTGCACAGGGTGGTGAAAGGTCGCACTGAAGAGCTGTTGCAAGCTCAAGCTTCCTGTTGTGAGTATGCAAGCTTCCTGCAACCCAGCAAGTGCAGCGTAGTTACTGACACAAGGAACTATAAGTGAAATTAGAAATTAGTACCTGTTAGGGAATGATGGTTGATGGATTGCGTGCCTGTAACGAGTGGAGCGTTGCTGGGCTGGGCGCTGGGACCTTTCCTCTCTAATGCCAGGACATGGAGGAGGTGGCGGCCTCCTCTGTGTTCAGGTTTGCAGGTGACGAAGTAGGGGCGCAGCTGATGTGCTGGAGCACCCGGCTGCCATCCAAGGAGGCCCAGGCAGGCTGGAGAAATGGGCTGTCAGGAGCCTTATGAAACTCAGCAAGCACAAATGCAAAGTCCTGCGCCCGAGAAGGAAGAAGCTTCTGCAGATGTGCAGGCTGCCTGGCTGGCAGGAGAGCAGCTCTGCCGAGAGGTGCTGGGACTCCCCGTGGGCAGCGTGCTGAACCAAAGGTGTGCATCCACCAGTGGCATCCTGGGCGGTGTGAGCAGGGAAGTACCTGTGCTCCTTGGCTCTTGAGACTGCTCCTAGTGCTCTGTGCCACTCAGGGCCCCTCCAGTACAAGGAAGATGTTGATACACTGGAGTGAATTAGATGGAAGGCCACTGAGTGGAGATCAGGGGAGTAGGGACCACTGAGTGGTGACCTAGCAGCAGCTTCCCGTAGGTGCGAGGAAGACGGAGCCAGGCTCCTCACAGCGCTCCATGGCGGGAGGAAGACAGACAAGACTGGTGACTGAACACAGGGAAAGCACTTTTCACCATGATGATGGTCAGGCAGTGGGACAGGTTACCAGAGAGGTCATGCAGTCTCTGTTCTTGGAGAAAGTTCAGTATTCAGCTGGATAAAGTGCTGAGCAGTCACGTTTGACCTCAGGGCTGACCCTGCTTTGAACTGGGCGTTGAACTAGAAACTTCCAAGCCAAATTATTCTCTTAATCATGATTCTACATGCTAATTTAAAATAATAGTTTATTGAACCCAGAGATTATGTTACTATGGATGTTTATAGGTTATCTGAGTTATTTATTCATGCTAAAATATTTAGTAATAGTCCTAAGCTTGCAAGCCTCAGGTTTAGCCGTCATAAAATACTTCATGACAGACTGTAAGAATTTACTTAGTGATGTACATCATTGCAGTTACTCCAGCTTTGGGCATGCTATGAACAGCTTTGTATTGTAAAAATATCCCAAAACTACTGGATCCGTGTGGCTAGCTCAGTAAAAGATTAAGAAGTTAGAAGAATGGCATAGGAAATGTTTTTATTATTTGGGATAGGCAATCTTAACTGGCCAGTTTCTGTACTTCCGCAAAAGAGTTTTTCACTTTGCTATATTTTTTTCCGTGTTTCTACATTACATCTCTTAAGTTACAGGAAGAGTTGGTCTTTTGGTAGATATATATGCATCTTGAAGCTTCTTTCTCACCGTGGATGAGAGTTCAGCTCATAAGCTGTACTTTGAAAGTGAAATAAGTATATACTGTAGATTTTCCAAATATTCTTTCTTTGTGCAAGTTAAAAAATAGTTTTAGGTGATTGAAATAAAAGACCACTTATCTGGTCAAATTAAAAATACTATTGCCAAGAACATTTCATTTTAAACAGGGAAACTTTAAAATATATTATAGGAGTATTAATTTTTAATTATATATTTTCAGGATAGATGTATCTGGAGGGAGAAAAAGGACTAACATTTTTGTAACTTTTACTTACATGTAAGACAATTGATTCTTTTGACTTTTTTTTAAACTTGTGTGTTTTATAGTTTTGTGCATGTGAGATATATTGTAGACATTACAATATATCACCTTCACATATTCATGACCGCACAAAACTTTTTTTAATCCTGTATTGATATGGAAATTATTTTAAAAATTTAAGTATTGGGCCGTTCTTAAGTCAAGGTGTCATTGTCTGTGTCAACTGTGATCAGTTATTGCCACTTTTTCTGCCTGCTTTTCAGGATTTGTTTGGTGTGAGTATGGTTGTTCCTTTACTGAACTTGCACATCAAATCACTAGGGGCAAGTCCTACAGTTGCTGGAATAATAGGTAAGTTGCAAGCCTTATTTTGATTGCGAAGAATAAGATAATGTGTACTGAAATCTGCATTAGTGGAAACTGGATATTGTAGAAGTATTCTTCTTTGGCAGTAGCGTAATAAAAGTCATGACAAATTTCAAAGTATAGAAACAACCATGCTGTTTTAGGCAAAAAACCACAGATACCTGAGAAAAAAGCTTGTAATGATACTTTCAGAGATGTTTTCCTAGTATCTAAAAATTCCCATCTTAGCAATTTTCGAAGCCAGAAGTGTTTTATTGCTATTTACTCACTTTGCAAGCAGTAGTTTCTGCAGCCATTTCTATTGCTCTTGATTGCTCCAATTTTAATTAAATTCATTGGAGCTGCCTTTTGGCAAAACCTTTATCATATTTAAAGAGTGTTTGCAAGTCAATTCTGAAGGTTTTGGATTTTGACTTACAATATGAAGTGGTGAGATAAAGCTCTGTGATTCCAAAGTGGTCATTTATATCTCACAATATGGTTTATGGTTCGTACTGAAAGTGTGTTTTTTATAACTGTGTGTGGTTGACTTAGGATCTCTTGTTCAGTTTTTTTTATTACTCTGCTTTTTTATTTTGTATGAAATCTAGCACTTTTCATGAAATAGTTCCGGTTCTGCTCTGAGCCGACAGAGTGTTATTTTAAGAAGCAATTCATCAAAAATATGTTTTCATTTCAACACCCTGCTTTGATTTAAACTTTAAAAAAATGGGTTTTGAGGTATACTCTCATGAATGAAAGAGCCTGGCAGATGTTTTTCTGTGCTTCTCTTCTATTCTATCACTAACTGCTGCTAAAGTCGCAGAAATGAAAGTAGGGCCTGTGGTTTCTTCAGGGCTTCTTCGGGCTGCGTTTTAATAGGGAAGTAATTAGTGCCTCCTGATAATGAATTATCTCCTTATTCTGACAAAGCAGTTGTAGATGCCAAAATCAGTTTCATTTAATACACTTTGCAAAGCAACATCATTTTACACTACATGGTCTGCGGTGTTTCTCTTTCTCACGTCTGAAACTGTTTTGACAGTTTTGTGCAGAACTGTGCATATTTTCTGTCCTACTGTTCTTCCAATGCTTTTACTAAATTATTCCCAAAGCCTCTCTCATGTTTCCTCATTTAAAATTGTATGCAGTTTTCATAAGTAATTCATGCTTAATTCTTACCATAGGTATATTTCACTTTGTTTCGTTTTGCTTTTTTAGGCTCTCTCTATGGTGTAATGCAGCTCTTTTCAAGCACATTTGTGGTGAGTTTTAAAACTGTATTATTTTAAAGTATAAAACTGTATAAATGTATAAGTATGTTGCTATTTCTACGGATTTTTTAATTAAGAAAAAATGAATCTTGAAAATTTGAAAGTCTTTTTAGAGGACCCAATTTTTAGTCTTTGTGGAACTTTTTTTAAGCTATGGGAACCAGTCAAATCCTTCATATCATTGCTAAGTAAGAACAGTCTTCAGACAAAAAGTAGAAACCAGGTTTGGAATCAGTTGTACATTCTGGAGCACATCTCAGTCACGTAGGGTTTTCTTTAACAATATTGCTATTAAAACAGTTTTCTTCCACACTGTAGCTTGTCCAAAATGCAGTCTCACAAGTCAGTTCTTCACAGGCCTGTTTTCTGGAGGTTGCTCTCCCTGTTTAATGAGCCTTTTCTTCTAAGTTGCCTTAATTCAGGCAACATGTTTTCAATTTTTTTTTTTTTTTGTTACCTCCTAATCTAAACAAAAGTGCAAAGAGTGGCCATAAAGGCCAACTTCCTGAATTCAGCCTTTACTGATCAATATCTTAGCTCTGTTTGTATTTTAGTCACTTTTAATTTAACCCTGGTTTATCAGCTCTCAAGAAAACAGATTTTGAGCGTCTCCCCAAAAGAGCGTTAGAGGGATTGTTATGCAGATCACCTAAGGTAATTTTCTTCTGTAAGCTCTGTGGCATTTTCTTTGAACTGCAAGACCGTTGCCTGCTTTCCTAAGAAACCTACTTCTTATGTAGAAACCTGCTACAGCAAATCCAGATGATGTATAGATCTGTAGCATGCAGATTTACCGTTGGTCATTCTTATAACTGCTTCCTACTTGTCTGCTATCAGATGACCAGCTCCTTCTAGCTCGGTCTGTTCCTTTTAGGATGCTAAAATAGTGTCTTGTACACAGTGACCACTGTCAGTGTTTGGGTTGTGATAACACTTTCATTTTCCACTACTATTACTATTTCTTGGTGTTTGTCACATGATTGTATTTTTAGAAAGGGAGAAATTAGATAAAGTTTTATCTGTGCGTGACATTAAATAGAAGCCCAGTTTGAGCAGATGCACTGTCCATAGGACAGAACTCCACTCGTCCTTTGCAGACTTTGAGCCTTTAGGAAAGATGTCTGATAAGCTCATTAACTTTTCATTGGCAGCCCTTTGATGGTTATTTTTTCTTGGTTGTATTTAAATGTACAGATTATTCACAGTATTCCCAGTTAAATGTTATAAAAAGCTCTAGTTTTCTCCTTTGCCAAGGGCTGTTGGAGTGATATAGTCGGAAGACGGTACTCCTTGCTTGCTTGCATTCTTCTGAGTGCCCTGGGTTACTTCCTTCTTGGAACATCCACCACCGTATTCCTGTTTGCCATTTCTAGGATCCCTGTAGGTGAGTAAGCGCTTGACATTTGCGACTTTAAATTCCCTTGTAGCCTCAGCATGAGAGTTACTGTTGGAGAAACTGAGGCACGTGGATGGGTAAACAGTGGTACCCTGAATCCCACTAATGGAGAAATGTCTACAAATCAAACATTCATGCTTTTTTTGTTGATTTTTTTTCCTGAAAATAATTTGAAATGTATACTGAAATTGGCACCTTTTTATGCCACTGTCAATAGTTAAATTATGTAAGAATGTGAATACAGCAGTTCCTTGAAGGAGGCTGACGTAAGGTGCAATTAGACATAAGAGGTACTCAATATGCCTCATCACTGCCAAAACTATCAGCCTATATTTTCAGCACAAAATGGAAGAACATCTGCTTTTCTCATATTGAAAACCTACTTAGAAGTAGTAATATAAAATTTGGTTTAAACTTTAGGTCGCTACTGCCATAGAATATTTATGTTGTGTAAAAATATACAGGTTTTTGACACTGAAGCTGAGTTTGTGTCAGTGCTCACATTTGAATTTTACAATATAATTATATTGAATTTTATAATATAATTGTCATTTATAGATATAATTTTGCAATAGTTTAAAATCTATTATGATTTCTGATACAATAAGAATTACAGTGAATATGAACCCTCTGTTGATGGGTGCTAAAATGGCCAACAGTTTTGATTTAGGAACTACTATTTCCCTTGGGGTTTTGTTTGTTGTTTCTTAATTTAAAGAAAATTTATTAATGAATGATTTGGTTGATAGTTTATTAGGCCGTAGGAGTAATTTTTTTTTTAATGTTAGCAGCAACAGACTGTGAGAATATTGCTTTTGTTAGGAAGGAACATAAATGATTGCATAATTAGTATCCTGCGCTGCGTTTTTGCCACCCACCGATCTCATGTGCATTTGTTGTGTTGCAGTCCTGAAAACGTTCATTTGCAGCAAAGCTGGCACAGGGATATGTTTGTAATCAGACAAGCCATTCTTTTTCTACCACTGTATTCTGTCCTGGGAGTGGGTACTCACAGGATCCCATATTTTCAACAGTGCTTTATTCCTTATGAGATCCAGCACTCGGAATAGTTATTTATTCCTTCCGCAGGAGCACTCCCTTGACTAAGGTCAATTTTGATTCCAAAGTCCACATTTTTGAATAGCTGGGGAGTAGGCGTGGCTAAATATGCAATTTATTCAACCTGCCTCCTCCATCACATACTCCTGTATGACTCCAGTATTGAATGATTTATGGTTTATGGAATATTCTAAAATATGAATCATACAGGCTTTGAACGTTGATGTCCCACATAACTGCTGTCATTTGCTATCTTTCTGGATTGAGCAAGAAATGTTTAATTATTTTATTTTATATTATGTTGCAGGTATTTTCAAACACACACTTTCCATTTCTAAGGCCTTACTTTCTGACTTGGTTTTGGAGCGAGACCGTCCCCTGGTAATAGGACGCTTCAATGCAGTCTCCAGCGTGGGCTTCATACTGGGCCCTGTGGTTGGGGGCTACTTTACAGAGCTGGAAGGTGGCTTTTATAAATCATCTTTCGTCTGTGCCTCTATCTTCATTCTGAATGCTGGTAAGTTGAATGTCATATTTTTCACATCAGGTCCCTTTTCTTTGCACTTTTGGGTATTTATGCCATTTGCAATTGAATTCACTGGGGTCTTTTAAGAGCTGTGGCATACGTGTGTTATAAAGTGGTAATATACTTTGAATCTGAACCTCTTTGAAAGGGCAGGAATTTTGAAACAGTTAATTTCCAGATGCTTCGTCTTTATTTTGTATATGTACATGTATGTATATGTATATGTATTACTTTATGTTCAGACACAGGTGTGGCAGGATTTTTGTTTGTTTTGTTGTTGTTTTTGTTGTTTGTTTGTTTGTGCCCAAATATGAAAACAAGAAATCAGATTTTTTTTTCTATGGTTCTTAGAAGAGTTTTTGTTGTGAATGTGTCACCTCAGTGTTCTTCCTTGCTTTCACCACACTAAATTGAACTGATACTGTGAATAACACTAGGCTTTGTGTTATTTTATTTTATTGAAATTAACCTTAAAGTCCTTCTGGCTTTTTTATTTCTACCCTAAGTAAATTGTAACAAACTACTGTTAAAAAGTGTATACCTAACATAATTGAATGAAATTAAGTAATTCCCTTATCCCTTAGGTCTTGTTTGGATGTTACCATGGAGAGAAGAGAACACAAGCAGTAGTGAACATGCCCAGGGAACCAATAGCAACAAAGTCACAGAAAATTTCTCAGCAAAAGCAAATCATGACCCGCGGTTCCAGTCAGTAGCTGCTGGGTCTGTGGCAAGTGACAGTCCCTTCCAGTCTTCATGGATCCAGACTGCAGTGATGCTGAAGAGGATTAAAGGCATTGCGTGCTCTGACTTGTGGGATATATTTCTAGTACGGTTACTGATGTCCATTGCTGTACTGCTCTACTACAGTAACTTTGGTCTGGCCTTGGAAGAGAGGTTTGGGGTGAAACCCAAGTTCACAGGGTACCTAATAAGCTATAGCAGTACTCTCGGAGCCCTGTCTGGTTTTCTGCTTGAACCAATAACAAGGCTCTACCAGCACAACACTTACACAATTTTGTTGCATTCCAGCATTCTTACCTGCACGCTGATTCTGCTCTATGCGTCTACGCTTAACGTATGGACTGTCATTTTGTCTTCCACGTTCCTAGCTTTTTCGACTGCTGTCGGCCGTACTTGCATCACGGACCTTGAACTGAGCCTAGGTGGGAACCAGGCCCGCGGTGCGCTCCTGGGGGCTGGGCAGTCTGTGACGTCCGTGGGGCGGATAGTGGCCCCGCTCCTTTCGGGAATTGCTCAGGAGTTCAGCCCTTGCGGCCCTCCAAGCCTAGGGGTTGGCCTGGCTTTAGTAGCTATTCTGATCATGAACGTGAACAAACCAAAATATGGTGGCATTGGAAATGTTAAGTTGAAAACTCAGTAGCTGCAAGTTTGGATTGAGCAGAGTATCTTAAAGGAAAGGCAAAGGCAGTTAAAGAACCTGGGGTAGTGCTTACACCTGCCAGGTCCATGCGGTACTAACGGGATACTCTAAGGAGGCCCTTGATGTGTAGTAGAGATGAAGACAAGGACATATAAATGTCCTGCAGGGTCGTTACTCTGCCTGGGTCTTTCTGAACTGATGCCACTAGAACCCTTATGTGAGAGAGAGAGAGATTTATATAGTGTTGGTTGTTTTGTTTGTATGTGTTTTTCTGTGTGTTTTTAGGACTTTTAACCTTTTGAGGGGAAAAAAAAGATACGAAATGGGGAAATCCTGTTTGTAACTCACTTTGGAAGCGATGTTTACATCAATAGATTCAAATGTGAAGCAACTAATTTATTATTTAATCAGAGGTGTGTTTTTATTACTTAGTCAGAAGAAGGCTTTGCAATATACAACTCGTTAGCCTTTCTTTCTTATGCTGTTGAAAGCCCTTGGTCTGCTGTGGCAGTGGCATAGCTAACGGGATGTTTCGGTATGTGGTGTTGTGAGGCAAACTGTACCTGTCACTCTTGATGTACAGCATGATCTGGAACTTCACAGCAGCCCTCTGACCCAGGCACACTCTTTCCCAGATAACAGAATTGAGTATATGCTAACTTCGTGTATTAGCTGTCCTAAAATAGTTTTAAAATAATACGGGCTCTTCACACAGAAATTGAGCACATGAACTTTATTGCAAGTTGCATTAGTGCTTTCTGTATCAATTATAATTTCTGGACTTTATCATGTTTTTTTCTACTTTCATTTTAAAAATACATTTCCTTTTTAATTTCTTGGATGACTGTTAAGGGTATGGTGGAGCAAAAGGCAGTAGTTTGAAGGGGGTGGTGGGCTAATCTGTTCTCTTTCATCTTTAGAGACATAAATGACATTTTAGAGACAAGAGAAAACTGTTTACGTGTTGGTATTGTAATCATCACTTGTCTGTATGGCCTAACTAATTTTTCTCTGTGGGAAAGGTTACACACAGAGCTACAGTGAGAGTTGCAGCACTGACTGGCTGCTATTTGTTGTTCAGACCCATAGTACTCAGCAGTCATCGCCTTTTGGGGTTTAATTTGAAATGCACAGAAAGTCTGTTTTTATCTAGAACCATCAGTCCCGTCTACTTTCCCTAGCAGTGCTCGATGAATGTAAAAAGACAGCTGTGTGGAATGTTATTTTTTGGTAAAAGCAATGTAGATGTCTCCCTAAAGACCTGTCTGCAAATAATGTTGCTGCTTCAGGAGAGTGATAATTTTGCTGTTTTTCTTCTTTTCCCTTTCAAGAGCATCCGATATAATTAAAGGTCCTTGCTGAAACTCGGTGATTCCAATAGAAGCATCATGAGAATAAATACAAAACTTCCAGTTCTCTTAATTTTGTGTAATAAGATAATTAATGTGTTTCTTATTACTGGTGTCGTTTCAGTTGATAGCCTCATTTTCTGCGTGATAGGTAGAGGTCACGCAGAGGAGTCACCTATTCCAGTAGTCTGCGTTTCATTTGTCCTTATGAACTTGAGGAATTTTCAGGGTTTTTTATGTGCCCTTACTTTAGTCAGCGGTTGCCTCAAAGCACTCTGTAAAGCACTCTCTGAAAATTTCCTGTCCTATTCCTTTCCATTAGCTAAAATAAACATTTTTTTCCTAAAATCATATTTCTCTAAAACAAAGACTTCTAGTTTGTAACTGCAGGAAAAAAAAAAACGCAGATTAATTCTGTATATATGAAAAATGGCAATTTTTGTTATCCGTCTTAGATAACAGATAACATTGACCCTTCTAGAGTCAATGCACCAATTAAAGCTAAATTCTGTAAACACTATAAAATTCAGGATACACTATACAGCAGCCTGAATATTTTTTCTGCATATAAACTTAAGCTTCCCTGGTTTTGTTTATGCACAATTGAAAAATGTGTTACCCACAATAAGTGATTATTTTTGTTTTATGAAGCTATTTTGAAAAATAATTCTATGTATGTTCGTAAATAAAAATGGAATTAAATATCTAATAGTGGGTAAAACTGTGGAAGCCTGTGGTCTCAGGGACGTGTTGTAAATGATGTTACTGAAGAAAAATTTTCACTTGTTTGCCAAAATGATTTCTGAAGTGCAATAGAAATGTTTCTTTTTTGTAAAGCTGCAGTTACAAAAAAAAAAAAGTTGCACTAAAATTGTTTTTAAGGAATACTAATAAAATGAAATGGTGTTTCACTCCTACGATTTTTTCACAGTGTTTTTTTACCCTTTTCTCTATTGCAAATATATACGGGTGACCAATTCAATATGTTACTGAAGTGCAGGTTTTTTTGCTTCAGGGAATGCAGTTCCCTGAATGAGTCTTTGAATGCGAATATTTTCATTTAAGAGGCAAAGGAACCTACGAGTCAGGCAAGAAGTGGATTGCCAGGTAAAAAAATAAAAATAAAAATAACGAAGGTAAGGGAGAACTTAGCGCTTTTGGTATGGCACATTAAAGGCAACTGTTGCTGGGGTCTGGAGACGTGTTTGGATCCCGGTGTTGTCTCTTCCCGGCTCCGCAGAGCGATGAGCAGATGCCGGCCTGGCACAGGAGGGATGTTGCCCCCCTGCAGGGCTCTGTGACCCTGCTCGAGGCCTTGGCGACTCCCTCAGCACCTTACCCCGTCCCACGGTGGGGGCTAAAGGCCTTAACAAAGCAGGTTCTGGTGCTGGACTAAAGGAAAACAAAGTTTGCACCTGCAAGATTCCACAAATTAAGACTTCCCCATGCTTTTACTTATTTTTGAGTTTGTTTTGTAGGATGCCTTTCTACCTTTTGAAAATGCTTTTTTTAGGAGCATTTTTCTTTTTAGGAGCATTTTTAGGAGCATCAGCACTTTTCTGATCCTTATCAACTGGTGTTTAAGGAGCTGCATATACAATGCACTAATTTCTTTCTATAAAATATAGTTGGTAGCGCATGATGTCTACACATTCTGTAGGGTAATTTCTTCAGATGTTGTTTTTAGATGATTAAACACAAAACTTGTGTTGCGCATTGCTGTATGTTGCGTATATTCTACTTCCTAAAGGTGCCATTTCGGCCAAGTTTGTTTTCCTTCCTTGTTTTCTATCCTCTGAATTGACTTCCCGCAGCACCGCTGTACAGGTGAGGGCATTCTCTTTTTTCTGACACTATCTCAGCCTATGAGCAGGAAATGCGGAAACAAAACTGGACAAAACTGCTGCTTATTGCAAACACTTTTTAATACCATTGGCCCACCCACACAGGGCATAGAAACATAACTGTATAAAAACCTCCTTCTAACTGACTGGCACCTCTGTGGATATTACCACTCACTGCCAATCCTTCTATTCAGCTAAGGGTGGAATCCCCTGGATAAATGGATTTATGGATGGATTTATGGAAGTGGATATTTACAGCTTGGCTCTTTAGGGTTTAAAACACCCCAGACTCAACCATGCTGTCACCGCTATAAATTTGCAGGCTTCTTTGCAAAGATCTAATCATGAATCTTTTAAGGGAGTTTGTTGTAGCCTTGAATTTGAATATTTATGAATTTTGAGTGGTCTTCAGATTTCTTGTAAAATGAAAGTTTGCAGAGCTGTTTCTAGAAGTAAATGTAAACCTGAGCACATTTTAGATCCTGAAACAGTGAGGCTCAACAGAGCTGCCGGTGTTACTATTACTTCCTCTCCTGTCATCTTAATCCCTGCTATTCTGTCACAATTTCATGGTCTAGAGAATCTCTAAACCATGTACAGGAACTGTACCACTGTTTGAGAGAGAAATGCTGCAAACCCACTATCCCATGATGGTGCCCTATGGGAAGCAGTCTCCCACCTGCAGGAGGATTGCTTCTGATGGAGAAAATCCTCAAGTGGAGATGCACAGTATCAAGGGGAAAGAATCTTCAGCCCTAACTTGGAAAACTTCTGAATGCTATGACTACCTCAAGTCTTTATTTTATTTTATTTTATTTTATTTTATTTTATTTTATTTTATTTTATTTTATTTTATTTTATTTTATTTTATTTTATTTTATTTTATTTTATTCTTCTGGTAGTTATCGATTTAACTGGCTGGCTGATAAGTTAGGAAGAAATGAAACTCTTTGACTTGGAAGTGATAAGATAGAGCATGGTGGTTCACACAGATGGGTCTGTCAAGCACAGCCATAGGTTTATCTGGAAAGTGTAAGTTACATCACGGTCTAGTAAGAAGCAGGATAAAAAATGACTTGGATTTGGACCATTGGTCTTCCCTTCTCTCCTGGAGTTAAGTAGCACCTAAGTCAGATGGGTCAGACAGTCCATAACTTCTCTCCACTATGTTCTTAGCCGTTCCTATTTCTTCTGCTAGGCCTTGACACCTCCTGCTTCGTATTTCATGGGCTGAGCCTCCTGCCCAATGTTGGCCTGGCTGTGGCTGCCTATGGCAGATGGCGTATTTTGAGTATATTCAGAATATTTTTTAAAGGACCAGAGCTCCTGCAGTACAAAAAGCATTCCTCCAGATAATTTAAAAATTTTTCTTCTATTCAGGAGCCTGGAGATGTTGGCAGAACTTAGACAGCTTTGGAAATTGTGAGTTGTTGAAAAACTTCAGCCTTAAAATGTGACTGAAGCTGGTGAAGCTGGCACAACTTGGAAAATCTGGTCCAGCGTACAGTGCGCTTGCTCCCAAAGATCCCAAGATACTCTTCATATCAGCATGTATGTTATTCTGACCGAATTCTCAACTTAGGAGTCATGCAGGCAAAAAAAAAAAACTTTGCGGCTTCAGCAGGGAAGGATATTCTCAAGTTTCTAAAGTGTTATGCAGCATTATCATCCTCGGTCGAACACCTGTGGTTTGAGGGGAGCTTGTATTATACTTTAATATGATTTGATCCCTTATGTCAAATTATTCTTTTCCCTTAAGATTTGATCCCTTATGTCAAATTATTCTTTTCCCAATATCTCCCTAAAACAGGTAACTGGGTGCCTGTCATCTACTCTCTGCCCATGCAATACCTCCACACGACCCTGTTTGCTTTCTATCTATATGTCACTCAGCAACTGGAGGGTGAAAGCACACATTTTCCACCGGCTCATCGCTGAAACTGAGCAGTTGGGCACTGACCTTCTCCCTCAGGGCTGTAAATATCAATACTACAAAGTGTATCAGAGCATCAGGCAATAAAAAATCTCTGTTTGAATTTGGCAAGTTTTGCAGTTGCACAGAAATGTTTTGCGGAAAATGTGAAAATCATGTTAACAGTCACTACATGGTTTTCCCCATCAGATGGTGCTCGAGGACAGATTTATTTGGCTTCTCATTCTCCGACAACCAGAATCTTTCTTCAATGCGAGATTAAGAAAATTCTCCTCTGCAAACTGAAACTAAACTGTCCATTTAGAAAAGTGCTGCTGAACTTGCTGAACTTGCTTTTCCTCTGTAGTAAGAAAAAAAAAAAAAAAAGTAGGAAGAAACAAGCCTCAGACCCAAACCAGAGCAGAAGTCAGATGAGAGAGGCCAGCTGGGACACAGTGTGAGTTGCCCACTGCTGTCATTGCTACTGAAACCGAGAACGAACATCCAGGAAAGTGGTTCCCAAAGGTGATGGGGATCTCTCCCCATCCATCATAGTGGAAAGGAGCCTGGAAAATATGGTAGGAGCAGGGGTGGGCAAGCAAGAAAGCATTCACATGGGGACAGAGACTCCCAGGACTCTTGTGACTCTGCTTCACAGTGTAATGTGGCTATGGTCTCACCTCAAAGTGCTTTGAAAAAGCAACTTAAGTATTAGCATGTTTTGAAGCACCAAGAGCTTAAGACCAGATTTCATAACAATGTCCTCCAGTTTCACGTGCCTGGACTGTGGGACATACACTTTAAAAAGCAGTGATCTGAGTATGCACGATTCCAGCAGAGAGCAAATAAAACTATAAGGTTCCTGCAGTCATTATTTAAAGCTGTGCCAATGAAACTGACCGTTATTTGAAAATAAATAAATAAATAAATAAAAGGCCCCTTCTCCAGATACAGGCCATTTGCTTGGGCATTCCAGGCTAGGAAAGAGAAAGCTTCTCAGAGACTAAAATAATTGTTGATGTGCAAAGTTTGGGGTCTACTTAATGGCCACTGATATAAAATTGCTAATCTAAGGAATTTGATCTGCAAGGAGTACCTGGTTTCAAAACTGAAATCCAAACTTAACGGTTTCTTTCTTATTCAAACATGATCATGATAAAGCATGACAGAGTATTCATGTCTGGTTTTGCTAATGAAATGTATGTTTTCCTTTGTTTTAAAAATTTACTGAGTTTGAACCAGTTTTGTTTCCAAATAGGAGATGATTATTCATAGATATCTAAGTATTGTCATGGTTCTTCCACAAAAATAATCAGTTTACTACAGAGACGCTGCCTCAGCGTGAACATTTGACTGAGATTTTCTAGGATTCATATAGCCATCTCTCTGAAGCTTAGAACTTGTATTTGAACTACAGCAGAAATTTGCATAGCTTGAACACAGGAGAAAGACTAAAGCACCTGCACTGATAAAAGAGTTTCGAGAAGTTTGACATTTCAAATAAATAAATAAAATTAATATTACTGAACAGTTCTTTAATGAGTGAAAGACTTAATCCCTATTTATAAAACTCAACCCCACCCCCAAACCTCTGAAAGAGTTCTACTTCATGATTTAAACGGAATAGCCAATTTTAATAGTCTTTTAATAGTTCTTCCAAAACAAGCTTAAATAAAAAAAACTTATTGCCCACTGATACTGATTCAGAAATGTGCTAATCAAAAAGGAAAGTTATGATTTTCACAGTGTACATTCTTAAATGAAAGTTATGAATCTTGTTACAAATAGAATGAAAATGATTTGTGCTGAAGTGCAAAAGTTCTGAAGCAAGCTCAAAACCCAGGAAAGGCTAAGTGGGACAGAAAGTGCAAATTCCTGAGAGCTACAGTTAAGTACCATTTATTTTAAAGCACCCTCCCTTCCCATATGCAGACAAATAACAGACATTTACACTAGGATGAAGAAAATCTGTGTTTCTTACGAGTGCTATTAAGGTGCACAGTGACTTCAACCGACTCCAGAGCCCCATTGTGCTACTTTTCTGTACAAACAAATCAGGAGGAATATTTTCATTCCAGGGAGTGTATAGCCCAGACAAAGAAAAGATTATCTTTCCCTTTTATAGAGGAGAAAGAAAAGAAAAAGGCAAATGAGCAGACCAGATTCACAAGCATAAGGTGAACTAGCTTTCTTGAATCTCAATAGTCAGCGATGCAACCAGGAAACTCTGCTCGCTTTGTCTATGTGCAGCGCTCCACAGCCATTTTACTGCTGTGTTTGCACTGCGCCTGAGGAACTAAGGTGCAAAAGGCAATTTTAAATAAGAACATTATTTACTGGCTTAAAGCTTTCCTTTTTAGGGCTTCTGGTGTAGTGCTACGTGCTCTCATTGGCATTAATAAAAGTCAAAGTCACTCAGATTTTTCTTGGTGATCCTCAGTACCTTTCAAAGGTACACATTGCCAGAAATTCAGGAAGTAAAAATTCAAGGTATTCAGGTCTTGTCTCTATTGCAACTTTTCTCTATAAACTGTATTTGCAGTTTTGCTCCTACAGCTTATTCCTTTTCTTCTTAAGTAAGAAGATACTATCTTTCTGTGTCCCAGCTCTTCAAATTCAACTTCACAAATACATTTAGTCTTCTTACAAAGTCTGTATGATAGGTGCATTGTGCAATTTTCAGTGTTACTCTTACTAAAGCTCTGGTCAAAACAAGTATAATTTGATCATAAATAAAATCTGAAATTATATAGATTTTTTAAAAAATATATTCCCTCCATCACTAGAGTTTAAACAATTGTTTTCAACAGATAATTGGATCGTGAACTGGATGACTTCATTCCAGAAAAGATGATATGATAAGGCACATTTCCATCCTATCTTAATAGTGAAAATAAAATAATTAAATCATTGCTATAAGTTATTTATAAAAGAGATCTTTGCTTTATATCTTCAGGTTTGCGATCGTTCCAGTATTCCATTCATTTAGTTAATGTCATCGGTTCTATCCAAGGGAAACACTTATATCCTCATTGAGTTTGTTTTGTTTTACTAGATCCCATTGCTTGATGAGATGCTTTAGAATCCTAATTCTTTCTGTCCACGACTTCTTACTGATAGCTCTATCGTGGTTATGTTCAGTAGGGCTGGTTCTCAGGCTTGTTTCTCTGCCTCTCCCCCTGTGACGCCTGCCTGACTAATCGTGGTGGTGGCATAGGTCTTGTTGACCTATGGTCTGTAGACAAATCTTCCCCGGTCAATGTGCCAAATCTTGGTCTCGTCAGCAGTGGCTGCCTGAACCCAACGGATGGCTGAGGTTGGCTGCTCGGCTCCTGGCTCGTTCCTCCTCCATCCTGTTTCCCATCAACTTCATTCTTCCACTCCATCCTAAACTCAGGCAGTGGCCTCTGCTGTTTCTGTCTCTGGTCTCTCAAAATTTTCCCTGCTCTGGGTCTTAAATTGAGCACTGTGGTAGAAGCATCCATTTCAGAGTCACTGCTGTCTCCCACTGTTATTTAAAACAAAATTTGAATTTTAGGTACAGAATATTGCTGTTTCAGGAATACTACAATAACAGCATACTGAACAGTAGTAGCCAAACAAAACTAAAATGCTTACTGTGTTTCCGACATTCAGTCTTTTCTGGCTGGACTCAGTAACAAATACTTACCCTGTAGTGTTGGAGGACAGATTTGACTTACCCTATTCTCCCCCCGACCTCCTATCCCCCGCAAAAAAAAAAAAAAAAAAAAAAAAAAAAAAAGGCTTTTAAAAACTTCCCACTCATCTGCCACCCTGTTTTCTGGTGACATTTCCCAAGCTCTTCTGTTCTGTCTCTGGGCACAAAAAACCTGACTCCGTCTTGGCTACCTGGGGTCTAGCCAATGAAGCAGGACACAGAAATTAGATGTTCCACTTCCATAAGAGGCCTAATCTGAGAGGCATTTGCCGAGCACTGGATACTACAAGGGAGGCCAGGAATTTTGCTTAGGAAAAAGAACTTCAATTTCCTGCCAACGGGTCTCCGAAAGGATAATGCACGGATGGATGGAAACATCCAATCTTCAATACACCTGCATGTAAGTTTTCAAAGAAATCTGTAGGACAGGTCCCACAGGTTGCAAGTGCTGCAGATGCCTTCACCCCTCCCCAGCAGAACAGAAAGTGCCCAAGGGAAAGTTGGCTTTACCACTCAGGGAATGAATTCTTAAAGGATCAGGTAAACTGAGCTGGAACATACTGGGTCAGTAACATACCTAATTAGGTAAAATATCTAATATTCACCAAAACTTGCATGCTTCGGTCACCTAATAATTATCTGAAAAATCATTTATGAATGATACACATTTGTTCTTAGATTTAAGTCAGACATGGTGTTTTAAATGTATCAAAGTAACAAATTATAGATTGTGTTGTGTCATAACAAGAAATTCCATGAATAACCTACATGTTATTTGTTTTAGAAAGATGAGGAAGGGATCAACAAAACATATCATCATATTCATTCACCCAGATAATTTTATATCAAGAAAGCTCCTCTTCAGACTGTGTTGGCAGGCTTTTTTTTTCCTAAATATGTCAAATAGTATATTTTTTTGACAATTGCATAATCTAGAGGCACATTTGCATTTTCATATTTAATTCTAGATGACAGTAGATGACCTCTGTAGACATAGCTAAAAAATAGAAGGCATCCTATATTCAGGAGAACAAAGATGCAACTATCAACAGACAAGGGCACAACCTCTTCCGAATTAATTTGAAAGAGGCCAGCTAATAGGGGGCTGAGGGGAAGAGGGGCAGAAAAATTAAGAACTATTGATTGAGTAGAGTTTTAATATTTCCAGAAAGAGGAGATCTTCGTTGTTATGTGGCATGAAAGGGAATGATCATGAGCATGGTATAAGCAAGCTTGGTAATACAAATGGTAATAAGTAAAAATAATGCATAGTATTAGTCAGAGTTTTCATATAATATATTTTTCTTTCTTCATAAATGTTTTTTTTTATAAAACTCAAGATCTCCAAAAAGTTTAGACAGAAGTTTAGACAGAGTTTAGACAGAAAAAAGAAAGTTCTAATTTTTAGCATTCTGAGAAGATCTTCCTGAGGTCTACAGATCAGAGATCACTTTCTCATTCACCCGTCTGGTGAAAAAGCAGAATCGCAGTGTCATAACCCAAGAAAGAGATCTGAAAATTATATGAGAAAAAAAGGGAGCAGGGACCATAGCAGCATTACTGGTGCAAAAGTGTTTCAGTTGTTCACATGAGGGGGTATTGGTGTGTGGGCTACGCTATTGAGGCATTTGAACTGCAAAACTATTGTGCTTGCTGGGGCATTTCTCTACACTAAAATAGCTGTTAGGCCCAGTCACTTGAACATTCTGTAACCCCTGTTAAATATCCAACACCTAGAAATATGCTAAGAATGCATTACTCTAGAATGTGTGCTTGCGCATAAAATGGTTAATATTTATTTGAAAATTAATATGCTGATTTCTCCACATTATCCCTGGAAAAGCTTTTCAGCTGCATAAGCAAAATGAGCAGCAGCAGAGTAAGAGAGAGCAGAAAAATTTCCATTACCTTTAGAAGATGTTTTATTTCTTACTCGTAGTTTCTCTGGAAGTTTAGTGTTTTTGGGAAGTGAGAGAAACCTTTTTGTATTTGCAGCAGCCTGTACAAATAAATATGAGAAAAGTTAAGTTAAAGCAGACTGGAGTACCTACGAAATGAATGTTATGATACACCACAGAGGCTTGAAAGGGATTATGTAACCAAAGCTAGAGACTAGTCTGGGATTATCTAATGTGTTATCTTTTACTACATAGTCAATGCCTTTGTGCTGGTTGAGATCTATGCTAAGGGCAAGACAAAGAATAAATACAAATAAAAAAAATAACATTCTACATAGTTGACTCATACCAGAACAACCTGACTTGGACAGTTTTTTGGGGGGCGTAGGCAAACACTGCATCTTTCTCCATAACTCTAGTGTGGAGCCTTATTAGTCAGTTGCCAAAATCAGCTTGAGACTGAAGCTTGAGCATGAGAACAAAACTACATTCTATCCTGAAAGTGCTTAATACACTTAAGTGACATTATGATGGGAGACTAGCCACACTGAAGTTGCTGATAAAGGTGAGCACCAGTGTGATAGCAGGTTCAGGATATGTTAGTCTAGGTTCCTAGTGACTCTTAAGAGCCCAGAGTGCAGAGCACACCTCATACGTCCTGCAGCATAGGAGGCACATTTTTTTAAGTTCATAAATTTCTCAAGGGTAACCTCTCTTTTAATTATTACAAATATTAAAAAAAAAAAACACCTTTACAGTCAACCAGCTCTCCTGTGCTTGTTCCATTTGCTGTTGCACATTCAAAGGGAACATGAAAGAAAAATCCATTTTCCATGAGTTGTTTTCCCTCTTTGGATATGGTAGGGCTACTCAGCATCACTATGGATTCATTTAAGGGTCATTATTTTTAATGATCTATGCAATCTAAAAACCTATTTCTTTCCCTGCCCACTAAATACTTAAATCCTGCAAAGTCTCTTCATTGCTGTACCTAGTAAATCATTGATTAGCATGACAAAGAAAACATGGATCTGTGGCTGATAAGGAAAAAGTCATTCAGGAAGAGGGATGTTGTTGAAGTAAATGCCAGAGTAGCTCAGGTAATGATCACAGACGAGATACAGTGTTTACAGGAGTTCCAGTCCAGTTCCAGTCTCAGCTGTCAAAGGACAACTATATCCATGAAGATAGCAGTCAGTAAGGAATCTTGCAACATGGAAATACATATTTATAAGATGGTTAATTTCCCTGTCACCTGAAACAGAAAGATGATTTGGGAGCTCAACCTCTCTGCTGTCTACATCCTCATGTTCCTTCTAGTATGGTCTGAGCTTTACAATAACGGTAAAATAGGATTGCTTCAGACCACCAAATCTCATCATGCCGTGAAATTTCTTGGAAAAAAAAAAAAGTTTTCCTATTCTGTGTCAGAACCTGAAGCTCTGACTACATTTTATGGATACTAAAGAGCATTTTAAAAATGCTCTGACATTTTTTAAATGAAGTGCTCACCCTGTCTTCCTCAAAAATGCTTTTCTTTTGCATATTTTGGAGCACTTCATTTATCTCAATGTCATTTTCTACCTCAGTCATACAAGCCCCATCAAAATAGTGATACAGAATTCTGCCCAGATCTCAGAGGTACATTGTGCATGGAGTTTGTTCCACTCCTCCAAGCTAAAATAATGGCAGAAAACCCAGTTCCTACATCTCAGCAAAGACTGGAGCTTTGCTGAAGGGGTCAACACAAATCAGGAGTGGATGTGTGCAACTCAGGATACAAGTATGACATGTTTGTGTGGTTATTTTCCAAATTCAGAATTTATGTTTCTACATTTCAGAAGATTTTTTTTGACATAACATTTAGTTAGAGAGCTACTTTGTATAAACAAACCAAAGTGCAAGTACCGGTCTTTCTCTTGACAGGCTGTTAGTTTTCCTCAAGCTCTCCCTAAGGCTGTGCCGTCGACGGATCAGAATTTCTTTGGCCTGCTTTTCACTCGCATCTGCAGCCAGGCTATGTCGGTTATATGACATTGTCTGAAATATAAAGGCAGTGGTTACATTCCAAAAAGCACAATGTCAAATGCATTGAACTATATAAACTGATCAAAACAGGCTTTTTGCTTTAATGGTTTAATAGGCATCATAAATCTTGCAAACAAAATCATACTAAAGAAGATTAAGAACAAGGATAGCAATTATGCCAGCATCTTTTTTTAGTCATCTGCTTCACCAGCACTTTTTTTTTCTAATGCTGCTATTCATAATGGAAGAGAAATTGGAAAAAGTTGGCTTGATACAGTATATACCCCAGCCTTGCACCAACTCAGTCAATACATCAATAGAAGATGCATATTTGTAAGCGATAAGATCAGTCACACAGGGGAGAAGTCATTTTTACCTCCAGCAAACTGAAGCAAACTCCACTTTTGAATGTTTTCCAAAGATGCAGACCTTCAAAATGCAGACCTTCAAAATGCTTAGCCACAGGAGGGTAAAATGGCCTTTTGCTTTTATTTCACTGTTTTTCCAGCTCACCACCTCTGTTCTTAATATAAGCAACTTCACAACTGGGGGCAAGTGGGAAACCTAATCCCACAGCGAGAACTGACTAAAATGCCAATATAAGCGGGACTATGTTGGGGTTCAATCTACACCTATGATCTGCTTCACAGTAAAGTAAGTACACGGCGAGTAAAAAGCATACTATATATAAATACATATATATGTATAAAATGCATATTATGTATTATATAATACATATAAAACACAAACATTTAGTTTTATCAATAGTGTAAGATCGAGTAAACTATTCATGTAAAGCAGTACAGACATGTTGCTGCACATGTGACAGGGAACGGATCCATGGGCAATATAGGTCAGAAACAGCTCCATTTTTTTGCTGTTGCACAGCAGACACAGAACTAGCAAAAAGATACACTATAAAAGTAATCAGTACACTCAAAGATAATTAACTATGTAAAAATTTTATCCTTACTCGATGTCGTATTTGGTAGAGATTCTTTGTTAATATTTCCCGCATGTTTTCCATTTCAGTGGGAGAAAGTGGCTTTATTTTTCCTTCATGATATTCACTGTGTCAAAAGAAAAAAAAGGGGGGGGATATATAGGAAAGAGAGAGAGGATTTTTCTATTTTTATATCATTTGGAATTACTTTGGAACTATTATTTCCTTTGTTAGAGCTGGAAAAATAATTTTTAAACCAGTCAAGCAAGATGTAATAATGTAACGCACCAAAATGAAACCTTGATATCATTTCAGTCACTGGCAATCCTCAAAAGTTACTAGAGGTTCTCAAGACTCTATAAAATTTAATATAAATTACATTAAATCATAAATTTGATTAAGGTACTTTTGTAAATGCCCCTCAAGCTTCTCCGGTAGTTATGGTGAGTGGCAGTGGTTCCAACCCAGCTCAGCCCTACATGGCCAAGTAACGCTCCCCACAAGCTGTGTGCCGCCAACCCTATAAACTCAGGCTCTCCGGAAGAGTGGAGTTCACCGAGTGCTTTGTAGGTGCATTGCAAGTGCTCTAGTTTTCTATCTACTCACTTCTTCACATGCCATTAGCATGTGGGGGGCCTTGTCAAAGTAATTACCCTGTGTACAGCCTGGGTACAAGTACCTAACCAGACGTGATGCTCAGCCATGCTGGCCTCACTTCCCTACCTGAGAGACACCGACGACGGGACCTTGCTGATCATCCCACTCTCTGCCATCTCAATGGCATGTTTTATTTCCAGCTTCTTGTATAAAGAAACAATACTGGATTTGGGCTGGTTCTCCCGGATTAGAAGTCTTCTCAGGTATTTATTGTCAAACTTTTTAAACCTGTATATGAGGCAAACCAATCCAGCAAGTTAATTTTTTACTGTGCACAGTTAAGGAAATATACCATCTCTAAAGCAATTGTGAAGGAGCTTATTCTCTGGGAATATTTCTACTCATATTAATAACTTACTGGTGAATAACCTATTCAAAAGTCAAGTTCATCTTTCCTGCAGATGATCTTGACCTGTATTTTGTTTAATATGTTAATGGTTGGTATCTCTAGCAGGAACTTTTAGGTACTCCATGTTATTAAACAATATTGTTTTTAATTCTCCATTTTCATCAAGACAAAGAGAACATTAAATATTTACTGTAAAAACAAATAAAATGTCTAAGTTTGCACCCACTGCTTTTGCTTTGAAATTTTAGCCTGTTCTTGCAAAATCTTGGAAGTTCTCCATTCCTCCAAAACAAATGCAACCCTTCTGGATGCTTAGTGAAATAATATTGATTAGAGATGGGGTGATTTTCTTGGTCAGAAAATATCTTGCCCTATGGTCATCTTGAAGTTATTCTTGAATTTGAGTCAAAAATATTTCTGAAGGTAATGTGGTGGCGGACCTATCTTTCTCTATAACCCGTTGATAGGAGATCACAGACTGGAGTAGAACTAGCCTGAGTAAAACAGAGTTGTACCCATATCATGTACCTGTCAGGTAAGTGTCCTCACTATCACGCCCTCAGGTCATTTAGAGAGAGTTCTTAGACCCTCCTGCTGATGCAGTTCCACTGGTATGAAACACTGAAACTCCTGTTGAAGCACTGACTAGAAGGTGAGTGGGTAATGCCTGTGTTCTGGGCCTAAAGGACAAGTATTTGGGGGGGAATAACGTGCTTCAGTGATTATGATAATTCAGTAGCTGAACTGAACACATGTATTATTCATGCATTGCTAGTGATAATCTTCTTAACTCACACTAAGTCTTAAATAATACCATCAAGAACTGTGGAGCTGCCTGCCATTAAGATCTCTCATGCACCTCATGTCATCTAATGCCTTGATCTTCCTGTAGAAAACCCCAAAGCTTTTGTGCATTTCTCATCAAATAACCCCTGACTAAACACCAGAGGAATACACAACTTGCAGCAGGAAAAAAGCCTGTGGATGAAAGACTCATTGGATACACAGGAAATGTGCTGAAACAGCCAGAAAGAGGGAGACCTCAGAAGGTAAAACTCTTTACCCTGGGATCAGAGGGTTGTGTTTTTTCCCAGCTGGAGTTTTTGTTGCACTTGCTTGTGGTTTAGTAAAAAGATTCTGTTTTCCTGTTTTCTCTTTGTAACCCACACATTCTAAAAACAACCATCTGCTTTCAGGAATAAAACGCTGAAAATGAAATACGATGCCCAACAGCCTTCATTTGTTGTGGCTGAGCCACTTTCATCTTCCCTGTATAACAAAGAGCTTGAAATGCCATTCTTACTTATCTCTCCAAAAATTGTGACCCCAGTGTCCACATACATCTTCAATTCCAGCCTTCACATGATCGAAGAACTAAGGGGAAAATATCGGGTCATTACATAATCTTATAAAACATCATTTGGTTTACACTTGAATATTATTACTTTCTAATACCAACGAAGTTCAAATGGAAAATTCTATTAAGAATTTAGGACAATGCTTCAGTTTAACTAAATACAGTCCAATTAACCTAGTGGTGATTTGGCTTACGGTTATTAAAAAGGCTCAGACTTTGAGTTAGTTCAAATGCTCGGAGAGGATAGCACACAGTCTTTGGCCAGATTCAGAGATCTAGATTCTGCTGTTTTCCCTTGCAGCTCCCTCAGGTCAGACCCCCAAAAGGACACAAGTTGGCTGCCTGTCTCTGGAACACCACTGCTTTGCTCCTAGCTAAATCTGCAGGCAACTTTTTTCTCCAAGTTTTCACTTTCGAAAGTTCCCTATCAGCTTTGGGCTACGCCTGGGACTTCCCCAGGGTCTTCCCCAGGCTTGGCAGGGAGCCAGGTATGACTTTGCAGAGGAGAAATGCCAAGAGGGCAGCAGCTCCCCACGCCAGCACTCTGCGTGCCTTGGACGTGGCTGAGATCCCCAGCAGACGATCCCAAACTCCAATTTCAGGGGCTGCAGTCCAGCCTGGCCTCAGAGCTTTATGAGCACCTAATATTAGCAATACACTCTTCATGAGTCTGTCACCAGCGATGCAAAGGTGAATCAGTCCACAGGCATTTCTCCCTCTGAAACATTTCCTAGAGCAGCTGTGCTCTTAATTCAAGCGCCTCAATAGGGCTCTCTCAAATTCAGGGGAAAATCCTATAGATAGGATAAGCTCTGCAGCTGACTGACTTGTAGACGCCCAGAGTCAGTTCTTTTCCTTGAATCTGGACTGTACTATTGCTCATTTGGGGGATTTAAAACCACCCTCATAGACATGCTGCAAGGAGAAACACATTGAAGAATGTGCATGGCTAGTAAACTGCAATGCTGGGAGAGGCATAAGCACCAAAGACAAATCCATAAAGAGCTGATGATGTGAGAGATAAATAAGATTAGGTGCGTCTTTAGAAGGAGTTTGCATTTGTTTAATTAGACTACCTGAAATGTAATGTAATTAAATTGCCATAGCTTTCCTAACGTAGTTAGGTTTTAAAACAGCATATTTCCTATGTGAAACAAACCATAAGAAGGTAATTTATCTCAGCAGATGAATAAGTTGTAAAATGAATATTTTAAAATAATGCTAAACAATAACAAAAATTTTGATAATGATCAAAAGTTAAACATAAGTTTATAGTTACTGACTTCACAACATCTATAGAAAAGAAATTTAGAAGATCCCATCTCCCTCTGTGTGTCTCCCTTGCCTTGCAGAAAGCCACTGGGAGTTTTGTCTATAAGAAGGTTTCATATATGACACCGAAGCTCCAACATACCCTGTTATAGATTTCTTCACTGACAGCAGGCTGCTTTTTATTTGACCTTTTGACATCAAGAAACTCCACCAGTGGACGGATTGTTATTCCCTGGGAAGAAAATAGCAAATATTTCTGTGTTTATCCATGAATAAAAAAGGAAAAAAAATGTCTTGAATATCTTTTAGTCTCCTTGTCTTTTCTGTCTCTGTCAGAGCAGTTGTAACGGCTGTGGGTACCTTCCTAGCACTCCACAAGCACATCTGAAACTATAGTTACAATAGTGAATTCATTTTTATGGTCAGTGGGTGTTGCACTTGCCAGCCCGCAGGCTCTGCTAACATTAGAGAAGTGAAAGGGATCTCTAGAGGTAACAGGTCCCTACCTCTTGCTGCCCCAGACAGTGTGTGGCAATTTGATAAATCCAAAAAGGAATATGTCACTTAAAACAACCTTCAGGTTTTCAGATTTTTTTTCCAATGCTATTGTGTATTAAAAAAGCCTCTCACTTGTTTTATGAATAAACAAACAACTAAATATTCATTCACTACAAAGCAGAAGGATGGAGACCTCTTTTCTAGTGGTTGCTTTCAACACAGGAACACAAAGATGTCTGAACAGTAGCACTAAAAATACTGTCCAAGACCAGTGACAAGCAGATTGTTCGTAAATACGTAAAAGAACAGAAAGTTTTGGCCACCTCATGTATTGGGGTGGCCAAAATTACAAATTCCACAATTACTTGTGGAAGAGTCAACATAATGTTTTATTTGTATAGGCACACTGAGCTGGGGAAGGCATCAGTCTCGCATCAGTCCCAACTATTCCAGACAACCACGCCATGCATTTCTTTTCATAAACGGATCGAACTTTATCGTAAAAGTAGTTAGGTTTTTTTGCCCCATTGCTCTTACTGGAACATTCATCCTGAAACTCATTGTTCTGATAATTGGAAATCTTCTTCTTAATTGCATCATGGTCCCTTTGTACCACTTTGTTCTTGTGCCAACATTGTCTTTTTAGCTTAAACAGTTCTCCTTCTCCCTTACTCCTTGTGTTTACCCCTTGATATAAACAGTAATTACATTCCCCCTTCTCCTTCATTTTGCTAAGGCCAAGACATTCTGGTCTCCTTTCACACAACAGGCTTACCACTCTTGTGATTGCTCTAGAACATGGCATTATTCTCCGCTGCAAACACTTTTTCATTATGTCTCAAAATCACATTTGCCTTTTTTCTGTCTCCATTACACTGATGGTTTAAACAGCATGTGGTTTAAACTTGTACCTGTTTCTTTCTCCCTTTCTATGTTTTTTCCTAAGGCCCCCATCTCACAGGAGAGCTCCTAATAAGTAAAAACTTCCTAGCAAGAAATCGTTCTTATTACTGTTAAATTTCAATGTATTGCATCATACTATTCTTCACTGAGTCTCTTCTTCTTATGTAATATCCCACACCGTTGTCGCCCTGAGAATGGTGCCCAACGTCTGTGCTCAAGAAATATCAGCACCAAAAGAATTCCCACTTTTCTGTGCCTTGGTCTATAATGAGAATACTAAATGAAGCCATCCCCATGAAACATCCTTAAGAAATTCGCTTAATCATGTCTCTCCAGAATATTATCTGCTGACGGTTGCACAATGAAGCCTGAAGAGGCTGGGAAATCTCCATCTGTGCAGATATTCAGATCACAACTGGGCATGACACCAGGCAACCTGATCTAACTCAGCCCTGCTTTGGGCAAGGGTTTGGACTACAGACCTCCAAAAGCCCTTTCCAATCCCAAATGCTCTATATTTCTATTTCCTTCTACAGGAGAAACTACCAACCCCTTCCTCATCTACTTCTACCATACCTATACCCAATCAATCAGTTTAACTAAGAGTTGAACTCATAATTTCCTGTGTAGCCTCACCACAAAGGTTTCATAATTGTCCATTTAAATGAGGTTAATAGTGTTGCCTTGCTTTATAAAAGTAATTGTCTTATAAAAGAGTAACAGCTTTCCCTTTTCAAAAACCATGCTGCATTTCATAACACATTCCATTTACCCATATATTTTTAATTGTTCTTTCTTTCAAAATCAATTGTCACAGCTCACATGATAAGAAAGTCAATTAACCAACATGCAGTTGCTCAAACCACTTTTTTTTTTCTTTTTTGAAGCATGAGGGCAAATACTTGCAACTTTCCATGATACCCTCCTTCATACAAAGAACACATTAAAAAAAATGCCCACATATTTGAAATCTCATGTACTAGTTCCACAGAAGTTTCTTACAATTCTACATAATTACTAGCCCCATATTTTGATTTGAGTGGCCTAAGCAGCTCTGAGTTTTGATGTTTATGATCCCTACCTTATTATCATTCTTCTTAGTCATTTTGACCAGGGCCCCATAGTCAGCATGAAGCCAGAGACAAGTTCTGCACATTCCCCTCCATGCCTGGTGCTTTTGGATGGGTGTCCGGCTGTTTTTCAACTTTATTGCATAACACTTGGATTCACAACACTCCATCTCTCAGTGTCTTAAGTATCTTCCCATTCCCTTGCTCACAGCACTCCATATTCACCACTGAACTATTGAGCAAACATGTAATTTTAAATATTCTAACAAGAACTTAGTGCTAAGGCTGCATCCAGATTTTATCTCTGCCCCAACCTCACTGGTTCTTAAAAGCTTAATACTACTTACACGTTAGCATAAGTACTTAACATCTATCATACCTTTACTACCCCTCTACTTCCACACATTTTTTTAAAAAAATATGACCATGAAGCAATGTATAAGAGTACCTTCAAGTATGTTCCTGTAAGTGAGTGGTGATGTCTGTTTTTTTACCTACTGCTTATTTACAACCCATCTGAGAAAATAAAATACAATGAAAAATGTCCAGAAGAGAAAAGCCATTACCTGAATGAAAACAGTAAAGAATATCACCACAATAACAGCAGTGATGAACAATTTCTTCCTGGGAAATACAGCAGGAGGAAGCAGAAATACAAGTGAAAAACAAATAGCTCCTCGGAGACCTCCGTAGGCAATAATAAATTGGTCCTTAAAAGTGAGAGGAATTGTTCTGAACACATTAATGATCTGAGTCAGGACAAAAACACCTAAGAGAAAGAATGGAAATACAAGGAAAAGGAAAAAAAAATAAAATTACATGAAAATTCTCTACAGTGCTCATATTTAAAACCCTTTTTGTTTGTTTTCTATTTATATATTTTTTAAGAAATTAAATGTTACTTAGAACCTTTAAAACACCACATAAGGAAAATTTCAAATGTTCAAGGCACAACTATTTATTTAGCTACCCCGCTGAGGTCAACCAGATGTAGGACCCAAGGCAACTAGGTGTTCTCCACTAGACAGCTATCTACTAGACTTTGTCTGCATCTTCAGAATATCCATAAATCTCTCTGTCAGCATAGACCAAGGTGCCTAAACTACTTTTAAACTGGAATTTGAGGTGCTTTTGGACACTTTTACTTGTCCACTCCAACAAGTTTTGCTTTGCATTCTGCAAATTTTCACTCAGGTACTTAATTTTACATGCCTAGTAATTTTACTGTACTAGTGGTTTTGAGCATGAGGTATCAATCATGAGATTGCAGATAGTGGAGAGAGAAAATAGTTGAGATATCTGCATTAGAGGGAGACTTGGTAGATGGAAGTTTGGGTGCAGAAGCAGACCAGAGCACGAGCCACTTGTGCATGAAGTGACCCAAACACTACATTGGGGCAAGAGGAAGGCTTAAGACCTATAGGCTTGGCTTGCACCTGAGTCCTGAGTGAAAGATAAAGATCTAGTACTGTAAACACAGGAGAGGTCAAGCTATTTCTTGCAGCATTGTTTCTTTAAACATATTCCTGAAGAATATTTAAGCTACAGCATTTCCTGGTTTAATGAAACCCTACAAACCTAGCAAACCTTAGTCAAAAAATAAAAACCTGTTTGATGGTTCCTGGACTACAAGTTGTTTAAGAAAATGTGTTTATCTGTAAATAAATATGTACTTAGCTACAAAGCGTTCACTTGGGGGAAAGGCAGAAGCTGACCCTGAAATGTAAGACAGCAGTCTTCTAAATTTGAAGTCTTCTACTTGAGGTAGGATTAAAAGTTTCATATGTAAAAAACATTGACACTTACCCAGTGCCCTCCAGATTAAACAAAAAAGGAGGGTGAAACTAACAAAGGCCCAGTTCCATTCATGATTCTTCCCAACTGTAGACACTCCCATGAAAATGAAAATTAAGGTTTCGCTGACACTGCTCAGCATCTTCATAAAATACTTTATCGTTGTGTAAGACTTTTGGGAAACATTTTCCTCCACATACTTGTTCATGGTCATGGCACAAGCTGTAATCCTGAAAGGCAAACATTTTCTTGTATATCATTGGCTTGATTTTTCGTTAGCTCATCTCAGTTTCTGGAGAATGCCCATCACTTTTCCATGGTTCTTTTTAATATAACAAAGTATAAGTGATCCCATCACCAATCAATGTTAAATTTATAGATTTACTAATCCTACAGTTTTGGATATGAGGGTTTTTTTTTTCCACAACTTTTTGAGAAGACATTAGTACATGGATAATTTTATCACATGCTAAAGCCACATGGTCCCTGCCGGGATCATGAAACTACATTTTGAACTTGGAAAAGGGAGGGACAGGGGGCGCCCTGGAGAGTGGGATGGCTGCTCCTATTATCATTGCAGGACAGAAGAAGCCAGGATGGTAACTCAAATCCCAGGACACGACTTCCCCCACTTCCCATCAAAAGTTGTCCTCCTACGCCATCCCCTTTCCCAGTTCCTTTTTCCAGGCAGTGTAGGCAGCAGCAAGGCCATAAACAGTTTGTCATCCTCCTCCACTCCAGGCTACTGCTTGCTTTGCCTACGCATAGGGCTGACCATGGTCCCCATAGGAGAAAAACACAGCCAGAAGTCATGCTGGAGCAGTTGCAGATTTAAAGTGACTAAAAATGAATGGACCTGGCCTCTCAGGTGACACGTGAAAAAACAGACAGGATTTACTGTATATACATGTGTATGTGCCCTCGCTCTGACCCTGTTAGTGAACACAGGTTTTTAAGCAGCAGGAAGAGCAAATAACAATACCAGCTGTAGAGCATGTAGTACAGCTGCCCATGGTGCAGAGATGGCTGAGGACCACTGAGAGAGGTTTAACAGCTTAAAAATGGCTAGCAGTGCTGGCTGGAGGATAACCTCGAGGTTGTGCCTCAGCGTAGGGCAATCACAACCTAAATCACCTATAATTATCAGGATGGGAAACTAAGGTAAGAGTCACTGTGAAATAGCTGTCCCTCCTGGTTACGCTACTTAAGGCAAAAGCATCTGTGCCCTCCTCCCTGCAGCTAGGTCTTTCTGGATTTCTCAGGTACACACAGTTTTATATACACCCATGTAAGGATCTTGAGACAAAACATACATATTAAACCTAAGTGAAGACAGAGACAGCTGTATCTGTGTTTTTGAGTATAGTCTATGAGCTATACTCAGAGGATGAGGATTTATCACTGACCATCATTGAGACCAAATGTATCAGAAAATTAGAATAATTTCACTTCCTGCAGGCCTTCCCCTTTCTAGAGAGTCATTCTTCCTGTAGCTGATACTATGAACAGAAATGTCTAAGTGTTTTCTTCTAAAAGCAGGGACTGAATAGATCTTTTTTTTGCAAAGCAGAAAGTGGAATCATAAAAACAGTAAAAGTGCTTTAAAATAACACACTTTTTAAACATTTAGATGTCCATAACAGAAGCTGAGGCTGTAGTCGCTAATAACCTCCTAACATGTTTCTCCTAACTATTTAAAGTTAGTGCATTCTTTTGTCCAGAAGTTTCTTTCTGTTATACAGAGGCAGAATGATCTGGTTTGGAGGAGAAAATCCAAGACCTGAACTGCAGCTGTAGATCTCTGACCCCACCAATGCATGCACAGCCTCATCCCCAAAGTGCCTGAGAAGCATTTCCTTCTGACTGATGAATCTGGGAGGCCAAGTGGGCCCTGTAAAGGGCCCTGCAGGCATATTAGGGTGAGAGGAATCCAAAGAAATGGGAACAGATGGGTTGCTTGCCGAAGAGCAGCAGAAGACTCTCAGTGTGCCTAAGCTTGGCCTTCAACTTCCATTCTTCCCACCTACAGTTAGTGACAGAAAGGAAGTCAAGTCAGCCCGAGACAAAATGGCCATTTTTATTAGAAAGCTAGCTTAGTCCCTAAACAAACTTCAGGAGTGAGCAGAAGAAAAGCTGCATAAAACACTCCCAATTCCATTGCCCTACCTACATTTAGTCCTGACATAATTGTCTGCCATCTTCTCATTGTCACCCTATTTCACCAAGATCTTTAGCAGAAAGGTCCTCTTGGTCCAAGAGTAGCATGCTCTCTAGGAAGCAGAGCTCATGATGATCATTTGCGACCAGTATGGAAGAAAAAATGCATATTTCATGAGCATGCACACTTCCTCTCTGCAACACTCCGTGCTTTAGGTGATGTTTCTGGCACTTGCCAGCACAGGCAGACCATGTCACAGGGGTTCTTCTTTCCAGCTCTTCTCGTTTTGCTCTTACAATCTTCCAGATTAGCGATTTGGCTCAATCACTACAATCCTGGGGATTGATCACTTGCACATCTTGGGAAAAATGAAGAAGATGACCTGGGACATGCTTTTTCTTTTTTTTTTTTTTTTTTCCGCTAACATGGAGGTCAGGACATACACCCACAGTGCTAGAAGCCAGGAAACATTTCTAGGTTCTTCAGTTTACACATAGCTCCAGTGACCAACCTCAAAAGAATATGTGAAGAAAAATCTCAAATCTTAACATTTTCCCTCTCCTTAATGCTATTATTTAGTGGCAATTCTGCTGAGGACACAGCTCTCCTATGTAAAAACAGATAATCTTGCACAAATACAACAAGTCCATGTATCCTGGCCACCTCCAATCCGTTGCACAGGCAATAAGGTAGGCAAATGCAGGGGCAGCAATTCCAACATACTAAGAATGCAATGGAGAGGCTGCACAATACCTATTCCCAGGCACACTGTGATTCCAGGGTCTCAAAGCTATGGCCTGCTGCCTGTAAAATTAGGGCGGTCAAGTCCACAGAACAAAATACTACTCTTTATTGCCTTCTTAAAATAAATTATTTTCATAATTATAGTAATTTAGGAAGGTCCTGTAACCTGGGAAATGGGGGAGCATGCTCTGGGCACAGTTTGTTTTTGGATCCTGAGGTAATGGAGACACTGTAAATAGATGTCTGATAAGAATCTGTCACCGGATTAATCAGGATCTTTGCAAGCTGTAACTTAAAACACCTCCCATGTTTAACAACAAGAATTTAAAGGGACTATGCTCATATATATTTTTTTCATTGCATTTTGTAAGTAGCCAACAACTGAACTGATTCGCCACTGCACCAAATAGCACTGCATACTATTTCTTACTCTTAAAATGAGTACTATTACACAGATAATCAATGCTTGCCCTAAGAATTTGATGTCTTTGCAGCTTATTTGTTCAGGTTAGAAAAAAAAATTCCTGAGGTCTCTTCAATTTAATAATGATACAGTTATAAAACGCTGGAATATGTGACAAAATCAAGCTCTTAATATATACACAATGCTATATACATCATTATAATATCTTATTTCCAAACTATGTTCTTACTATTGCCATAATCTAAGCAAAAGCTTACGTGTGTTTTGTTTCACATTTCTTGTCCTATTATGGATTACTTCTAGCTTCCATTTCTGTGACCTGAGGTGGTTACCTTGGTCAAGAAAGGGAAGAAAAAAAAAATAGTTAATTAATTACACTTAACCTGCAACCTTCAGTGCCTCTGAAGAATAAAAGTTCTCCTGTACAAACAGTACAGTTTCTGTCATGCCTGGAATAAATAAGGCCACTGGGTTCAATCCTCATGTTTCCCTGACCTACTAAATTTACAGTAGTTCCAATGTTCATTCCTTTCAGCCTGGCAATTCATGGTTGCAAAAAAAAAAAAAAAAAAAAGGAAAAGAAAAAGCAACACATTAATATTTCTGCTGTTTCACAGCCTTTACAAGAAATAAGTAAGCAGAAGATGCACTATGATAACTAGAAATGGAACCAGGCAAATAAAGTTCAGATGCACATCTGTATCTTTTCACACCCATGATCCTGATTCAAGCCCAGCTCTAATTACAGGAGAACTTATTTCCTCTCCTGAAGAGAACATTCTCATTGCTGCTCACAAGGATGTGATTCAGTCCCTCAGCTATTTAAGCCAAGTCACCTGACTCAGGGGTTATACACAGATGTTTCAAGAATCATTTGTCCCCAGAACAAGTATATGGACTTATCAGAAGAGGGACAAGCACCTTCCCCTCTATTCCTTTGCCAGTGAATTCCTAGTTGCACAGAAATGACGCACTCTATGCATGTACCTTGTTATTAAATAATACTGTATGTTCCTGTCGATGACCTTCATCTAAAGTATCGTGCAGTGCATAACTGTGATGCCTTGTGGAGTGTGTTTAAGCATCAAGCTATGAAGGATCAAGAGTTTACAGGACTCAAGTGGATATGAGTGAAAAGAGGGAAATCGGGCATTTGTTGCCTGTAGGCTTAACTATAAATGATCACAGAATTACAGATCCTTCAAACCAAACAAGTTGCAAGGGGTTCTCCAGGGTCATTTGATGCAACTACCCGCTCCAAGCAGGGCTGCCTTTGAAACCAGAACCAAGTGAACACAATCATGTTCATGAAACTTGCTGCAGGAAATGGCATACAATGTCGGTACATGTTGCATTTTGTGACACAGAGCAGAATATTCTCTGCAGTTAAAAACCTAATCAAATGTGAAGAGCGTGGGGTAGATTTACTCCCAGTGCACTTGGAAATTATAGAAAGTCTAAGGCCTTCAACAGCACTGCTTTGTAGGAAGGATGCTGCTCTATGCTCATGACAGCTGGGACACTGCACCTCTGTAGACACTTCTTTCTCCTCCCCCTGTTAGTGACATATCCATCTCTGTTAACTATTACAAAATATGTTTAAAGTCAAAACACATAAAATATCTTTTTTGGAGCAAAAAAAATACTTCATATTTTCTCTATTGTTTTTCACCTTCTCAGGGGACACTGGCATAAATGAAGAAGTAATGTATTTGTGCCATGTATAGCATTAGTGTGCTGGTTCCTGGCTCTATCATGCAGTAATAACACTTGCACATTGGCAGGCCCATGGTGCCCTTTTCATTTTATCCTAGGTGCAGAATGTCCAATTCAATTTTCATGCACACTACTACAATTTTTCCTTATAAAGTTTAGCCACAGGTTTTTGGTTTAGAAGCCCTTTAAGTACTTGATCATAGGATGTCAAGGACGTTTGACTTAAGAAGAGGAGGAAACTAGAAACCACACAAATGCTATGAATAGATACTAGGGAAAGAGATGGCACATCTATGAACTCGGTCACAGTGGATGCATATGTTACTTTATTTAGGCTCATATCAGAGGAAGCAAGCCATGCAATCTTTAGCTCTTAACTTATATTAAAGTACTAAACTCTTCCTTTTTGTGGCATATTTCTATTTCTATTCTAGTGAATCATCAGCTGTATGGTCCCTTTTGAACTGCTTCTTGGTTCCAGAAACCCTTAAATTGACATGGCCATGGTAAAAGATATTATATTACTGAGAGGGTATTATCAAATATTAGAGAAACTAAGAAGTAACATCTGCGCTTTCAGAAAAAGCTAGGATTCTAATGCCTAAATTACCCATATTTTCCACTAGAACAATACAAAGATATTAAAGAAGGTTTACCTTTAAAAATAATGCTTGCAACCTGAGAAAACCATTTAAGTATATCAAGTATCATAAAAGCTCTTTCTAAAATTGAGGTTGTTACAGTAAAAGCATCCTAAAATAACAGACTGTGGAAGTCGAGGAGTCAGAAAACATAATATTTTTATCTGTTAGAAGTGATAATAATAATATATTTTCATATATATTTGTGTCTACAGAAAGCATTACAAAACACAGGCACATGTATCAGGAAGCTAAGCTAAAGGGTTGCAACACTAGAACTAGAACTAGATTCTGCAAATCTTACATTCATCCCATCCCCACTGCACTTGTAATCCAGCAGCAGTTTTGCATCGCCTTCCTTGCGTGGTACTTGGTGGCTGCTCACGTGTCTAAGGGAAGATGTAGTTTCACAATACACTGGCCCAGTAGCAAAGCCAGCTCATGAAATATCCTAGCTACCAGTCCCACTCTCTCCCAACCACTGCTACCCCCACATCATTATTCATCACCCCCTCAGTCATGTCTATATGACTAGTTGTGGGGTCAGACCAGGACACAGGTCATAGAACCGACCTGGGTTAAAAATAACACCACCAAAAATGCAAGGGATTATTTTTAACTTGGAACGTTTGAAAGATATGGTTTATGGTGTGATGCCATGCACAGTTTTAGTGACACAGCTGGTGTGGTGGCAAGCGGAGACAATGGGATGGGAACAGTAGGGGAGAGGCCGGAAATCCTCAAGCCAGCTTCACTGCCATGCACGATGGAACCACGCCATATGGCAAAGTTTGCAAAATCTGGTCCTCTCTGCAATTCCCTTTGGCATTCTTATTTGGGTACTATTATTACCAAAGTTTTGGGTACTTACGCCATGATGCCTGAGAGATGAAACATTTCAGCTGTTATATATGACAAATAACTGTACAGGAAGACAAAAAGTGGCTCAATCACTCGGATTTTATGGGTGAAACGGGTGGTAAATGCTGCTACAAATCCCAAAAGGATTCCAATCAATACTCCACCGATCCCCACTATAAAGAAGTTAGCAATCCCAGCGAATATGTCAACAACCTTAATTGTGCGCATCTGGCAGAAAGACTTGAACAAATTGTACAGGACCTATGGGAAAAAGAAAGCATGTTATGTTTCTGAACTTTTCTTAATTTTGTGTCATTGTGTTCCTCCATTTCAATGTTGGACTTTGTATTTCTATATCTACCTTGAACTCAATTTTGAGATATGATGTGTACCTCTGGCATATCATTTGTCATCCATAAATATTAGGGAGATTCACAAAAAAAGGGGTAAATACCATTATTCTCATGTTTGCAGGTGGGGACAGAATACTGAGGTATCATTCTGCAGGCCAGAAGTACAGTCATGAACAGAATCCTTACCTGGCTGATTCAAATTCCTAGTCAAAACTCTATCTAAACTCATTCATTTACAAACTCTAATTTCTTCAGTAATAATCAGTGAAAAATCAGATTACTTTGACATGTGTTGGAGCTATGAGACACCAAGAGGTGAAGTAGTGATCAGACCGTAGATCTATTTGGCACATGGATAGTGCACAGAGGCTGCCCCAAGACGTAGTGCAAGAAACAAGGCATGCATGGAGCATTTTTTTTCTCTGATATACTAGCTATTAGGAGTCCAATGGTTTAAGGACTAACTTTAAGGACTTAAGTTTTCTTGGCCGAACAGTCCTTTCCATATTACAGAAAATTATGCAAAGTCCACATTTCTGTAATATCCAATGTTCTAGTTATGACAATACATTCAGCAGTGAAATCAGTTTACTCTTAACGAACTCTCTCAACTGCAGATCTACCAGGGAGATTTAAGTTTTGCTGGATGATGCCCACATGCCCCAGCCATGTGATACCATGAGGGCTACAGAGTCCCCTTGGACACATGAAAGCTTGGTCATGTGCACCTCTTCCTGTCAGAACTCATAAACACCAGAAATGAAAATCAGGTTCACAGACCAACCCAGCAGTGATGTTCTTAATAAACACCACACTGGTCAGCTCGGAAAGCTTACAGAAGTTAAACTTTTGCTTTCCTTCTGAAATTCTTAGTAAACCAAACAAGTTCCTCCCTCAGAAATGTTAATGAGATAGCAATGTTTTATCGGTACTTGCATTGTGCCAACATGTACATATTGAACAGTGAGTGGAAAAGATTTGTCAAGTTAGCAGTCTAGTTCTCTCTTACATGACAGAAAAAAAAAAAGAAAGTTGTAGAGCTCTTCCTGTACAAAATGTGGAGGTCTTACACAGGTAGAAGTCCTCACTAAAAATTAATAAATATGAAAATATGGTTTATTATGGGTCCTTTGGGCTAAGTGAAAAGAAAGAAATGAGAAAGAGGAGAAAAAAATATAGTGCAAGCATGAAAAAAAAAAAGGTCAAATCAAACCCAGTAGGGTCAAAGAGCAGGAGCCAGAGTTATTTATTTCATAAGAATGATGGATTCATGACAGGTCCACCCGGGAAAGTCTCAGTGTTCACCTGTGAAAACCCATTCACCTTTCTGCGGTGAGACAGATCCCGTCTTACTTTGCGTCATCCCTTGTTAACTTGTCCTGTGAATGACTGGAAAGTTTCACTGTAGGGTCCAATGGTTTTCAAGCTGTCATGAATTTACATGGGGAAAATATATCAAAATAAAGCCAATTGACAATAGCTCTGCTCATGTTGGTCACTTCACAAAGACCCTTCAGTTCACAGACTCCCAAGGCTCCATGAATCACAGCCTGCAGACAAGTACTATTCTTTGTGTCAAGCAAGCAGAGCAGTTTCCCTGAATCACTTCTTGGCAGTTGTGACTACACCACAGTTTTGTTTCTTCAAGACACCTCCAGAATTTGACCTTGCAGAAGGATCATTTGGAACGTATTAAGGAAGATGATTACTTTGTCTAAGTGGAGTTAAATAGCCTTATTTATATTTTAAAAGAAACTGTATAAATATATAGGATTTTTTTTGAAATAAGGCCAATGAGAGCTGCTTATAAAGAAAAATACAGTTTTGACCTGTTCAAGCAGCAGTCTTTCTATAACATCCTCTCATCTTCACAGAGGACTGTTCACCCTGCAGATAGCTATAATAAAGCTGTTACTTCTGCACGGACTGCTCCATAAACCTTTAGCGTGCTGCCATGCCATAAGTTATCTGAAAGCAGAAAAACAATGTTCTCCTTTGTACCTGGGTTCAAAACCAGACTGCCACACTAGAAACAAGGACTACAGCATGTCATGAACATGATTTAATCATGTTCCTATTGTTCTTTATGTACACTAGTGTAAATCAGATCATAATCAGGTTCATTTCCCTTTTGTGCTAAAGGTTTTTAAAGTTTTACAGTTTAACAACTCTTTAAGCTTTTAGGTGTGTTAACAGAAGCACTCATCATATTTTGTAATGCATTTGGTATGAGATTTTTTTTTAAAGTTCAAGATCTGCATTTATTCAGTGTCCTTTAGCTGAACTCCCTGAAGTTTACACCACAGAATATAGAGTCACCAATATTCTTTCAATGTTTTGTCAAAGTGTCTCTGCTCTTCTTAGACACTAATTGCTTATTTTCACCTGTTTTCACTTATTAGCTTTTATTTCTGACATTGCTTTAAAGTACTCAAAAATAATGATTTTAGAAGAGGCATTATACAGAGAAATGCTGTAATGTTTTCTAACATGGGAATAATATTATTATAATGACATTGGCTCCCTCACTGTGATCTTAAGCCCAGCAATGGAATTTGAGCTACTAACACTCAACTTCAGCTCTGATCCTGCCAATCAAGACCTTTGTGCTAGTTATCACTGAAGTAGTCTTTTGGTAAAGCATCAAGCCCAAACTAGAAGTATTATGTCTGACTAGCAAACTTTGTCCTCATTCAACCTCCAAAATTCCATCAGTGGGTGAAACACGTCATACAAATGTACAGACATATCATGAAGTGTCTCAATCCTGAATGACTGCATGAAGGATGCAACAATGATGAAGTCAGATTATTCATAAGAGAAGTGCAGCAGAGCCCGAATTCCTGGCAAGGCAAACGTTGCTTTATCTGTAAAATGAAAGTATGGTAGCAAGTTTGCTGAAAGGCAACTTCTAGATGACAATGCTTTCCTAATAAAAGCTTTCACTAGGAATGGAAAGGTACAGTGAGCAGTATAGCAGGAAGAAGGGATTAAACTATTTAGAAAGTATGTTTACTGAAGCCATGTCATTCTGCACTGCACATCTGATAGCCTCTGTGTTTTGGACGATGTGGTGGCCAAGTGTTTGAGGGTGAGAAACTGAGCAGCTTTCTGCTGACTGCCGGTCCAACTTCAGCTCCCTTCCCATGCTGCACCCACATCCTACTGAAGCCATAACCGAGAAAACTGGCCCAGCAGCACCACAACAGGCAGGAAGGCAAGGTCTTTTAATCCACAGGGAATTTGTGACTGCTCAGGTTGCATTTTAAGTAAAATCACATGATTACAGGTGTGCAAAATCATAACAAGGAGACATTAGCAAACCAATCCTTAGCATGTGGCAACCACTTGATCTTCTGCCAAGTACTACTTCTATGCGGTAGCCTGGAAGTAAGATCAAACATACTCCAGATTCCTTTTATTCCCTCACAAATATACGCAGGATTGGTGCAACAGACTCTTCAGAATGTCCCCCCAGGTCAGTGCATCTGGCCATAAATTCTGAGAGAAGGGACTATATTTACAAGAAGGCAATGATGATGCCTATAGGAAAGAAGTGTATCATGGTTATTGATACATGACAATGCCTAAAAAAATGCAGTTTGAAGCAATCCTTCCTCAGGCAAGGGCATGCACAAATAGTTACATTATCAAAACACAGTGTTTTGCTTGGAAATTTTGCTAGACTAATTGCTCTTCTAAGGTAAAAAGTGATTGATTCTGTGGTCACAAAAAAAATTGTTTGGGAAAATCCACAAAGAAGGTGCTTTATATTAAGACAAAATATCTTCTGCCTCACACCTGAGAAAAAAAGTTAGCTGAAAAAACCCCACTCCATGAGTGGTCATTAAGAGAGATGGACACAGCCATAGCTGAACCATGAGGCCAATTGCACCTCAGTATTTACACCCTTACACCAAATGTTTTTCAGCACTGGATTAAATACCAGTATAGGAATGACAGGCAGTTTCAGCACTAAACTAATGAGAAAAGCTAGTCTTTACGACAAGCCTATAAGAGAAGATGTGTTTCCGTTTGCTGAATAACAACAGAATCAGATGAAGTGTGAAGCTTAAGTGGGAAAAAAAAAGCAGTGTTTGCAAAGAAGCAGAAGAAAGAAATGATCAACTCAGAGTAAGTGGGTGGGATATACACATTAAAGTTAGTCAAGAAAAGTCATAGAAAGTATGCAAATTTAAGAACAATTCTGCATGGACAGCCAGCAAGAATCCAGAGACAGAGACAGGAAAGGTATGGACCCAGCTCACAAATCTTTGTGGCATATGAAAAACTGGATTTACATGGCTCATAAAACAGAAAGTATGACAGGACATAGTCAACACATCCAGGACTTCAAGTAAGGTATGGATAAATGGGAGTAACGTTCCAGACATGGTGTCACCAGGTACAAACAGGGGGCACTGGGAGTGTTAATGAAATTTGCAGATTGTTGTCCTCAGGTCAGCACCACAAGCCCAGCTTAGCTGGTTAATGATTAAAAAAGACTACCTCCAGGTGGCTGTCCTATCTCAACTGTAACCTGAGCTCTCCATGTTGGTGCTCTCCATGCAATTCCAAATGGACAGGAACATGCAGAAGGTCAGCATCAGCTGGGCATTGGGCTTGTAGCATTTCACAGATTCACTCAGGCTTCCTATGTACATCCAGGGGCTGTACATCCATGTGCAGAATGGCCATCCACGCTGGCCATTTTATCTCTTAAGGCGAGAAAAACTTCTAGTCTAAAATTACTGAAGCAACAGAACCCAAAGGTATCGAAACTAAAGAGATCAGGTAACAAAATGACTAGAGGTAATATGCTACCATTACACATTAATCTGGTGTAGCCTGAATGACTGTAGTTTCTAGTCTAAAGTTTAGAGGATTGCATAAGCACATTAGCACTCACTAACTTCCTTCTTTTAGCAAACTCTAAAAATTAAAGACATATAGCACAGTGGCATGCAAACAATTTTTATCATTTATCGAGTAACTTACCACAGTTATAGCGTCATTCAGCAAAGATTCTCCAAACACCAGGATGTAAAGCTGCTCATTGACATGAATATTTTCAAAAACAGCTAACACAGCCACAGGATCCACAGCTGAAATGAGGCTGCCAAAAAGCAAATTCTGCAGCAATGTGATATCAGTCAAGCCAAACGCACTGATCTGGCAAATTCCAAAAAGTGAAATCCCAATGCCAATGGCATTCCAGAGCGTGCCTACCACAGCATACCAGAATATGGTACCAAAGTTCTCAAAGAAAAGGCGAGTTGGCATAAAATATCCAGCGTCGAGTACAATTGGTGGTAAAAGATATAAGAAAAAAACATCACTGTTCATTACAGGTGGGGACTTCTCCTGTGCTCCAAAAATAATCCCACCAAGAAGCAATCCAACCAGAATAAGAAGACAGCTTTCAGGTACTATGGAGGGCAACTTGTGATAGAGATGGAAGCCTTCAAAGGAAATTCAAATACAAGAAAGTGAAATAGTTATTTGTACAGAATCCAAAAGACTATGCTGGATTCTGCTATATTACTCTCTATGGTGAACAAACAGTAATCAAAGGGCAAGGGCATTTTCGTTGCAAAGACTGAAATGAACAATAAGTCAAGATAAATTTACCAGTTAGGGTCGTTAGTTCAGCTAATTGAGTGAACAGTCCTTTCCTGCTAATAGCTAGGCTAGCTGGAGCAATTGGTTGCAAAGGCTCTGTTTGCAAAAGCTTTTTATTTCTGCAACATGGAGTCCTCCAGAAAGATATTCCCCAAAGACTTTTCTTGTGCAGATTACATCTATATAGGGGGAAAAAAACATATTAACTACTCCTGCCTTCATTCACAGCTTCACAATGGAATTTTAAAAGTACAATAATTTTGTTTTTAGGTGTCTTTTCTCAAAGGTACAGGAATGTGACCAGCACCCACTGACCCACTTCCTCTGTGACCTTCCTACAAACCCATCATTTTTTTTAACTTCAGTGGAGCCTCCAAAGCTGCATATTTTCTATTAAGTGATGGAAACTTGTGTCTTATTATGTCCTTTGCTCTGTATTATATGAATTATGGTAGCATCAGTAATGTCTACTAAAGAACTGTACAAAGTATTGACACAATAAAAAAGATTCTGAATGGCTTAATTGTAGAACAGAGCACAATCTAAAAAAAATCTGTAAACTGTGCAGATTTGATTTGAACATTCCAATTAATTTTAGAGGTTGATTTTTAATTGCTAAAATGAGCATGACTTTTGTAATTAGAGGGAAAAAAATCTAAAGAAAGTTACTCTGAGCAGTCTAAAGGAATGGTCAACCTTGTGCACCAAGGTCACATTTCAGGTCCTGGAGATGACAATCTTTTCCAGGCTCCTCCTTATCTATATTTAGCCCACATAATTATATAGAAAACTGTCCACACCCACAAGATCCTACAATTCCTGACTAACTAAAAAGCATTTTAATTATTTTAAATGAGAGCCACACAGAAACACTGGGTGTGGCAATAACGGACATCTATTTCAGTAAAACTATTTCAGTAAAAATCATAGCCGTAGTCGAAACAGTTAAATAAGTGCATACAGGGTATTTCATACCATATTTCCCAACTTTGGTCTTTTGTATCTTGTAACATCTATTTTGTTAATTCTCCTTTCATCGTAGTTTTTTTCCAGGAGAGATAAAGACTCATCTTATAATTAGGAAAAAAATTATTAGGACGGATGGAGGGGAGAGCTTTTCACATACAGATTCTATAACTATTACAGTTTTTAAAGTAAGTAGCTTGAGCTGTATTTTTCCTTTATGGATGAATACAGACTGTCTTTTTAATACTTATAAACACAGCCTTTGTGACTTCTTAGAAGGACTGCCAAATTTCCATCATCCTTCCAAACAGGAATCACCAATATTCGCTTGGCTGTATAGAAGAGGTAGCAATCCTGAAGACGGGAGATTTTACATTTGGAGACTTGACTCTTCATCTTTCATCCACTTTCACATAAATATTTTATGACTTGTATTCGTTTTTGCTGTGGCAGGAGGCCAAAATTTCCCACACTGACTGAAGTTTCTCCTGAGTAGATAAGCAGGCTTTGCTAAAAGTTTTTAGAAGCCTTTCCATAGTATATTAAATCATTTTCTCAATAAAATTGAAGAAGAGGGGATTTTTATTAACGCAGTTTTTCGCAGAATCACAGAATCACAGAATGTTTGAGGTTGGAAGGGGCATCTAAAGATCATGTAGTCCAACCCCCTGCTCAAACAGGGACACCCAGAGCACATGACACAGGGTTGCATCCAGGTGGATTTTGAAGATCGCCAGAGAAGGAGAGTCCATGACCTCTCTGGGTAGAGAAAACTTCTGTTTTCACGGAAAGAGAAGCACCCCAAACAGTTCTAAACAATGAAACGCTGATAATGAAAATAAAATAAAAAATCAATTGTTTCCTTTACTTCTTTAAAAAACACTATTTGGAAAGTTTCGTACCCTCTCAGAGTCTTTGGGGCTTTACCTTACCTGTAAAGGTAATGGCAAGGCTTCTGCGAAGGTGTGTGTTTTTTATCCATGCAATCTGCACCAAAACTCCTAAAAAAAACCTGCCTGCCTTCATAAAAGGCATTCACAGGTAATATTAAGGGGTGAGCTGTGGCTCCCTCTTTAAGAAACTAGTAGAAGCCAGTGCACATTAAGTGATGCCCTGTAGAATGAGAGCCATGGTCCCTCTCTGTTGGATCCACAGACCTGTGGCCAGGAGCCCTGCAAGGCTGGAGGGAAAGCAGACCTGGGCTGGGAACACGGATGCATGGGAGTGGATTCCCCGCACCACGTGAGTGCTCTGACCGCTGCTGAATCTGACCCGGGACCACAGCTGCTTTCAGATCCTCTGACCGCTGGTTCTTGGCCTCTGACTACACAGTGATCCAGTTTCAGCCAGCATGGAAGATAGCCTTTGGGCATGAGGGCACTTGCCTAAAGTGCAAATGCAATAATTCTCAATTTAGAAGTCCCTAGAGTCCTGCTCTCCTACTTCTGAGGTAAAATTCAATAGTATCGCTCCTAATGTCACTGTCAGATACACTTTGATTATAAGTGAGTTTTCCAAGGGTATTTTCAGAGATATGGTGCTGAACAATTCAAGTTTTTTTTTTTTCAGGAGGGAACTGTAGGAAGGATGTTGGCTCATGTTTCCAGAAGAAGCATTTCTAATCATGCATTTGTGATTAAAGGTAGGAGCCATGGGAACATGGATGAGTTAGGCAATATTTTGTAAATTTAGTAGCATAAGGATTAAGCAAAACTCTCACTGTCTCACTGTCTAGACACCATGGCATATTTTAAGTACACTGAATCCCACCTGTATGCTGGTAGAGTCCATCAGTGTATTGATAACAGATCTTATAGCATCACCACACCAGATAATAAATAACTAGAGATAGTCAGAAAGCAATAATTCTTTTCAAGGCATCTTTTGAGGTTTCAAAATGTTTTTTGTTCTGTGTGGGAATAAAAAGCACTGTCTTTTAATGTCTTCATGAAGATCTGCCTTGTCAAAATGTTTAAGTTTTCCTTGACAACTAGCTGCATGTTTTCTGTCTCACACTCTCTTTCTTGCTCTCTCTAAGCTGGGCCTACTGTGACCCTATCACAGCCAAGTTCTGAGAAAAATATCAGATAAATACTCTGGCAAAATTAGTATATCTTTGGAACATTTCTGCTTCAATGAAACTATATTTGTTTCATTTCACATGAAACTATATGTTTCATATTAAATGAAATGTATTTGTCAAAAAATCTTCCAATCAAGTTATAAAAAATTCTTGTAATATATTTGTCTTTAGGATTCTTCATACACTGCAAGAAGTATTAATAAATTTGACCATGCCTTTGAAATCCTTGCAGTTGAAAAGGATTGAGGGCTAAATTCATGCAGGTCTGCAGTGTACATGAATGTGTACATGTCCAGCACCTAGCCCCAGAAAGGAATTTGCAATGCCAGACTAAGCACCTAAGTTTGCTGGGTAGTGCAAGAGTCTCCTCATGGATTTCATGCCGCCTTGGCATGACATGGACAAGCTGCCTACACTGCCCAGCACGAAACTGTGAGGAAACACGTCAGAGAATCCCAGGCCTATCCCAAGCCTACGCATCATGAGACAGACTGCGAAGCCCCCTCCATCCTGTTGATTGCATAGGAGAAGGATGCGGCAGAACCAATATTTCTACATCTCGGTGGTTAGGGAACTATCTATCTGGGCCATCTTTAATATAAGAGAGGGCACAAACGAGCAAAAAAATTAACACTGTGGGAATGTGCCCTGGGAGCAATGAGAGCCTGTCCTGGGAAGGTGTGCCTGACGCAGGCGCGGGATAAGGAAGCACCAAAGGAGCTCCAGGAGTAAGAACTGGGCGTTCCTAATTGCAGTCTTGGAGTCAGGGCCCCTGCAGTGAGGTGTGGTGAAGCTCAGCACTGCCGCACCTAGGGCCTCTCTTGGATCTGGCCCTTAGTGCTTAGTGCACACTTAAAACAAGCGAGATAATGCCCTGCATTAACAACACCCATTCTTGCTTGGTATAACTGAAAGGGTCTAAAAATAAAACACATTTCTCCTTATTCACCTATTCTCCATATTCAAATAAGTTTGCTTATTTGTTCTACTACAGTTAGCTTGGAAAATGAAGGTAGCCAAGTTGTCTTTCTCACTTTGTAGATGCCTATGCCCTAGGAAATCATTGTGATGGTTAGAATGCTTGCAGTCCCACAGAAGCAGTATACTGCCTGTATGTTGGGGTGTTTTAAATGGCTTCACTGAAATGTCTTATAAAACAAATCCATTTCATTGGTCTTGCTATAATACCTGAACTCAGAACCTAGGGCAATTTTAGCACATTATTTTAGTTTGGCCAAGATTAATTCTTAATAATACTTTTATATGTTCTGGCTATAACAATGTGGGTATTTCATATACGAACTCCATCCTGATTCTGCAAATGCCTAAATACATACTCAAGACTAAATAGGTAAATCTTAATGCATCTTTAACACATAAAGTTATCTGCATCCTTACAGGATGCAACATGCAGTATTTCTGTAGATGGCAATGAAGCTATAAGCAGTTACTTGGGAAAGGCATATCACCCTCGACCTCAGCACTGGCGGTGATTGGAGGTGAGTTTCAAGCATGTGTTTAAGGCAGAATCAGAACTACCTGACCCCTAGCCAGAAGGTGACACATTTAAATGGCACAACCGGGAGGCAAAGTTTTCATATTTCGTCCAAGTGTTTTTCTTTACTCCCCACGGCTTTTTTCTTGAAGTTATCTATTAGTTAATGTCCAATGGTCGCCACATATGGAGATTTTTACTGATTTTTATACCTATAGCTGGTATGCCTTTATCTGATTTTCTTTAGATCACTATATAGGACCCATCCTTTCAGTCTGGGATGTAGAGAACCAATTAAAAACACTGCACACAAAATGAACAAAATGCAACTATGCAATACAAATATTTTCCACATGAGGGAATAAGTGGCCTTTCTTATTCTCATTCAGTTCTGCATTTTTTTTTTTTTTTAGTTTCACAGCGCACAAGTGACTAGTGGGAAATCACAGCGCAGACGCTTACTCTTCCCTCATTAATATTTTCTTCCCATCGATCCGCTGCTATGTTATGGAGCTGTCATGATACCCGGCGTTATTTTAAGACGAAGAAAACAGTGCTCGAGTGACAGCGGGGAAGAGTCCGCCCCGCACTCGCCGAAACCTCGAGTGCGGCGCGGATGCTTCGCTTTAGGGGCAGCAAAAGCGACCCCCCGTCCCCTCGCTCGCTCTGCCCTTCCCGGGCAGGGAAAGCGCCTTTTCCCGGTCCCCGCGGGGCAGGGGGAGCCTCCGCCGCCCTCCCCGCACGGGGTCCCGCCGCCGGGGCGGCCGCTCACCGATCTTGGCGAGGGAGGCGAGCAGGATCCAGAGGGTGATCTCGAAGGGGATCTGCACGTGCGGGTAGTCCAGCGTGAAGACGTGCAGCCGCGTCTCCTCGAGCGCGCTGCCGCCGCCGCTCGCCGCCGTGCCGCCGACATCGGCGCCCATCGTCGCCGCGTCGGGCAGGCGGCTCTCGGCCGTGGCCCGCGCCTCGGCCGCCCGGGCCGCGCCGAGCGCCGCCGCCAGCGCCAGCAGAGCCGCGGCCGGCAGCCGGGGGCCGCTGCCGCCCATGGCGCCCCCGCCGCGCTCGCCCTACGGCCCCGCGCCCATCCCGCCGCCGCGGGCACCTGCGGCCGCCGCCGGCTCCGCCTCCCGCCCGGTGACTTGCCCGAGCGCCGGCCCCGGCCCCCCGCGGGCCGCCCCCGGCGGGGGCTCCGCGCCCGCCCCGCGCGCCGCGAGCGCGGGGCTCCGGGGGCCGCAGCCGGGCCGCGCTGCGCGCCCGTGCGCGGAGGGCTGCGCTGCGCGAAGAGCCGCGGAGCCGCGGGCTCCGCCGGGTGTAAAAACAGCCCGAGGAGGTTCGTGCAGCGCCCCGGATGGCTTTACAGGCGATCGTATCTAGGCTTGTTCACACACCTGTATGCATGTGTGCGTTTATAGAATTTACAGAGTTACTGCGCTCTATACGTAGAGAATGTGCACGCTTACAAGTATATGCATATATATACACACACTGCCTCTATCAAATATAGGAAAGAGAAGATTCTGCTCCTGCTGTATAGATTCTCTTAACTTAGAGAACTTAAAGACGACACTCTGCATCAATACAAACATACGCGTGCTTGCGTGTGATACGTATTCTTGGTATATGGGTATTACCTCTGTCAAATAAAACAGGCAATGTCCTCTTCCTGTTAATTAAGAGTTAAATTGTTTACTTAGAGACTTATAAAGCACACTGAAAAAAAATGCATATGTGTAAATAAATGAACACATATTCATATACAAACACACACACATAGAGATATGTTGCCTGTATCAAACATGTTTGGAAAAATTCTATTTGGCAATGGGAATTTGTCACTCGTTTCAGTGATGCCAGAATTTAGTCAGAGTGCTGAGCATCAACTCTTGCAGGCTCACAGCCGTGATTTTCTCCCGACTTCACCACTGAAGAGTAATACAGTGTTTCAAAGTTCAAACCAATAAAATCTTTATAGCATGCCATTCTGCACACCTGTATAGCAAACCGTATAATGCATGACAATATGTTGCTTAAAGTGAAAGGAAAGCCAGTGGCAAGAGCTCTCCTTTTTGTTTTGATTTGTTTTTTTTCTCTATAAATGATAGAGACTAACAAACAAATGCCTGCTGTTTTGGAGGGAGTCAATTAGCTGAATATTTGTAGCTGCCATTAACACCACAACCTGAAAACAGTGTTTTAAGTCTAAGATTTTCATGGTTTAAATTTTAAAATTTAATACCAATAAAAGATTTTCCTGTATTTCATTTACAAATAAATTCAGAGAAAGTTTGAATTTCTCAACAGTATTCAGCAACAGTTGAACCTGGTCAACTCTGAGAAAATTCTTCTTAAATGAAAATAAAATAAAATAAAAAGATGCAAGAAGAATCCTTGATTCCTGAAAATATCTGTCAGAACACTAGAAGAAAAATCCAGCCTTTCAGTGAAGGATGCAGCCTTCTCTCTTACACACAAGCCAAACTCTAAATCATAAATTTAACTCCATCGATAATCATATGGTTTGTAATGAAACTTTAATGTTCAATTTTATGACCTTTCCTTCAGGTGAAGAAACCCTTTCTGAAGAATATTGTTAGGAACGTTTCTATACATGAACATCCTAGGAATGATAGAGATCCTCTCTAGCCATCTGCTCTGGAGCTTCAGGATATTACAGTGGCACAAGCATTATCCCCAATGGATATCAATGAAAAATCAATGGTAAGATCAAGCTTACCAAAGCTATTGGAAGTATAATTATTTGTATAGTGTCCCGTGACCTAATAATCCCCTTCTATGGTGGGGAAGTCTATGCAACTGTCACAAAAGTAATATGCTATAGAACAGGAACTGCACCCAGTCTGATTTCCCAGCAGGTTTGCTAGCCACTAGGTCAACATTTAGAAATCTTGAACAGCTGGCCCGGTGTTTTGGTTTGTCCGTGGTGTGAAAAGAAGCTTTTGGAGAGAAAAGTTCTAACGTGTTTAAAAGAAGGAAGGACGCTTCTCATGGGAAAAAAAAAAAATGATCTTTTTTTTGCTCTGCTACTGCTAGTTTTTCTTCTCGGATAATGCAGTTTCTGTGTATCAGTAAAGCCAGACAGACACTTTGATACCCAGGTCATGTGTTTATAGGCAAAAGTATCTCCTAGCCCCTAACACAGAAATATGGTCCATTCCTCCAGGCATCATCAATACCTTGCAATGTTCAGGTGCATTTGCAATCATTTGTCCCCCACCCCCCACCCCCAAAAACAAAACAAAACAAAACAAAACTGTAGGGCACATAGAACAGGAATCCTTCCAGCCCTGATATTTCTGTCGATTTGGGTAACAGATTTAAAAAAAAAATACGAAAAAGAGAATTTGGTAAATGGAAAGAAAAATAAGATGAAGAAATGACATCATTTATCCTGACATTAATTCTGGCAGTGGTGGAATTGGAAATAGCAAATAAATACATTGACACAGAGACAAAATGAATGGGAGACTGAAGAAAACTGGAGTGAGCAGCAATAAAGAAAAAATTACTAAATTCATCATGTTTATTGTTAAACCAAAATAGATTTTTTAAAAAAATCTGTTATATAGATAGATTTTGAAAATTAAAACATCCAGCTTTTGAATGGGATTTCCCTTTTTGCACAATATGACCCAGGAGGAGATTGGACCATATTTGACTTCAGTGCTCTTTGGAACTAGAAGTGGTGTGGGCCACCACAATATGAGATGTGGAAACTATTGCAGGGTCTCATACATCATTTGCAGCTCATGGTTGCTACCAGTCTCGTGCAGTTGAGTCTCTGCCTCTCCAGATCCCCAAAGAGTCAAAGGGATTGACCACTGGTGTAAGGCCTTGCAAGACTGGAGGAGATTTAGTGGAGGGAGTAGAGGGGAGCATAATATTCCCATCAGCTCTGCTTCGCCCAAATCATGTGGCAGGAACACAGCCCTCACTGGGCTGCAAACAATCCAGAGAGGACTTTCCAGTGGGATTCCTGGCAATGTCACAGCACCCACTCTGTACCACGCCACTTGTGTCATCCCTCTGGTGCCCGCCCTCAGCTTGGCATGGTCTACAAGACCCAGCGCTAATGGCACATCGTGTCACAAAGGGCATGTCACTTTGTACATTAGGATGGTAACTCACATAATTCAGTCTATGTTTTAATCTATTTATTGATTGCTGCTTCTAATTGCTACCAGAGCAAGGAATTGTTCAGGACACCTACAAATTTCTGTTTGGGAAAGAGCTGTCCCTAATCACACTGGACATCTTGGCAGGTCGTTAATATGGGTGTCATGACTCATCAAAAGTTATGACAGTTTAATCTTCCCTATAGTAGACATAAAACCAGAGAATCAGAGAATCCTTATAGTTGGAAAAGACCGTCCAAGATCATCATGCCCAACCATAAACCCATCCCCACCATGCCTGCTAAACCGTGTCCCTACATGCCTCTTCTACATGTTTCTTGAACACTGCCAAGGATGGTAACCTTTTCATTGTAGGCAAGGCTTGGCGTTGCAGGCTTCTATGTCATCAGTTAATATTCATACAGCTTTATCTATATACTAGGAAAAGATCTATTCTTATTATCATGGAGATGATAACTCAAATTTCACAATTAAAACAATATATATATACCGATTTAAACAAATGAGAATTTTCACTGTATCATAAATTCAACCCCATTTTAGAGACTCTCTAAAAAGCATGTGATCTGTAATCATATTTGCATTTTTAAATTTCTGACCTTTCCTTGATACCAAGGAAACTTTTCTGGAAAATGCCATAGTGAATGTTTCAATAAATGAATCCTCTAGGAATAATGTCATAGCTGCTCACTAGTTATATGATTTAAAAAAATGATTGAAGAAATATTTTTTCATGGGTATATTAATAGATATTTGTCTGTAATTTTCACTGATGTTTTGCTTTGATAGACATTTTCAGCAAATGGAAAAAATGTCATTCTAATGCTGGCATTTTGTTTTAATGGAGATATAATGCAGTGGAGCTTTTAAGTTGCTTCCTGCTTGAATTTTCTCTGACATAGTCCGAATAGCAGCATTGCAAAATCTCTGTTCCTGGTTCAAAAGAAACCTATAAATGTCATTCTTCTTCCTACCCATCCATTAAAAGGGACACAAAGGTTTTCTTCCTCTAGAAGTTTAGTCTAGAATCGCATGGGAATACAGGGGATGTGTGCCCATGACACTTACAGCCAGTATGTTCAAAATGTTATGAGAGAATAGACAGCAAAGAGGTGATATGTGCTATTCACTCGTTTAAAAATATCTCCCGCACTGAGGATTTGAGAATTAGAAGCTATAAGCATGTTTGATTGATAGGTGTTTATAATTTGAAGGAGGGAAGTGGGGCACTCACTTTGCACATTATTTTAGCAAATATTTCTCAAAATATTTCTTCAGTTAGGGGTAGCATGCTCTTTATTAGGACTACGTAGTCACCTTGATCGTGTACCTTGTCTCTAAATCCATTAATTAGTGAAAGAATACCTCGGCTATCAAACGATTTATTATATGAAGTCAATAGACCATTGAAGATGTCTTTTTCCATAGGCTTTTCCAAGGCTGCCTAGCAACATTCACCATAAACCACATCTACTAGAGGTTTTATATCTCCCTCATACATTCACTTTAATGACAGCAATTTAGTTGTGCAGATCTGAACTTTAGTGAACCATTTTATGGCTCTTACTGTGCTAACCGTTGTGTCCACACAAGCTTTGGTTTTAAATCAGAAAGGGCTGAGGATGAGGACACAGATACTGTCGGCTGCCTAGTTTGGCAGAGCTCAAGGAGTGGCAGTGGTAGGAGACTACACGATTACAAGTGTGGGGCACCAAGGAAGGAAAAAAAATAAAAATAGACTCTCTCTGTGGCTTATGGGCAGCCACCTTCCCAAGGGAGCAGCCCATCTGGTTAGCAGAGTAATGGAGTAATTGCACCTACATGCACACTTTCTCAACGACTTCTCCTAGGGCCTTCCCTAGCCATGCTATGTGTACACAGACACAGGTCAGCGTGAGCAAGCAGCTCTAACAGGTTCAGCCAGGAAATTCTGTCAGCCCATTTTATGCCATACGCGTCAAATAGCAGAGAGGTTTTTGCAATGCTGCAGGGCATTGGAATTAAGTATTACCCAGAAGGAGAAAGGGACTCACCATGAGCTATTGCAGGAGGACTATGCAATGTCTCAGGCTCCAGGTGAACAATTACATCCCAGAAAGGCTAATAACCCATTGAGTTAATTTTTGCCATTCCTTGAATTATAACTTTGCTTATTCAATTCAAAGCAACACAGAAAATCACGAGGAGGTGACTTGGAGGTTCTTGTGCTGTTTTTGCTTTCTTTCTTTACTTATGTCTCAGGGGGTTACCATATCACTGTAAAATGACTTTGTTGGGCACATTGGCCAGAAACCCAGAACTAGGGATGACAGACCGGTTTCCTTCCCTTAAGGTTTAAAACAATCTCATTGTTTATTAGCTAAGCAACATGTTTAATGTTTAAACTGTAAATTCCTTCTTTAGCTCATTCTGCACCAGGGCGCTTAGGCATTGACTGATTTTTGAGGCCATGTCCTCACACTGGGCGTCAAAAATAGCCACCGTTCCCAACTTTAGTACCTGTCACTGCCAAGAATGCAGAAATACTTATTTAAATGTTTAACTTCTTATTTTTTTTCCAAAAAACAGTTTAACGGCTAAGACAATGTCTCTTCTTTCAGCCTTACAGTGGTATCTTAAGAGACAATAAGAAATTTCCCTGCTTTTAAACATTTATAAATGTATGTTTTAGATGTTTATAAATGTACGTTTAAATGTTTGCCTATGAATTCATGTGTTGGACTTGGTAACTGAGTAGCATGCTTTAGTGTTATAACCAACAATTACAACTCTGGCAAATTTTAATGATAAGGGTCTAAACGCTATAAAGGACAAGGCGTAGGGTCATCTAGCCCTAGAGTTCCAGTAGACTCTCTGATGAGCTATATTTCCCACTTCTCCTTTATCAGTAGATTGATGGCAGAAGTTTGTAGAACATATGATCCTTTCAAAAATGCTAAGCTATTGGGTTTTTTTCCACCAAAAAAAAAGTCATTAAAAAAGTTACATTGCTTTTCAAGTAGTTCTAAAGAAAGCAAAAATGTTTCCAAGATGTGTGCTATTTTGAGACAAATGCCTAATTCCCAGCTTCTCTCTCCTTTAATGACAAGTTACTCTGGCCTAGGAGCTTTCTTCTGTGCTCTTGTGTTCAATTCACAAGCACAGCTTAAAATCTGATTCTACTTTCACTGTGATGAGCTGCCCTGCACCAGCACTGCCAGTTAGATGTAGGCCCTTGATAAGAGCTTTTATAGGAGGACTCAGACCATCAAAGGCGTTTAGAAACATCTGTTGAAGTGCCGTATAAAGCATCATCCTGCAGTAAATGTTGCAGTTCATTTTATAAATCGTAGATGGAATTGTTATGCATATGTGAAAAGTACAGGGAGCTTATCCTATAGTCCCTTTCTCACCTTTCCCCTGGTTTCTGATTGCCTCTTGCCTGTCTTTTTTTTATCCTGGGGAGCAGCTGCGATCTACAAATACAGACACAGCTGAGCAGCAGCTCCTTATCCTAGAGCCAAGGGGAAGAACCATCCTATAGGAATCACACAAAACACTAACTTGTCTCCTCTGCAGCCCTCGAAGATGATTTCCTGTCTTGGATGATGCTGCACATATCCCATGGAAGCCAAGGAAAAGGCTGCCTGTCCAGCTGAAGCAGAAGCAGCCCAAGTAGGTGCTTTGCAGATGTGGCTGAGTTGAACTATAGGGCACCTGGTGAATTGCTGCCATCCTTAGCCGAAGAACTAACTGCTTGTGTACTAGTGCAGTGTATGCAGACGTTCGTGAGGAAACGTTTTGTGTATATTTTGTGTATACCATGTATAACTTCCCCTTAGGGTACAGAACACATTTGAAGCATTGATGAATTTTTACTTCTTTTTGGTGGCTTAAGTTTGCCTGTGTCTTGTTTCTCTTTGGCATTTTTTCCTTTACTTCTTATTTCTCTCTATCCAGTATTTGCTGGAGTTAATTAGCCATTACTTATAACTCTGATGTCGTTGTGTTTTCTTTGCAGAGGGTTAATAATCCCTTGCAGAATCTTTAAATGTTGATCTCAGCTGATTGGTTGAATGAGCAGCAGGCAGAAGGTGTGAACACAGGTTTTCCACATGGCTTGGTGGGAGTTTGACTTTAGGTTTCACCCAGAATGTTACCCACATCTTGTTTTCAAGAGAGGTTAGTCCAGTTTAGTATTGTTCCAAGGTCATGTGTAAAAGTAAACTTTCTTTACCTCTTCACGTAATACTTTCCTTGGAAAAGTGAGCATCAGGAAATAAATGAATGCAAATTGACTTCTTTGTATCTGAGTTCTGGCTTTGTGTTCATGACACAAAGGAAGCAAAAGAGGACACTTAACCAGAGGGATAAACATGGAAAGGTAGAGGCATTCAAACACGAGCATAAAGAAGAAGAAGAAATATCCTAGAAAATTCCACCCTGTACTATGCTATATAAAGTGTGATGGGGAGAACATAGACAGTAAAACTATGAGAGTTAGAAGATAACTTTTGTTTAAGGTTCTATAAACACATAGTCAAAAATGTAAGTGAATAGCAAATAATTTTTTTATCTAGCTAACTCTTTCTGAATTTCAGGAAAAAACACATAATTCATCAGTTCAAACTTAAGTGCACAGACACATTTAAGTGTTCACAATTGCTGCTAAAGACATAAGAGTGGAGGAATTCCACACAGCAGCTCCTCAGAAGGATTTGGTGAGATACAGCTGCAAACATACAATGACTCCTACAATTTGGGTCACAAGATAAGGTGAGAAGTCCTGATTGAGGAGAAAGGAGCCTGATCTATGCCATCTGCTCGGCTGCCTCAGTGAGTAGACTGCCCTTGGTTATAAACTTCTAGGTCCTTGTCTATAATTCTGCACACATACGTCCAGCATGACCTTGAAGCTATATGGGGCCTGATACTAAAGAGAATCAGAGGAATGAAGTTTTGAAATTGTACATGAAAAGGATCGGCTCCATCTTGTCTGGGGTCAGCTTGGTGCCAGTCAGGATCCATAAACAAGGTGTTTTCACAGAATCACAGAATCACAGCATGATATATGCACAGAATATTAGCATGAAGAAGACGGCAAATTTATTTGTCTCAGTAGAATGACTCTAGTTGACTTCAGTGACTAACTTTTAGACACGAGACAGATGTAACTTACACCACTGGAAAGATCTGATGAAACTTTTCACAGAGCAGTCATTTACTGTGACCTCCATGGAATCCTTCTTGAGGTCATCAGTAGCAGTTTGACTCTCATAACCTCTGCATCTACCTATACTCTGTGTTCAGTTGCGCAGGCATAGTAATTATAGTTAGGTAGAAAACAAGTTCACTGCTTCTGCATGATCTACTAGCCAGTCTCTTTGTCATTTCATATACACATATACATATGAAGATATATGCTAACATATATATGTGTGTCTGTGTGTATAATTTTATTTATATTTACTATAACTTTTATGTAATTACCTCTATTAGCCCTCCTACATTTTAAAGGATTCTTCTCTTTTTTCATGAACACAGATATCTCAATTGAAAATTGCTCCTGTATTTTTGAACCATTCAACTGTGTATATATATGCGTGTATATATACATATATAAAAGTTTGTGACTTAATACAAAACATTTACAAGTTATAAAGTGTTTGATCTTACATACAAGGATCAAAATCTAAGCATACTTTATCAGAGAACTGGCTGTTTAAAAAAAATAAAAAATAAATAAAAAAGCCCACAGCCCACATAGGCTGGAGCATAGACCCTGGCCCATGCTAGGAAAAAAAAAAAAAAAAAAAAAAAAAACCTAGGAAGTGATCTGAAAATAAACTCTAAAATCCAGTATCATAGTCTTTCCTATTCTACCTTCATGATCATGGACATTCAAAGAAGAACAAGTACTTTGTCATCTAAAACAGGATTATATAAGACATTGACATGAATAAATGTTCTCTGGAGGTATTGTTTTATAAATAGCTTTGAGAATATTCTTCTATATATGATAATATAAAGAGAAGTATTGATTGGTAAGTGTGTGGTGAAATCTTTTCTGCTGTTATGGAAATCTCAGGAAAGGGAGGAGAAATGGGAAAGTGTCTTGTGATGTCTACAACAAGCCAGTGTACTCACGGAAGCCGTGTCAGGATAACATTACTTTATTTAGAAGATTATATCCATTTCCTTGTATTTGAACCTGCTTCTGATTGTTTTCTTGTGCAATAGACTTTCTTGGAACATTACATCACGGAAAAGGAAGGTGGGGTAATTATGTTCTTGCTAATTATCATCACAATTATCAGCATTTTCTGGACTTCTCCAGGGTGACACTCCATCTATAGGAGGAGGAAAGAATCTTGAATGCATTGCTGAAAAACCAGAATGAAGAAAGCTTCTAATGGTAAGGCAAAAGAGATTATCATCTCTACATACACAGGGATAAACAAATTCACTTCTCTATTTGTGGATAGCTTAGAAAACAGCAGCAAAATGACAATGATCATACAGACACTGATACAGATGCTGGGTGTGGAACTTGCGTTTTTAAAGCAAATGCAAGTATCCAGAAACAGTGCTAATAAAAGTGTCAAGCTTTTAACAACTGCTTGTTAGTTGAGACCTAGCATCACGAAAAATGTGGTTTTCCATGGAAACACCAAAATTTAAACAAAGCCTTCCAACTCACTAAGAAAAGGCAGTCATAATTTTATTTTCATCATGGTTCATCAGTCCTAAGTTTAGGCATCTGTGCCCCAGCTTGTCACTTAGGGCCCCACGCAGGGCTGCTGACTATCAGCAGGCCCTTCAAGGGGTTTGACTATTGCATCGCAGCATAGACTCCTTCAGTCACTCTGTAGATCCTAACTCTTACGTATGAAAGGACCCAAGGATTAACAGGCTGCATTCACGTTTGAAGTCAGATGTGGCAGACTCCAACCCTTTATTTTTTCTGCTGCGGTTAAAATAACAGGCACAGCTGAATGAGGTCCCCTCTCCTTCACTGTCTATCTCTCTCATGCCTCTTTTCCTGATTAACCCATGATTAACTCAAGAAGGAATTTGAGTTTTGGTTGCAAGGAGCAACCTTGCAACTGTGCACATTTCCCATCTCTTCTCTAAGTGACCTCTCATGTAACAAGAGATAGGGGGCACGCATTAGAGGGGATTTTACCTAACAATTTTGTTGTGGTTCCTAGTCTGGGAGCTTTTGACAAAAAGTTGTCTCCTGGTATACACCCTCCCGCAGGTGTGCCCACCTTAGACATGCTAAAATGGGACTGAGCAAAGAGATGCAAACTGCCATAACCAGAATGGTCAAAAGAGTGGCAGGTTCAGATGCAACTTTTGGAAATGGGCATAATTGTCACAGTTCAGAGCTGGCATTAAGCAAAGATGTTGACTTCTAACTCAGGAGGTCAGTCAAACTCTGGGTTTGAACTGTCCAGTTTACTCTGAGAAATCATGCCCACATTCTTCTGTGTGATGCCAAAACCAGAAAGTATGTAAGCCTGCCCACTGTAAAAAATCAAGCAATTGACCCAGCTAGCAATTATTGCAAGATCCAAATAATCCCTATATACACAGAGGAGGAGAAGTTTAGAGATGTTTGAAAGAGGAACTCCTGCCTTGTTGAACTCAGTGGCAAAAAGTTCCAAATCCAAACAGGATTTCACCCTATATTATTCTTGCCAGTGTGGAGATTTTTGGTTGTAGATAAGGATCAGCCAGGGTTTATTGCGAAGTTTATTTTGTAGTAAGTCTGTAGCAGCAATTAAAGTTCCAAAACAGTTTTCACATACTAGTAATTTAAAGAAAAGTACATCTTTGAAGATGTAATTTTCCATTTTTAATCTCGATCCAAAGATATTCTTTAACTTTGAGCAAATTCCTGTCAAACAGTTTGAGTTATAATTGCATGAAAAAAGATACTTTTCCAGATGTAAAAAAAGATGACTGCTGACTTTTTCCTTTCTTTCCCCTAAGATAAGCCAAAAGAGCTGACCTCTAAAGACTGTTGTATAAATAACTACTCAGGAACTTGTTCATAATTGTAGTGCAAGAGTAAACTGGAAAAAAACCTAAAATCTAAAGCTTGAATAATTAGTGATAAGAATGAACAATCGAAGAATGACAATAAGGTATTTTGATTCCTTCTGAGTCATAATCTGCTTGCTAAACCATGCCTGAGGTGGTAGAGTAATAAAGGTGGCACTGGGGCTCGATTTCAACATTGCTATCAGAACATAGGTGAATTCGGATGTCAGTGCAAAAGTTGCAGCAATATGAAATTTGGCAAATGTGGAGTTTAGAATAATGTTAGGTAACCTAAAAAAAAAAGAAAAGAAAAAAAAAAGCCCTACCACAAGTTTAGCTTGGTAGAACACACTTGTTCTTTATGTAGAATGATTCTATATGCCATTCTAATATAGAATGAATTTAATGTATAAATTCTGCAAATAGAGCCTCTTCTTGGGATATCTTTGGAAGATTGGGTAGCTAGAGACATTTGAAATGTAGAAGTCTTCATAGGATGCTACGTATACCGATGTGTTTTCCAGACTGACAATCAAGAAAAAAACAGTCAGGCACATGCCTGTATAGAGGGAAAAAAACAGATAGAATTTTCCCAGGAGTCCATGCAGATGTTTGTCAGGATGATTAATTTTATGTGGAAGATACAGCAATACTTCCTTGATGCCTAGTAGCATAAAGTCCTCAGATAAGAAACTAGAGAATTTGGTTTTCTTCTGACCTTAGTACAAAATGTGGTAATATTTATAGTATCACATACCTAAAGTAAGATTGATTTAGAAACCTTGTTTTTCTTCTGTATCTTTATTTTCTTAGACTACGTAGCAGGCACATATCTAACAAGCAGTCAATAATGTCACAGAATCACAGAATGCTTAAGGTTGGAAGGGACCTCCAGAGACCATCTAATCCAATTCCCCTGCTCCAGCAGGGGCACCCAGAGCACGTGGCACAGGGTGGCATCCAGGCGGGGTTGGAAGATCTCCAGAGAAGGAGACTCCACAAACTCTCTGGGCAGCCTGTTCCAGGGCTCAGTCACCCTCACAGGAAAGAAGTTCTTCCTCATGTGGAGACGGAACCTCCTGTGTTTCAACTTGTACCCATTACCCCTTGTCCTGTCACTGGCCACCACTGAGAAGAGTTTGGCCGATTCTTTTTACATTCTCCCCCCAGGTGTTTGTACATATTGATCAGATCCCCTCTCAGTCTTCTCCAGGCTAAACAGGCCCAGCTCGCTTAGTCTTTCCTATTCCTGACAAATCAGGATGAATTTGGCTTTCCTTCCCTCCTTAAACTTCCACTAATTTTTCTGAGCAAGGCCTTAGTGAGTGTGCTATAGTCCATACCATGTGTTAATTTATGAGTAATGTGTCTCATTTATGAGTAATCTGTTCTTCTGATGTGGTTTAGAATCAGAAGGTCAACACTGGTTCTGAAAGGTATACTCAAAATAAAAACACTTTGGGTCTGCTGTAGTTGTTAACAAGCTAAAATGCTTGATCTGGGAACACACGCAGCCTTGTGGTCATGGTCCAACCTTCTGTAATACTGAATATAAGAGAAAAGTGCATTAGTCTGTGCTTCCGTGGCTCCTAGAAGAGCCATGCACCATGGGTACCAGTAATTTACAGGACAGCATCGAAGCATAAAATAGCTTTGACAATACAAAGCCCTCATCCTCATTAATGTCTCTGCTTAACACTGATTAATCCTAAGCAAAGAGTTAAGTCTGAAGAAAATTAGGACATAATTCCCTCATTTCCAACAAAATAGTTAGGTCTTAATGGAAGGTTTCTTATTGATTTCAGTAACTTTAACTGCACATGATCAATGCTTAAATATTTTTGTTTACTGACACTGCTCCTAGCCTTGAAGTTGAGCATTAAGGTCCAGATTTTTGGCGGGTATTTGCGTGTTTAATGATTTTCCTGGGTCAGAACTGGCACATAAATAAGTGTTCCAAGTTCTTGGTCATAAAGCCATGACAATTCCTAGACACTCCTCTCTAAAATAGGCAGCCCACCAACTGAAAACCCTCTTTGCCTCATATGTCCAAGAGAACAGCGTGTCAGCCTGGTGCGATGCACTACTCGCTAAATTCAGATCACGCAATACGTAGGAGGGAGATGTTTTTCTTTGGTGATATAAACAACTGGAATGCAGGATATCACCTAAAAAAACCCACATCTCTGCTAGTCTGTTATGCCTATGTATCTTTATATCATTTGTAAAGAGATTATTTTAGTTTTAATCCCGCATGGGAGAAGAACAAATCTTCAAAAAATAGTTTTCATAAAACAGCCACCATGATGAGGACATTGATTTCAGTGTATTTTGGAAAGTATTCTTTTATCATATGCAACCTGAAAGCCATTTTTGCCTTTGGTCTAATTTAATCCTAATTTCAAAAGAGGATTTAAAAGGATTTTTTGATTCTAACTACATTTGCTTAATTCCATCAACAGAGGTCACTGCAGCTCTTTTCCTCTTTGGTGAAAGCCTGCCTTTTCCAGCAGATAAAACAGTAATAATATTCCAGCAATATTACCAGTCTTATCTTTTAGGGAGAGATTCATGCAAGAAAATTTGCCCACAGTGGGAGCAGAGTGTGCAAAGCTGAAAACCAAATCAAAACAATATTAATACAAAGAGGAATTTGTTAACAGATTCCCTTTTGAGCTTTGGAACTTAACATAACTCAATAAAATATGGTGATATTTTGCATTTTTTCTCTACACCTGTCTTTCCTTCATTACCTGAGAACAAGATCTGTGAATCTGGTCTTGACCCTGGCTGTTACATACGCTCTGCAACTCTCAGTAATTCAGTATCAGGCATTTTTCCACTGCAGAAAAACAAGAGAAAGATCCTTGAAGAGCTCCTTCAAATTGCAAAGACATGGTTAACAAATTTGTCAACAATAATCACTTTCCTTTGAATCTGTGTCTTCATGCTTCTGAAAATAATGAGGGAAGATTTTTTGATATTTATCATGTAGAGAAAAGGAAGACAAAGAGTCCATTTGAGCCAACAGTAATGTGAGCTTTGCACAAGCTCACAATGGGTTTACTAAACCAATTAGCATAGATTGAGTCAAATATACTCGCAGACAGAAACTACTTTAGAAACAAAACAGCATATAAGAATTGTAACAGTGCACACTGTTAAAATATATATATTACTGTTTTATATGCATGTATCGATCCTGCAGAAATATCTTAGTTTCTTGAGTAGGAGAAAAAAGATCCACCACTAAACAATTGAACACTACCTAACTTTGAAGAGATGTTTGCCCTCCGTAGGAATTTCCATCCATTCGTTCAACTGATTTGTGCCCTGAGGTCTCACAGACTCCTGCCTCTGGGGTCAGTCCAGCTGCCACACAAGAGTCCAAAGGTGCCCAGGGGGCTTCCTGGCCTCCAGCTGACAGCTTAGAGGACAGAGGACTCCTGAGGGCAAACCTGTCTTTCAGATCACTTTAGCCATCTATTTATGACTAACTTAGCCCCGAGTGACCTTACCCTTATTTTATATGCAAAGAAATGGAGATAGAGAAAGCTGAAGAGATTTTTCTTAAGTCTAACATCTCTACTAAAGACATACAGTTTCTCTTCCCTTCCAGACTGAAATGGAGAAGGAGCAGTAACTTTTAAGAGATTCTTGTTCAGCTCCCATAGAAAAAGTTCATTTGCCACAGTTTATTCGTTTCTTATTTGCCTTGCAAGCCCATTCAATATTACTAAGTTTTTCAGTAACTATGCAAGTCATGCAAAATGCGTGTTGCTTTTGGAAAGGAACAGCAATGAATGCCCCAGGAAAGAATGAATGAAGAATTATGACTTATTTACATTGACTATATTTTGCACACATATCTTAAATATGAGCACATTTTGTGATGATTTTTGAACAATGAGTGTTTGCAAACAGCAGCTCCTTTTGCCTGACTTCAAGCAGTGCAAGAACAATGTAACTTCTATGTAGATTCTTCCTCTTTTTGTGGTGAAAGCTGGAAAAGCAGTTTCAGGCAGTTCTTTTGTTCCTTTCTTCAAGTTTCAGTCACCTGAATGCTTATGGAAAGTAAAGGTAGACTTGGGATTAAGAGACCAGGGTTTCATATACAGTCCTTGGCACTTGTTTCTGTGTGACGGCTCCCTTGCTTTGTGCAAGTTTATCCAGCTTCCAAATAGGAGCTTTAACAGGGGTATCATCCTCAGTCTGTCCTGCCTCTGAATTATCTGTTGCCTGTGTGCACATCACATCGCACCCAGAAGACACTGTGCTCCAGTACAAATACTATCAGTATTCATGATCATGTAATATAGAAGCTGAATATATCTCAGCAGCTAGCCCTCAGAAAACAGGCATTTTTCATACAGAATTTCATTGATGTGTTGTTTTCTTTTCACCGAAAGCAAGCTTCTGTGATGGGAAATTTGACTCTAAAAAAAGGCACAAATTAAACTAGCTAGAAAGCTATAGGTTTTATTCCAAGATATCTTTAATAAAATAAAGACCCTTTTATTTTGACATTTATGTGTAACTCACTATTTGTCACTCCTTATCACTGGAGATAATATAGAAAAACAGAAGGAGCAAATGGTGTTTGTCCCAGTACCTGTTCACGACTCCAAGTACCTGACATATATAACCACACAAGGGCAGTTTGACTTGGATCTTATTTTATGGCAATTTTACATTTAGCAGAATAACCTATTATGGAAAAGCTCTGAGTAGGCCAGTGATTGGAGTTGCAAGCAAGACGATAGGTTGTGGGTGACTAATACGTGGCCCCTAGCTCACTGCAGGTATTCATGGCAGGTACCTCTTTTGACCTAGCTTGCCCCAACAAGAAGAATGGTGGGAAACAAGCTGAGGATGCTGTACAACTAAGCTGTCTGTTCCTGACTGTCTGCTAGTGTCTGGTTGAATCTGCCCTGACAAGGAAAGGGAAATCTGAAAATCTGAACTTGTCTTTGTTTTCTGCGATGCACCTCTTATTCCTTATGCTTGAAAGGCAGTAGAAACCCTAATTGTTCCAGGAGGAAGGATGGACTAGAAATAAACAGAACCAATATTGACTTTTGAAATTTTACACCTGTGAAACCAAAGAAGAAGAAGAAGAAAAAAAGAGTTTCACATGCAATTAAGATTGAGACTGAAAATAAATTAGGCAATTGGGTTTAATAGATTTCCAGTCTTCTTAACTGGGTCAGAATATTACTCATGTTACCTAACAAGAACCTTTGATTTTAAGGTTCTTAAGTATAGTGTATTTGGCAAAACAATAAATGCAATTGTCCTACCCAAAAAGCAAACAAAATACAAAGATAAGATAATCTGGTTTTCCACTCTTAATGTTTGAGTTCTACACACGCAAGCAGACAGAAAATTAGAAAAAAGTAAACATGAAGAAACTTGGAAAAAGCTCTATGTTGTCCAGAGTCTCATTTAAATAATAGTCTCCAGCCAGAAAATAAGACATTTTTAAGCTTTTTTTCCCCTGTAACTTTGTCAATAGCATTTTGATGATATCACCTATCCTCTTTAAAACTGATATTTGACTACCTCACTCATTAATATTATGTATTAAGCTAACTTTTTCAGACTGAAAATGATCACAGTTCCTGCTTCTTTACCAGCCTCTTCAGCCTGAAACGCTCATTACAGAATTGTTAAAATTCCCGGTGGACACCATTTTTCGCTGTGGAAGGACCACTGTCCTCATTCAGTGCTTGGTTAAGTGGTGTTTCTGAAAAGAGAGAGGTGGCAGCTTGCCCCAAACAGGCGCTCCTTGTTCTAGCGCCTGTCATGTCCTCGTTGCCCCAGCTGCCCCTCGTGCTGCTGCTTTGATCGGAAACTCTTGGGGAAAAAGATGCTCCTTTTGCTACGAGTTCATACTCGCCTATGGTATTAGATGAAGAGAAATAGCCACAGCAAGAAGAACAACAGGATCTCACCGTTAATCATCCCACATAATAAATGCAGTTGGTTGCTCAAAATGTATTACTTACCTTGATAACCCACTCCCTTTTTGCACAATATTCTAATTGCTGTTGTTTTTCATAATAAAATATTTTACATTCTTATTTATCTTATTGATTAGCAAGTTCTGCTCAAGTGTATCTTTGATAACTTTGATTTTCTTTATATTATTGAAGGTACAAGCGATTCATTATTATTATTCTTTCCTGAAACTCACCTGCCCTGAAATCTCCTCCTGCCCCAAGAAAACAGTCTTAATTTACTGCATTAATTCCCCAAATCCCCATCTCCTCTCCGGATTTTTCATAAAAATTTTTCATCTTCTGGGCCTGAGCCTCCTGTGCCAGTTCATTTTACATCAGCGTATAAACCAGATTAGCTAGTCTAATGCAAATTCCTGAGTAAATAGCACTGTAACAGTGTAAACCAGGAGGCAGTGGATTAATTTACCTTTGTAATTCTGGAAGCGCATGAACTTATGAATGTACCCAAACATGAGGACTTAAAGGGGGTTTAAACTTACACCCTAAAACCGGTTCAAATTTTTGAAAGGCCTCACAGTCCATAACAAAGTTTGTTATCTGTGATGAAGCATTGCTGTAGTTATTGCTATTCTAGCTATAACCAGTACATTTCTTTAAGGATTTTTTTTTCTACGATCAGTCCCATATAAACAAACAGATAAAAAAAGAAAACAGTACAACTTGATAGTTATTGGCATATCTTTTATATGGGCATCTGCAGCACTGCTTCTTGGCTAATGGCCAGCAGACCCATTAATAGCACTAACTAATGGCACAGAATAAAAATTTCCTCCAGTCCTATTTTCTAATTGGTAGGAAAGCAAACTAAAAATACATTTTACAAGTTTGGGGTCAGAGTACAAACCTAGGAGAGCTCCATTAACTTTTAGCTGTTCTACAGTTTTGAACTATTTGAAGATGTAGCTCATTGATTTCTTGGGAAAAAAAAAAAAAAAAAAGATTGTAAATGAACCAGAAGTGGGAGATTTTACTCCAGCTAGGCATAGGTTTCAGTTGGATTTTAGAAAGACTTAATCATTTTCTCCAATCCTAACATAAAAGGTCATCTGAAATTGAATGATTTACTTCCTACTCATGACAGATAATCACATACAACATGTTTAATATTTTAATAAAGAGTTTGAGAGCTGTTTTTAAGCATGCCTTTTAAAAATACTCTAACCAAATTGCATAGATCCTTCTTTTTCATGGTGTATCCTTTAGGTCCCTTTGCATATTATTCCAGATATTAACCTTCCTCTTCTTCCCACTTTGTACCTGTCCAGCTTCCCCAGACAGCTCCTTCATTAAATCTTCTTAAAGAGAAAATGCTGCATTTGCAGCTCACAGTAGTAATTCCTCAGTTTAATCTCCTTCATATTCTCTGCCCTGAGCCTACGTTTGAAGATGAGACATGAGCTCTTCTTCACTCTCCACTCAGGCTACCAGTTTCTGCTCAGCACTATCCCCAAGGCTTTTCTCCACTTCACATTCTCCACTTCCTACCAGTCATCTTAGAGATCCCATTCTCACTTGACTCTGTAACCCAGAAGGCAGGTCCATTGTCCTCCTCTATGTACCCACATCTGCTGTGTGGCACAAGGACTATGTCAGGCAAAAGCTGATTTTGCCGTCAGTTACATTTCTTGTGGTTACTGAATAGCTCACAGCGCAATTTAAAGCCTGATCTTGTGTGATCATCCTTTTTCATTCTCAAAATAATGCCTTTCCTGAGATTTGATGATACCTCAATATAGCTTGGTGTAAAGATGTAGACCTGACACAAGGTTTTTATTTAAAAGCTATGATTTGGGGTATTTCATTTTGTTTGGTTGGTTTGGATTTTTTTCCCACCAATTCTCATGTTATGCTGAATCTGTTGAATGTTACTTGTTGATTTTCAGGTATAGAAAGATAGGTTTAGTCACAGTTGGTACAAAAGCCAGAACCTACCTGCTGCATTTATAGTCTGCCATTGCATTTCATGAAAGGAAATTGAATACTTTTACTTGGCACAATAAAGAAAAGCAAACAGCATTTAAACATTTAGAAAGCTTTGTATAATTTCAGTACAGATGATTCATCATGACTCACTGAACATTACAAACTACGAACACAAGAAAAAAAGGAAAAAAAGGACTTTTATTTGTTTTTCCCCAGTGATGTCTCCCAAATTTGCTGGTTTGAAAGCTACCTGTCCTGAAACAGAAATACATTGTAGGAAATGTGATAGTCATAACTTACACATAAATGCTTTTCTGGATCAGGACATACCAGTGCTTAACAGTAATAGTCAAAGGTGAAAACATGGAGACAGCATTGCTGTGTCTAATTCTCCCTGATTGCTGAGTAAAACCTTGGAGGAGGGCAACTAAGCAAGTTCTGAGTAGAGGAGAGAGAGAAAAGTGAATAAAGAAAGACTGAACTTGGTGTCTTTCTTAGCTGCAGATGTGAGTTTAGTGCCCCTGTTTGGGTACAAATCATTCCCTGTTGGATACAATCAACTCACTCACATTTTTAAAGTCCAGCTGATAGTGGCAATACCGCTTCCATCTAGGAGAACAGAGCTCAAGCAGACAAACTAGATGATTGGAATTTTAGGCTTGACTCAATGACTCAAGTTCACAGCTTCATTCTTCCTAAGTGCCTTACCACTGCACACAGCCACCATGGAGGCTGAAGCCTAGACTCACACAACCAGTTGGAAGGGACCTTGCTAGCAACACGTAAGCAGACATTAAAAAAAAAAAAGCCTAAATCAAAACACAGGGCTCTTCCTTCTTCTAGGTGCCCTTTTCCTTTAGTTCCATTCTCATGCTTCCCAGCTCCTGTATTGGTCCAGCTCCAGTGTGAAGAGCGGCCTTGTGATCTGAGCACCTTTGAGCAAGGTGGGAGAGAAGGTGGAGGTCAGACTCTTCTTTGCAGTCAAAGTCCCCTGCTTGATGGACTAGTGCTGTTAACCACAGAACTACTGTGCACATTCTTGTGGGTCCATGTTCACAGGTAAAAATGCTGAGTTTTGTGTTAGGGTTCTTACAACACTGCTGCCTGAAGAGGCTTCCCTGGAGTTGTATGTACCAGGATGTCTCCTTTATTCTTCCTAAACAGGAGCAGGTGGGTGATAGGTGTCTACGTGTTAAAATTGGTTGAAGTAGCAGGAGCTGTGGTCCATCACAGCAAACAACTCTAGGCTCTTTGTGGATCCAAAAGCTCAGATGCCAATGGATTGTCATCAGAAATGTACACTAAACAATTCTCTTAAGTACCCTTTTAGGCACCTTCAGTGGCAGTTAAGTGCCCTAAAAATGCTTTAAAAAAAGTCTCCCAGAATGACTACTTTGAGGTCAATTGTTCATAGCAAGTTGAAGTCAGTAGTTTGGGCACTCCTATGTCCAAACTTAAGCATGTCCTTAAGTATTTCTTTCTTCTGGATTAAGGCTGCGGTACAGAATATGGAGGAAATCAATACCAGCTTTCACCAACATCACTACATGTGCCCAACTATTGTCATTTAAATCCCCATACAAAACTCTACAAATATCATATTGCCATCTCTCAGTGTCTTTTTTGGAAGGCAGGTTTAATATAAGCATTAGAATTTGAGTCTCCTCAGAGGCAGAATGTACCTTGATACAGTGCCTGAAAGTGATATGAGAACGAGTGCACTGGCCCCAAAAGAAAAATTATGGTTTGATTCATATAAGAGCTTTGTTATTTTCTCTGGAGCAGTGCCTAGAGATCCAAACATTTCTCCTCTCCGCTCCTCATATGTCTAATGGCCTGGCTGGTGCCATTATTTCTGTCTCTTCTTCTGACTCATACTCTTTCACTTCCCCCAAAGTGAATCGAGGTTTTGGCTTTAGAGTGTCTACCCTGGTGATGGATTTTCCTCGTCGACCTGACAGAGTGGAGGAACCAGCATGTCTCTCTAAGTGTGCCATTGGAATAAGCTCTTCCTGGCGGTACTTTACTTCAAAGGGTCGTAGTCGGGGCTGGGGTTTGAATGTTAGCGGGAGCGTACAGTCAGAGTCACTGCTACGATTATCTGAAGGAAAAACAAAAACAAATTATTCATGTCAGCAAGAAGAGAAAGAGAAACACTGTGGTATTAGCAATGACAAACTAAAGGGTATTCAATAAAATACAGCATTACTGTTTTAAGTGCCGGATCTGAAGCATTTTAGGTACTATAGAAGATAGCTCTCAAGAAAAGCTAAAAATAATCCAAAATTTTCATTTTCTTTCCAAAGTTGATGTATACATGATTTTATTGATCTTGCCTCTACTCTGAAATACCAGTGAGTGAGCACTTTTAACTATCTGATAGCACCTTGAAGAGCTGCTGTTGTCGTCGCAAAGTGGTCTCCTTTATGCAGCATTCATTTTTTTCCAAGTTTCACAGGCTTAGCTAACAGGCAGTTCAAAGGCATAAAAGCAACAGCAGTAGGCAAAAAGTAAACATGGATTCTGATGTCACTAAAAATCAGGTTTACCAGTCACCTACAATTAACAAGAGGGAAAAAAAAGGCAAAAGCAAAAAAAAAAAAAAAAAGTCCCATCTGAAACCAGAAGTTTCAGCACTCTGTAGTGCTTTGATTACATTGGGTGTGGCTGACCTGCTCCTGCTGGCTTTCCAGACTCCAAGTATACCATTTATAGCTGGCTCTTTTATTCCATTCGGCTTATAGAATACACCTTTTTTATTTACTTTGCTTAATCACAGCCTACTACTAAATTAGTTATTGAATACAAAAAAAAAAAAAAAGAAACACAGCTCACAATAAGCTCGGAAGTGTCAGGAGTTAAAATCAAAGGCCTATGAATAATAAAATTAGTTAAAACATACATATGTCGGGTACAAACACACAGAAAAGGTCTATCAGGGCTTAGTCTCAGTAAAGTTATTTAAACTAATGTTTACTTCACAGCTGGCAGAGTAAAAGTATGTGCACCAACACTTACCTTAGCTGAGCGGGGCACTGATTTCATTAGCAGCTGAGCCCCATGTCTGCTAGACTGTGTGGGCAAACTGCAGTTGCCAGGAGAGCTATTTTCAGATTTGAAAGGGAAGAGTCTATGCTAGAGATTGTCTTCTTAGCCCTTTGGGGACATCACTGCTTCAGAGCATGGTATGTACCAGTAATGAACTCATTCTTTGCTATGAATGGCAAGAAGAGCTGCTACGCAGTTTAAGCTACTTTTGACCTCTTAGTTACTGAACTTTTTGCATATGACTATTTTTTGCATAGCCAAATCAAGCTTGCCCAGAGGGTGCTTGTTTTAGGAGGACTTTCAGGCATAGGCAGAAGTGTCATTTAGCTCTACAGATGAGTATAAAAGAGGTTGTCCTTCTAACTCCTACAAATTGATTATTTCTCTTTTCTGTTCCCAAGTACTAGTCATCTCATTCAGGCATAGATTATGAGAGGAGCTTAGGTGTCTTCCTCTGACTGTAGACATCTAAATGGTGTGAATGCTACCCAAGGGACCTAACTTGATGCCAGAAGCAGAGCCAAGAAGTCTAATTATTTGTATAGAGCACAACACAGGACTTAGATTCAGTACCAGCTATTAGAGTAAATGTACCCACTTTGACTGCTTCAGGGTTTACTTCTCTCCCCACTGAAACAAGGGAGCTATTTCTGAGGGGCAGGTCTTGGTCCCTGAAAGTGTCTTAAATGGTTTTGAGCCCAGGGCTGCTAGTAGAACAATTTGAATCTTTTAGAAGGACACATATCCCTCCATGACACCCTGTCAAACAGCACAGAAAAGTGTCATCTCATCAGAAAAAAAAAAAAAAAGAAAAGAAAAACTTTAATAACTTTGACTTTCCTTTCTGAATGGATCCTATAGGTTTCTATTTCGCTTGTAGCATATGTGCATGTGCCAAACAAGCCCCAGGTGACAGTTTGTCTGCACAGATCACTTTTGCTTTCATCTCTTTCAAAAACAAAACAGAAAGGCAAGAAAGAAAATAATTTTGCACCTGCAAGAAAACAACTTGGTTGTCCAAATTTTGATACAAAGAAAATGATTAAAAATATTGTTGCACTTCATCAAAAATGTGCTAATTCACCAGAAATTAAAAAGTAATTTTCAAAGCATCCCAAATGGATTTCAGAATCACATAAATAAAGACAGAAAAGAGTAGGGAGACTTCAGATGGAGACAAAGATGCATACTCAATTGCCTTAAATTGTACATTTTCTCTGACTCTGTCCTGTATTTACCAAAGGCAATTCAGTGTTACTCCACTTTTCCTTCCATCCCTAAACTCCATTTCCTTATTTAGACTGTAAATGACGATAAGACTGTATTTTATTGTGTACCTGTGATAGCTTGTGCAGTGCTGACACTGGCAATTGATAGGTTGTCCCAGTAATATCAATACGATTACAGAAATACTTACAGATAGCAAGCTAGAAAAAGAGGAGAAGAGAACAGATATTTAGGGACAGATGGTACTATATTTTTATCTTAAGCTATTTGGTTAAAGGCTTGTGTCAATGAATACAAAGAAGCCCATAGGCACCAGGGCAGACAGAGGACCCCGAATACTCTGATCAAAGGAGTCTCCTGCTCTAGCCCATGCTGGAGTGCTAAAGGGGACTGACCAGGGTGAGATCCACCGTGATGCTTCAGGTAGAAAGGATCTTTCCCTATCACCTTGCAGACCAAGGTGGAGCCTAAGGAGTGTGGAGCTCATTTTGGGATGCAGGGGAATGGATTCAGGAGATAATACTAAGAGGAACCGAAGGTGGAGGAACGAAAGGTAATGAAAAGGAAGGACCAGGACAATTTGGGGAGAAATAAGTGAGGGAAAACAGGGAGATAAAAGGAATTAACCAGTCCCATGTATATATTGGTTGTTCAGTAGGCTTGCCTGGCAATGATGTGGTGCACCTGACTAGCACAGTCTGTCCTGTCTTTGTATTAAACTCGTTTCTAACTGTTTTCCCAGGTGACAAGAGTCTAGCTCGTGTGCAGGTGTGCATGGAGCTCTAAGAGCCAGCCCCTGCAGGGGATTTATGCATATATGAGCATATATGCAATGTGTGTCTCTGTGCATTAGTGTGTGATCTCTAGCAAACAAGCCGGACTAGCCAGCACGCAGCATAAGCAGCTTGGGAGCCATGTGTCAGGGTGACCATGAGGCTGGTTTGGAGAGACCAGAGAGCCTGTGAGTCAGCTACTGCAGGGACCAGCCTGTGAGTTGGCTACTGGAGCTCCAGGCCAGCAACTGGGGATGCCATGGGCCTGAGGTCATAGAGGCAACTACTAGAGAAACCCAAACGCATGTGTGCAATGCAACTGAGAGATTAGGATTTCCACGGGCCAGCTGCAGGGAAGATAGGGAGTCTAAGGGCAGTTACTGGGAGATACACAGTGTATGTGTTCATGTGTGTCAATGTGAGTGTGCACCAGCAACCTGAGTGAGGCTCCTATGTCCAGGTGCAAGCAACTGGGGAGACCAGTGATCTAGGGCAGCTACTGAGCGAAGTGAATGCCCAAGGCAGTTACTGGAAGGTCCAAATTGTACATGTGTATATATATTCTTCACTAATAGACCTTTATCTTGATCAGCCAAGGAAGGGACCAGCCACTGGTGCTGCTTGGGTTTGCGTGAGAGTCGTGCCTTCGACTTTTGCTGATCTGTCTTGCTGACCATGTATATTGCTGACCATGCATGTTGTGTGTGTGCATATGCCTGTTGGGAATACCTCGCTCAGCCTTGCTACTGACTGGACCTTGGCACATGGAGCAGCAGCAGCCTTGCACCTATTGGGCTACTGGATTTACAACTGCGAGCACTTATACGAGCAGTTGTGTCTGTGGGGCTGCAGGAAACAGTCTATTTACTTTCTTGAGCTCTCAGGGTGTCCTCATGGGCAGGCCAAATTGCAGGGATCACAGGAATATTTGTGCAAGAAGAAGAAAAGAGAAAAGTAGGTGGTGCTGGAACAAGATAGGAACTGCAGTCATGTCCACATGAACAGCATAGATAAACAGATAGGAGAGAAGGGTGTAATGCAGTTCAACGAACCTTGGACTTCCTTGGGAGTATTCATTTATTACTTTAAACATACAGAACAATTGACCCAGTTTCTTTCACTACCGGAGTAGGATATAGAGTAAAGCCTTTACATTACCTCTAAAAGTCACATGCCGGGGTTTTCGCCTAGCAGGCTGCCGGGAGCCATGTGGCAGCGAAAGGTAACGTACAGCCTCAGTGCCAGCCTGCACACAAAGACAGGAGTGCAATCAGTGCCTGTGATTTCCTCTCACACCTGGAATAACCCCATTCTGCAGGCGGCAAAATGCAGCTACCTGCAGCCTCCAGTGAGCAGTGATGGCACGGGGCTCATTCAGCAGAACGTTAGTAAAAGAATAAGAATCTAATGATATATCATGCTATCTGCTGGTTATATTTGGTCAGATACATCTTACTGTTTCCCTCCCATCTAGAGCCCAAACAGTGAGTGCAAGGTGTCAAGAGCTGGATCAGGCCCTTTGTCAATCCACAAGTTCACATAGGTGTGATCATACTTTGTTTTACACATGCCAAACCACTGCAAGCTACTTCATTATATACAGCCATTGTTGCTGTTTTCTCACCAGAGGGAGGACACAACAAATGTTGCTGTCCAGATGCTAAGTAAAGCTCTTACTTGCTAGGTGCTGCATGAGGATATTGCGAAAAACATCCAGTTTAACTACTACAAAAAAAGCAAATAGAAATGTGTGTCTTTTTTATTTACACACAGAGGAATTTTTATACGTCTTGATCAAATGAATAGTAATTTGCCTAGCAGGTACCGGTCTGCCCCAAGGCAGGCTGTTTCCTTTCCTGCAACTCTGCCTCAGGCTATGCTGCCGACGGATGAGGATTTCTTGAGCTTGTTTCTCCTTTGCGTCCATAGGCAGGTTGTGCCGGCTATATGATGGTGCCTGAAACAGAAAGTGCAGCAATTGATTCTCTTTGCATATGTGCACGACAGAGTTGCAGACATGTCCAGGAGCAAAAGACTGCATCAGGTAGATATCTCCAGTATTAAATACATATCTGAGCTTCATTGCCATATCTGGTCAAACCACAACTTAATATTGCCTTAAAGCTGGGCTTTACTTTAGAACAAGCTTATGTATTTGTCTCTTATTTACTGATTTATTGTGTATAACTTTTGAAACTAGGGAAACTGTAATCTCTCTCAAAGAGAAAAGTCAATTTCAGTTTTAAAAACTTTCTTAAAGTGTAGGATCTGATTCTAATTTCACTTGTCTTTGTGAAATTAGTCTGGTGAACCAGAGCATCACCTAGCCTTAAAAGTTTAACATGAAATATTAAAGTTAGTACCATTTTACCTCCTATCTTTTATTTCCAAAAGCACACAATTCTTAATACCACATAGGAAATGACTGGCACAAATGGACATTACTGTAATTGATTTTGAAGAGAGAAAGTTCATTTCAGTAATCTATGAGGCAAGTGTATATGCAAATTGTTTCTAGTAAGATAAGAAATTAATATCTTAGGGATAATTGGCCATGGCAAATCAAACAATATTAGAAAGAATATCATATTAATAGTGACACATTTAAATGAGCAAAGCCTAGCATTTTCTAGCAAATGTGCGTTACACGAGTTATCTCAGTTTATCTGCATAACTTCAAGGTTACTGTCACATATCCTCTACCACACTTTGCTGTACGAGAGCACTCAGCTGTGTACTTAGGACACAGGACTGGATTAAATATTATACCTTGAACTGCATCATTTCAGTATAAACTTGTGCAAAACAAATCCTTGTTGAGATATTATATCCAGTCTATGAAGGAAGGAAGGAAGGAAGGAAGGAAGGAAGGAAGGAAGGAAGGAAGGAAGGAAGGAAGGAAGGAAGGAAGGAAGGAAGGAAGGAAGGAAGGAAGGAAGGAAGGAAGGAAGGAAGGAAGGAAAGAGAGAAAGAGAGAGAGAAAGAGAGAGAGAAGAAAGAGAGAGAGAAGAGAGAGAGAGAAAGAGAGAAAGAGAGAAAGAAAGAGAGAGAGAAAGAGAGAAAGAAAGAAAGAGAAAAAGAAAGAGAGAGAGAGAGAAAGAGAGAGAGAGAAAGAGAGAAAGAGAGAAAGAGAGAAAGAGAGAAAGAGAGAAAGAGAGAGAGAAAGAGAGAAAGAGAGAAAGAGAGAGAGAAAGAGAGAAGAGAGAGAAGAGAGAAGAGAGAAGAGAGAAAGAGAGAAAGAGAGAAAGAGAGAAAGAGAGAAAGAAAGAAAGAAAGAAAGAAAGAAAGAAAGAAAGAAAGAAAGAAAGAAAGAAAGAAAGAAAGAAAGAAAGAAAGGGAGAAAGAAAGAGAGAGAGAGAGAGAAAGACAGAAAGAAAGAGAGAAAGAGAGAGAAAGCCTGTAAAATGAGGCTCTAGGGGCAGGGGGAGGGGGTTCTTTTCCTTTCCCCTCCTGTGGTGGAGGGAGGTAAACTCAGGATGCGGATTTATCAGCCTGACTTTCAGCTGATTTGGGGCTATGCGATGTTCCCCACCACCACTGAGCCCACCGCCTTGAACGTCCTCTACGGATGGTTTGCTTTAGCAATGTGCCCGTGCCTGCTCCAGCAAGCGCCAGTATTAGCTGCCCTATCAGCAGGATCACCGGAGTTGCCATAGGAATATCGCACACACCAGCCCCTGCAGAAAGAGGTCATGGGCTGCTTGTGCCCAGAGGGGAGGACTTGGAAAGTCAAACTACACCAGAGGTGTTTGGCAGCTTCCCAAGGGCCATTTCCGAGGCACAGCAGCCCAACAGCGAGGGAAGTCTGACCTCTAGAGCTCGGTCCTGGATTTTCTTGTCCTTTTTTTCCCACTGTTATCAGGCTGAAAAGCTGAAGGAAAAAATCCTGTTGCCTGTTCTCCATCAAGGAGCAACTCCAGGCTATTTGTCCTTCCCAAGAGTCTCCAGTGAGAGCCGGGCAGGCCCAGCTGCTGCCACCAGCCACGAACTGCAATGCGAAGGAGGCCAGATGGGCCGCTTTGGTCTGCGCATAGGGAGTGACAGCAAGAGAGTGGCTTACACACCCTCTGTCGCACTTGGTAGAGATTATGCGCCAGGACATTCCTCATGGACAGCACCTCTGCATGTGAGAGCCAGTGCGCGTGCCGGTTTCTGCTGCTCCTGGAAAGAAAAGGGAGGATTTAATACAGTATTAGCAAGTTGCTTAAACACTACCCACCCAAACAAAGTACGATCTGGTTTGTGCTCTAGGGCAGAAGTATAGGAAGGGACTTTCACCGACCAGTGATACTATGAAATCAATCAAGGCTGAATGAAAACTGCCAGACCTTTTTTGCCCTTTCCTGAGTTTTGTCAATATACTGGCTAGTCAGAAAGGGCTCTGAGCCATCAAACAGCTCCCAGCAGAAACCATCCTTTCTTCTAAAGAGCTCCAGAAGGAAATTCATTTTTAAGAATGAGACTGGGTAAGAAACACTGGTATGTTCAGGAAAGCACTGCAAGTTTCTTCGCTTGCTTGAATAGGTTCTTCACCATAGTTGCCTTGCTATCTCATCATTTTTAACATCTTTGTGAAAGAGAAGAGCGTCCTTAATAAATAAACCCTGTCCTCATTAACAATGACAAGAACGTTATTGTCCAGGAAACTTGCTCTGTGCTCTGCTCTGAGGTGACTATATATAGAATTTCCTTGAGTGAGTCTGTTTCTTCATTTAAAATGAAAGAACTGCCTAAAAGATACTCATCTTGGATTCTTTTTTTTCAAACTGGGACAAGATGCCCATAGTCATTTGTAACTGTCCAGTCTTTTCACTGAAAAAAAAAAAAAAAACACAATGGATGAGGGCTGCTGTGAAATGTTAATTGGGTTTGCTATATCAGTGAAAGTGAACCTGTGTGAGAGTTCGCATTCGGCTGAATTCCCAAGAAGAGAAAGGAGAAACAGACAGTCATCATCCAGGATGAACCACAGTTAGGGTTCATCTTGCTCTTTCTGTTTTTTTCCATGATCTGTTTTCTTTTTTGTTTCCCTTTCCTTTCCTTTCCTTTCCTTTCCTTTCCTTTCCTTTCTTCTCTCTCTTTTTAAAAAATGTAATTGTCTATCTGTATTCTTAGCTAAGTGATGTCCTTAAAGCAATGACTGCAAATTATGTGATTAAAGAATGGAATATTATCACTGTACAATATTGCCAAAGCTTTGTGTAAATTTTTACCTTTCTTAAACTAAAAAACAAAACAAAACAAACAAAAAAACCAAAAAAACTTCTAATAGTAGATTGATATAAAATTGAGTTTGTGCCCTAAAGACAGAAAAAGAGTCTGGAATTTTGCAAATATAGTTTATTTAACAAGATAACCCCTATTTTATAGTCTGCAATCTAACAAGATTGTCTTGAAAATTGGTAAAATCATCATGGACAGCTTGAATTCTACTCACTCTTACCATTAACCAGACAGGGAACATTGTTATTCTGGCCCTGTCCAAGATCCTTGGAATTTAAGAATTCACATTCCTAAAATATTTCAAGGTTTCTGAGTGTATGTTATTCTCCATCTGAACAAAACTGACATCTGTCAAATTTTGCATAAAGTAAGAAAGAGAGATAGGTTAAGGGATAGCATTAGCAAGCAAGAAGATAACATTAAGGCTAGAATAGGGTTTGTGATATTCCTCAGATGCGAGAGACCCATAAGCAAACTGTTGCACCAAGATGAGGTGATATCCAACAGACTAAAGAGACAGTGACCCCCATGTGAGCATAAGGGGCAAGCAGAACACCTTCAAGACATCAGATTTCCTCAGTTGCAGACCTGACCATTCCACATGCCCATACAGGAAAAGTGGCCTGTCCTAAGGCATTTAATGCCTATTGTTTAGCTCTTAAAATGGCATGAATAAAATTTCTTGAGTTTCATCTGAGATGATGTAGCCTCAGAACAAACAGCATGAAGAAAATCTGCTTTGTTCTGAAGCATGATTAAAAATGTATATTCTTTTCATAAGATTAAATATTAACACACCCAACTGATACACAGGTAGGTGTAGGTTTTACATTTTACAATATACAATACATATATATATAGATACACATAAACATCTTTTCCAGAAAAACCTGGGGTGTTACCAGACCCAAATAGCAATGCTTGCTGAAACTATTCCTTTGTTCTTATTGAACTTCCTGAATGTTAAGCAGAAAGCACAGCATGAGAGAGAGATGTGCAAGGAAAATACTGAACTGACAATATGCTGTTATAACTGACTACTTCTCTGTAGGGAATACTATGACAGCATCTCTTTCTTCTTAAGACATAGATATAGTTGATATATGGAGGAAATACAAATCCTTACAAAAACCTTGTAAGGCCACTTTTTATATATAATATCTCAAATTTTGAGCTCTACCACCTCTCCACTAATCCTTAGTAGCCCTTGAAGGAAGTAACTTTCTTCAGGTATAGCCCTTGCACAACCGTATCATCACAAATGACAACAGTGCATTTGATTCTCATCTTGATATATTCTAAGATATATCAATATATCATATTGATATATTCTAAGTTTTATTCTTACCAAAGCTAGTACTGCAGCAATATGAAGCCATCATTAAGTAAATTCAGAGTAAAATCAGCCTCTCTAATGGGCATTTCTAAGGTATATTTCCCAAAATACAAATACATTTTTTACAATATCTGCTTGACTGTGCTTTTGTCTTTGAAATTTTTATTTATCAGAGTAGCATTCTCCAAACCATTACAACTAAAGGCTCTATTCTCATGCAAATGTGGATTCTTTGTTGTACAGTCCATGGATAAATTTCTCCAATCCACACTGTAAATGTTTAATGCGTGTTCGACACTCACTCCACCTGCAGGAATCCCACCATCATGAATAGAGTTTCAGATTTTGGAGTGAACCCAGAACAATTGAGATCTGACTTTACTGGCATAAATTTGTCCTGGTTTCTGAAGGCTGCAGAACTGATCAGAAGCACTGATGAGAAAAGATTCTCAGTAGGAAGGCACTGCAAATATAGTCTGAAACAAAATACATTGGAATTTGATCTCAAATTTCAACTTTTAAGGGTTGCTTGTTCATGGACAGATTTTTATATCCTCACTCAGGATAGGGACATTAGGTACCATCTCTCTAAATGAAAGCCATAAAACTGTTCACAAATTCCTCCATTTTGGAGCCATTCACTCTTAAGCAGGCTTACTTAGTTGCCCAAGAGAGTGGAGATATAAGAACCACTGTATTGGCTCAGACCAAAGATCCAGCTAGCTCATCATCCTGCCTTTGACAGAGTTCAACCGTGGACACCAACTGAAAAACAGAACTAGGAAAACATGTATTTTCTTAAGATACTCTCTCACCCTCCAAAGATCATGACATTTCTGAGACACATGTTGTATTTTGTTTTTTAAATGTGTCATTTCGGTTTTTTTCAAAGGTTCTCTCTATAGCATCAGAGAGCATCAGGGGCTGATGCACAGTAAAATTCAATTACAGCCTGAGTACAGATTGCAAAACTCAATCCATCATATCATTGTGTATTTAGAATATTTTTCAATCTAAATTCTCAGCTGAGGAGTGACTTTCTGAACTGCATTAAAGCAATTTGTCTTTTTTTTTTCCCTCCATATCTCTTTCAAGAAAAGAGGAGGAAAGTGGTATGTTTGCCATAGATTTTCTACCAACCTTGTACATTTGCTCTTGGCTCAGAACAGCTAGGGGAATACAGTATAAGGGAGCCTGACAAACATAGCCATTTTCACTATAATCCATTCAGCAAAGAATGATTTAGAAAGAAAGGTGCTAGGTCTTATACCACACGCTAGTATCAGTCTCAAGCAAGCCAATGAGTCTTGACATGATGAAGACAAGCAGCTTCAGGAGAATTCATTAATTCCAGTCATTATATCTTTTTGAGATGTGAACCTTTAAGCTTTCTGGTGTGGGGAGGGAGGACCGTAAAAGAGACAAAACATGATGAGCCCTGCTGGAGGCTGCTGCAAAATATCAACTGAAGGCCCACAGAAGCAGACCAGCAGCAGCTCATGATACTCATATATATATTCATCGTACCACTTCAGCACTGGCCATCATTGAAGAGAAAAATAATGAAAATGTCACATTTTTTAATTATCACTCAATGAACAAATATTCAGAATATGATGAGTACCAAAGTGCCAGCATAAAATAACAGCTCTTTGTAATTGTCTTGATTTGCTAGACCTTCGTTAAAGTGATAAAATCATTCGTATGTTTACCCATTTTTTAACCTTCTCTCCTGTACCCTGCTCTGCTTTGCAGAGGCCAATACTCACTGTGAAGATGTTGAGGGTGCTGTTGAGCTTATCATTCCACTCTCAGCCATCTCAATGGCCATTTTTATCTCCAACTTCTTGTACAATGACACAATGCTGGATTTAGGCAGGTGTTCCCGAATCAGGATTTTCTTCAGATACTTATTGTCAAACTTTTTAAATCTGCGAAGGAGACATTAAAAGCAAAGAATGGGTTTTTATGTCTGTGGGACAAGCTCATCTTCATTCAAATGCACACTTATATAATTTAGTGGTGGAAAGTGAATCTAAATTGGAGACACCTGTGGACTCCTGAAGGCCTCGTAAACAGAGACCTTTTGGGGGACATTTGGAATGGTCTACAGGTCCACACAGATTATAAAGACCGCTAGACAAAAGATGGAAACAAGTTGCAATCAAAGCAAAATAGAGGGCTGGCTGTGTGTTTTCATATAACACTGCCTCATTTGTAAGAAAAGAATATGGCCAGTCTCCGTGCTTTTGTACAAATGTTGTATTCTAATAGGGCATAACAGCAGCAGCTGCTCTTACAGTAATTCTGAACTATTCAGCCAGCCACCAATAATCCTCCAAATGGCTCAGTAGTTACAGTAGTTTGGGCCCATTATGCTGCTGATAATTTTAAATCCTGACGATTACAGTGGAGAAAATATATTGCTTTGTATTCTGAATAACAGAAAATTTGAATGGACCACAAAGTACTATATGCATGCATGCTGTAGATTATAAAATATCTGCTAATGTGTGACATAATTTGAATGCAAATGTATGTGTGTGTTTTGAAACAGGTAGGTGCTTTCAGGCAGACCTTTTAGCAGAATAACAGAAGATCATCTTAGATGTTTCTTTCAAAGGAGTAGTTTACCACAGCAAGGTCACGTGGTCCACAGTGTTAGGAGAAGCACTATAGAGTTTATACATTTTGGCTTAACAAAGGCTTGTTTTTATCCTTACTCTAACAGCCCAAAGAGGAACACAAATATGTTTCCACCGGGATTAGAGCTCTTTATGTTTTCCTGTTTAACAGGGAGATATATAGAGTGTCATTTCACTTATTTTTTTCCATATAGACTGGACAAACATCTATGGTGTTTAATATAATCTTTCCTATATGAAATATTTTCATCTACATTATGATCTTTTTCATCTGCACCTGAACTGAAACACTACATTTAGGACTAATTTGGACAAATTTCTCTTATCATAGCTGTGCACACATATGAGATAAGGGGAAATAATGTGTTTTATCTCTTTGAAATATGAAATGTAGATATGTGATTGGAATTACTGCTCCAAGAATTTGGTTAGCCTATTCACTGTATAGACACATAGATGGCGGCCACATGGTTGTTCTCTAGACAAGAGCCTAGAAGTTTTGGGTCCAGATATGTGCCCTTGCTGGAGCTTTACTCCCTGCTGGGACAAGATAGGATGTAGAACGGCAGATTTCTTCACCCTCCAATACCCTGGTTTCCACAGACACGAAGGGAGTTATCATATGTACCAGCAGCTCCCCAGTCTGGATCACCTGAGTGCAATGCTCAGGGATGAGATAAAGTGCTTCTGCACAGAAATCTTGGTATAGCCTAATGAACTGCTTTTATTCCATATGGATATGGGGTGCTTGTGGAGAAGGATGATTATTCTATCCCCATATACTTCCTTCACACACTAAAATGGTGGCCAATATGATCACAGGACTCCCTTGATAAAAGCATACAAAGCAAATAGCAGCTAAGAATGCCATGTATTCTCTTGACGATGCCTGGAAAATGCACAGTGCTTCACAAAAACCACCTCATTGTGCTTACAGAAGACATAACACTACTGTCATAACATTTCCCCAGTGTAGATCATATTAAAGGCAGTATCTGTGTATGCTAATGGATATTTACATTTGGCCATTTGCTTCAGTAATATTTTAACTATGACTGAATGCAAGACTTGTAAGGACAAATGACTAATTACTATTGAATCTGTATTTACCAACGGTGGAACATTTTTGCCATGGCCACTTACAATGAAGGGAAGCGAAGCACACTTTTCTTACTCTTTTCTTCCATTCTAAATCCAAGCCTAAAGGAGCATTGCCAATTTAAGATCTTTGTCAAGGCTATGTTTGTAGGCTGTTTCCATGCCTGTAGTATGCATATATGTGCTATGTTTTTCTTTCAGAAGGCCTACTTTCTCCTTGTTTGTGTGGAAGCAACTTAGCAAACAATATATGGGCTCTGCATGCCTGAGACATAATGTTTACTCAGGAGTTTACTTTTTAAGAAGAGATAGGAAACCTCCCCAGTACTTCATGCTATGCTAGTTTTATGGATCACAAGATGTATTTCCTGATGTATTTATCTATTGCATTTTACATCATAGATGTGTTATTTTATTACTGTAGGCTGCAATAAGAGATGCTTACTTATCTCTCAGTTGATAGTGACTCCAGTGTCCACATATGTCTTCAATACCAGCCTTCAAGTGATCCATCAGCTAGAAGAACAAACACAGAAAGATTTTAAGTGGCCATTATGAGAAAATAATGTCATCACAAATAAGCAACTATTAACAGGATTTTGAGATTTTTAAAAGAGGTGATGAGGGAGCAAATTCTGAAAACATTTAGAGTTCTCTAAAAATCCAAGAAACGTCCTACTGTGTTATCTCCTATGTTCAGCTGCAGTGACAATAATTTGAACAAGGTGGCAAGTCTGTCAGTCTGCTATCATCTCACTGCATCCCAGCTTAAAAAATAGGCCAAAGGAAAGGACTGTGTCCAACGGAATATGATACAGATGATACTCTGTGCTTGGTGCTCTGTCTACAGAGACCAAAAATTAAATTATTGTTTCTGTCAGGCAAATTTCCTCTCCTCATGTGTCACTTCCCTGACAGGGGAGGGGTGCATGACCAGGAGCCTCACTCCCTCATCCTTGCCTTGACCTCTAAGTGCCCCAAGGATTCTGAATATTGTCCTGAACCTGGTCAGTTTATCACTGATAACTACCAGAATTTTCAGTTTTCTCCTGTGTGTTTCCAGAGTTATTGAAACAGTTTGAAAATGGACAATTGTTACACGCATACTGTTACATATGATGTTGTTAAACATGAATTCCTTTAAAAACTAACTGTAAAGATTTAAACAGCAAGAATTAATTTCACATCACGTTCAAATAAATTGAGATGCACTGATTTTTCTCATGTGTCTGCATTTCCTTAATTTTAAGGCATGATGTTTCTGTTCACTTCAAATATGTTTCCTATAATGAGAAGGAAACCATATACATATATTTTTTAGAGTATTGTAGAGTCCATTTGACTGTAATTCTGTCAACTAATATTTTACATACTGGTAATCTGGAAAGTTAAAGCAAATGTTTGAGAAAGATAATTTCTCAGAAGAACTTGAAACCAAATTTGCAGACCAATGATTCATATCACTTTAATTATAATGACTGATATAAAACTTTTCAAGTTTTAGTGTGGCAAGAATCAGACAGAGGATGGCAACAATGAAAGCTGACAAATATAGCTGGAAAGGAGGATGGATGTATTCTGTAAAGTCTGCTTTTATATATCTGTACTACCATGGCCACAAGGTTCCACATGTAAGGGCTAGAATGCCTTCATCATTCCGCCTTTTCAAAAACTTACTCGCACATGAATTTCTTCATTGACAGATTCCTTTTTGTTGGTCTTTCTAACATCTAGATATCTGACCAGTGGACCAATTGTGATTCCCTGCATTTGGAACAATGAGTTGAAATGTTAATTATCCTTTAGAAAAAGCAGAAAAGAGAAAAAAAAGGCAAAAAAGCAAAGAATTTTGTTTTAGTCAATCAGAAAAGTTGTGTCTTAGAAGAGTAACCTGTTACCTGCAGAGAGAGCTACAGAAAAGAATTTAAAAACAAACAAAATTTTAAAGTATGCATCAGGTTTTCTACTCAAAATTAGATTTATCAATGTTTTACCTATGTAAACGAACTCACCTATTCACAACTTTCACCAAAACCGCACTCATTAAAAACAAAACTTTATTTTAGGGTTCTTAAAGTCTTGAAACTTCTTACTTCAACATTTTCAGAATGAAACTTTTTTATATTATTTTGAAGCCATTTTTAGATGCTCCCTATTCTCTGCTGCATTAGTACAGGATCTAGCATTTAAAAAGGGGAAATTGAAAGAAAATTGTTTATCTATCATCTGAAACATTTTAGGTGAGATTTGAGCTCTTAACTACAATTGCACAGAGTCTCATCAACACCCTCAATTATATGAGATACTTGTACAGCAAAATAGAGAAAATGTCATGCAAGTTGTCTAGATAATTCAATTCTTCCTGGTACAGCGGTGTAAACCAAGTAAAATAACACAGAGCACGTGAAGTTACACTAGACTTTTGTTCTTACATATCTATGTATCTATCATCTGACTTGTTTTCTTTAATATTCTTTTACTAAGATTTTCAAGCTGTTTCAGTCTGGTCCCAAGATGAATGAAGATAAATGTCAGAAGTTCAAATCTTACATAAGAGAGAATTACTGTCTTCTGTTCAGTTTTATAAGCAAGACTGGTAAGGAATAACTGTGCTGAAATGTAAAGTTAAAATGCTACTTATTTTGAATATATTATGAAGTGCATGTTCAGTGAAAAGTTTCTGGAAACAGTAGATCCTTTTACCTGAACAATTTAGAAGACTGGGTTTTCAACATTTCTTCTGAAAAATGATACCTAAAAAATCTTTAAAAGGTAATTATATAGTGTAGGGCTAAATCTGGCCATAAATATCTCACTAAATCTGTCCATATTAGTTTGTCCTGGTTTAAGAGTAAATTTCATTGCAATCTGCACTATAAACATTTCAGTCAATTCCGTTATATACAAGCAGCTCATTAAGGAACCCACTCACCTGGAGGAACACAGTAAAGTATGTAACTACCAGAGTAGAAGTAATGAACAAGTTTTTCCTAGGGAAGAGATGCACTGGAAGCAAGAATGCAAGAGAGAAGCTACTGGCTCCTCGAAGGCCACTGTAGGAAATAATGAGCTGGTCTTTGAAGGTGAAGGGATACGTTCGGAATTTGTTACTGATGTAGAAGAGGGCAAATACACCTAGGTAGGAAGAAAACAACCAAAGAAACTGTTATTAAGCAGTCAGAAAAGAAAATTACTTAAAGCAACACATCATCTTGGCTCAGGAAGCTGTTGACAGGACTTTGACAGTTTGGGGCATTTGTGCCTGCTTTTTGACCAACTAAAGGAACTGTGAGAAATGTTATGGGCAAAATAAAAGTGTTTTTGAAACTGCTTTATGTCTTAATTCACTTCCGTGGTTTAAAAGTAAGATTAGACAAATATATTTACTATCTGTATTTATGTCACACAGTTCTTCTCTGAATTGTTCTGGAGACGTGATAAACCACCGGATGAGAGTTTTTCCTGTTCCCTCCCTTGCAATGTTTCCTGCTTTCTACACAGTATCTACCCAAAGTGTTTGAACAGTGCTTCACCAGCAAGTCCTGTGGATAGGTTCACAGAGCAAAGAGTAAAAGCTTTTATTCTGGTTTATTCTCTCTTTACGTCACCGTCTCTTTGCTTCAATTTTTCTTTTAACGAAATGTTTAAATTAATGAAGCACCCTGTGGATATGTAAAGACTGCAACTTCTCTTTATAGATACATTTGGTGTGTTGCTTGATTTTCTCTTCTTGCCTTTGCCTTCCATGAGATGTGTCTCTCCTATGTTTGTATGGCAACTGTTATACTACTGATATAAATGCTGACAAGTTCAGTTAATCACTGGCATTATTGCATGTATTAGTCATTGATAAGCTCTGTGGATTGTTGCAGGTAAGACCAGTAGCGATACCTGATTATTTAGGTTGCTGGTTGCTGCCTTATGTCAGACCATTTTTTGTTACTTATGTTGGATGGTAACTGGTCAGGCTGAAACTCAGTAAAGCAAAATCTCTTTACTTATTCAAATTTCAGACAAAACGATGCAAAAAAAAACCAGAATGGATTTAGGGTAAAAATATTTTGGTCTTCCTCTGGAAAGCTCTAGCTCTTCTCTTGGTGTTGGAGAGTGATTTTTGTATCAAGAAAGCACCTTTTCTGTCTTTATTAGAAGGTTATCTCAAAGTGGCCTCCAAAATTAAGCCTTTAAAAAGCTGATGGTCAGGCTTGACTCAACATGAACATGTAAAGTATTTTCTTCTTGCTGTGAATCCACCAGAATCACTTACACTGTGAGTATTTGTGTCACCTCTGCATTACAAGATTGTTTAGACACATGCACTTGAACCCTCACAGGCCCTGCAGAACCACAGAACAGTTGCAAAGGGAAGGGATGTCCAGAGATCATCTAGTGCACGCTGCTTGCTCCTGCAGGGTCGCATAGAGCAGGTTGCCCAGGATGCCGGTCCAGATGGCTTTTGAATGTCTCCAAGAATTGAAAGTTGACCAGGAGGTTAACAACCTCTTTGGGTAACCTGTTCCTCCTCTTTCCTCTTTTTCCTGTGGCTGAATGCCTTCCTCCAAGGCTCCCAGACCTTTGAAATTCAAAGATCTTGAAACTTCTATGGGCTTTGAGGAACAAGCCAGCATCTTCCTCCTGCTCTGTTACTCTGTTTGACAGAGGATGACCCACCTGCGAAGCAATTTAAGAAACAGCACCTTACTCGCAACTGTTGGATGCCAGTACTTAGCTGTTCACAAATGTTAGTCTCCAAGTAGAAAACCTTTGCAGATCATCTAGTCCAACTTCCGACTCAAAACAGCTTTAATCAGTTCAGGTTGTTCAGGGCTGCCCACGCTAAAGGAATCCCAGTCGGACAAATTAGGGAGCAGGAAATCTTTGCAGGAATTGAGAGGGATAGTGTGTAGAAACAGAATAACTTCAAATAGGCATTTTTTTTAGTAGTTTAACACTTCAAAGTCTGTACAAATTGACTTGTGAGGAACGTCAACATGGTGTGGTTGGCCTGCGCTGTGGCATAAGGAGGGAAATAGAGTCCTGAATTCACTCATCTATTAATATGCATGTACATCTTCCCTCTTTTTCAAAGCCTCAGGCATTCCTGACCCACAGACCTTCAGTGCCATAGGACCAGAGGTGTGCTGATGTACATTATCTAATTAGTAAGTTAATTACAGTGTGTGATGAAATTATTATGAAGTCCACTTACCCAAGGGGATAGTTAACAAAGATGTCAGCATCTACATAGGCATAACATGGAAATATTTTAATTTTATTTAAAATAGTTCATTCTGTCCAAATCATATAGTTAGTGCTTGCAGAATGGCATTGCTTGCAGATTCGTTTGGGGCATTTCCCCTCCTTCTCCTGCAAGCGTAGATTTGTGAAATGAATTTGTCAGTAACACACGCCTAGTAAACTCATTATTAAACCGGTTATACCAGTCTGCACAGACTTTTCTAGCATACTTCTGCAGTGAAGCCTTTCTCTCAGAGATGCAGAACAGCTTGCCCGCAAAATCTGACTTACTCAGTGCCCGCCAAATGAGGCAGAAGAGCAGAGTGAAGCAAATGAAGGCCCAGTTCCACTCGTGGTTCTTCCCAACTGTCGACACTCCCATGAACATGAAAATCAGTGTCTCACTGACACTACTTAGCATCTTCATGAAATATTTTATTGTCGTATAGGAATTCTGGGAAACATTTTCCTCCACGTATTTTTTCATCGTCACTGCACATGCTGTCATCCTGTACCAGGCAAAACATCAGAGATCAGCAACAACTATGTGTTTGTCCTTGGATTTAAGAACAGCTTCAGCTCTCATCGTCTGTGCTTCCCACTCTCTGTCACCAGCTTTTAGTGCCCTTCCTAATACAAAGCAGAATTTTACTTCTTCAGTGATGTCAGTTATATGACCCTGGATAAAAGATGCACCTTAATTGAGCTTTCAAATCCATTTTGCATACAGGAAAAAGGAAGAAAATTAGCTAGCCTTCTCCAAGGGGAAGTGAGAGTATCACATTCTAGTTCAAAGTACATTTTATTCTGAGGGCGTAATGCACAAAGAACCAAATATTTGAGTGTCAAACAAAGAGCAATCAATTCTGTACCAGCCTGTGAGTGGGCAGATCAGTTAAAGGGGAATAATCTGCCACTCGGTGATCTTTTCCTTTGACCTGGTGGCAGAAGAGGATGGTGCTAGTTCAGCACTGGGCCCAAAACTCCTTGCTGTGCCCTACTAGGTGGCTGGCACATCAACAGCTGAAGGTTGAGCATCAGTCCTTCTCCACCCACTCTGGCTCATTTCTGTATGGCAGAGAAAATGCAGTCATCCTAGAGGCTGTCTTTCCTCCCTCTCAGTTACCCAGGATATGAACAATGTGCCCAAGAAACCAAAGGAATATTTTCCATCAATTTGCTCTTCTATCAAGGCTAAAATATGTTCAAAGGTATCAGCAACAACCCAGCACAGCTGCTGATACCATACGTCCTGAGCAGTACCTTGCTCTTCAAGCAATCCTACCAAAGACACTGAGATATGTAATGTGGTGGCATGTTCCCTCATCAATCGCAATATTTTACCTCTGTGTCCTGTGTTTCCAGTTAAACTGGACATTGAGCACCTAAGTATTCCTCTTCTCCCCTTCATTCTTCATAGCTGTAGACGAGCAGACAGATTCAGTTCTATACACTAGGAAAATATTTCACCATTCAGCTAACTAGCTCCTGTTGATGTTACCATAGTCTTTGGGGGCTTCTGTGTGGTGACGTTTTTCTGAACTTGGGAATTCAGAGAATGGTGACAGCTCATTAAGGAATCCTTCATCTAGTTTCTACTCATTTTATTTCCACTGAAGCAATCTCATGGGCATACCCATGGAACTGAGACATTTAGCAGGTCCAAGGACATTCTAAGACAAGGCCATTAGGCATTAATGTTTAATATTGTTGACTTTCAGAGACATACGCATAATAGAGTTTCATGATCCAAGTGAAAAATGAATGAATTCCTCAATAATTCAGGAGGGTGACAAAAAGTTCCCATCCCTAAAACAAGCAATAATTTCCTTAATGAAGCATAGAATTATAATAAATCCCCATTGTATTAACTTTCTCTTACTACTTTCACTATTCTAATAAAAATAAAAAACAAAAGAAATAAAGTGAATAAATATTATAGTGCAAGGAATAGGCAGGGAAGCAATGTGGTGAGCAGTGCATGTCCCTATGAGCCTTACATTTTCCACTGTTCCTATAGTATTAGTGCTCACTATATAGTAAGTCTCCAAAATATAGTAAGTCTCACCTGGCTCAAGTAAGGTCACCAGTCACCTCAATAAAAGCAAGCATGTAGGACTTGCAAAAAATAGTCGAAGATTTGAATCCTGTCTAATCATTAGCTCATAGGAACATATTTCCAACCTAATTACTTAACTGGGTTAAATAGTCAAATTATTAAATAATTCACCCATTGTTAGGTTAAACCTGTTCATCCTCCTTAGTGGAAATAATCCTTGGTCCTTCAGGAGGATCAGGGCTCACAATGCCCTTCTGTCCACCAGTGAACAAGTTCAGAGTAAAGGTTGCTGCCACCAATCCATTTCTTCATTACTCTAAGTTGCTGTTTGGCATAGTGTCGTTCAGATTCCCCTATCAGCCATTTCCTTGTAACTTCACTCACCGTTGCTTCCATTCCTTTGCCCTTCAAATTTTTTCCTACATCTGTCCTCTTTCCTTCCCAAAACGCCCCTTACTCAGCCTCCCATAATGACTGCTTTACTGATCAACCTTCCCTTTGCACAGGGCACACATGCAGCCACAGCACATTAAGAACACAGTCCTCTGCATTACAATAGAAAGTTACCTCTACCACATCAAAGACATAAACTTCAGTATCCACATACATGACTATATGCACACATACACATGCACATATACACTGTGTGTATGTATATGCCTGGCATTTCTTGCCTGCTTTTGCCCTGTTTCAAATCCAGTGATGCTGTTCAAATTTAATGCAACTGCAGTATATCATGTTAAAGCTGATGTTCACAACTCTATACAGAAGCAAGAACACAGACTTTCTTTACTTTTTTCATATTAGCATTCTTTCTTCCCCCTTTTAACTTGATGATGATGATGTATAGAAATAAATACAGATACATTGGTCTATTATCAAATCATTCTCTTCTAAAACAAATGCTACCACATGAAACAAACTGCAGACGTAGGCCCAAAGATGACACCAGATGGTGGCAGCACTAGTCATCTTACCAAAAATCTTGCAATACTTTTTCCAACCAGAAAACACCTAAATATTTTTCAGATTAGATATCCACACCTCTGTGTTAGAGCCCCATACTGACTATGGGCTTCCTTGTCCTAGTTACCACTGCACTTTATACAGCTCCTAACTCACTGCAGGTTGGCAGGCCATACACTGAAAACATTTGTATTATCCCAATCTCAACCAAAAAAACACCTCCTTGAAAGAAAGCCTCTTCCTTTGTAAGGGTATCTGAAAAGTCATACTCACGCCAAAATGCCCGAGATGTAAAGGATTTCAGCAGACAGGTATGATAGATAGCTGAACATGAAGACTAGCAGGGGTTCGATAGCGGAAATGTTGTGGGTGAATCGAGTCATGAATGCTGAAACAAATCCGAAGACGATGCCAAAGAGCACACCACCAAGCCCAACCACAAAGAAGCGAGCAAATCCAGCAAGAATATCAATAGATTCGATCTCTTCATATCTGTGCATCTGGGTGAAGGCGATGAAGATGTTGTATAACACCTATACATGAAAACAATGAGACAGCAGTCAGATATCTTTCCATACCTGGCAGACTTGCACGCTTTTTATATATATACCCAGATGTTGCTTTCAACAACTCAGAAAAGTAACATTTGAAACCTCATCTGGATCTTAACAAGTCCCAGAGGTCTATCAGATGTCCTGCATGTAGCAAAAAAGTGTGGTAGAAAAGATGCCTAGATGGTTTCTTTAACGTAACTGGTAAATATCCTTGCTCCGTTTTTTTTTTTTTTTCTTTGAAGACAAACTTCATTATTGACCTTTGCACTAGGTACCCTAATTACCCCAGGCTCTCCCTCACGTTTGCTTTCTGTTTCTAGATCTGGCAAGGCAGGGTAGTGACTAAGAATCACAATTTTGTCCTAACTCTCATTCAGGCAGTCTGTCGTGACCTGTAGATCAGACACACTTCATTGTATAGGCTTTGAAATATCAGATGTTTTTTCGGTAATACTTGATGTATAAAAATCATGAAAAGCATCACAACAGCAATGGGAAAGAAAGAGGGCCAAGCAGAGGGGACAGGAGCTTGTGGATTGCAAGTAGCATATTGCCTCTAGAGAGATACAACTGTTACTGTTTTATTATTGGTATTGGTAATAGTAGAGGTCATTTAATCAGAGTTTTAATGAGTTACTTTATTAGTACAGTAGTTATTGTTTATGCTGATTGATTCTTGGAAAAAACAACAACAACAACAGCAAGTGACTGTCACAAAGATTTTCAGTGCTAGAAATATTCAAATGACACTTTCTGAGCCTGGCTGAAAAAGGTCCTGCTCTGGTCCCAAACCTCTTCATTTTTGGCATTCTCTTTTAGGGCTGCCCCCAGGGACATGAGTAAACTGACAGTTCCCCAGCCCATCCTGCACCTTACACATTTTCTATTAGTGTAGCAGCAGTGTCAGAGGGCAAGGTGCCTCTTAATGTCCTTTGCAGTAACTCTGTGTCAGTGCTGCTGTGAGGCTCACAGCAGGCACTAAAAGCTCTTCTTGGGCTCTAAAGGCTTTTTAACACGTTTTGACCTGAAAGCTTGAAATGCAAAAGAAAACACTGTCAGATAACTGGAGAGATTGAATTTACTACCTTATACAGCTCAGTCTGTAGAGATAATTTCACTAAGTTTAGCTCAGACAGATGTATCACACATTAATTATTTCTGTTCTGCAGAGATTAATAATGAAAATTCTTTGGTATTTTGCACTTTCATCTATCTTTTAAAAGCTGTTAGAAGGCATCCACAGGAATGAACGGAGTAATAATAAAAACGTCTTAGAGGCTGCTGACAGTTGGTTACCATTAAATCCTGCCAGGTTTATTTGCAGGGAACATTTACACAGAGAGGTTGCTTTTCAGTTTTCTAGGGAATGTTCAAAACATCTAACATCACCAATTCTCCACAGCTATTACACCAAAGTATTAGTCCCAAAAGCCATCTGGTACAAAACAGACCTAAACTACTTGTCTAATCTGAGTTCCTTTGGTCTTTCTTCTTCATATAGTTAATTTAAGAAAGCTATTAAGAAGCTTAAAGCAGATATTTGCAGGTAGAAGAATCAAGCTCATTAGGACAATAATCATACCCCAGCTATTATCTAATCTTAAATTGCTGCTGGGAACATATAACCTTGGGCTGTCACAAAGTCTTTTTTCCAGGAGGCTCACTGCTAGTATTTCTGGGAACAGATAAAGCACAACAAAATATTCCAGGTGAAAGCATTCTAAAAAAATAAGCAGAAATGTTTTTCCTAATGACTGTGTATGAACTTATGCTTTCAGTGGCAGAAAAGAGAAATAAGGCTCATGTCTCAATTGAAAAAGAAAAAAAACTTATTGTATTTACTAAAGTGTTTAATTACAAAGCCTGCTCTTTCTGCTCTCCTTTTCTCGTTGACTATAAATTCTGGCTAAGTCTTAGGTATCTTTCTACCTGGGACCAAGGTAAGGAACAGTGCTCAGTTTTCAGAAGTCAAATTGTCACCAGCAAGTGACTAAGTGTTTTTGTGTGTTTGTTTTGTTTTGTTTTTATGGCTCCTAAAATGTATAATAACAGAATTTCCCTATTTGTGATCTGCCTTGTGGGAATAAACTGTTTTGTATGACATCCTGGATTGGTCACCATACAAGTAAGGTGGAATGTAAATGCTGTTTGTAATGTTTCTACCAGTAAGTGGATTATTTGTAATTTAAATTTTAAAATATTTAAATAAAATATTTAAATAATTTAATTTAATTTGATGATTCTTTAACTGGTAGGAAAGCCTGGATCCACTTAGAATGCCGAGGTTTGCTCAAAGAGAAGGGATAGTTTGGTAACAGGCCTCCCTTAACGACTCTGCAAATGTCACTAAGAAACTCAGATTTTCAAGTAAATGTCTTGACCACCTATGTAGATGGCCTTGATAACTCTTTCTTCTTTCTCACTTCATGAATTTTATTCTACTCCAAGCAGTTTCCACAGCAGATCCAGAGAAATCTCCATCCTCCTCCCTTGACACCCCTACTTTTTGGTGGCCACAGACCTCCAAAGAGGCATTAGAGAGGTAAAGGACACCATGTCAGAAAGTGGTCACTGCCACTTCATTTTGAGTACAACATGATATACAAGGTTTCTAAAACCTAGGACGTTTCTAAAATGAAGCCTCATAGGTGAAATAGTGAGAGGAAAGACTTTGTTTCCTGACGCGTGCCAGTACCCAGCTCATGCCAAGACAGGTGTGACTTGGTTACGGGTGGAAGCAGAATTTCAGAGGCCTGAAAAGCTTTACAGTAAAAACATGTTCCTCCGCGAAACTTTAGTGTCTTCAGATCTGAATGGCATCTGCACTGTATTTACCAAGTAACTGTTTTAGATGAGCTCTTGAAATGCTGCTTTTGCGTGGCTCATGCTAGGTCTGCTCCTGCTCGTGTCCGCACTGTGATTCTAATGCTCAGCCCAGAAGCTGTAATTGGAAAATAAGTTATTAACAGGACTTAGTGCCTTCTTGTTCTGCCCACCAGCTTAGCTCTTTTAAAGATAATGGGAAAGGTGTTAAATATCGAATTTGTGCACGTTCCCGAACTCAAAGAAATAATTCCAAAATCACCACTTTCATTCTATATTCTATTAATTTAGTGACTAGATTATTGAACTAAATATGAGAGAGTGGGGCCTATTACCACCTTAGATATAAAGTACAAGTTCAGCAAAATTTATAACTTTTTTTTTCCTGATGGAGAAAAAAAAAATGTTCAAGCCGATAAGCAAGTTGGAGAGAACTGGGTGAATATTTGTATTCAAACAATAACAAAATACATAGATGCACTTAAATTTATCTCAGTCATATTACCTTCTAAAAGACAAAAGGTTAACTCAAAGTAAGCTGTTAAGAGAGAAACCAGGGAGGAAATGATAAGACATCTGAGGTAAACAGTTTTAAGAACTTTAAAACAACAACAAATGAGGGTATCAGAGAGGAAAAGAAAACACCTAATTGTCTCCACCCAAGTGAGAAACATTTCAGCCTTCTCAAATGCAAGAGCTAGGGGGTAGAGGATTTGGAAACTTGAAAGCCAAGGCAAAGGATGAGAGGTGAGGGATGCAGAGGTGTATGAGCAGCAGCTAGCACATCGATGGCAATACAGCTGCTGTGAGGAGAGCCACAGAACGGAGGCAAGAGGGGTGAAGGCACCTCACAGTGGTGCACAGTGCACAGCCCTTTCATTTCTTTTGCTAACACATTTGGTACCTCTAAGCAATACCCAAATACCACTACTTTAACAGGGTTCCTATCCCTACAAATTCATGTGATGGGGGGATCCTGACTGAAAGCTCATGTAAATGCCATCATGAGTTGAACCCACATCATATACAGAGCTGGGAACCAATGGTAGACAACAGGGTAGAGAGCCAGTTCAAACATGCATGGAAGTGGATGGACTGAATCACCCCTCCCAGGGTGAGGAATGGGTGTTACTTTCTGAGATCTGGACTTAAAAGAACCAAAAAGACAAGTGGCAGTGATATTTTGTTTCTTGTAATAACTATAACATATAAGCAGCATGTGTACAAACACAAGCAGTAATGGACCATTAATTCTACACCAGGTCTACCTCACTAATTCAACAAGATCAAGGATTTATGATCAACAGGCTATAGCAAGAAATTATTTTTCTCTTTGCTTTTCCTTTTCACATCCCTTGTAAAATGCATTACTCCCATGAAGTCTTTCAACAATGAACTCTGTACAGATTTTAGCAAGAAGTCCAAGTTGTATTGGGCTTCCTATTTAACAGTATCTGAACATTTTTAATGTGTTTCAGATTCCTGACTTTAAATTCTATAAAGATCTTATCTAGCAAAACTCCTTAACCTGCAGTTAACTTTCAGCACACAAATGTTTCTGTTGGTTCCCATAGAATGAATTTCCTACCTGAAATTTCATACTTGGAAAAGGTACGCGTTCTAAATATTTTTGTTCACTGTGGCCTAAAACTAGAATTTCAGGTTGCTCCCAATTTTAGTAGGGCTAATAGTAAAAAAAGGGAAAGGAAAGCAAAAAGGGAAAGCAAAAAAAGGAAAGCAAAAGGAGCTTTCTAAAATATCTCCTTTCATTTTTCAAAAAAAAAAATGTATCTCTTGCTCCAGAAGCAGTTTCTATATACTTGAGAAAGGTGAGCATTTATCAGCTTTCCTTTTCCAGGACCATTATGTCAGTTTGCTTCTGAAAGATTTAATATCCAATACAGCTTTTACCTGTCTAAAATCATGTGTGGGCTGCCAAGAGTGTATCCATACAATAAGATGTCTGGGATCACAGAACTACTCTTGCCCTACTCCAAAAAGCCTTTCAAGACACAACAGCCCAGAAAGAAGAAAATGAGAAATGGAAACAAACTCACCACAGTTATGCCATCATTTAGCAACGACTCTCCAAAAATCATCATATAAAGCTGCTCATTAACTGAGGCCTCTTCAAAAACTTCCAGAGCTGCCACAGGATCAACAGCTGAAATCATGCTGCCAAAGAGCAGGTTCTGCAGCAGGTTCAGGTCAGTCAGACCAAAGGCTTCTATCTGGCAGATTCCATAGAGGGAGAGGCCGATGCCAAAGCAGTTCAGGAGAGAGCCCAGCACGGACCACCATAAGATGGATCCAAAGTTTTCAAAAAATGGGCGAGTTGGCATGAAATAACCCTCCTCCAAAACAATAGGTGGAAGGAGATACAGAAAGTAAATACTCGTGTTCATCACTGGTGGGGATTTGTGATCAGTGACAAAAATGATCACTCCAACTAGTGCTCCAATGACAATCAGGACACAACTTTCGGGCATGAGTCTTGGTAACCGGTGATAGAGATGGAAACCTTGAATAAAAAATTGGGATGTTATTCAAGTTTAAATTAACCTGACATCCACACGGATGTTTTGACTATCACTGAATATTTTGTCTTCAAGCCAGGTTCTGCTCTTAGAATTACTAGCGTAAATACAAACAGTACTATTTCCTTCAAAATGAATCATCTCTGGATTTTCACTGCTACATCAGGGGAAGAATTTGGCCAAGAATCTCTTTTCTAGGTTTCTGAACCTGGACTCCATTTCTAGAAAGAGTTAAACATCTGTCCATGGACATTTTAAAAATGTTCTCCACAAGAAACAATTCCTTGCTGAATAACTACCAAGAAAAAAAGGCTGCACTTATCATAAAATAATATCCTCTTGCCCACTTTGATGTATTGGATGTATTGCTACTGCAAGGCATTCATATAATTCACCTGCTACTGTGGTAATGTCTAACTATGGTTCATCTGGTCACTGTATCAGGTACTGTATAAACATACTGTGAGTGAGAGCTGTCTCGTATATATAAATGTAAAAGTTAGTCCAAATTTAAAAGAATGAGAATGAGGCAATCTAAAAAAGACTATAAATCCAGTAACCGCATCTCTATACCAGAAGCTAGATGAAGCTAGGTGATAAACTGGGTTGTTAATGACGTAACTGCATTTCTGTCACTTTCAAATGGCAGTGTTCAAACTAAAGGAAAAGAGAAATTATTTTTATGAAATTTAAAATGACTTCCTTGCAAGCTCAACTACTTCTAATAAAAAACAAAAATAAAAATAAAAATAAAAATAAAAATAAAAATAAAAATAAAAATAAAAATAAAAATAAAAAGTCATGGGTTTATTAATCTCATTTTTAATAATAATTTAAAAAATCATTCAAATCTTCTGCCAAACTTACAGAATGATGGGATTATGTTTCCATCCCAGAAAGGCTTTCAAGATCTCAGAAGTGTTTCACTACCCAAAAACTTAAAATCCAAAAGGAAGATCATTTATGAATGCCATACTGATTTTTTTTTTAATTTGGTAATCTTTCCTAGGACATTTATTCACACTAGCTAATTTTCCAAAGTAGCTTGGAATTCAACATCACTACACTTTTCAACAGTAATTTTGTTGGAAAATTCCCAACAAAGGAACAAGTCCTTCTACTCTGCTGAATCATAAAGTTCCTGTTCTGAAAGATCTATTTCTTGCTCAAAAACAGGCAGTAGAGAAGATCAGCCAGATGGCAAGTCTTGTGCTTTTATAGAAGATGCATAAAGAAATTAGTCAATGTCCTCACTGTTAACACACACTTATGAGGAGATAACAACAAAATTACATTCATGGCAATTTTGGTAATTGTTTTAGTAATAAAAACCTCTGTTCATAGGAGTTGGATTTGAACAAATAACTACTACGAAACTGCCAAATCATGGTCAGCAGTAATGATCTTTGACAGTTGTTTGACTGCGCTAGGAAAAATTGACAATATCTTCAGACTACCTCCAGAAAATAATGTCACACATACCAGACCATTCTATAGCAATGTTTGAAAATCACATGGCAAGAAAAACACTTATACAAAGCTCCTGACATTGTCATCTACACCTGCATTTAAATATTTTTGCTACATTAGTTCTAAATGGCAAAAGCAGTTTGAGCCCAGCCGTAAAGATACAGGATAGATGATATTTTTGCTGTGTTAATTGCAGAGCCTTCTTCTATGTGAGTTTGTCTTTCTTTGTTCAGATACATATATCGAACTAAAATAGAAGCAAGATGCAAATAGCATTTGCCCTACTTCTCTGATGACCTACACCCTATTGGTCTATCAGAGAAACCTTGAACAAACATTTAAAATAAAGACTCATAAGGAACTGTTTCCTGTTATTCACACAACAGAAGAACACTTCTCACCTTCCTCCCTCACCAGATTAAGTAGATGTAAAGTCTCAATCATCTTTTATTGATTTCTACAGCTATGGCAGATTCTAAGCTCTGGTATCTTGTGACGTTTAAAGGTTAGAAAAAAAAAGATGAAAATAACCAGGGGGGCAGGAGATACATTGCTATTCATAAGCATGAATGACCTAAGAGACATTAATGTTACAGGTGATATGTTTACTTTAATAAGCTAGAAGCATTTTGAGTTGAAAATACGTAATTGTCAAAGTCAAAGAACACAACAGTTCTCTCCAGTACAGGACCTGTAAAAACAATCCCAGCCACAAAAATACCTGGAAAATATTTGGTTACATGGTATATTTCTAATTTCTTATCCAGACAGAAGAACCCAAGATCCCATTTTCTACTTACCTATTTTTGCAAGAGAGGCAAGGAGTATCCAAAGAGTAACTTCACAAGGAATTTGCACACTAGCATAATCAAATGTGAAAACATGCAGCCTTGCATCTTGTGAAGAGTCAACAACACCCCCACGGTCAGGTTCATAGTCAGTCAGGAAATTGCTGCTCAGATGGGTCTCATCCGAATAAAGAGCAGCAGAAGGGTATACCAGTGCCAACAGCGACAGTGCGCGGTTCAAGAGCCTTGCACATGGGAGCACACGAGAGCCCATGTCTGGGGCTGTGACTCTCCTCCGTTACCGGTGTCGCATATGGTGGGTGCACACAGGCGTGCAACACTTGCACCTCTCGATTCGCACTGCTCTTATTCCCAGCTGCTTCTTCATCAGGGACGCTTCGTTTGCCTATTAGAATTCATTTTTAAAATCCTAACCTGCCTGTGCTCTTCCCTGTGTTACAGCCAGACCTGGAGTTTCAGTGAAGGCGGCGGTTCTGCAAGGCTCCTCAGACTCGGATCAGCGCTCGTCACAGCCTCATCCTGTCATGGAATAAGGCCTTTTATAACTACAGTTTTCCCACTCACTCTGTTTTTCCTCCACTGTCTAGGACAGCTAAACAGCAACGTGCAGCACCCAGGTAGCAAGTGCAGCCCAAGCACATGGCATCAGACGGGAGAGACAGCAGCACTGTGGCTGGGCAGAAGAGCCTGCCCCATGCCTTCCTCTCCTGTCGTCTCTGCCACCTGCCTCCCTAGCACTGCTGGCAACTGAGGTACCACAGTTGGCACTGCTCGCAGGCACTTTTTCACTTGGTAAAAAAACTTGTTCGTGTGTAAATAAATGTAGGCTCCAGGGTTTGCTGGAGGGACATCTGGCGGAGGACCCTGCTAATTACATCCTCATCTAGCCCTAAAACATGGTATTTCTCTTAAAGGTGTGTGTTTACTTTAGTCAAAGTTTTTAGAAAAAAATATATATATGTAAAAATAGAAGAAGATCTGTGTCAGATCTTATGTGCACAAAACTGAAAGTCAGGTACCTCTTGTGTTTGACATTTGTTTTACTCTTGACAACCACGTCACCCTTCTCCAAAGAAGACTTTGACCAATTTACAAAACATGTAGCAGTCACTTCCCTACCTCCAGGGAAAAAAAAAAAAAAAAAGCTTAGTGTGAAGATACGAGTGTGCAAATGTAGCAGGATAGATTAGATTCTGTTAAAACCCACATTGCCCATATCAGAAGTGAGTATTTAATTTACTGACAATTACTCTTTTTACACCCACTGGTCTTGTGGTAGAAAGCAATCCTGAATCTCTTAGTGTCAGCTTATACCTGCATTAGCAAGTAGTCTCCTCCTCTCCTGCTCTTAACCACTTTGTCATACCAACCTGCAGCAGCTTTCCATAACTTTCCTCCTAAATTCTTCTACAGGAGGGAGTAGCTTATTTTTAGAGTTCAGATGTGTCCCCCTGTACTATATAGGAAAATTAAACTGTGCATTTCCTCCAGAGTTCCATTTATTAATCTTTTTTTCTATAAAAAATATAAAAATAGATCTTCCAGCAGAAATACAGTGCAAAGAGCAAAACTTTCACATGTATCAAAGTCACAGCAAAATAAGATAATAAATATAATAATAATAATGACAAAATAATAATCTATGAAATATAACTCACATTTACAGTTGTTGTACAGTGCCACATACTCAGTTCTACTGTAGACTATAGTACTGTCATATTGCAGTTCATCTCACTAGTTTGGAGAAAGCTATTGCTGACCAAAGTGACAGTCCTTAGTAGTCTCTTGATGCAAGAAAGATCTTTTGCGATCATGTCACGATTCCTGAGCTTTCTGTCATCTCTGTGTGTGCTTTCTGTTATTGATAAGCCAGGCCAAGTAACCTTTGGAAAAAACCCTTGAGGCTGTAATTTCCAAACATCTTAGTAGCTTTCACTGGCATGTGATATCGCATATATTTCCAGAACTTTTTGTCTGGAGATGCAGAAATAGAAGACTTCCAGGTAATGACTGGTAAAATCCGTAAAGCCTTCTTCACTACTGGAGGTAAAGTCTCTGGCTCTTGGAAAGCCTGGAATTTTACTAAAAGTAGTTTGATTTTCTTGTCTTCTAGTGCACAGTTTACTGCTGCCTGCAGTTCAAAGATGCTTGGTCCACTGATGTAGGCAGGACTCAGAATAATTATTACTCGCCTACTTTGTCTAATGGCTGTTACGACGTCATCTGTGTATGCTGGAAAGAAGTAACCATCGTTAGTTGGACATTGGACTGTTTATCAAACCAGTTCCTTTAACAACAGCTAATGAAATATGGAGGTAGAGTAATCACATCATCTCTACTGCATTTGCTATCAGAGATACCACTCCCTCTTTTAGACAGCCTGGAGACTACAACTTGCTGCACAAGAGTTGAAGGACACAGCTCAAACCACAACACACTTAGTTGCTACTCAGAAAGGGTCTCAAGGGAAGCTTGGATGAGTCTACATCCAACCCAGGGAAAGGTACCAATTATTGCATAGAGCACTGACTGAAATCAGTCAGAAGATAACTACTGAAGTATCTTAGGGTTTTCCTTTCAGATAATGGAGTCTATCTGCAAATAATTTGTTGGACAAGAAGCTTTAATCTCACTCTCGTGTCTCCCCAGGTAACACACTGAAATGTACATGTGCCTCAGGTGCAGAGGTATAAAAATAAACCACGATGAGAATTCTGCCAAAACACACCATTTGCAGATCTTCTGCATAAGGTTTTTTGGAAAGTGAAAAACATTTTCAAAGAGCATTCAAGATTTTTTTTTTTTTACCAGTCATGGATCCTTACCTCCTCCTGGAAGAATATCTCTTTCAAGAAGGCATAACTTGTATCCATATTTGTTTTCCAGAATGTCTGGTAGCAGTTCGAGGGCAAATTCTTCCTCACTAATTAATGTAGACTCACTTTCAGAACAGTCTAGTTTTGCATAAGACACAAATGCATCAAATTCTTTGCCATCTAAAATAAATAAGTAAATAAGTATCACTGCATACCTTAATAAATACATCTGAAACTTTCAGCTTCCTTTTAATCAATAATTTCCATTTGTATTTTGAACATTTGTGCTCTTTTTAACAGAGTGCAACAGATTAATTGAATATTTTCACCTGTTCATGAAGCATAGCCATTCAGTTACCCAAGGCTACCTCTTACTTCCCGCTGTCTTGAAAATGTTGCAGACATATACCATCAAAGTAAATGGAGATGCTGCAGACAACTATGCGTATTGCAAAGAAAGTTTCACTTGGGCATTTTTCTGCATTTTCACAAATATGTGCCAGTTCTCACTAGTGGAAGACCTGTTCCCTTCCATCTAAATTCTATGCTGTATTTAGTGATTCTCCATCTTTTTTTTAGTGCACAACCTTCTTTGGAAAGACAGTGAATTTTATTATGCCAGTGTGTAAAAGATATATGCTACTTTCTGTTATGTTTTTAATCAGAGAGACTAGTGTAAGTAGCAAAACTGAAATCTGATCCCAATACCAGCTCAGAAATTGAGTGTTGACCAGCTCCAGAATTTAGATTCAGTCCCATTAGACTGCTAGGTGCAGATACCAAATGCATTTATGGCTATTCTCATCTTTGAAACATTGTTGTTCTGCTGCCCTTCATTAGGTCCACTCTCAGCTACAAGTCAAAAGACATCTTCATTTATTTGCCAAATAAAATTTGAACCACATTTAAGGAGGAGGAAGGAAAGAGATTTCTGGAAAATGACACAATGAACTCAGTCCTCTTATGTAGGTGTCTAGTGTATTTGACATGCCCTAAGGTTGATCAGGCTGTCAAGCATGACACAAGAACTACCAGAAACCCTAAATGGGAATAAGAGGGCACCCTCAGGCATCCAGATGACATCAGACACCTACAGTGGAATTGTTCCATAAGTCAGGACAATCAGCAGAAACCAGAGAGCAATTCAACTGTCAGTGTAGGGTCCTACTGCAGGATCCTACAGCAAGATATGCTGAAAAGCTCTCTAAAAATTGTCTGGTATTGGCTAATAAATCTCTAGTATTGACTAGGCCTCCACAGAATGGGAACTGATACACCTATGTAACATGTAGTCACCTGCAGCACAGAGACACCTAAGTGATGTTGGGTTGAATGTCAGCTCGTGCCTCAGTGTTAAATTTGTGATTTCTATACCAAGATGTTAGTTTAGGATTAACACACCAGAGCCATCAGCTTCCCATCAGATCTAGAAAAGCCAATACGGATTCCAGGAGATGTGGGGAGTACAAAAGAAAAACTAACTGCATGCACAACCTGCGCTGAACTACATGTAGCAGATGTCATGTCAACAGAATGAAATCTAGGTGTGAAAACACACTTTCGAGCCTGAGGATGTGATTAGATAATACAAGTCAACGCTCCGCCACACATTTGCAGCACTTCCTTGCACTGGTTTTGGAGCTTTTGAGATAAGAGAGGCAGCTGATTCATCTTGCTAGCTACTCCTTTTCTTGCCAAGTACTTTCTCTACCAAGCTGAGCCCGTGTAGGCCCAGCCCAAGACAGTGAATCACCAAGAGCAGGCACAGTGGATTGGTGTCGGAGCTAGAGATGGTGCAGAGAGTCACTGGAATGATTTAGCTGTAGTGTCATGCACACTGAACTGAACTGAAGCTCTTTTAAAATGAGATTTTAAATAACACAACAAGCCAGATGTTCCTCATTTTGCCCACAGAAGTCAGTGCAGTCTTATTAGACAATCACCGCTATTAAACATATGACTACTTTCCTTTATAACATTATTGTTACACTAGAAAGCAAAAACATACATTTACTGCAAGCATCACGAGTTTTGCTTCCAGAATTGCACAGGACGACAGTTCCACCCTGAGGAAATTTTGATACAAACACATAAAATTTGCTAAGAGTTAGCAAGGAAGATTATCTGCGTCAAGCAAAGTGAATGCATCAGCCACCTATAAATGTTAGAGGCAGAGATTTTGCACTGTTTCTTTCATTTTGTGGATGAAAGCAAGATTATTTGCAGGCATATCAGAACTGACTAAGAGATAAAGCATAACCTTACTGCTGTCTTTAACTACCTAATGGAGGAGTAAGAGAAGATGGACATAGGTTTCTCAGAGCTGCACTGAAACAGCAGAATAAGCAACAAGTAGCAACAAGAGAATTTCTCGTTAGATACTAACAGGTATCCCTGCTGGTAGGGATACTGTAGTAGGAATACTAGATACTAGTGGGAAAGTGCTCACTGTGACATTAAACATTGGACCAGGTTTACTAGGGAGGTTTTGAATTCTTTATCATCGCAACTATGAAATACTTGACTAAAAGTGTTCATGTGCAGCCCTGTCTAGAATGACTCTACTTTGAGCTGGGTGTTGGATGAGAGGATCGAGCCTATGTGACTGTAATTTTCTGATTCCAAGCTGAAAGATGGAAAAGAAGAGAAGATGGAAATGAAGAAACAGCAAATAAAAAGTTGTAACTGATGCTCAATTGCTCTGTGATCAAGTTGTTCCAGATCTCTCAGGTATCATGTGATTTGTTGATGTCAATGATAACTTTTTGATGCAGGTTGTGGAGGAGCCAACGAGGAGAGGTGGGCTACTGGATCTCATGCTAACAAACAGAGAGGGACTTGTAGGAGATGTGAAGGTGGCGGGTAGCCTCGGCTGCAGTGACCATGAGTTGGTGAAGTTCAGGATCCAATGAGAAGGTGTCAGGGCTGTAAGTAGCCTTGCAACAATGGACTTCAGGAGGGCCAACTTTAGCCTCTTCAGAGACCTCCTCAGAAGAATCCCATGAGTAGAGCTCTAGAAGGTAGAGGGGCCCAAGAGAGCTGGTTAGTTTTCAAGCGGCGCTTCCTCCACGCCCAGCAGCAGTGCATCCCTGTGTGTAGGAAGTCAGGCAGAGGGGGCAGGAGACCTGCGTGGATGAGCAAGGAGCTTGTGGCAATGCTCAAGCAGAAGGCAGCGGTATACAGAATGTGGAAAAAAGGACAGGCCTCCTGGGAGAAATACAGGAACGTAGTCAGGGAATGCAAAGATGTGACAAGGAAAGTTGAGGCATGTCTGGAACGCAATCTGGCAAGGGATGTTAAAAATAACAACAAAAACTTCATCAAATGTATTAACAGCAAAAGGAAGATCATGGAAAACGTGGGCCCGCTGGTGAAGGGGGTGGAAACCGTGGTTACGAATAACACAGAAAAAGCAGAGTTGCTGAATGCCGTCTTTGCTTCGGTGTTTACCAAGGGCAGCCCTTTAGAGTCTCAGGCCCTAGGGACAAGAAGAGCATCTCCAACAGGTCGAGGGAGGTGATCCTGCCCCTCTACTCAGCCCTGGTGAGGCCGCATCTGGAGTATTGTGTCCAGCTCTGGGCCCCACAGTACAAGAGGGATGTGGAGCTGCTGGAGAGAGTCCAGCGCAGGGCCACAAGGATGATCAGGGGCCTGGAACATCTGCTGTGTGAGGACAGGCTGAGACAGCTGGGCCTGTTCAGCCTGGAGAAGAGAAGGCTGAGAGGGGATCTAATCGGTATACCTCAAGGGAAGCAGTGAGGAGGATGGTGCTGGCCATTTTCAGTGGTGGCCACCGACAGAACTAGAAGAAACAGCCAGAAACTGAAGCATCAAAAGTTCCACAGGAACTTAAGGAAAAAACTTCTTAACAGTGAGAGTGCCAGAGCACTGGAACAGGCTGCCAAGAGAGGTTGTGGAGTCTCCTTCTCTGGAGATCTTCAAAACCTGCTTGGACGCACTCCTGTGCCACATGCTCTAGGTGACCCTGCGTGTGCAAGGGGGTTGGACTAGATGACCTCTAGAGGTCCCGTAAGGTCCAACCTTAGAGGTTCAACCTTAAACATTCTATAATTCTATGATTTGATATGCATCCATATGAGGTGAGAGGGACAGAGTCCTGCTGTGGGAAGCACATATTTTAGTGAATATGCTTCAAGCATGTAACTTGCCAGATTGGCACAGCTCTTCTGACTACTCCAAGAGCCCATACCACAAACAGCAACTCGTGCATGAGGTACACGAAGCTCAGGAAGTGGGACAGGGCTGCAGGAACATACTTAAGATGCAGTTAGCTGCTAGGGACCCAACAATGTCCTGAACTTCGATGCATAATTCTGTCTCTGCTTTACTGACATACAAGGGTAAGTGCCAAGGGGAGTTTCCAGAGATTCTTACATCAATTTGCTACCAAACAGAAGGGAAATTTTGAGTGATTTCCCAAATCACTTTTGCCAGCTGCCAAGAGGCTCATAAAAATACTTTCCAACAGGGCAGTTAATTGTCTCATTGCGCATATATTTATAGATATATAGATACAGTTATTTCACACTTTCATATAAATGAAGCATACATATGGGAACACAAATGCAGCCACAGAGACATATACATCTCATGCTGTGACAAGACTCAAATTTTTTAAAAAAAAAAATCCCTAAGTCACATAATATCAGATTTTTTTACACTCAAGCTCTTTGAAGTAGGGACTGTAATTTCTAGTATATTTTCACACAGCTCACTACCCTGAAGGTCCGTGTTAGTTGATGTGACAGGCTACATTACCTCAGAGATAGGAAATAACAGAACAGAAGGTGATGACTCTGCTGAAAACACCACAATGGACAACTTAATTTTTAGAAGGGAAAGATGAATATTGCCTAAAAGTATACTTCTCTGTTGGTGCTCTATGTCATCTTATTTCTCAGCTTTGCCTGCTCTTCTAAGAAATTATTTGGCTTAAACTGAAAAATGCATTAGATTTTGTACTTCACTTGATTCTGCAAGGACATTTGATTCTAGTCTTCAGTCTAGTTTTTATGACAATGCAGTTAAAATACTGGCAATTCTCTATTGTTCTCTATAGAGGGACTGCTACAATTCAGCACCCTACTCTGATCTTCTGTGGGTAAATAAGGGATTTTATAAAGAATAATTGAGACATTTCAGTTGTTGTTTATATATTTCTTCCAAACTGTCCAGAGATTTTGCCATCTGAATCCACTGAAATATCTTGCTATCTTTAACAGCTTTTGTATCATCTCAAGGAGAGCAGGGTTACTATGAGCGTTAAATTAGGTGTTAATACACACTAGATTAATGCACAAGGCAAAAGCCAATAAGAAAGCTGGGGAAAAGTAATATTATACCACATTTTTTACCTTCTGCAGTTTCGTTCTTCACCAGATAACTTCGGTATATCAGTACTATTTCAATCCAGTGTTGGTAAACGAAGGCAACGCACACAAGAAATGCAAATAGAGCTGAAATAGCACTGCATAGCACATATAAGAGAAACACTGTGGAAAGAAAAGGGTCTATCATAACTCTGAGTTTCCAAAATAATGTTAACACTTAGATGAAATGCTCAGTTCAGAAATGGGGATAAGCCAGCTCACTGTCTTCAGTCTTGATCCACAGGCAAACTTCAGGGAAGTCTGGATTTCATTTAGTGGCATATCTCAACATAATGTTTCAGTCTACTACCAAGAATAACATTTGAATGGCATCTGCTTCGCTGGATGAAAAGCCAATCTATCATGGAAGGCACAGAGCAAATCAAATCATCTATGGTACACTCAGCATTGGTTGAGATGAAAAAGATGCCTTCAATTTACTATAACACACAATACCCAGCTGCAGACTTCCTGATCTGCCCCACTCATTAATCTCCGCAATGAAGTATGGTTAGAAGTGTGAGAGCAATTTAATTTCCACACTAACTCCGTTTTCGGTCTTTGCTTGAAGGGCTGCCATCAGCAGCCTCTCAGGTAGTCAGGCCACCTGAGTAATCACCAGAATCATGTCTCTTTCTAGATATCTCACAAATCAAACTTGCCCAATCCAATGTTAAGCAACTTCTGCTGCTGACTGTCAAGCCAATGACCATGTCCATGGGAAATGAATCTGTAATGGTGAGTAAAGCAAGATGTGTTTTTATAGCCAGATAATGCTCTATCTAGTTTTACCTCCTTGTTTTCTTTTTAGCCTGATCACAGCTGTAGAGTTCCCCACAGCATTCTGAGCAAAACACGTGAAGTTGCTCTTCAGGTCTCTCTCAGTAACTTCTTTCAGTTTAGCAACATGATGAAGTATGCTGCCCTTTAAACCATTTGGATGAATACTAGAGAGAAAAAAAATATGTATTTGCAATATACTTTTGCTGCTCGCTCACGTATTCTGCTAATGTTTTACATACAAAAACAAGTGAACTTGTAACTTTTTAACAGTCAGCTTCCCATTTTAACATAGATGTGATATTCTGATGTGAAACTTCAATTGTTTTTACATAGTAAAAAAATACCAAAATCAAAGGTCAACAGATTAAAAGGCTGATTCTCAGTTCATCAACTCAGCAAAACATTTAAGCACTTGCCTCACTTTACATAGGCACCTTAAGACTATTTGTGTTTTTTTTTAAAAAAAAAAAAAGATTTAAAAAATGCCCCAGAGAAAACACATGGGGACAATTTTGAAAAGGAGCCATAAGAGAGGACTAGCTGGACAAGAAGACTGTGCAAGCACAGTCTCTTTATTAGGGATAGAAAACCTGAGGAGAGGATAGACAATCAGAGTAAGATAGAAATAAGTGATTTGAAGTTTAAAGATGAAGATGGAAGGGAGGAGTCATTCTGGGACTGGGGACAGATATTGGGCAATAGATCTGTGTCTGCAATCATTAGAGAGCAGCCAAGATTTCTGACACAGCTTGCCTCTGAAAACCAGTGTTTGGGTAGTCCTGAAAATGCCTCCTGTCATGCTACTGCAGGCCAGTATGGGCCAGCGACAACCCTTGGTTAATATGGTAGCACAAAAGTTACAGATATGGGCATGGGGAGCAAATCTAGGGATTTACCATGTGCTTAAGATCTTTTGGGGATGTTAGTTTCATGTAGGTGTTGGAAAAATAAACAGATAAAAAGTGCACACACCTACAAAACTAAAAAATTGATAAAAATTGATAAATTGATAAATTGAAAAATTGATAAAAAGAACATTACAAACCTAAGCAATCAAAAGTTTGGAAAATCCAGAAGTTAACTTGAATTCAAAAACTGAATCGTGTGTGTGAAAGAGAGAGAGCGAGAGCATCTCCCCTCACTCAGAGCTTCCATTAAAAATTTCATTTTAGCAGTGACAGGAGAGCTTTTGCTTTCCCCAACATACAGAAAAAGGTTATCATAAAGGTGGCTCAGAGCAGTATAGTGTAGGTCCACTTGTTTGCAGATCCACCACATTTCCTGCCCAAGTTGGACACTGTATAAATGAATAAGACAGGAAACTACAGAAACAAAAAGGAGACACGTTGACAATTTGGGCTGTCCCAAAGTCACAGGAAGCCTTTCCCCCACTAGTCACTTCTCTGAGTGGTCTGCTTAATTCCTGGCAGCGATGACTTCTTGAAAAGTCCTAAAACTCAGTGCTGCTAAGTCCCCAGACTGACTCAATAGCCTCAGTAAACACGCCCAAACTTGTTTCCAGAGATTTGTTCATAGTATTGTTTTATTGGATCTGCTTTACTCCCTGCTCATAGATAATTTTCTTAGACAGCTAGTGTGAATTGCTTACAAGGACGAATAAAGTGAGCATGTGGAAACAGGTGATCCAGGCACAGGGAGCCAGGCACCATCCGTACTGACACGTCCTGTGAGCTAGAGCTTTGCTTTAGGAGGAAGAGTTCAGGTTAGAAAGTAAGTTCAAATTCTTGACTTCGCAGACATACTGTGCGTTTAAGATGTTCTTCTGCATGCAAAGGGCATGCACCTCTCACATGCCCTGGGACATACATGTTAACATGTTGAAGGTTCACAAAGCGTGTGTGGTTAGAGCCTTCTGAGTTTCAGTGAAATGTTGTATTAAGTGAAGCTGTTGTGGAAGGACTTTTACAACTGCTGAGAGAGTAATAAGACTAGTAGGTTTATTTTTTACCTTGTTTCCTGTTCCAATTTCTCATTTGTATTTTCTTCGTTGTCTCTTTTCCATGTTACCTTCTGCAGAGAACCTCTTTCAAACCCAAACTGTACAACACATTTCAATTCAAGTGGCTGTCCTGGAACAAATTAACACAGGAAAATGATGCACAGAGGTCACTAGAATGTTTTTTCCTCTAATAGCTTGGGATCTGTATAGTATAATGTATAGTATGATGCTTTCTTTAATATGCACTAAGATATACACCCAAAAAACCTCTACATTTTATATAAAATTCTCACATTCCAGGAGAGAAAAGCTGATTTGTTTTATCAAAATCAATCAAAAACTTTCATGATATAACAATCAAAAATTTCCTTTTGCTTTTAGATAAAGAATGAAAACTTACCGAGCTCTGCTTCAAGAATCATCACAGCACTGGGATACAAGAAGTATGGTGGATGGATAGTGTTTTTTGCTGCGATTAATAGTAATAATATTAATCATCAAAACAGAAGACTAAAGAAAACATCTGATAGATTTTTTTTCAAATATTAAGTAGAATGCCTAAGGCGTTGAGACGCCTAAGACCAAGAGGGTGATTTTCACTTGTTACCTAGATGTCTGAGAGTTCACAGACATGGGAGTCTTTACTACAAGTCTTACTTGCTGAGTAACTTATATGGAGCAGGCCGTATAACTGTATAGTTATACAGTCATAACTGCAGTAGCAGGACTTATACAGTCCTTATACAGTCCTGCTACTGCAGTTACACCAAGGCTGTGTCATCTTAGTTGCGCTGAACATTTTAACATCTATCTTGCCCTTACAGTTATTTAGGATTCACAAGTAAGGTATCCCAATACAAAAACCACTGAAGGACACAATCCTCATATCAGTTCCCTGCCCAGCCCAGTTCAGTAAACCAGTAAACATAAATACAACATAGCAAAACTCACCCACATTTTAAATACATCATACAAGTACTTGCATTAAAGTAACTATGCTTTTTCAAATGAAGGGCACAGATAAGGTCAAGCCCGGTTTGTACAATATGGTTTTACAATGTGGTTTGTGATCTAAGCAGTTACCCATGCTGCAGGGATACCACCCTGAAGGAACTAAATCCCACAGCATCGATATTCTGAGAAAGACTTATGCTGCAAGAAATGGTGCCAAACTGCTTTTGTTTCTAAGCCAAGCCGCAACACAGAAATGTGTGCAAAAGTCAGAGTGTAGAGGTACATGGAACTTTTCAGCTTTTTTCTCAACCATGGTGTAAACTGAGAGACAAGAACTGAGAGGCACAGTGTATTAGCTCTGTTTTGGTCAGATCAGAATAAAAGCAGAGACATTTCATGCTCATTAAGAAAATAATGTAGAAATACACCTAGAAACAAGATGAGCTAGCACTTGATGTTGTAACCAGGCACATGGACCTCTGAAAGGGTGTTGGGGTGTGTTTTCCAGCTCCCATCCTGATGTGTTCTTCCCAATCCTTTTTTAGTATAAAATGCATTAAACACTTCAGAGCAGGAACCAGTTACCTCAGAGGAGTGCTCTCACCAGTAGATCACAGAACTACTTTGTCTTAATTGATGCCTTTCTCTTACTCTATAAAGTTTCTCCTTTTTGCAGAGTGGCCCACTTCCCAGAAGGCTGGGAATAAGTCCTGTGCTGCTTAGTTAAAGAGCCCAGAGGGCTCTGTGAAGGGTCTGTGAAGACTGTACACAAACAGCCCCCAAAATTGGAAGAGCACTCAGACAGGAAAGCCTGTCACTTTTGCAGAAGAGCCTAAACAATGAGAGAAATAGTATAGGAAAGAATAGAAAAAAAGTTTTCATTAAAGATACTTTATTCTGAACTTTATTACTCACCAATAACTTCTACCGTAACTATGGTTCGCACTGTCCATTCGGTATTGTTGTCAACTAGAGTGTAATCACACACATACGTTCCAGCATCCTTGTCATAGGTTGAAATCAAGCAGATTTCGTTGTGGTTAAATTTTAGACTTGGTCTCTGGTTTTGAAACATCACTTTACGTCCATCCTAACAAAAAGTAAAAAATATCAAAGATTAGATGTCACCTTTCTTTTGTGATATTAACTACATTATCTTTTAAGATATTCCGACAAGACTGCCATGGTGGTAGGGATAACCCAAGAGTAAAATGCACAAATGAGGAACTTGCAGTCATTTTCATTTACTAATATCATGCAGGTATATCAATCCTTACAAACAGAATAAAGCATACATTTTAGCTTGCAAATATTTTAGTAGTCATGTGAAAAAGAGTGAGTAGGTACATTTCACTGATACAGTTTTTCACTTAAAATCTTCATATAATTTCACATAATGAAAAAAAATCATATAATGATTTGGTCCGCGTGGGTTTTTTTTTTTTTTTAGAATTAGAAAAAATTCAAAATCAGATTAACTTCCATGACACCAAAAAACCCTTCACTTTCTTCAAAACTGTTACTGACAGAGATGACATATAGCCATATAAAATTCTAATTTTTCTTGTAAATCTCAATCTGCATTGTCTATTAAAGACATTCAGGGACCTATGGCACCTAAACAAGAATTAGATCTGAAGCCTGCACTGACCATTCTTGAAGGCTTAAGACAGTGAATCTTACCTTGTACCATTTTACATCTGGATTTTTTATAGGGCTGTAACATTTTGTCCCCGGGCAAACTATTGAATTCCCACTGCCAGCAAGAAGATGCAGTGTATTCGTGCCATAATCTGTACAGTTTGCCTCACTCTTTGTTTGAACCTCCAGAATCATTTTGAGGCATGGGATTTTTCCCCTGTGTTGCGAAAAAAAAAAAAAAAAAAAAAAAAAAGGTAAAACATTCAATATACAAAACAAAAAGTATAATTGCCAATTATTAATTATTATGATTAATTATTCTTGCATACAATGTTAGCATTTTGCCCCACTACATACCGTATCATACAGATGTAGATTCCAGAAGCACTAATCCCTATTGGATTAAACCAGAGAACATTCCCTTTCAGAATAAGGTTAGGGCTGTTCTCAGTAATAGCTTGCAGTGGCTCTCTGTCTTTCTGATGCCAGAACCATTTTGTCTCGTGTTGTTTTAGAAGAGACTGATTAAAAATGTGGGTAGCGTCTTTGACTGGTAAAGCACAAGGTAAAACAAACTCCTCATGACTAATCGCACGATACCATGCTTGAGGTTTTACATGGGAACAACCTGAAAAGCAGGACAACAAAACATTAGAAACAAAACCTCAGGAAACAAAACCTCAGGAAAAAATAGGAATTGTGCAAAAATACAATTTTTACAATTTTCATGCTAAATATTTTGTTGCATGAGCTTAGGTTAGCCTAATATAAAGTTGACTTCCTTAACTATTGAAATGCAAAGTTCTCAAAGTTGTTTTCAAAGGTTTTCAAAGGTTCATAGCCCTCTTTCAAAGACCTAATGCGAAAATAGCTTAAGATTTTCAACAAACCTGAAATTTTCAAATGGGCGCTAACCTGCTAAACCTCATCTCTAAAGAAGAACAGATGTAGCTATTGTAGTTCTCTTCATATTAGTAGAGAAGGTAATGACATAAATGTGAAAAATTTTGAAGAAACCAGAGTCGACCTATCCCTCTCTCTATTCAGGCTAACAGTGACAAGCATTCTTTCATTGCTTTCAAATCCTTCCCCTCTCTACATTATACTACTCTCTACATTATAACTACTGCCACAAAAATTAAATACACTTTGGTGTGCTGAAAGCTTTGATTTCCCATCCTGACCACAGTTTCTCTAAAGGCTGATTGATCTTGAGGCATAGCCCCTCTGGCCAGTCAGGACGTGGTAATCCCAAAGTGGGATCCAAGTCTGAAAGGGGAACGATGGCAGGATTTCATTTCAGCAGAAGGCATGAATTGTTCAGTTCATTATTTGCCCACCCAGGAGACTCTGGGCAGTTTCACTGCCCAGAACTTGACCAAGCACCTCCACAAAGACTATGTGAACAAAAGACTTTGATATCATTCTCAGCCTGCCTTTCTCTTCCTCCTTCCGCGTGCTTAGACCAGCTGCTGGAGACTTCAAGAAGTCACAGCAACAATTCAGTTTCTCCATCTGATTCTCAGAAATTCTTCTTCACTTTTGCCCTTTCTGTTCCATTTCCATTTCAAAATATCATGAAAGCATAACAGGCTATAGATCCACGTTTCTCAGCTGTGAGCAAAGATCATGAAGATGAAAACCCACGAAAGCAGCCTCTTACCTGACAAATCAATCTCTCTAACTTCTGTCCCATCAACGAATAATACCAGGATGCAGCCAAACATAAGCATGATTTTCTTTATCAGTTTTGCTTGATATTCAGAGACATTTTCTTTAAGAGCCATCTTGCTTGCTGTAAAATAGGAAAAGAGCCATTTGTTGCAAATAATAATTCACAACATATGGACGGATAGGTAATTATGTATTTCATTATGTAGCTCTATAAATATAATCAGAAAGTAGACATTGTGTGTTTTAAAATTGGGATATGCAATGTTCTTCCTATTCATACTGTTTCACACAGATGCAGAATAGATAACATTGAAGAACATTCAACAACCTCTTTAAAAACATCTGGCATGGAGTTGCTCACAGTTGATACGTACAGCAATGCAGAGCTCCAGGTCTGTAACAGAATTGCAGGTTTCTCAGCAGCTCTTGTTGCAGGAAGTCAGAGAAACTCTTCCTCTAAGCTGGGTGGTAAAATAACTGACAAGAGGATCATCCTTTAGCTAGAGATAAGCATTGCCAGCAGATTGAGGAAGGCATAACTAGCACAAGAGCTCCACTGCTAAGTAGTTTTGAGCTGAGTGTCCTGCAGCCTTTTCAGTCACAAGGCCAGAGCAGAGGGGCAGACTGCCTAGCATGCAGCAAGGATGGGCACGGTTTGATTTGGGTTGTCAGTAAGAACACATCCAATGCCTGCCGCTGTTGTGTGTGGACTGCCCCATTCAGTGAGTAAACTCAGCATCCTTTGCCCATGTTCGCATTGTGCAACCGAGATCGTGAGGAGCTTTTTTCTCTGCTCATGGGGTCGCAGGGTGACTCTGCTCTTACACAGCTGCCAGAGGCACCACATCAGCTCAAGGGGAAAAAAAAGGTCAGGCAAGGGTTAGTCCCTAAGCAGTTGGCACCTCATGCAAATCAGATAGGACTAATCACCTTTTCAGGCAGCTCTTTTACAGAGAAAGGAGCACTTTAGTCACCGTTCAGTTCAGCATGTCTCTGTTCCTCGCAAGTGAGTGGAACGAGCTATTTTTACACTCAGAGGTCACACAGAGTAGGCTGTCTGTCTGTCTGTCTTACCCCTCGAAATTAGCTGCTGCCCATTGGCATCTCCCTACACAAATTTTACATCCGAAAAGAGAACGAGTTTCCTACCAGCACTGAGCAAAGGCCCTTCCAAACTTTATGAAGTCTGTCTTACCCACTGCAAAATGATTAGAGGATCCTGATCAAAATGATTAGTGGATCCTAATTCTTTTGAATTTGAATTTTAAACAAATATAAAGATATCTCTCAGGGCATACAACTACGGTTCTACATCTCTGATAATATCATAGCACCTAGAATAAAGGATGCTGGTTTGGTTTATGTCACCCACTAGCCAGTGTGGCAAAGGCACACAGGTACTCATAGCAAGTAGAACCCGTATTGAGTTAAAGATATAGTCTCTCGGGTCAGTGAATAATCTAAAGGATCACTGTTGGCAAAAGGGGAAGGTTTCATCTGCTCATCTATCCTCCCATGTCCCCTGTCCCTTTATGCCAGGCAAAAGGTCTAGCCCTTTGCCCATGACAGTTCTTGTGATCTTTGATGACCCAAATCAATTCAACTTGTGAAATAATCAGAAAAAAAATAGTTGAGGAATGCCTGACCTGACACAAGATAAGCAGTGATAGTAGTTGTAGCTGGGAGAGGAAGAAGAGAGACAAGGGAAGGGAGCAGGACTTCTGCAGGCAGGTAGCAGTTAACTATTTAGATCAGTTCTCCTGAAACCACCATGTAATATCATACTGTGTTGTCTTTGTCTCCATATTTGATTTAATCAGAAAATGGAGAGTGTGGATGTGGTCTTCACTTCAAGTTTAGAGCAACATTTTAACTTTCAATTTTGGAACTGCTTTGCAATGTTTTCACTTCCACAGGGTTTCAAATACCATACAGATGTCCTCCACTTGCACAATATGTGGAGATGAATTCCACCCCCTTCTTTCCTTTTATCCCCATTCAAGACATTTTCCCCTTCCTTCCAAAGCTTCCACCTACTGTGGTCCGGGATAGAAAAACATCATCCAAAACCCAGGACTGCACAAGGGGAGAGGAATCAACATGTCTGTAAAACTTTGAGTTCTACCAAAACCAGCTGCATCCTGTGAAAAATGAAGCCAATATTCTGCAGAGCTTGTCCCAGCAAGAAAGTGGACTGATCTTCCACACCGACCTCTTTATTTAATGTAGTTGGGCCTGAGATAAGGTATGATTCTTTAAGGTACACTTAAAATACACCTGAATAGTTTTACTCTAGATCTGAGTGTTGTGAAAAGATTTTGAATCTGGATGCCATGGAAGCTCTTTGAGTTCAGCATGAATGGGGAGGAAGTGGGAAACGGAATTCCCACTTATATAATTAATTCATTAAAATGAATTTGATAGCTTTGGTTAGCAATCTGAATTACTTTTTACTTCATTTAGCCAACCAATTTTTTGGCTACCTGTTAACACTTTCAGCAGATGTCAATGAAAATGTCTAATTTTTATATTGATTAAGAATATAACATGTACTTGAGAAGTTTCATCTTTTGATTATGCCTAACAGGAAAATAAATTATCAGCAAAAGCAGACAGTAATTACCAAGAGAGGGGAATTTGAAACTGGATAGCCTTAAACTGCTGATTTGCACTGCAAGTATACTCAAGGTAAGAAAAACTCAGACTTTATCTCTATCCATATATAACAGAAAATGAAAGCACTCAACTCTGGCCAACACATAACCAAGAGGAAGGTTAGATTTATCTCCTGCCATGTATATACCACATTATTAATCCATAATCTAGAGATTTAGGGTGCAATTTCAGAGGAAAGTAATTTAAATACAAAGGAAATTAGTGTGGTTTTACCATAGTTTCCTGTGGTAAAGTGAAGTAAGAAGAATAAAAACAGTATTACTCTGCCTATGTTTTAGCTTTGGAAGGATTCTCACAAGATAACAACAAATCTCTACTTCAGACCTGTTTCAAGTATTTGGATAAAATCTGAGCAAAGTAAATCAGAATCAATTTATTGGGAGCGACACCAAGTTTCATGATAGCCTTGAAGTCTAGTAGAGAGTGGCATGCCATAGCCTGTTATACTGATTCTGCTGAGACTCACTTCAGTCTCAGAGCAATCAATTTCTATGATTTGCATGGGATTTACATCATTCAAAGACCAAACATAATCTGAATATAAGAGTAAGAGGATTATTAATAGTCACACGGGAGAAAAAATAAAAAAGCTCTATCATATGCAAAGCAAAGGAATGAAGCTGCTTTGTTTGCCTAAGCAATTAAAATCAATATATTTTAAAACACATATTCAAAGAAAATAAAAATAACTCAACTGTTAAGCAGATAGGGCTAACATTTTAAGTTTAAAGTTTTTACTAAAAAAAAAAAAATTATCTGAAAAATCTTACCTGCACCTCCTACACTATACGATAAAACTGTGGTTAGTTCTAGCTGAGCACTGTGTTCAGTCTGTTTCCTTTACAAGAATTTCCTCTACCTCATCGTGCCTTCCTTTCTCAGTTTAATTGCATGAGGTTCAAAGTTTCAGGGTAGTTTTCTTATAAAAACGAACAGAGGAAGAGGAAAAAAAGTTTACCTCCAGTAAAAGATTAAGGCATTCCAATTTTTAAGATCTTTTATTCACATTCTGTCCAAAAATGTATTGGACTTTTTAGTTTGTTTCATTCAAGAATGGGGAGGGTGAAGGATTATTTCTTCTTTGCCCAAAAGCTGCTACTGAAAAGCTCAAAATAAAGCATGTAATATCTGAAATCTCCCAGACAGCCATATATCTGCCTAACACAGAATAATATTCACTAGAATAGGCAATTCTCTTCACCCTTAGTGTGCTCTTTGACACATGCTGCAAACTGGCAGCACCAGAGGACTGCACCACACTGTTGCTTTCCATCCTCAGCATCAATGTTGAGGTTTGTTGCTGCAGCTTTGGCCAAAACACAATAGGGAAGGCCTGAATATGAACTACTCATGGCCTATCAGATCTGCAAGACTTTCAGCATAAAAGCATCAGAGAGTTCATGCTCTCAATTCAGATCCCAGCCCTCCCCGCATCAATAGAGGTTATATGAATACACAGACTTCGTTGAAAAGCATCGAATTTGTCTGAAAAACAGTTAGACTTGTTTCTTCTTTTCATGCATGAAGCTTACTCTATTTACTGCTGATTGGGTCAATTATCTATTTGATTCAATGTCTGTGACAAAAAAGCTAAAATAAAAAAGCTAAAAGAAATCTTTTTACTATATAACAGATTATCACAATCAACACACATCCACATTCTTTTAGCCAATGGCCAATACTAACAATTGTTTTTATTGGGTCCTGAGCTTCTGAGGATACTGGATGTATCCACAGCTATGTATTTCAGTTTCCACTGTGTGTTTAGCTCTAATCTTTTTCCAGAATAGGGCTCACTGACAACAAGTTTGGTGATCGTCTCCTAAAAAATCTTTTATATTTCATCCACAAAAAATATATTTTTGGTTTATAATTTATATCTTCTTAGGTTTCACTACTAAGAATGAAATATTCTGAAGGTGTCTTTTTTTGAGAAGAGCACTTTCCTTTCTTCTTCCCTTGAAAGAATTATCAAGTCCAATACACATAAAGTCAAGCCCTCACCACCTTCAAGCCACAGATCTGACTATTAGAAGATTTTTTTTTTTTCCCAAAGACTTATCTTACACACATAAAACACACATCATGTAAATACTAAACATAATACTCTCTAGGCAATACTGTTTTATTAACAAAATAAATAATTTTACATAAAGCACTCCAATTCTACCAGTGTCGGCTCCAGAAAAGATCCTAGCCTACAAGTACAACAGAAGCACCAGTCACACTAAGTTTGGCAAGTCAGGTTGTTATGCCATCCTGATTACCATAGTGGATAAAAATCCTATCAAATAGTTCCAGGTATTTTGCTGAGCCTCTGCCCTAGGTCAGCTCCTTTTCTTTTGGAAAAGTAACATATATAGTGACGAAGTGGTCTTACTCACCTTTACTTCTCAAGCTCATGCTTCCCCTTTATCTCTAGAGCAGCTTTACAGAAAGAGAATGAAGAACTGCTGTAGAATTCCCTGTTTCCTTTCCTACTCCTCACATGCACACATATGTTGCATACTTTACAAAATAGCCACAGAAGTTAGACTCAATGTTTGGGAGTACTCCCTCAAAAGTGTCTTCCCTCCCCTCTGGAAAGCCAAGTGGGGAGACCATGTCCTACCTTATCCAGGCCACTTTTGCTCAAGCACTTAAGCCAAGAAGCAGAGAAAATACACCATCTCAGTGTGTATACAGTGTAGCCTTGCATTATTTAGAGTCTTGGGAGAGATTATGTCTCTCTGATATTCTGATACCACCCTGGCTTCACACATTTACACATCATGTCCTCCTCTGCCCAGCTAGGGTTAACACTGAGTGGGTAAGAAGTTTTCCACTCTACTCATTTTCTAAACCAAGGTAGTGGTGTCAGTTTTGCTCTCACAGAAGGTGTCTGAACAACATCTAAATACCAACTTCTGCCTCTAAGAAGGTTATACAGTCAATGAAATGGCATGCAATCAAGAGCAGCTTATGAACCAGTGAGCTAACTCACCTATGAAATAAAGGAAATCGTTGGTATTGAATGCAGAATTGTTGCACTGCCATACAGTCTGCAAGTCAGGCAGGGGACTTCCACGTTTCCACCATTTGCCATATAACAGTGCCGCATAAGTCCTTGCAAATACTGAATAGACCACTTGTATATGGAGAAAAGAGCTAAGAAGATATTCCCAACTCAAAACACTGTGGTACATTTAAAAGATACTAGATACAAACATTTAAAAGATACTAGATCAGATACTAGGCCTTGTTACTTAGAAAAGATTCTCTAACACTTAAAAGTCAGTGGTAATTCCTTCTTTCCTCTGATAGTCTAGCTTGCTTATGGCAGGCTGAGGTACATAAACAAACACAGTTGGCCACCATTATATTATGTAGTTTCTTTCAGGAATTTAGTGTGCTCCTGCAACGAAACAGGTTGGAATATTTTTGCCATTATTCCCATAGGAGATCTTACTGATTAAATGCTCATTATATTCATGCAGAGTTGTCCATATGACAATATTGCTCCTCGGTTTAAATGCCTCTCTTCTCTGCAGGGCTTTTTCCTTGTTTATTTTCCTAGACCTATTTGTTGACAACAATCCTGTTCCTTTCTCCCTTCTTTTTACTAACACTAACACTGTGATATGTTACTCTACTGAGGTTCTTCCTCTCTGAAGTTTTCTTTTCTAATATATGAGTTTCTTCCTTGTAGCTGTAGTTTTGCCATTAGTCCCTAAGGGCAGGATCTTCCTTAAGTACTTCACAAATAAATATATACACTTAATATACTATGTATGAACACACTATATCCAGACAAAGCCATTGCTATCACAGCTGAGCTGATTTCGACAATATATTTGACAATTTCTCTAGCTGGGTAATGCCTTCATGTCAGTATATGAAAGCTATGTGCCTGAGAAGAAAATGTAATACCTCCCTGTTTACAGAATCACAGAATCACAGAAAGGTTCAGGTTGGAAGGGACCTCTAGATATTACCTAGTCCAACCCCGCTGCTCACCCCTCCAGGTATATCCTCACCAGAGCTGAGAAAAGTGGCAGGACCCCCTCCTTCAACCTGCTGGCAACGCTCCTCCTGATGCAGGCCAGAATCCCATTGGCCTTCTTGGCCATGAGGGCATGTTGCTGACTCATGGTTACCTTGTTGTCAACAGGACTCCCAGATCTCTCTCTGTGGTGTGTGATTCATTTAATATATCACTCGAATGACAGACAGAAGGAGAAGAGAGATCTCGGAGTTGATCAAAAAGCACACCATAGATATATGCCTTATTTCCCCTGTGCCCTGTTGAAGTGCCTTCCAACCTCAACCATCCTGTGATTCTGTGATTCTTTTTCATGTGTCCAAACCCAGCAACTGTGTTGCCTCCTTTTCACAAATTCACAGAAGAGTTGGGTTTGGAAAGGACCATTAGAGATCATCTGGTCCAACCTGCCTTCTCAAATAGGGTCAGCTACAGCAGGTTTCCCAGGACCACGTGCAGTCAACTTTTGAGCATTTCCAAGTACGGAGACTCCAGAACTTCAGTGGAAAACCCATTCCACTATCTAACCACCTTCACAGTAATAAAGTGTTTCCTGGTGTTCACATGTAGTTTCCTGTGTTTCATTTAGTTCACATTGTCTTACCTCTTGCCTTGGCACTGGGCACTACCAAGAAGAATTTGGCCCCATCCTCTTGGCATTTTCCCCTCAGATGTTTATATACAATGGGGAGAACCCCCCTGAGCCTTACCTGCACCAGGCTGAACAGCCCCAGCTCTTACAGCCTCTCCTCACATGTGAGATGCTCTAGCCCTTTAATCTACTTTGTAGCCCTTTGCTGGACTTGCTCAATCCAGTAAACGTGTGTCTTTTTTTGCACTGGGGAGCTCACTCTGGATGTGTTGTTAACAGTACTGAGCAGAAGGAAGGATGTTCTCTCTCAGCCTGCTGACAATGTTCTTCCTAATGCAATGCAGGATACTGTAGGTCTTCTTTTCCCAAGGGTGCTCTGCTGCCTCATGTTCAGCTTGTTGTCTGCTTGTTGAAAAGGACCCCAGGTCCTTTTCTACAAAGCTGCTCTCCAGCCGGTCAGCCCCCATCCAGTCTGTATTGGTTCATGGGTTTATTCCTCCCTAGGTGTAGGACTCTGCACCTGCCTTTGTTGAACTTCATGAGGTTCCTCTCCACCACCTCTCCAGTACCTCTGAATGGCAGCATAGCCCTCTGGCATATTAACCATTCCTCCCAGTTTTGTATCATCAGCAGACTTGTTCAGGGTTTATTCAATCCAGTCATCCAGGTCACTAATGAAGATGTTACAGTGCTGGCTCTTGCATCAGCCCCTGGGTAACACCGTTAGGGACTGAACTCCAGCTTGGCTTCGTGCTGCTGATCACAAACCTCTGAGCCTAGCAGTTCTGCCAGTTTTCATTACACCTCACTGACCACTTATCTAGCCCATACTTAGCAGCCTGTCTATGAAAATGTTATGAAAGACAACATCAAAAGCCTTTCTAAAGGCCAGGTAGACAATATCTACTACTCTCCCCTCATCCACCAAGTCAGTCATCTCATCATGATAGAACGCTAACCTATAGTAAAGCCATAGCATACTTGGTTAAGCACGATTTCCCTTTCATAAATCCATGCTAACCACTCCCAATAAACTTCTTGTCCTTCACATCCCTGGAAATAATTTCCAGGATTAGTTATTCCATCACTTTCCCAAGGGTTAAGATGATCTCCTATCCCAGCTTCTCCTCCTTGCGCTTCTTGAGGACAGAAGTGCCATTTGCTCTCTTACACTCCTCAGGAGCATTTCCTCCTGACTGCTGTGACTCGTCATAGATAATTCACAATGGCTTTACAATGATTTTGGTCAGCTCCCTCAGCAGTTACATCTCATTTAATATAAGGATCATATTTTCCCTAGCCTTCCTTTTGCTGCTGATGTATTTGTAGAAACCTTTCTTGTTGCTTTTAACACCCACTGCCAGTTTCAACTCTAGGTGGACTTTAGTTCTCCTAACCTCATCCCTGCACGCTCAGGCCATAGCTCCATGTTCCGCCAGGGCACCTGACTCTTCTCCCACCTCTTGTATATTTCTTTGTTAATATCTGGTTATGCCAGAAGTCCCTTGGTCATCCATGCAGGCTTTCTCTACCATTACAGGAAACTGCATGTTGGGATGGGCCATTCTTGAGCTTGCTGGAGGTGATCCTTGAAGATCAGCCAGCCTCCAGGGCTGTATCTCATGAGATTCTTCCAAGCATCACCTTGAACAGGCCAAAGTCCACTCCCTTATGGTATCCCTTAATAATAAGGGAGTATGACCATGATTTTGAATAGTATCAGTAAGTTAGATTTTAAACTAATGCTAAACACCAATGCTCAAGGATTACAGTAAGCTTAATTTGGAATAGACATACATCCTGAAGATCTCATATTCAGATATGCCCGGCATCCCTCAGACGAAGGCAGCTCAGAAAAATGATGCAGATATTTGGGGTCCCTGAATAAAATGCTATTAGCACTATCCCATACCCCTCTTCTCCCCAACAAAATGTTCATTTTCAGTATTTTAGCTAAACAAGAGGACAAAAACAGTCTTTACCATACCTCCAATTTAGTTCCACTTTGTTTGTCTAGACCCCAGCTCAGCAATAAATACTGTTAGCCTGACCAAATCTGTCCTACTCTTCCCATCCTCCACTCTCTCCTTGTTGATTTTTGTTTCACATTGCCCAAAGGCTAGATGCAAAGGACAGGACAAGAGCTGTGTGGGTCTGACTATTGAGGTGGAACTTTAGGAAATATCGGAATGCAAAACCAAAAGTATCTAAATCATAGTATTTTGTAAATACTATATATTTATTCAGTGGTCTCACAAAATATGCAAGTTTAAGTGGTGTTACTTTACAAGAAGAAAAATGTGGAACCAGAAATTTTTGCAGTGTGTTCAGTGTCACGCAGTAAGTCCTAAGCAGAATCAGAGTTCTGTTCTTTGCCCAAACTGCTGAGGCTTCTCTCTTTGAAGTTAGCATTGGAGTTAACATAATCCTAGTCACTGTGACAATTTTCATGATTTTCTCAAATCTCAGGCTTGGCATATATCAGCACTAGCTCCCCATGGTAACTGCAGCTTGTGTTTTCTATTTAAATGTAGTAAAATGGTCTGCTTTCTGCAGCACTTTCCTTTTACAGAATTGTTATAAGACTGCAATAAAGTCATAGCCCCCAGTCCATAGTTGAACACCTTCTGAGTCCAGATCAAGATTATTATATCACCCATTTGGTGTCAGACTTGGTAGGTTTTGCTGGCATCAGGTATCGAAGGTTCTTCCAAAATCTGGAATTCACAGGAAGAGATTTATCCTTTTTCCACCTCACAATCCTTTGCGATGGTAAAAGAGATAGTGATTCTGGCAAGAAATTATAGTCACTTATAGGCATATATTCAATTAATATGATCTTAGTTTTCCTTTCAACTAGGGCTTTATGAAGTCCACTCTCAAGTTCATATATGGCTCTGTCAGAAATGTAGTTCTGGCTCAGTATAATGATTAATCTTCGGCTTTTGTCAATAAATGAATGGATATCATCAACAACAGCTGCAAATTAAACATACATGTCTTATTAAACTAAATTGAAAGGGCAAGCACTGAATCAACTTATCTTTTAACAATCTTCTACCAAAAATCTTTCCCTTATAGTACAGGGAGAGGGTAAAAATATCCTGCCTTTACGAATAGTAATACGCTTTATAGATTACAAGTCTGAAAGAAGGAGTTCAGGTATCACTGGAGTTTGTTCTCTGGCACAGGCAGGAGCTCACACACAATCCCAAGCTATCCAAGACAACTGTCTATCAGTAGTCACATGGATAGAATGACAACAACAAAATTCATTGTCCCTCCAGCCACCTAGAACACTAGCATTCCCTATTAATTACAAAAGGATATATTATGATAAAATGAGTTCCAACTGAATTTTAGACCTTTTGTCCTGACAATCTGTGGACAAAATCAAATGGTGATCTCCTTCAAACATGCACATAAAGGAATTCTCATGCACAACTTCCAGAACTCTCTCCAGTTTCATAGAATAACAATGTCTTCAGACACCAGAGATCTACGAAGATGCTTTGTAAGGAAAGACAAAGCAAACTGCTGATGTCACCTAAAGAAGATGAAACTGAGGAGAGGAAAGTGGACAAGGATATTCCTGTAAAGAAGAAGGGAATATGCTACTACTCAATGAATGGCAAGAAATAAGGAGAATATGGAAATAAGGAATAAAAACAAGCAAAAATGTGGCAAGGAAGAATTTGATTGACACTTTTTTTTTTTTTTTTAATATGTAAGGATAGGGAAGAACTGGAACAAATGGCTCAAAAAAGTTGTGCATCTTTCTTTGGAAAAATATCAGTCAGGAATGGATTAAGTCAGAGAAGATCATATCTTGCAAAGGAGAGTGACTGACCTTATTATTCAGTACTTTTAACAATGAGACTCTATCCCCCAACTAGAGCTTTGGACTAAATTGAATCTTCCAGTATCATTTTATTTTCCAACACTTACAAAAGGCAATCTATTTAAGTCATTTTGAGAACCAAATTTTCATTTCCTCATTTCCATCATCTTCTCCATTATGATTACAAAGCAATGTCAGCTGTCACACATGCAGACAAACTTAAAAATAAAACCAGAGTAACTAGTAGCAGAACCATCAACTGCTTTGCAGGGTTAGTGAAAGTTTGTTTATAGAAGCCTGCCCTCCATAAACACAGAGAAATTACACTATTACTGTAAAACATCTGGCACTTTGTATGTTGTCATTTAAGCTTTCTCCATGGTAACATTTTGCCAGTCCTTGGTCCAGTCCTGTTCAATTTATTCATCAATGACCTGGATGAAGGCACAGAGTGCTGCCTCAGCAAGTTTGCTGATGATACCAAACTGGGAGGAGTAGCTGATACCCCAGAGGGGTATCCAGAGGGACCTGGACAGACTGGACAACTGGGCAGTGAAAAAACCTCATGCAATTCAACAAGGCCAAGTGCAAGGTCCTGCACCTGGGGAGGAATAACCCCAGACACCAGTACAGGCTGGGGACCGACCATCTGAAGAGCAGCTCTGCAGAGAGGGACCTCCGTGTCATGGTGGATGCCAAGAGGCAGCAGTGTGCGCTCGTGGCCAAGAAAGCCAATGGGATCCTGGGCTGCATTAAGAAGAGCATCTCCAGCAGGTCAAGGGAGGTGATCCTGCCCCTCCACTCAGCCCTGGTGAGGCCATATCTGGAGTATTGTGTCCAGTTCTGGGCTCCACAGTACAAGAGGGATGTGGAGCTGCTGGGTCCAGCACAGGGTCACAAGGATGATCAGGGGCCTGGAACATCTGCCCTGTGAGGAGAGGCTGAGACAGCTGGGCCTGTTCAGCCTGGAGAAGAGAAGGCTGAGAGGGGATCTAATCAGTGTATATAAGTACCTCAAGGGAGGCAGTGAGGAGGATGGTGCTGGCCTCTTTTCAGTGGTGGCCACCAAGAGAACTAGAGGAAATGCCCAGAAACTGAAGCATCAAAAGTTCCACAGGAACTTAAGCAAAAAATTCTTAACAGTGAGGGTGACAGAGCACTGGAACAGGCTGCCCAGAGAGGTTATGGAGTCTCCTTCTCTGGAAACCCGCTTGGACACAGCCCTATGCCACGTGCTCTAGGTGACCCTGTGTGTACACGGGGGTTGGACTAGATGACCTCTAGAGGTCCCTTCCAACCTTAAGCATTCTATGATTCTATGATTCTATGATTTTCACGTGTTCATCTTGATTCTGTGCAACTAAAGACATGGGTGTAAGTATGTATGCATATGCATTCATAAAAATGTATATATATATATGCAAAATGTTCACAAGTCATCTTTGTATGAAAATGCAGTCTAGATTAATTGAAAAAAAAGTGGTATTTTAATGCAAGAGACATTTGACAGAACTCCTTATTGCAGACCTTTGCCTTTGTGTGAAAATGCTGTGTCAATTCAATGACAAGAATACTTGTTATACTTACCTCCTCCAGGAGATACATCCCTCTCAAATATACACAACTTGTAACCAAAATTTTCTTCTAATATCTTGGGCAATATATTCAGAGCAAATGCTCTCTCTTCTTCACTAGGAGACACACAGTCTTTCAGGTAAGACACAAAAGCATCATACTCTTTTCCATCTGGAAAGAAATCACCAGTTTGTCTTGCTGGCAACCACTTGAAGTAAAATATCAGACCCACCACTAGAATTTTCAAAATGAGTTTCTCAACAGCAAATCATCTAGAAATGGTTGTTTTTTCCTCTGACTCCCCAAGGAACCCTCAAACAGATAAAATTCTCAATCAAATTAATCTGGCAAATGTTTGAAAATAATCTTTCTTTTCTCTATGGTGATTTTTAAAGATCAGATTAATCTAAGCATTAATTTAACACCAATTTCATATCTGGTGGTCATGAAAATGTAGCGACTTATTACAGACTAATATGCAAAAAATGTGATGGCAATCTGATATGAATGTCATAAAAATAATGTTACAGATTTTGACATTTACCTTACTAATTACCTAATACTATGGGTATTTGCAAAAGAGATTATATTAATTTATTATTTTAACATCTTAGATTTATAAGCCTATATCATATTGGCCACACTTTTTGCAGTTATTTTCAAACAAAAAATGCAAATAAGACCAATTCAGAAGCCGCTCACTAAACTACTCACTAAACAACTTGTGTATTTTATCTCCTCCTCAAATGTTCTTTTCTATACATCCTACCAGAAGCTATTTTTAATCCATAGATTTAATTCAGTATCAGCATCAGATAAGTCATACCTCCAGCAGTGTCATCTTTTCTACATATGTTCCTGTAAAACAGAACTAAGTCAACTCTGAATGTCACACAGATGACCACCACAACTACAGCAATGCATATAAATATTACACCAAGGACCATCCCAGTTTTAAATATATGCACAGGCAGATCTTGGGTGTTCCCTGTAAAACAGAAACCCAGAAAATTATAGGCTTAACAAAATACTACATGACAAAATTACATCAGTAAATACTCACAACATCTTAAAACAACCTCAAAAAATTATACTGTTGATGTAAATTCTTTCTGCTTAAAATTTTGAGCACATTTGCATTTTATGCATCATGAGAGGGACAAGGATTATAGACTGAAGATTTCTTTAGAAACTGGAGAAATAATCTCACTGCATGCATACAGCCTGCACACGTATATCTCAGAAGCACAGAATGGTTGAGGTTGGAAGGGACCTCTAGTGACCAGCTAACCCAAACCCCTGCTCCAGCAGGGACACCTGGAGCACATGGCACAGGGGGCACAGGGACTCCACAACCTCTCTGGGCAGACTCTTTCAGGGCTCTATCACCCTTACAAGAAAGAAGTTCTTCCTCACCTGGAGATGGAACTTCCTGTGTTTGTACCAGATCCTCAAAGCTGCTGGCTATATTTGCTCACCCACCTGATGATGAGTTTTCTTCTGGATCTTTATTACTTCCTGTTATTCTATCCCTTTCATCCTTATCTCTGCTCATCGATAACAGCCACTAATGTTTCCTTTAATCTCTTTGGTCATAATCTTTTCTTTTTCTTCTGTCACGATTGTATTTTTAGCTTTTTTGTTTCTTTATTTGGTTAGCTTCCTCTCTTAGATTCCAAATACAGATTTTTAAGCATTAAATCTTTCAAGAGTCCTTTGTGAAGGCACTATCATGCCGTGCACCAGTCTGTATTTCATTTTCCTTATTATATACAGCATCATTTAAGATTGCCAAGTACTACTTTTGCACTTGTGGAGTTAAATATTTCCTTCCAGAAAAACTGGGAAAGGTCCGAGATTGATGGAAAAATAGAAGCAAATATCACAAATTTTCAGACCGTCTGGGAGGAGTAAATGGGAGGTTTACTGTACGATAGACATCAGCACTCCACAGATAGAAGGACAGAGCACCTGGCATCAACCAAAATGCTGGAGGCATTAGCAGGAATATAAAAGATTTCCCTTCACAGGTAGAGAATAAATAAATAAATAAATATATAAACAAAAAGTCCTATTTTAATTCTAGAAACAACAACTTCTGGAAACAATATGTGATTGAAACAGAAGCCTCTGGGCTGCACCGATTTTGGGGTACCCACCTATCCAATGGCAAGGAGAGCGCAGGGGAGCTATCAAACACATTGCAGAGAGATGTCAGCCTAGCAGGAGCTCAGCCTCCCCTAGATCTGTTCATAGCAGCAGCAGTTTAACCAAGGAATCCTCAAACTGCTGCTCTAGCTGAAGTAGCAACAGAACAGCAGGAATACACCGGGAAATATGTCAAATCCTGCATTAAGAGGGACTAGGGCCATCATAAGCATGCATGTGTCCACAATGATGTTCCAAATCCAGTATCCAGTCCTCCATATCGAGAAGGCTGGCATGAGCTCCAATAATACTTACACATAAGAAGTATAATTCATAGTTAATACTGTACCTTTCTTCAGTTTCACTATTTTTATTCGCATTCCTTCATTAGTTTGCAACATGCAGGTGAAATTATGATGCATGTCCTCTTCTGCTACTTTTTTAATCCGTAATAGCCTTGTGACATAAAACTTGTTTCCAATGCTGCAACAAGAAAGGATGTTAGCAACACTGTCTCTATGGAATTCTATTACCAGTTGAGAGGCCTATTTTGAGAAAAATATTCTAGAAAAAAAACTAATTTTATTTAATTTACAATCCACAAAATGCAGAACACAAAATACATACAAGCAGAACTGCTGTACTTTTTGGAAACTTACAGTAGTTTTTTGAACTCTTCTTCACATGTTGAAGGCTCATTCTCAGGGATACGTGAACATTTTTTTGGAAATGTCTGGTTAATTGACCAGTAAAGGCTGGCATCTTCTGGCATATAATAACCCAAGAAACCTGTGCAATTGAGTACCTCTTCTTTACCTAAACAAAGCAGACCATAAGAATTAAGATCTAGCCAGGAGTTACAGACTGTGACTTGGAATGTGAGATTTGCAAGGCATTTTATTTCAAAGATTGACATGAGAATTTGGCCTGAGATTATTCATAACTTTAAAACATCATTTCTAGGCTATGCCACCATTGGTTCCAAAAAAATGCGTCCAGAATATTCCTTATTAAGACACAAAATTCCTTATTAAGTTGTTCAGACAACTATGCACATGTGTTTTCTTGTATATAGGAGAATTCTATAAGCTAAGAATTCTATAAGAAAACACTTTATAAACTGATGAATCAAAATTTCTCAGAGTACAGGCTTCCAGAGGAGCTGTTCAAAATACTTTGATACAATCCAGGTGAAACCCTGACCACCTTACAAATCCAAATCACAGTTGCATAGGTTGAAAAGTAGATATAAAGTTAAAGTAAAATCTATCTTGCAACTGTATCTCTAACCTTTTCACTTTACATAAAGCTATTTCCAGGGAAATATTATGGAACACCAATGAAAGGTATGGAGATATGGACTTTGCTCAGTGAAATTTCCCTTCACTCTACATCATGTCTCCTGGCTGATCACTCACCAGATATTTCTCTGGGAGGAAAAAAAAAAAAAGGAAAAACAAACAAACAAACAAAAAGAACCTCTAAAGACTTCCCCAAAGCAGATAAGAGCTGGCAGATAATTGATTCATAATCATTTTTTTGATGCTGAACCATGCTCCCTTCTAAATGTGTGGATGAGGCACAGAGAGCAGAATTGGGCAGGAAGAGCGGCGGTTGCTAGAAGGTTAGGAGACATGGGGCAGTTTAGGATTGGGCTATGGCTTTGGAAGAAAGCACTAGTAGCAAGTTAGCACTTGTGGTCCTGGCTGACAAAATGACGTATGCATAGGAGGGACACAGGAGACACCATATCTGATTTCGTGGACTGGAAAATGGAGGACTAGGTAACAACATGGGAAAAGCTCTATGGCACACGGCAGAAAAAAAAAGGTAGATTTATGTTTTTAAGAGTTATTTAGAGTCTCAATCTCAAAAGTCTTGGATAGTGTCCACTAGTCCTGGGAGCCTGCTGGCCATATTATCTAACCCATTCCCACCTAAATATATAGTCATGGTTCTGACTTTGGACATGTGATAAATTCTTTGCAGTGACAGATCTGCTTACTTGCACTGCCAGGGCTGTCAGCCCCCACACTTCTCATTTCCCTGTATCATTATCGTTCACTAAACACACTGTCCTTCTTTCACTCATCATCCCATGGGGTTTACTGTCTATGAAAGGAAGCCAGGGAAACTTGGTTTATACTAACCACCATTTTTCTCTTGCTGATCATAGCAGCAAACTCAGGTTGTACCTCTGTATGAGGGTGAATTTAGTGTACTTTTATATCATTCATTAAATTAATCAAGAAAACATAATCAGATATGGAAAAGGATCAGATCCAGGAGGACACACAGACAATTCTTCATTCGATTTAACTTAACCAGACTTTCAACAATAAAGAGATCAGGACAAAAGCACATGTATGCAGTAACTATCACAAGGATTCTTGTACTAATCTGATACCTATTTGTGTTTCAACTTCTTCATCAAGCCCAACTATCTCCAAAGTGACAGCCTCTGGTACATCTAAAATAAAAAAAAAATGCTGTTGAAGTAACACCTTCCTTATATTCTAACACAGTAAACATGATACATTTGCTTTAGTTCTAAAACAAATCACATAGATTCCACCTAATTGAAAAATAAATATCTGGACTACACTAGTACGACTATCACCTTGGCAATGTTGAAGCTTAAAAGTAGCATGTCCTGTTGCATTTTTTTCAAGTGCATGCATATACAGTGTACAATTTACAACGGCTGCAAACACTGTCACCCAAAGCCCTTGATAAATTCATTTGATTTGCAGTGGCTAATTTTGATAGTGGTTAAATTTGAAAACTAAAATTACAGAGAAAACATAGTAAAAAATTGTTCTGAACTGACAGCAGGTAGTATAAACTTCTGCCTTTGTTTTTTCATGTTTGAAATTTTTGCAGAATTCATCACATCATTATTATATATTATAAGAACCGGAGTTAAGAAATGAAAAACTACACTCATAACTCCTAGACAAATAAATTTAGGAGGCAGTTTCTTCCACAATAAGCAGGGATAATGAGTATGATTCAAAATTTTCAGAAAGTTTTCTTACCTTCTTTTACTATCAGATGAGTTGTACTTGTGCTGTGGAATATCTTTCCCTCACGAGTGATCGAAATTTTACAGGTATATATCCCTGAGTGCTGAAATGTTAGAGTTTTAAAATCCAGTTCCCGCTCAGTTTTATGCTGAAAGTTCTTACAGTCCTATATTAATGAAGACAGAAAAATACTATTTTGTAGCAAACATATATTCAAAACCCAAAAGAAGATAGAATGATTTTCAAAATAAAATTTCAATGAGATGATAGTAAAAAAGCAATGGTGACATTTATCTGACCCAAAAGAAGTGGATGCTCAATTTGCAGACATGGTGATCCAAATGCAACATGTCAACATTCAACTCAGCAGAAGCTGAAAGCTTCTGGCATTTCAAATAAAAATATAAAAGGTATAAAAATATAAAGTTATAAAAATATAAAGTTATAAAAACATGGCATCAGAACTTTAAATGCAGTCATTTGTTTCATCAGAACTATGGTTTGGGTCTGGAGGTGCTGCTTGTCTATTACCAAAAGTGCTGTTCTAAGATGTCTAGACTGCTAACCAGCTTTTATTTTCAAGCAAAGTGTCTAAGAAAGTGACCCTCAGAGGGTGAAAGGAATTGGACTTGCTTCTATTTGTCCTCTCCACACTCTCAACAACCTACAATCTTTTTGTCTGCAAAGGAAGAAAATCTTAGTGGGCATGGAAAGCACCTGCTAAGCGAAATGTCCCAGGAACATATGGGTCTAAATCACCTTCAACTGAGAAAGGAAATGGACACTTGCACCGGATTTCCTGCAGGCACATTTATCACTGAGTAAACTTGCACAAAATCTTGTATCACCATCCCCGTTTATCTCCTCAAAGTGATTAGAAAGGTTTTGGATGTGTTCATTAGATCAAGCCCCTAAGGACGTTTAAACATAGACGTGCCCGTTTCATGGATCTCAGAGAGGACTGGGCATGAGAATGGCATCAGTTCCTTTGGTTTAGCCAAGAGATTGGTCAGTCTGAGGGATGCTCCTTTATTGAGGAAAACCTCTGAGGCCCTTAAGGACAAGGGAGCAAGGCTGGGGTTCGTGTTACTGGAAGAATGCCTTAAGCATTCTTAAATACCAGCATTGAATTCTTTATTAAAAAAAAAAAAAAAACACACACACACAAGAACCCCAGCCCTGCTTGGCATGTATGTCAGATCTTTTAGCATTTCCAGACTAACATGGTTAGTCTTGCTATTGCTATAATTGCTATTACTGGTACATTTTTCTAGTACATCTGAGAACAGAGAGAAACCTTCTTCATTTGTTTGTGTTGTTTCTTCCCCAAACACCAGAAAAATTCAGTCTTCGTGAGATTTGCAAGTTTTCTATTTGCCCTCTAGAAATCTGTTCTGTAACTTGCTTTTCCTGCATCAGATGTTTTATTTTTATAGACAGTGATTTGAACAGACACTGTTTCAATAATTACCTTGTACCATGTTATACTGTCATTTTCATTGATAGATATATCGCTACATTTCAGTGAATAACCACTTCCAACATTTTTAATTTCTGTAGTTAAGTGATTTTCATTGAAACAGCTGCTTTTATTTCTTTCAAGTACATTCAAGGTCCACTTCTGAATTGTGAAATTTTGTTTTCCATCACTAGGAAAAAAAAAATGCAAAATCAGTTTAGGAGATTTTTAAGGAATGCAGCTTAGTGTGTTACACAACAAAATAAAAACAAATGCTTAAAGAAATCTGTTGGGTTAAAAGTATGTCAGTACTGAACTGTTTATTTATATTCCTTTTCATTACTTTTCCATCTCCAAATAAGTGTTTCCCAAAATGAAAAAGGATCTAAACTAAATCATCTATTACAAAACCTTTGATAATGTAATTACATCTATGAAATAAAGCAATATCTATTATATTCACCAGAACAAAAATGCAGGCATCTGTGGCATCATATAAAGTTACAAGTGCACATAAAAGAGTTTGAGAGGCTTGAATCAGCCAGCAATGTTACACGTAAAATTCCTACACTTTTACACGTTTAAAGAAGTAATTGAAAAATATTATTTGTTAATAAATGTTAAAAAAGAAAAGACAAGAAACTCTGCTCTTGCTGACAAAGTTACATTACTCCTTGTTTGATACTATGAAGTAAATCACCAACTTATCTGTGGAAATAATTTCTAAACCAGACAAGCCTCATGAATTACAAAATCAATTATTATGGATTCAAGAGAGCCTGCAAAAAAAAGGTGTTTTGGAAAGGATAGCTCTCTCTGTCATTCAGTGTTCATTAATCAGAGATCTACAGTTAGCTGATCACTCCAAACTGACTGGAAGTGTCAGAAACTAACCCTTTCACAGCGAGTTTCATTATATTCTAGTGTAATATGTAGAAAAGCTCTGACAAATATACTCTCATCATGCTTCCTCTGACTATTTAAGAGCTGATTGTGATCATTCAGACATCTACTAGGTGCTATCCACCTATTTCTCTAAAAGCTAAGATTACAGCTGTGTGTTGTTTCAATGTTGGGTATGTCCTAATGCATGACCATCAGGAGAACAGAAACTGGAGGAGTTTTAGTGAAGTGAGGGCTTAAGGGAAAGCTGTATGTTACCACAAGTTAATGGATGAGACTTCCAAAATAACATCTAAACCACAGCTTCCAGTTTTTATTCCTAAAGAAATAAGGCCCGACAAAACAAAAACATTAAACACAGAGCACTTCCCTCTGTCTTCAGGTTTATCTGTATAAATAGGTCTGAACTTTTCTGTTTCCAAAAAAAGAAAAAGGAATTTTTCCCAGGGGAACCAAAACTCAACAACAGCAACGAGCCATTTCACTGAAACGAACCAAGGAGACGAAGCAGCTGAAACGCAGAAACAAGCCTGATGATAAGTGTACTGACTTTCAACACCGTTCTTGTGTAATATGCCTTTGGCAGGGTATATTCTTCTGACAAGAGTCAGAACAACTAGGACATCATTTATATAATGAATTTATATGATTAATTTAGCTTTGTGTGTGTGTGTGTGTGTCTCTCTAGTAGATTTGCTTTGCTCGCTCTTTTCAGACAGTATCTTGTCTACAGGCTCTCCTTGCTCTGCTGCCTCATTTGAGGTATTCACAACTCCTAGCTGCATTGTCAGCTAAGCCAAAACACAGTGGTTTGGCCTCTTCATCCGTTAACTATGGTGTTATAAACAGGAAAAGCCCTAGCAAAACATTTTCACCAGAGAGGTATTTGCAGGGGTATTCCCAGCGGGCAGAGTCTATCTCATCTTTCCTGCAATACAACAGTTACATATTTAAATCAGAGCTACTGATCACAATCTACAGTTGGTTTCCAGGCCAGAGTCACCCTTTTAAAATGCAGTTTATGAGACTCATTTTGTATCTCCAGTTTAGGACAAGATAATCTGCCCCAGAAATGCCTATCTCTCCCTGATAATAAAAGTACCTCAGATAACTAGCTTGGATGTAGACATCTACATTTGTTCACATAAAATCTGATGATGTCCAAGTTATGTTTCTATCCTCATTTACACCTACTGATAGTCCCTGGTCATACAGTGTGGGGAACAAAACCATTTCTGGCACAACAGCCTTTCAATACTCCTCCCAAACCCGTCAAAGGGCAACAACAAGCACTAGTTTGACTCAACTTAGAGTAGAAAATGCAAGTTCACCATCAAGTCTGGATACATACCCAAGTCTAGCTCACCCCTTACAAAGTAGAAAACTAAATCTAAAAAAAAGCATCTTCCTGTTGCTTTCAACAGTTCTGCTCACATTACAAATTGAGCAGTATTAGAGCCTCAATATATACAGCACCTTTCCATACTTTTGCTGTTTCATGAACCTGTAAGTTCTCTCAGTTTCAAGGTCCCTACTACAGAGCAGTAAAATGACCTGGTTTTTACTTCTTTTTTTTTTTTTTCTTTTTGAGAACCACAGGATATGGGCCATGAAAAACTACACAAGCAACGAATCCTCATGAAGATGCGTGACACAGATTTTGCTTAGCACTGTCTCACCAAATACACATCCAATCTTTTTATTTTCAGGAAATGTTGGCAGAAATGTACAAGCTTGTGCTTAGTGATAGAAGTCTACACAAACCTGCACACACCTACACAAACATATGGACACACTTTAGCTATCTATGCTGTGTATCAGCAAGACCCGTCTACTTTAACTGGAAAACCTCTGATTCCTTTTTATATCAAAAATAGGTGGAGAGTGCATCATAAATTTATCAATAAACTGTTTTCACCTCTCTCTTCTTGAACATAGTCATTTGTAAAAAAAAAAAAAAAAAAAAAAAAAGGAAAAAAATGCTTGATTAATTTTTTGCAAAAGCTATTCACATTGTGTTGTCTTATTTCTCTCGAGACTTCACAATATAATTAACACTTTGTTCACTAAAACTGCCAAAACACTTATCAGCTTTCTAATAAAACATCTCCCATGTAGCTTATACTCAGATCTCAATGTAATATTTGAAAATCAGCAAAAAGATAAACAAAAACATATGAGAATATGTACCTAGATCTTTAGCACCATACTTCATGAAGTGACTATGTAGGTGAATGACCAAAACTGTTAATGACATAATAACCAAATTCAGATTTCGTATAAAAAGTACCTGCCTGTAACAATGGACAAATGTATGTATGTCAGCTATTATCTAATGCCAACCTTAAGTGTTAAAACTGAATTTCACTTCTGCCACTTCATAGAGAGGTCTGACTCAGTAACCTATTGCTGCTGGCATTATTGTTAGTAACAGTGAATAGTAGCCAAACTACTATATTTATCATCCTTAAAGTCCTTAAGATCCAGTTTGAGATACACTAGCAAAATCCTTTTCATGCTTTACCTATGTTTGATGGAAGAGTGGCCTAACATTGAAATCATGTAAAACAGAAAATAATGTGCAATAAATAGCAACGAATATTTACAAATGAGTAATGAATAATGAGTAATACAGATGACTATTTTTGCTCATAATAATGATACATGGAAAAATATATATATTAGTTCTTAGCTTCCAAATTAGTTTAGTTTTAGGTTAAACCTATCAAACTGGTGTCTGCTGTGTCATCAGAGAAATGTGGAAAGCATTTTTCAGTATCTCAGACACATAACAAAGATCCAACCTTTAAGAAAGAGGCACGAACCTTAAAAATATTATCTGAGAAACAGCACAAAGCATTAAGCATGCTGAACAAAATAATTTATTTTAAATGAATGGCTACCTCATTTGCAAATGGCAAACTACAGGTCTGATGCAAATTAGTCATAAAAACTCCTTGTAAAAAAATCTTCACTTTGTCCTTAGTCTGTTGCTCTTTCTTCATGACCTAATAAAAAATATCCCAGACAAGTGAACTCCAACCTTGTTTTTTCTTGTTACTCATGATGCTTTACATCAGTAAGAAATCAAATCCAATCACTTTGTTCACTCGATGCGTAGTTCCAAGTTAGGAAAACTTTTGCAGAGAAGTTCAGTCAAGCCACTCTTACTTTACTACCTTACTACACAATCAGTCCCATCAGTCTACCAGGTAGGCCTCATAGATCCTGTCCCACCTGCTAGAGTAAGGATGAATGTCCCACCTGTTAGAGCAAGGACAAACGCGTTGGGTTCAGAAAACAGGCAATGGAAGGGTTGACTATCACTCATTTTGCTTGGGTAGTTAATCATAAAACAGCAGAATTGCTAACCCCTTTATCAAAAGCTCATGAAGCTTTGAAAAGAGGCATCTGTCTACAGCAATTTGTAAATACTATTGATCTTACTGAGTGGATATGGTGAAATGACATGGAAAATGACACCATAGATAATGCACTTCCTTGCCCTTGCTTTGTACAGATGCCACCAACAACATGAAGCAGAACAGAAATTGTCTTCTTTATGAGCAACTGCAAAGGCAGGATGTTCAGCCACATGTGTGTTTACCTACCTGCGAGTGACAGAGTAATTCCCAGAGTCACTGAGTTCAGCTGGCCAAAACTCCAGAAAATTCATTTGTGAAACAATTCTGTGTGTTTCTTTTATCAACTTCTGCTTTCCAGCGTTTTCTTTGTACCAGTTTATTGAGTATTCTGCTGTCCGAAAATGTTCTTGCGTTAACTCAGGAAAGCAAAGGAAAAAGTATTCTCCTTCTAGTGTATCAATGGAGGCACGGAGGGGACACAGCCTTTCTTCACAGAAGAAGGAAAAAAAAAGACACATTAGGAAGCCATACACTTATTTCAGAAAACAAGGTGTGTTATGCTGCGCATTTGGTCTTTTTTAAAGAGATATTCTTTCAGCAGAGTAGCTTGGCAGTATTCAGTTGTTTCAGCAATATTTATTTCAACCTGAGAACATGGTTTTCCAAGTCTGCATTCTACCTTACTCAAGCAAAACTAGAAGGAAAAGGATTCAGAATTTCCTTATGGTTCTGTCAGTCCAAAAGTGTCAGAATGAAATGAGCACAGATGGCAGAATGTGGCCTCATTCTATAATAAAGCACACAAATGGAAGGAGGGACGAAAAATCACATATGAATTGTCTTGACAAATATGGCTAATCCTCAAAACTGATCAACCGTCCTAAAAAGAGGTGCTATAAATTTAGACTTGCATTTTCTCACCTTTTCAATTAATATTATTAAGTAGCTATATTTCTTTAAAATTTTTTGATAGCTTCATAAAATTTCTCTCATACTGAGACTGTATGAGTAAAATTTAATCTCAAAGTCTGCTTTTCCAAATACATTTCCAAAAGTAACCTTGCATGCAGGAAATCATACAAAATACCAAAAAGCGACTATAAGAACCATGAATAAAATAAGGCTTCAGTCTTTATTCCTCTTGAGATTCCCAGAGATCATCACAGTTTAAGTATTGTGACTGTACTTCTGAAAGGCACAAAAGGAAGCAGATTCATTCATTCTCTTGCTTGCTATGTTTCTCCATATAGCTATGCTCCTATACAGCTTTCTCAGCTTGTCTCCAGGCAGCATCTTGGTTCTTTTTCTTTCATAATTTTTGTTATTTATGAAGAGAACAAGCTTCCAAAGATCAGAACCATGCTGCCATTAACAAAACCAGTAAGATTTTTTTCTCAGTTCTTCTGGTAACAAAGCTCAGAAAATCCAGTTTTTGCCTGGTTGTCTCCCAGTATACAAAACTCTCAGCAGCTCTGAGAAGAAGGTGCCATTTATTCAGCAACTATTTAAGGTTTTACTGTTGAAGTGAGGACTTACTTACCAGTGGCAGATCCAATGACAAATATTAACAAAAAAATCAAAAGAGGCATTTTCTTGAGTTACTTATCACTTCTTCTCCAAAAAGATGAAAAGTATATTGCTCTTGATTGCACTGAAAGCCTAAGAAAAAGATTCATAATTCCTCATAAGTGCAATGGAATGGACCACTTCAAAGCTTGTGATCAGTGTAAATAATGGCTGTTACTGAACAGGGATTTCCAGATGGAAAGTTACTCATTTTTGTCATAATAGGTATTGTCATGTATTAGGTCACAAAGTTTTCTAGGCATGATTTATTTTAAACTCAGAAAGAAATGCAGGGTTTCCTTCCTGCTTTTTCTCATTCATTAGACACATGGCATTCTCTGAACCAAAATCACAACCTTAATGACAGAAACACCCCAAATTAGGTTCTAAGTAAACAACTACCATTGATTAGGACAATATTTTTCCCTCACAATCTTTGCAAGACTAGACCTTACAGAAATACAGGTGACAAAAATCTTGCTTGCCTTCAGTGAGAACCTCACAATCTTGTTAGATTGGACATCTTGGTGTTCAATTTTTTGATCCTGTTGGAAAGCAACGACATCTGTAATTTTGTCTCACGTTTTCACCTGCAGAACAGTTAGGTACCAGGTTCTAATGTTTCCTTTGAGGAAGGAGGTTGAAGGGGCTTCTGGTCAGTTACTTTATACGTAGTCAATTGACCTTTCAAAGACAAATGCAAAATGCTACTAATTAATACCAGGGTGGAATATCTTCCGTGAGATTCCTCAGAAAAGTAGGCTCCCACAATCAATGGCACAGCCAGAGCTAACTATGCCTCAGTCTTGCTTACAAGACAAAGAAATCAGGTGCATAAGAAACACAGTTGAGCTGCCAACCAAGACAGACAGCCCTGCTCAGTTACTGAGCTGGGCATGCGTGCACAACAAATGTGATGTGCACATAAGAAACAAGTGTCATAGAGAGCTGGCAGAAGAAAACTCTTTTAAGAATCCATTGCTTTGGTTTTGTTACCTAAACCTCTTGCAGTTTGAGAACATACTTACTGACACCATCTACTGATTTTATTTACAGACAGAATCTTCTCTTGATAAAAAGCAGTCGCGTAGTGTGACTATTGCATTTAAAGCAATGGTACAGAACGATCCCAGACATGTAGCTGTCCTCCCTATTTTACTATGCTGCACTAAGATGCCCTCATCCCATAAATCATTGTAAGAAGATCAAAAAACTACATCACATCCCCTTTTTCAAACTGAGTGTTGGGTGGATCCAAATTTAGACAACATCTAAAAGAAACTGGATGCTGCAACTAGCAACTTTCAAGTGGCCACACAGCAAACTCCTCAGACCTGGTTTCAATTCCCTTCTACACGTGGAGATTCAAAGTCTTACATTTTACAAGCAAGGCAGGACCTCCTTCTTTATTTTCACTTCCTGAATTTACTTTTGTTTTGTTAACTTTTCCCCTTGTAAGACTAATGTATCCAAAAGAAATACAGCTGTTACAGACCATTAGAGTAAGGTCCACTGAATATGGATAAAACCATAAACAATCAGATTTTAATTCTAAATCCCATTCTTTGTTGACACATCCTGTTTGCACAAACAGGGAGGTTTTGGTGAACACACAGCACAGCCTTGCATTCCTTTAAACAGGAATTAAATAACACAATATTATGTAAAACACTTAATAATGATCAGATTTGGGGTTTACAGCTGCTGTTAACAGGCAAAACATACATCCTTCTTTGTACTCATGCTTTGTTGCTACATCAGTTTGTTGAAGTTGTTCTGCTTCAGACTAACAGTATTTACATTTGGAACACATGGTTTCCAGTACTCTATCATCAAATACCAGGAAAGGAAAAAAAAAAAGAAAGAAAAAAAAAGAAAACTGCTCTTGACAAAACTCAGCAAATATAAAAAGACTTTTTTAAGGAAAAAAAAAAAAGGTTTCTACTTTCCAGAAAGAATCAAGGAGATATTTTAGAACAGAGACAAAAATTCTCTGTTCAATAAAGGAGGGATTACAGCAGAATACAGAGACATTCAACAGGCAAAATACCATGGCAATAGCAGGGAATAACAGTTTCCAACTGTTGTTTAAAAAGTAGTTTTCTGTGAAGCCCAAAACAACAGGTGATTTTAGCATGTTTTTCAAAATTCATTCATACTCAAAGCCACTGTTGGACTTTTAATATAAAAAAAGATAGTTTTAAAAAATTTCCATTTTGAAACCAACGAAGTTTTAATCAAACTGAAGGTTGCAAGATCTGTAAAGTACCTTAGTGGTGTCTCATGAAGGAGACAATTGTCCATGTTTAAGCATCATTAAAATTATTCTTCAAATTCCTAGAATCCCAACAAGATTTTGGCATGAAAAGAAGTTGATACATCAGAGTGATCTTTAGTTTTGGTCAAGCAACTCGCTTTAGTCAATACTTTTGGAAACCAGAATTGGTCCCAATGGTTTTTGATTTCCTCTTTTTAAAAAAGAAAAAAAAAATCTTCTCAACCACAGACAGTTTGAGCAAACATTGTGGGACCAGGTGAGCAAACCACTAATCTTACCTCTTTAAGGACAGATTCTTGCGGAGCTGAAGTCTATTTCTCACAGGACTATCCAGTGCTGCAGTTCATTCAAGAGTTCAATAAAAGAAAAAAAAATCAGGAAAATTACAATAGCTTTACTAAGACTAAGCAACTTTCTGCAAAGGTCACTGCTTATTGGTTAAAATTGAGATCTATCTCCGTTTCAAGCAACATGAATGAAGGTGTTTACTCACGATGCGGATCTTGCCAGGATGACACCTGCAGATGAGTCAATCTCCCAAACTCCAGGCAGCGACGCACCTTGTAGTACACAACCTTCTGGACCTTAAAAACCTTAATAACCTTAGCTTATGTCTGCAACAGCGAGCAACCTCTCTAAGAGAGCGAGACCATGCAGATACAGCTCAGTCTGAAAGAAAAAAAAAATCCCGAAACAGGAAGAGTAGAATTAGTCACTTTGTGAACCGATGGCTTTGGGGGGGGAAACGAGAAAAGGCTGATCCGGCAATTTTCTTCGCAGCAGCACTGATTGCAAAGGTGGCAGTAGTGGCAATAAATGGCACTAACTTCTCTAAACGGAGCACTCGGGGTCCCTATAAACGTTTTGGGAATCGTGTGTCCCCACCACCACCCTCAGTGGTTATTCAGGGAGTCCGCCCTGCTCCGGAGCCAGTGCCAGCAGGCGGAATAAGCCCTGTCCAGAGCTAGTGGGTTAAATAATGTGGTTTAAACAAGATTAATAGTAATATCCCGGTCCCAGAGGGAAGTGGCGGGAGGCGCTGGCCGCAGCCCCGCGGCGGGAACCTCACCGAGGAGGACGCAGATTTGGGGCCGGGGTCCCGCCGCCCCTCGGCCCGTGTCCGACCGCGTCTCCCCGGCCGCCGCCACCCGCAGACGGCGCCCGCAGCGCAGGGCCGCGAGGGGGGCCGCGGCCGGCGCCCTCCCCGCTCCGCCGCCGCTTCCCGGCCCGGGGGCGGCCCTGCCCGTTCCCCCCGCGCCCTGCCCGGCCCCGGCGCGGCGGGAGGGCTCCCGGGGCCCGGCCGCGCGGGAGCCGCTTCCCGCGCGGTTCTGTGGAGGCGCTGCCCGCCAAGCGCCTTTCCCAGAAGGGCCGGGCCGGGGCGACGAGCGCGCGGCAGCGCTCGCCCCCGCCGCGCCCCCGAAGGGCCGTCCTGGGGGGTGAGGGCTGCCCTGTCCTGGGGGGTAAGGCTATCCTGTGGGGTAAGGGCTGTCCTGTGGGGTAAGGCTGTCCTGTGGGGTAAGGACTGCCCTGTCCTGCGGGGTGAGGGCTGCCCTGTCCTGTGGGGTAAGGCTATCCTGTGGGGTAAGGGCTGTCCTGTGGGGTAAGGGCTGCCCTGTCCTGTGGGGTAAGGGCTATCCTGTGGGGTAAGGGGTGTCCTGTGGGGTAAGGGCCGTCCTGCGGGGTGAGGGCTGCCCTGTCCTGGGGGGTAAGGCTGTCCTGTGGGGTAAGGGCTGTCCTGTGGGGTAAGGGCTATCCTGTCCTGCGGGATAAGGGCTGCCCTGTCCTGTGGGGTGAGGCTATCCTGTGGGGTAAGGGGTGTCCTGTGGGGTAAGGGCTGTCCTGTGGGGTAAGGGCCGTCCTGCGGGGTGAGGGCTGCCCTGTCCTGTGGGGTAAGGGCTGTCCTGTGGGGTAAGGGCTGCCCTGTCCTGTGGGGTGAGGGCTGTCCTCGGACGGTGACGAGAACAAGAGAAAAGGGAGGAAAAAAAAAGGGGGGTGGGAGGGGGCGGGGGCGGTGGGAGAAAAGAGTAAAGGAGAAAAAAAAAGGGGGGGGAATAAAGGAGGAATAAAAAAGATAAAACAAAGGAAGACAAAAGAGAAAAGAGTAAAACGAAAAGAGAAAAAAAGAGAAAAGAAAGGAGAAACGAAGGAAGGAAAGAGAAAAGAAAGGAGGGAAAATGAGAAAAGGAAATAAAAAGGAAAAGAGGAAAGGAAAGGAAAGGAAAGGAAAGGAAAGGAAAGGAAAGGAAAGGAAAGGAAAGGAAAGGAAAGGAAAGGAAAGGAAAGGAAAGGAAAGGAAAGGAAAGGAAAGGAAAGGAAAGGAAAGGAAAGGAAAGGAAAGGAAAGGATAGGATGAGAGAAAAGAAAAATACCTTATCCTCCAGCCCTCACAAACTGTGAGCAGCAGGAAGAGAGAAAAGGCAAAATGTGTCAGTTCTACAAAAAAAAAAAAAAAAAAAAAAATCTACTGGTGCCTGTGTTCTGATTTCATTGTCTTTTATGTTGCCAGTGTCCCCTTGGCAGGGCAGGGGGGTGGAGTAATGCAAGCCTTCAAGGCACAAAACATGTAAAAAATCTTTTACCGTGAAAGCAGTGCACCACCCCAAAACAAGTCACATGAGTTCACCCCAAAACAAGCCCTCATGCCGCCAGCTTAGTATGCCTTTTCTGCCAATGGTTGGAGCTGCCTGAAGTTCCCTGATTAGGGTCTCTGACCACTGTGTTCCCTGCTAAGCAGCAATCCTCAGCCAGTGAATGTGTGCCCCTGCTTAGTTCACACAAGCAGTTTATTCTAAATGTACTGCAAAAAGATTTCATTGTGCTTCTAGAGGAAGATACTTTGATGCTTTGATTTTTATTCCCTCAGAATTTCTTTTGTTTCGATATTATCCTTTTTATCTTCAGAAGTCAATCTCTTGACACTAACCTTTAGTATTATCATTATTGTTGTTGATATTAATTATTATTACACCCAGAACACAGGGGTACCCTGAAGTTCCCTATAGCAGGAGGTCATTCAGAGATAAGACATGCAATTTATGCTAAAAAAGGAGACATCATGTAGACCTGGCATTTTTTGCATATTTTACTGCTGAGGTAAAAAATCCCTGAAAATCTTTACTGCCTCTCCACATTTGGCTTCTTCGTCACAGATTGAAATAAGATGTATATAAAGGCAATCAGATCCTTACCTAATGCAAATAAGCACAACTTTAGGAAAGTCAGATGCAAAACTGACCACTACGACTACTTCAAAGGTGTGTGCATTTTGCAGTGCTACCTTGCCCCGCACATGTATGATTCAGTACAAGATTTTAAAACTTAATAATAACTTTAAGCCTTTATATCATGAAGTTAATAATGATTTTACAGGAAAGTTGAAAAATAATCTACAGCCAAGAAATAAATTGGAGCAAAATGTTATCAGCTTTTTACTTTGACAGACTGTCTCAATAGTAATAGCCTGGAAATATCCATTTTGTTTTATTCACACTTTTACAACAGTATTTTCCATGAGCTGTTCTCACATGCATTTGCTTTCATATCCTTTTGAAATACTCTCAAGTTTATGAACTTTCACCTGTGCTATAGAAAGCACGGTGATAAATTAGTGCTTTCAGCTAATGCCATAGCTAGCTAGCTAATAGCATAGCTAGCTAGGTACATAAAGGAATGTAGAAAGAGAGGGATGTTCACAGTTTTAAGTCCTCAGATGAACCCAATTTTTAATAGTGAAGAAATACACAAGTAATAAAGAAGTAACTAGACTGTGAAAATAACCGCAGAGCAGGGCAGCAGCCTGTTCTGATCATGATGCAAATGGAAATTCACAGCAATATTGGAAAACGAGTATTTCTCTGAGTTATGACTGCCTAAACACTAGAGAAAACCAGTTACTTATCACAGTCTTTCCTTTCCATCCAACACGCTCTACGCTGAGCTAACTGAAAATCTAAACTGTGAAACTATTTCCGTCACAAATAGGAACCCAACATCCAACTCTCACAACCATGTGCTAAGACTGTTCTTCACTTCTAACTGGTAACCTGTAACTGGTAATTTTGTTAATCTGCTTTTACTACATTTTTGTACCTGTCAAATTAACTCTTGGTAGGTGCTATGTTGCATTCATACTTTTCCAGCATTATCTGTCCCTGATGTCCAAAAGCATGTTGCACACTCATCACACATCTATAAAAGCCTTGTGTGATCTTCAGAAGTTTTGGAATCTGCAGGTTTTTCAAACTTTCCTCACACTGCATAATCAGAGAATAATTTAGGTTGGAAGGGAGCTCTGGAGGTCATTAAGTCCAACCTCTTTCTCAGGGCCAGTCTTGAACTGCCGAGTCTTGACTAACTCCAAGAGTGGAGATTCCGTTCTCTGTAGACCAGTCCCACTATTTGACTATGTTTATGGTTAAAAAAATTCTAGTATCTAATTGATTTAACTATGTTCCATGTTGTGCCTGTTGCTTGTTTTGTCTCGTCACTGTATTTCAGTGAGAAGAGTCTGGGTTCGTCTTCTCTATAACTTTCCATGACATTCTTGTAAACAGATGCATCTTCTCCCTGTATGTTCTTTTCTCCAGCCCATCAGGACAGTCTTCACTAGACTCATTCCAGTGAGTCAATGACTTGCTTGCATCACGGGATGCAAAATTTGACATCGTCCTCTGGAGCTTACAAATGCTGAATACAGGTGAATAGTTGCTTTCCTCAAGTCGCTGGGTGACACCCTTGCCAATAAAACCAGAATGTGGTTGGTTGCCTTTGTCATGAAGGCAAACTGCTAGCTCAGGTACAGCTTGTTGTCCACCAGGATTCCCAGTCTTTTTCCACAAAACTACCCTCTGCTAGGTTGGCCTCCAGTTTACTTTGTTGAAATGGAGTTGTTCCAGGTTCAGGACATTGCAGTGTGCCTTCGCTGAACCTTCTGTGCCTCTGTCAGCCCGTTTCTCCAGCCTATGGTTGTTGTTCTAAACAGCAGCCTTAAGCCCAGTGTGTCAACCATCCTTCCCAATCCAATATTGTTTTCAAATCTGCTTGGTGCTCCTCATCCCACAGCCAAGATCATTAATAAGGAAATCAAGCAATACCAGTGCCAGGATAAGTACCCGATGGACACCATTGATGTTTGCTGGGCTGTTTGTTGGGCTTTGTATGCCAATTACAATCTGCCAATCCATCATTGATGTTTGGTGCAGCCAGTCCACTTTTACCTTAACCTACTTTTCCTGCCCATATCTCACCAATTTGTATATAAGGATACTGTGGATATTGCAGGAGACTATGTCAGAGGCCTTGCTAACTTCAAGATATGCAGCATCCAGTGCTCTCCCATTGTCCACAGCACGGTTGGTCACTGTGCACATGATTTGTTCCTTAAAAAAAACATGCTGGCTGTTCCCAGTCACCTTCTTGTGATTCATATGCTTGGAAATGGCTTCCATAATGATTTGCTTCATATCCTTCAAGGTACTAAGATCCACAAATAGTAGGAACATTTTTAAAGAATAAATTAGAAGGAAATAGATTATAACTTTAGTAAGAAATTGGCATGTAATTCAAGCTTTAAAGCACGAAAGCTCATAAACCACAAAAGTATAGACCACTCATATATGCTCAAATTCCTATCACAGCCTCTGTAATTTTTCAACCCCTCAAAAAGTCAGGAACATACAGTTGTACGTGTATAACTTTTCTATAACACATGTTATCAATTTTGTGTATTATCTTCCAAACAAACTTGGCCAAGCCTGTAAGATGTTGATGTTACATGCACTATACATAATAGCTTTCCTCAAAAAGAGTCTTTCTACTGGTCAATCTCTTGGTGCTCACGAATGTGAATAAAAGGAAACGGTTCTGTGGTAGCAAACAGAATTGGTGCAGTGTAGGCAAAAGTCTCCCCGGAGGAAGAGAGGCTGGCCTGTTTTTGTAATAGCAAGCGAAAACGTGAGGGGTTAGGACAGAAGGATATAGGGCTTTGAAGGATTAGATTGCTGCTATTTCAACTGAGATATAGATACATGAATGAGAGGGGTGCTCTTGCACCGTGTGTGGCAGGAGCAACAGCCAGGCTGACTTTTCAGGGCTGTGATTTAGATGAAGAAGCAACCTCAGATCTGAGCAATATTTCTTATGGCCAAACCATGTTCACATGAAAGGCTGGTTTATATTAAATATATAGCATATTCTATTTGCTATGGGAAGTGCAGCTATCATACTTCATATTAGCAGGAGCTAATTTTAGTTCCACTGAAACTACCGGTAGTTTCACCACTGACGTCAACCAGCCTGCAAAGTCAATGCTCGTTCCTGTCTTTTTTTTGTCTTTTTGTCCTGTTGTTTTTTTTTTCTTTATTGTCTGCAATGTATCGTATCACTTGTCAGATATGTGGTATTCAGAGATTAAGAACATATAACTAGGGATGTTTAACTCAGTTTGATTGCAGTTACATGGCAGATAGACGCTTCTGCTCCTTCAAAAAAATATATATGGAAGCAGTGATACTTCAAAGCCTTGTCAGTCACCAGGTACCAGTGCCATATTCTGAGATGCCATTAAGAGGGGATGTTGTGTTGGTTTCAGGAGATTACAGCAGGCACATGCTGAGAATTTCACTATGTTGATTGCTATTGCAATTCCCAAAATGATTTATTTTTAGTTGGCCACAATCTCTGGATACCTTGCCATCCACTAGATGGCCCACTGACTCTTCTTAATTAAATTCTGAAAGCAGATCTGCTCTCGGGGCAAAGGGCATATCAGGATAACAGGGATGGCACAAATCAGAAATAAAAGGTCATTAAACACATAAGTGAATAATCTAAATCTGTAACCAAATGACCTTGACTACAAACAATCTTATTCCATTTAATGTTTAAAGCTTAAATATTCAAAGTGAGTCTTTTATCAGTGTTTTAAGGTGGAAAAAGGGATATTTTGCAAAGGGCGATCTCTCCCTTTATGCCGTTGTAATTCCATAAAGGCAGATTCTATGGTATATTTTATATGTATTCAAGACAATATGAAAGGAAAATGGAAATTTTTGTTAAAAACACGTTTTGTATATTTAGATTCATCTTACATTACAATGTTACAAAAGTACACCAGACTGCTTTTTGTGCTTTCACTTTAACACTGTAGTGGTGATAGCTTAAGATAGGCATTAATTTTAGTGCATACCTTGGATTTCCATACCGCAAGGAATATAAAAAGAAGGGGCATCTGCAGCATTTCTCTATCATTATTATAATTGCATACTTACTTTTTCTCTAAAGAAGTTCTTTGCCATTCTAAGAATTTAACCCCTTTTCTTTCTGACAGGGCTCTTCGCTGCTGGTAAATCACCTTAAGAGTTGTTAGATTATAGTCTTAATCTCTTTTTCTTGGCTGGCCATGAAGCCAGTATCATCACAAGAGATATTTAATGGGTCTGTTTTTAACCACCCTAACTACATGCCTGGTTCACAAAAGTCAAGGAAATATCACTTGGTTTTAGAACAACTTGATTCTGTGCTGACCCCTTGCATTTCTGCATTGTATTTTCTCTTCCATTGGTTTTATTGCTTTCCAACCTCAAAATTCATCTCAAATCTATTGTTTCTAAGGTTTCCTGTTATGATCTTTTCTTCATTATAAGTGCTCAGATCTCAACCAGTCTTAAAAATAGCCCTTGTAATGGCCTTGGAAGTGAATGGCTTTTAATGGTTTTGTGAAAAAGTCTTTGTAGTGAAAAGCAACCACTTTTGCACATGTTTTAGTATTAATATTGTTTCTGAGGGAAGTAATGGCACTTCAGGAGCCACCAAAACACAGACCCTGGTTCAACCTGTAATAAACTAATTTTCTTATACTATCGCAAATTCATTCCACGGAGCTACCAAATAGACATTGAAGTTCATGAGGTTCATTGATGGATCTTCAGGGACAGGGCTCAATACTAGGTATGAAGAAACAAAACTAAAATGCAACGTCAATGTTTTATGGCTTTGTTGAAGTGAGTAAAAGACCATGGATGCTTGATAATTTAAAGAATCAATGAAAATCTGTTTGCCATTGATCTTTTAATTTCACATTGAAAAACAAACCTATACATATATATTGCATATCCTTTCTTTCTACTCCTAACAGTAGTACATGAGTCTGTAGATACATACTTAGTAAACACAGAGTATACAAAAAAAGGAATGGACTTGTCTGTTTTGTTAGCCTGCATTGGCAAATTAGATGTTCTGCCTCTAATTTTCAATTTAGCAGGCTTGAAGTTCAAAATCAAGTCTTCTCACACTTTATGAAAATTTCTGTTTTTAGGAAGCTAAAATCATTAATACCCCTAAGGATGTATATAGAATATGCTTTGTACATACACCCATGACCAGGTATAGATTTGGTCTTTGTAACTAAGAATATTAGAAGAATTTGTAGCCAGGCATAAGGTCAAAGCAGAAAACAAAATGTTATCACTCGTTGCTGGAAAATGCAGTCAGTCACTTCTTCAGAAAACCTAAAGGAATGCTAGCAGTGCAAAAATATATATATTAAATTTAAAAAATCTATCTGCATATATAATAACAACAATAAAAATTAAAATACCATTTTTTTCTCTATTTGTTCTACTTATATATTTAGCAGTTTTAAATGTAAAATCACTTTGTAATATTGCAATAGAGTCAAATATATTCTTGTTTATGTGAGATACAACATACATGTAATTTATATATAGTAATATGTATTCATTAGTTTCCTATAAATGTGCACTTAAAAAAGTAATGTACTCATGTCAATTTCTGAAGAGCCCTTTACTAAGCCATTCCCAGTCAGGAAGACTCAGGTTTTGTAATATGACTGTTATTACTGAATCAACAAGAAATAGGTGGTGGTAGAAAGGAACAAAAGCAAAACACTATAATTTCTAGTAGAATAATTTAGAAGACAGTTATCAAATAAAAAGCATTTGATACATAATGCAAACCTGCAAAATATTCAGTTATTCAGAATGAAAACTCTCAGTTATATGTATATACAGAAAGATTGTTTCCCACATAAATTCAGATCATAAATGCTGCACTCAGTCCAGATGATTTGTTTACAGAATTCTGATGCCTCTGACAAACTCTGTTGAGTTCCCCAGAGATGCCTTTTTAGTTTATCTTATCTTTATCCAATTGAAAGATTTAAAAAAAAAAAAAAAGGTGAAAAAAACACAGCCAGACTTCCATACTGCAAAATCCAACATCTACTGAAAGGAAAAGGCGATGTAGGTGCATGGTTTAAGCTAATAATATACCAGATTTTCTTAGACTCACTATTCACTTAGCATTAGCTGAGCATGAAGTCTTGTGTGCCAGGGGCATACGGTACCTCACATGTTTCCAGAACTTTGAATTGGATGACTGTGGGTGTCCTGTTGGCATCTCTTTCCATTTGATGGTACCTTGTTGCTTAATGATATACCTAAGAGATTCCTGAAGCTGCTCATAGTTCCCAATTGCCTCCATTTCCAGAAGGATCACCTTTGTATCATTTTGAATGAGGGCATTGTAAAAAGCAATATGCTGGTCATAAGCAAGATCTTCACAGTGAATCGACTGGAGTGTTAGAATGATGATCAGCCGTCTGCTCTTCTGTATCCTCTTTTCAATTGCACTGGCTATATCTAAAAATGTACAAGAATATGAAGAGACGGTGAAATCTCTTTTATAAACTCTTTTGTGTTCAGGCGTTCTGTTTTTGTTGCTTTTCAACCAGAAACAATCTGTCTCATTTCAATCATCTGATGTAGTTTTTTCACTAGGAAAAAAAAATGAAGACCTCACAGTAATCAAAGTTTAAATTCAGATATTCTCTTTAACTAAAACCTTATTATTTTAACTATAATTGGGAATTGGGATTTATGAACAGATCCTGCAATACTTACTAATGAAAATTAGCCATTTGGGAATGTTTCAGTGACTATAATTTCTAAGAAGAGCCTTATTTACTTGTAGCATCTCCTGAGCTACAGCATCCTAATTTATATGCTAACCTGCATATTGTGTTGGCATCCATCCTGCTGCCTCACCTAGCGCCCCATCAGTGTGCATAGAGCACTCACGAAACAAGTGTCCTAAGTGTTAAATAACTATTCTGCAAGTCTGGAGAGGGCACCTGTGGCATTTATCAGCATGATAAAGAGTGTTTTTCCGTTTGCCCACTGCCGAGTTAGGAAGGGCTAATCAACCACAACTAGGGAGTGATGATGGAGGATTATGCCTGGGGAACTCAAGAGCTGGTAAACCACAAGAGAAACATCTTGAAAATCAACCCTCCAGGGGCTGTTGCTCTTCATGACTTGCCACGATGACTGTGTGAGGTTTGAGGTGCAATCCATTGTGCCCAGAACTGAGAGACCCTAGAACTGAGAGGGTACATTACTTTCCATTGGGGTGTATGATGACTTGTGACGGGGGAAGGATGGGCTGTGCTGCGAGTCTTTCAACTGTAGAATTAATTGTGACCAGTTTTGTGAGTGCAAGAAGTTCATATGGGTTCAAAGAGTAGCAGAAAATGCTATGAAAGAAATACCTATGGAAACTTATTACACACAAAAAATCCAGCCTCTGAAGTCCACAAACTACTGGAAGAATACAGCAGAGGAAACTTGTCTTGTTCTTCTTTTTTTACCAGCTCTTTCCTTAGGGCAACTGTTAGATATAGGATACTTGTCTATGTGCAACAGTGGTCTAATTATTCCTATTCTTCTGTTATTTTCTTACGATTTTTTTGTATTACAGGTACAGCAGCTCTGGCAGTGTTAGACTCTGGCAAAGAACACAATTGGCAGCACAGTGGTGCCATCGCAGGAATAGAGCAGAAGGTGATGATGAAACTCCTGGGTTTACTCAGTAATACTTGTGTTTGGACCTCTTCAAACAATTGTTATACTGCACCAAATACCATTTATCACTATGACCAGAAAAACAAAAGGAATGCAAATTCAAGAATGCAAATGGGAGCCCAGAATATGTGCAGTGATGTTCTGCACTTGGATCGTTCTGCTTAACTTTTTGTATTATTGGGAGAACATACACTTGGATCGTTCTGCTTAACTTTTTGTATTATTGGGAGAACATAAGTTACAAGCTAAAAAAAACTCTGCTCTGGAACTAAGAGTTGTGAACACTTCTCAAAATGATAATTCCATTACCTATCACTCAAACGGAGTTTTCTTGCTTAAAATACATGTAGTCTTGCAGTAAAAAATATGATTCATCAAATGCCATGATACATGCTCAGGAAAGATCACAGTAACAAGGAAGTATTCATTTAAAATACTCCTGATTAGTTCTGCACTTAGCATGTTTTCAATTTAAGGAGAATCAGGTAACCTCAACAGAAGAGCAGAAGATTGACCTTTTGAGAAAAAGCAAGGGATAAACTAGAATCAAGAGAGACAGGTGACTAACTAAGACAAGAAAGTGTATTAACTAAATATCCAATTGTGTGGAAGCAGCGAACTTTTAAGTGCTCCAAGTGACAGGCAGACTCTGGATTTCTCTTTCACTCAAGTGAAAGCATTTTTGGGGAAAATAATGGATAAGGAAAGGCTATGTGGATAGGAGGCTGTGAAAGTAAGTAAGAAGAGAGAAGAAAAGACAGCAGTCTTTTCAGAAGACTGAGATCAGATTGATTAAATCCAGTGAAAGATATTCGCTTTCCAAGGATGAATGGCAGTATGAGTCTTCTCTCTGGCAAACTCCTGATTTAGAGTCACCAATTTATGCACTTGTACAATAAAAACATCTTACTTTTCAGACATTTGTTGGATTTCCTGTTAGTCCAACAGTCTTTACCTCTCTGTATGTCATGCACAGTTTTCTGTGTGATCATACTCCATAAACCATAGCTGAACAGTGATGTCCCAAAACAAATTATTTTCCTGTCCCTAATCACTTGAATGGGTTTTGTAAGCTTTTGTCATTGATAGTTTCATGAGCTAATGTCAGTTCCTTGTTCTTTATTTGGTATACTGGATATGGCCTGGCTCAGCTACCTGTGGAGCCTTTTTTATGTCTTTTGTCTTTTTGGCAGAAGATTTGCCGCTCACCAGAAGAGGAGATCAAGGATTTTATCCCAGCTAAAAGCAGATGAATGATTCCTGGCCCACTGCTGATCTCAGAGTTGTGTAATTGAAAATGTGTCAGGATCAACTTTGTGACTTTATTCTGACAGAGGGAGAACATGCAGTTCTCTGCTAACACACATAACATCAGACCACAACAGGATAAATGGACATGTCAGCTCTGGAGGAAGGCTGAAAGCTTGCCAGCATAAGAGATAATGTAGAGATATCCATACGGGGGAAAAAAAAAACAGATTAACTTTACATATTAAATCTGGTTTGGAATACAAGCAGAATGGAATGAAGAATACAAACTGCCTCCTTGATTAATACTGGAAATTGTGTCAATTGAAAGTAGGTTAGTTCAGTAGCAGAAGTTGAACTTCCTGTAACTTAAACACCCTTGTCAAAGGTTAAAAAACCCTTGGTGATAACAGCAGGATCAGTTTCTCAACTTAGTCTGTGGTTTTCTGCTCTTCAGTTTCTTGTAGACCTGCTCATGCATGCTTTGTTTGTGGCTTTGCCTGGATAATGACTATGCAGGCCCCTACCCAAATATGTATGACCCAAGGAAGTTGTAAATAATGTGTGCTACTACCCTACAGCTTCCTTTCCTTAGATCACCACAAGAATAGCACCATTTTGTTACTTTGCCTGAAAAAAAAAAAAAGTGTAAAGTGTCAACCTCCTATACTCCCAAAGGATAGTAGAATTGTAATTCACTCCAACTTTACTAGTCATTTAGTGCCTAATGCAGTCTGAAACTTGCCTTCTCCAGGGCATATATCTCTCCCATAAATGCATAATTTATATCCACATTCATTTTCTAGAACATCTGGTAGAATTTGGTAAACAAAATTTTCCACAAAGTTAGCTTCACTGGTGTGGCTTTTGGGGTAGATAACATACGCATCATATATCTTCCCATCTGTGAGGTAGAACAAGAAGAAAGTCATGGCATTAACATGGATTAGAGCTGTATATTGCACACAAAGTATTGTCTATTAAAATTGAATAAGAGTACTAATCTGAATAATACATATCATTGGACACATGTTTGGAAAACAGAGACTGTCCATATTTGATGTCTTCTGTGCTCAGTTGTTTGTTAGGTGCATTTGCAAATTTGAGGAAACCAACCTTACTGTTATGAAGGCTGTATCCAACCTATGTAGAGTAAGAATTCAATTGCCCAATGCACATTAGGATGAAGCAGAGATGAAGCTCAGCATTTGTTATTTTAGTAATAACTGTATTTTAATAATAACTGTTTTTAGTAATAACTGTTAACAGTGAAAGACAAGAAGGGAGGGGAGGCGAGGGGAGGCGAAGGGAGGGGAGGCAAGGAGAACCCTTCTGTACAATTCTTACCATCCTTGACTGGGTAGGGTTGAAATATCTTCCGATACAATAGTACAATATCAACTCGGAAAGACTGATAAAGTACCACAGAGACTGATATTATTATTAACAGAACTAGAAATCCTATGATCATGAGGACACTGGGATAATTCCCTGCAAAGAAGAAAAAGAAAGCATTAGCTGTACAGAAGTTAACGTGAGGGCTGCAGCCTCAGCCTCTCACACCCTTCCTTCCAGTATGGCTTTAAGGAGATCACAACAGACAGCAAAACATTTTCCTTCCAAGTTAGTGTAGCCAAAGAGAGACCCGCTGCACCTCTGTTTTCCAGAAGCATCCTAAGCAGAGTGTAACTAATTGTTGCTTGTTTTAAACACAGAAGAAGTATATACTAAAATACCATAGTGGGCAACAGTTTTAAAAGTATTTTGTCACACTGCAGCACTGTCAACTAAACAACAATATATGTGCATCTGTAACACAGCTGAGTATCAAAAATGTAAGTAGCCACATATGGGCAACCAGAGATTTGTGGTATAGATGTACAAAAGGTATAGAGAAGTATGTGCAAATAATAAAATCTGCAAGATAAGAACAAAGCATGCAAAACAAGTAGGAAATCAGAGCAAGCCCTCTTCATAAAAGTAAAACAAACTACTTTGGAGGCAGGTGAGATTCTCCTCCTCCTTTTCTTTTGGGGAGCACAAAATACCCATGAGAATCAGAAAGAGTGGTCACCCACTTCCGTTCTAGCCTCCCTCCTGCAAGAGCTCTTGGATCTGGTCCTCAGAGAGTATCAAGGGCTGCAGCCAACAGTTCTGTGCTATTGTGCTCACAGCCAAATTTGGATAAGGTTGTGATTGACCCTCTTCTGGGAATAGATATTCCAGAAGAATATCTATTCTCCCATAACAGTCCAAATTTCCCCTTATTCTGTAATCCATGTAATTAAGTCCATGTAGATGTGTACATTCTTTACATGACATCTGGTCCTGATACAGTAAGAGATGATGGAAGCTAGAAGCAAGATAATTTCTAACTACCTCCAACCTTATGTTAGAGAGTTCAAAAACTTAAATCCACAGATTGTTAGAGCCACAAAGATGAAGAAGTCATTTTTGTCTTATGTTCTGTCTGTATTAAATTCGTCAGGGTTACAATACTGAACCACTATGAATTCCAGGTAGTCACATTTGAAATTAAAATATCAAAGAATGTATACAGCACTTATACAAGGAGGATGCACTATCCCTTTGAAGGGAAGAGTAATGACAACTCCCACTTAGTAGAAATTTGCTCCAAAGCAAGTAGAAGATACGAATGGCCATTCTTCTCGTTATTAATGTGTGGACTTAGAGCACTTCTGTATACATTTTCTTTTTAACGGCTAAACAAATGTAAGAGATTTCCATTTACAAACCCTCTTCTTTGCCTATTTATTCCTGCCCAGTATGACAATTCATCACCCATTATTTGTAATAATACAACTGCTTTGGGCCTTTTCTGGATTTTCTTGGCCATTTAAAAAAAAATAAACATCATACCATGAGGTGCCTGATGAAGTTTACCTGCACCAGAACTGGGAAGTCTGGGGAAAACAACCCTCCAATAACATTAATTTGAGCAAGCAAACTACCAGTTGCTTTTATAGTGGAGTTTGGCCTGCCTGTAGCAGCAACTATGTCAATGATACCTAGGAAGGAATGCTGCCCCTATGGACTTCTTCAAATTTATGATTTGATCAATTTTCCCCATTAATACATGCACAGATGATATCAGAAAACTCCTCTCACTACCTGTTGAGGATGATCAAAGGAGCGGAGATTGATACTCTGTTCATGAATAGTCTTTAAAAATACATATCTGCTCACACACAATAAATAAATAAAATAAAAAAATGAGAGACTAAAGAAAATAAGTCAGAAAAGAACATCTGAAGGTATCTCTGAAAGGATGCTGAAGAATTGATGTATATATATGCACAACTTAATTGGTTTTGCAGTTGAACACATCCAGAAAGAAAAGGCAGAGAGCTGGATCTGGAATTTCTGTCCAAAAGCATCTGCCAGTGAAGAGTCAAAAAGTTAAATAAGCCCAGTGTTAAACATATGTGTGAGGAAGAACAGAGTTGATGTTATGGGCTGAACTCTATCCGGCATGATGGCAATTTCTGGCATCATACCTAGCAGTGAATTCACAACAGGATTTGTAGTTCTCTAGCCATTTTACACCTGTTTGTGAATGAGAAGTGAGCAACACAAACCCAGGAAGGAACAAGATGATACTTGCAGGTCAGACCCATGTAATGCCAGTGATTTAATCACCTCTAAATGAAGACAGACCACAAGAAGAAGCCAGTGGCAGCTTATATTTTACTTAGAATGGAAGAATTTTGGAGATACTCAAGACAATCCTTGTATTCCCTAGAAGACAAATTAAAGGGATGCTGAAGCAATTTTCCTATCCTGACTCAAGCACCTGGCAAGACTAGCTATTAGAAGAGGAAGAAAAGGGAATCAAAAGTTGTCACAGATTCCTCAGCCTTACAATGAGCAGAGACACCAGCACCACACAAAGAGTTATTCAGAAGATCTCACTGCACATCTTGCAGTAGAGAAGGGATGTGTAATATGTGATGATCATCATTTCTGGGATTAGAAAGGGAAACACAGGACTGAAAGATATGGCAGGAAATGAGGCAGACCATATTTTCTGCGTAGGACTAAAAGACATCAGGAATGTTTTTAAAACATTAAGGAGTCAGGAGACAGCAGAGAATCTCAGGAGAGATAAAGAGCGAGGAAAGATGGGAAATTGTGTAGCAGAATGGTTCTATATTGCCTGGGAAAGATCAAAGACTGTGCAGAGGATGGATGAGAAAGAACTTCCTTAGCATGAGAAGAAGCAGCCTCTTAATGTAGCAGTAGCAGCTCAAAAATGTGGACATAGGCCCTCCCTGATGGGATAAATGAGAGCAAGAAAGTAGTTTTAGAAACTGTCAAAGTTTGTAGCCAAATCCTCATTAAAATTTTGCTATTAAAACAGTGAAATAATTTGTCAGAACTCCCTGTGATCTGACAAAGTGGAAAGACAAATTGTTCCTCATCTGGCTAATACCAAATCACGCCAAATAGAGCTGACTTCATTGCATTGTTTCTGGTAAACTGACATGCTTAGATTATGTCTAAAGAAATAATTAGTTTTTTCAGCAGACACTGAGCAGCATTTATCTCATATTTAAAAAGACAAGTGAAAAGAAACTCTGGGGATAAATACTAGCTTCTTTCCTGTACTTTTCTTCACATACATGTAAATATGTGTATATTTACATAACATATATTCTAAACTGAAAAACTTTTTTTTTCCTGTGAAAAGTTAAGCGGCTTTGCCAGTCACAACCTTTCCTGGCAGTATTAAGGGTATATACATGTTTGCCATGGAGATAAAAACAAAGAGCTGTCATCACCCTTGCCTGTGAAAGAAACTTGTTGTTTTTTTCACTGTTCTGTTTAGCAATTTTAATTTTTATGTGGATTACTATTGTTATCAAAACAAATTATTAATTCATTATAATGATTTTGCTAACAATGAATTAAAGTATTTAATAATAACTCAGAAGTTTTGAATTAATTCCCCGTTTACACTGAAACTTTCTGTGTGATGGGCCAAATCGCTCATTCAGCAAGTTTTTGAAGAGACTGTTTATTGCTGTAGGACTGAAGAGGTTGTAACAGAGAGAAGCTCTGTGTGATCACCTACATTATCTTCACTTTCTCCCTTACCCTGTCATCTGTGCTACTGCACACCACTTAAAGAGTTCACGAAATGCCCCCCTAAATTGCCTGGTTTCTGTATTAGATGGCAGAACATCTATTGATCTTTTTCTGCCTGTCAGAAATATGGCCTACAAATAATCATAATGTAAGCCTTACAGAATGTCTTGAGAAAAATCTAGAGTACAGAGCAAGATTATGTGTAAAAGCCTGTTAACACTGTAGTAAGTAAGTGGCTGATAAAAGGTAGACTGCAGAAAAGACAAAGGAAAAGCCACCGATTTTTTTAAAAATTTGCTTTTTCATTAAAGCAAAACAAGCAAATGAAAAGAACAGTACGCATTTTTATTGCATGTTTACAGGGCGTGAGGCACAAAGAAATCCCTGCAGCATTTTCATTATACTAGGCAGTATCTATACTATACTATATATACTACCTATACTAGTTAGGCTATCCCTGTTTTAGCATCAATATTGCTCAGCTGTGTGAGGAGCAAGCGAAGAAAACTAAAGCAGAGCATAACCATTTCTGAATGTAGCATCGCTTACACCAGCAGCAGTGAGTAGCAGAAGCAGCATCTTGGCAGTAGCAGCAACAAGGGGAAGGGAACAGACATCCACACAAAACAGGCAGCAGCAAAGTGGGTCACACTCAAGAGCTTTCATGAACGTTTACTGATGACCTATGGATAAAAACAAAATAAGATTTGCGTACAGAAGGAATCAGACTTATTGAATTACTTAATAGATACAGAATAGCAAATATATTTATTCCTTCATGTAGTCATTCTTTTGTGTAGTTTTAGAGGGTGGGTCAGTAAATGCAAATCTTACACCCCACCGTTTACTGCCCTTGCCTTTCTTTTTGTTGACAGAAATGACTAGAACCCATTCTTTAATACTGAAACCGAAAGAAAGTCTTCAGTGTGACACCACTATCTGGCACACAGTCAAGCGAGGGAGAGGAGGTAGTCAGATGTGGCAGAAGTTAATCACACCACTTAAATGTTCAACTAAAAAGCAAGTGACGGATGTGGTATGGGAAAGAGGAGGGGAAGGAACATGAAGGAAGGAAAGCAAACTGGCAAACTGGCAGCTGAAACCCTGCTTTTAAAGCTTTTTATTTTCTGTCATTGTTCTGCACTAGAAATTACAGTTTTATTCTTAAAAGAAGGTGAATGTCTGCTTCTCAAGAGGTATTTTTGACAATGTTGACAAAAGGAGAGGTCGGTTCTTTGCCAGGCACTCATTTACAGACGCTCCTTTATAACCCAAGTCCTTTTCCTATAGTAGATTGCATTAAACCAATGTGCTCCAAATTCAGATGCAATGCTCTCAAGGTGCTCTTGCCTTCAAGGCAAGAGAAACTTTCCGCTAAGTGGTATCATCCTAGAAAAAGGATATTCTTACTACAGAGCTAGAACATCATCCTGTTCTTCATAACCTCTCACTAGTATCATCTCAGTAAAGCCCGCTCCCTGGCAGAGGCAACTCCAAGAAATTCTGTGAACTAACGAAACCATAGAAGTTTTGCCTCTAACTTCAGGTCATAGCAGCCTCCTTTTTCCTTTTGTTAATAGAAATAATAACAATAATGTCACACACATAATTTTGACTTTTCGAATTGAGTGTAAAGACTGTAAGAGCATAAAATGAAAAAATCCTGCACTTACATTGAGCCTTCAGTTGTAATGTCACCGTGGCTTTTGTGTGTCCCATTTGATTCACTGCCACACATCTGAAATTTGCCTGAAGATCTTCCTTTTTTATTTCACTAATAAATAAAGTGGTCTCTCTATAATATTCCTTATTATGCCCTTCAAAACTAACAGAAAGAAAGAGCTGTTACTGTTGTCTGTTTAATAGCTGCGCACAGTTTGCACAGAAGAAAGATTATTCCATGTTATATGTACTTACCGAAAAGTTTCTTCACGAAATCTTGAAAAATCTAGTTTTTCTACTGGAATATCATTCACATCCCATGTGACAATATCTATAGGTGGTTTCTTAATCCCAAGGCGGGCCTGACATTTCAGAGACAAAGTGGCACCTGATCAAGATACAGAGACTTGTAAATATTTCATGAAGAAAACAAGTACAACTTTATTTCCCTTACAATGTTTTCTTCTACAAATCTTCACACTACCTTCCACTTTTGCCTTAACAATTTTGACTGATCCTCTGAATTAAAGCTGAAAAAGGGCACAAAGAAGATGCTTAGGAAAAAAGAGTAAAAGAAGGTTTAAACAAATGATTCACTGCAGCAAAAATAATTACAAAAGGAATTATTTATATTTGTGTTAGGTTAGGAAGGCAATATAGACTTCACTTGGTATTGCTTTACCCGCTTAAGTAATTACTCAGAAATAACAAAGGTAAATAGTGGTTTACACAAAAAATGTCGGGGAGGTGACATCATTTAATTTCAGTTTATGTTATTTCAGGTAAGACTGTGCTGCAAAAATAGTTAAAACTTCTCTGCAAAGAGTACTATCAGATAGTTTTAAGGGATTTAATCAAGGCCCTCTTACAGTTCATGGAGGCTGTTGCCCCTTCAACTGAGATGTGATAACTGGCTGGGTAAGTATCCTAGGCTATCACAGTGAAAACAGGATAGGTTGTTTAAATCCCCTTAAATTGCAACTTAAGGCCTTAATAGCTCTTCAAATATATCTAGCTCCATATCGCTGGCCCTGAGGTGATTTAAAACAGGTTGAAATTTTAGTACAGAAACATAGTGATAAATTCTATTATTAAATCTTCTTGAAAATCCTCAAGTTCATTACACTACCAAAAATGTTGTTTTAAAAAATGATTTTAAGTCTGTACTTACCAATATCCACTTCTATTACATCATTTTCTTTTGGAAATAAAATTTGAGGTGAAAGTGATGAGTATTTTACTTTAGAAATTAAGGGGAGAAAGAATGCACATATTAGAAAAATATGAAAATATATTTTATAAAATAATGAATGTATCTGTACTCTTACTCTACTATTACTTTAGCATGTCAAAGTAAAATTACAAACTAACACTACAGCAGTGTTACAGATGTCTTCTGGGAACACCTGATTTTACTCCTGTAAGCAAGCTTTTCTGAGGGTATGTATATGTGGACATACATTTTAATAGTTTTTAGGGTTTTTTCCCTATTTATTTATTTTTTTTACATTTGTTCATAAAAAGAAAGGAAAGATTTTATTTCCCCAGTTCTGTTGCACCAGCTGAGTGGAAAAAAAATACCAAATACAGTTATAGGTTTGTGTATTTTCTCAGTTGTTCTATGTTGTTCTTATGCAAAGCATAAATTTGTTTTTGAAAAGATGTGAAGAAATTCCTTCAGACATTTAAGAAATTACTCGTATCAATGCTATCAGATTCATGCATTATATGAAATGGAGACTCACTATCCTACAACCGCCTGTGTTCACCTTTGTTTCCCCCCATTTCTACAGCCTGACATCTGAGCATGTCCAAGTCCTGGCCTCCATACACTGTCTGCACACATCAGTTCAAAATTGCTTCCCAATACATCAGTCTGCCGTGACATTGAACGTCCCTCATCATAAACTTCTATGGTTTATGGGAACACTATTTTTCCATTGATATATTTACTTTCCCTCTCCAACAATAGCTGATACAAACAAGCCAAATGACATCCAGCCCCTTGACTCGATTTAGGCATTCAATTCTGGGGGATTTTTCCTCATATTGCATTTTTCTCCTTTTCTTGCCCTTTGTACTACCTATCTCATATTTCCCACTCCAGGCACTTTGATGGCTCATTGCTGTTTCCTCCTTAAGCTTTTCTTCCTCAAGGTACCTCTGTGAACCCCATAACCACAGTTCTCAAAAAAAAAGTGTAGGAATATATTTAACACCCTGGCTACAAGGCTGTCAGCAAAGCAATTCTCTTTCCTCATCCTAATTGTTTCTAATTTTCCTTATCTGGATCTAGAGAAAAACAACAGTGTCATAACTATATAACAATGCTAATTTCTTAAGAGGTTGAAGTCCCTCTGGGTCTATGTGGATCTGCGAGCAATAGGAGTTTGCTTGATTTACTTTACTGTCAACACCACAATTCTAAGGACTAATAAGAACTTGAGGAATTTGGTTTGAGGAATTTTGAATCTTACAAAAACTCTGCAATGTACTTGAGGGATCCAACTTAGTTTTAACAAGCTATGTTGCAATCCCTTCTTTCCACATTGATTAAAAAAAAATAGTCAAATTGGCTTTGAAATGAAAAGTGTTCCTGGATATGACAAAGGCTTCTGTGATTTTGGATGACTTTGTGCCAGATAAAAAACAGCAATATTCAATACAATTCAGACAGGAGAATGTCCTTGACTGGTTAGAAATGTTCAGATGAAAGTTCATTCAAATAAACCTGAAGGGTTAGGCAGATGGGTGTCATGTATATCATCAGTTTATTGCAGGGCAGAGGAGGAGGCACTACACTTCCTAACCTAAAGTATAGTAGTCGAACACAAACCTCTTCTACATAGCTCAGAATAATCTGAATGAAAAGGTGCACTGAGACCATGACACAGCAGCAAAACTGGAATGAAGGCTCCTATCATCTAAATCAATATTGTGACCACAAAGCTGTATGCCTTCCCACAGGAAAAAAAAATAAAAAGGCACTCTGATATCAATCTGCAAACAAATCTTATCTATTTTTACAATTAGAAGTAATCTAACTCCTTTTGCATTAATTTGATTTCGGACATATTTTGAAGTCTTGACATTTGACACAATCTGGAAGGGTTGACTGTTGGCATGCTCTACCCCCGACTGCCGTCCAAATACGAGGCCTCCCTGAGGAAACTGCATCCTAGAAGTGACCCCAAGGTCTCAGTCAACTTGGTTGTATTCCAAATAACAAAGCAGAATAATCATTGAGCTCCACTCCATTACTGCCTAGGTATATACCCCACTTCCTAATTGCTTCTTCCTAAGCAGAAAATGTCTCATTCAGGTCAAACCTACCAGCACGTGTTAACCCTTCTGTACAAGAAATGATAGCTGAGCCAGAGGTATTGAATTGTAGGCTATTAGCACATCAGTGATGCAATGAATCAGATCACCAGGTGATCCTCATTAGCTACCTTTCCCCAAAACAAATGGAAAATAGAGCTTTGTGGCACCCCACTAAGAGGACACCTCACTTCAGAACTGAGCACTGTCAGCCAGCCAGCAAAAACACAGTATGTAACCAGAGTAAGCAGAGACTTTTATTAAAAAAAAAAAAAAAAGAATTGAAGTCACATAAGAAGACAGCCCTATCCTACCGCACTTGGATTCTCATTCACAACATTCACATATGAAAAAGTTAATTTAAGATTCATTAGCTTTAAAGAGACAGGAATCTTTACCAAGCTAGAAAATCTCCAACTTACCATTACTTATGAAAATTCTTGTTGCTGATATATTAAAAACATTCCCATTGTGCATATAGGCAAATTGACAAGTATAATATCCATCATCCTCTTTTGTTGGACTATTAATAAAAAGATATTGATCTTTTTCAAAGTATCTCTCTCCTTGTAGAGGTTTGCAATCCTTGAATAGAGAGTTTTCATTATTTGGCTGCATACAGCTACTCACAGCTTTACAATTGCACTATCAGGGTTTTATTTACCTTATACCACTGGACAATAGTAGCATTCTTATAATTGCCAAACGTAGGACAAACAATTCTTCCTTTTCCAGTTTCATTTGGATAACGTATGTCACTTGGGAAACATATTGCTTGCTTGTCTGGATGTACCTGCACACTTATGTGGAACTTCTTTGTGACATTATTTGAACTTTAAAAGCAGAATAAAGATATGTAAATGACCACATATTTATATGGGATATACTGAATATTTGTCACAAATGTGAGTCTTGTTTTATAAACACATGGGTGATTATTCTAGTTCAGTTGCATTTTGATTGTTAGTTACCCTTTATAAAAATAACAATTGCAGAATGAAAGTTACAAAATAGATGAATGATGTTTACATAGATAGAAGAACAAGTAGAATCTATTATTAAGACGTGCAAGTTTTTTTCTACACTTACACATTTCATTTGTCATTGTTCTACTTACTAATGTGTAATACAAGTGTAGTTTCCAGAATCTTCTCTAGAAGTTGGAAGAAACCAAAGGAATCTTTCCAAGGAAAATATTCGTGATCCCTTTTCTTCTGCAGGAATTATTTTGTTAGTCTCTGTGTGATACCAGGTGACTCTCACATATGTCAGTGGGGGACATTTTATAACTAAAGCATCACCTTCCATTGCATCATCTGCAAATTGAACAAAAGATAAAAGATGCCAGATGAATTTAACCCATTAAAAGGCCATTGAAAACAGAAGAGAACTTGGCATTGATATCCCTGGCTGAGATTTCATTCCTTACATTTTATAGTTGTCTAATAGAAAAGCACATTTCAATCCCAGAGGAAGCCATGTATTCGCGCACTATATGCTGTGACTGTCCTGAGTAGCTTGGACCTGTTTGAGTGCAGGGCAACACCATTTTAACTAAAGCCACTTTAAGCCATCAGCAGGTTCAATGGCACAGCCCTGTTGTGGTGGCTGGGCACGTTCCCTGCCCATCAGCTGAGTCAGAGGAGACGCACAGACACTCTGCGTTTCCTTCTGCTAGCTCTGACAAGGGCGCAGTTGCCTTCCCGTAGGGGAATAACAACAAGCAATTAAGGAACAAAAAATGTCTTAAACTACCTTGGCAATTTCCAAAATAAATCTCAAGTCCTCGATAACAAATCACCTCCCCGCTGGGCAAAACTGTATGCTTAAAAATAAAGATCAAACTTTCATTGGCCATTTACAGCAAACTCATTCCCCATCGATGACTTTTTTTTTAAGCAAACATTGGCTTATGAGGCAAGTAATTTGTAAAAATAATAGATATTGTGTAAGACAGAAAAAATAAATAAATTCAAAGCAGACATACAAAAAATCCGATTTTTTTAAATTGGAAAATAGTGATTTGGAGTTGAAATGAATTTACACAAATCTTTATTTCAAGTCCTGCTACTATTCAAAAATGGAATTTAAATATAGGTCTTTCACAATGAAAAGCACTGGCTTTAGTATTGTACTACAAAGTTAACTTACCTTAAATTGGCCTAATGCACATTTATTTCTACAGCATGAAAGAGCTTTAGAGCTGCTTATTAAGTGAAGAAGAAATTTAAGACATTCATTTTTTCTCCTTCAGGTAAAATCTAGTAGAAGAAAGCCTGTAGACAAGATCTCGAAAACAAACACCAAAAAGTGGAAAGTGCTGGGAGTATGACACTAAGTCTTTTTTTACGTCTTTTTTAAGACTCTTTTTTAAGTCTGAGGGTATTTCAACTTTTGAATACTGCAACTGGTCCAGAAAAACTTTAAATACACCATATTGACAGTTCCCAGATATGAACTGGGTGCTGAAAATTGATACTCTTAGGTGAAATTTAAATTAATTTTGGAGAAAAAAAAAAAAAAGGATGAGAAAATCAGCAAGGCTGGAGATTGAGAAAGTTGGTAGAGAAATACAATAAGTCGAGGAACAAGAAAAGAGAATCAAATAAAGAATAATGGGGAAAGTCTCCTGACCAGAAATAACACTTTGAAGTATTATTCTCACTTTTGGGCTGGATAGATATGTAGGTGCACAAGTCAGGTGGTAAGTCTCTCTATCTGCTGAACAGCTGGATTCTGCTCTGGATCTCTTTCTGAAGATCTGTCCTTCCCTACTGGTGTTACATACAGTCTTGTTTCCAAACTCAGATACATGAGTCCTGCAAACATAGTGAATTGCCGCACCGAGAAGGGAAAACATTTGAAATACAGCGTTCTTCAAGAAAACAGTAGAGGAGGAGAGAGAACAGGGAGAAGATGAAAGGCCTCATCTACATTCAAGGATATCAAAAATGTAAATTAGCATTCATATTGAAAAACCGAGAATATGGGGGACTTACGTGATTCTGATGTCATGGAAACCAAGAAGAAAGCAGATAGGAAGATCAACTGAAGACACCACATCCTATTTCTAATCAAAAAGAAAAGCAATGATATCTCAGAGTATATTTTGTCTTTCTCAGTTATGCCATTGCCATGTTACTGATATGCATCTCTTAAGAGATAACTGTCATGTATTGATAAACTGAGTCATATGAGGAGCTCTGTACAGAAGGTGTGTGTGTGTGTGTCCTTATCACTATTTTTGCAGGTTTGAGACTATTGCATCAAGCTATAGCTGATGTTTCTTCAGAATCTCTGTTAGGAGATAATTGAATATGGGGGAAATATTCTGCCCAGCTTGGCCTCAGGCAGAAATCTGGTTTTGTTTGTTTGAAAAGGAAGCCAAATTCTGCTTTGGCATCCTTCTCATAGTGAAGTCTGGGGAAAAATATACCTTGATTTAAAAAACAATTGATCCTGTTTTTGAAAACATATACACTGGCTTTGTATTAAGCCTATATTGAATCACCTGCTTACATGCTCAACACCAGTTTCTTTGCCTCCTCTTGAAGGGGAGGTATCTTCAATGACAGTTTTTCGTAAGAACAGAAAGAGACGGGTGCCACTAGCACCACTAACTTAAAGGAGTGAAGAAATGGACTGAAAAAGTAGGTAAAAAGAATATATATTGCATTCTTTAAAAGAAGTAGGGTTGATACCGTGCCTGACTGATGTGTTTTGTTTGTGTCTAATTGACATACACCAGGGGTAATTTGAACTTGACAGTGTGGCTCAGGCACTCCTCAGAAGAGCCTTTTTTTAAAGAAATGGCTGTGTGTTTGTGGATGCTAGCTTTGACCTCATCTATGTATATCTCAGGAGACTGCAGACACACAATCCAACCACATTAAGCAATTTTAAGCATTGCACTTAAGCATTGTATTGTAAGCACTAACAAAGCTTTCGCCCGAATACTCTCCTGAACTGCAGATTACAGAGCAGTGGGTTCTATTATCATATACAGGGAAGAAGTGGTCCCATGGTGCTACAGCTGGTGCATGAGTGTTTGAGAAAAAAAAATAGAAATGCATTATAATACTTTATCCTGCAGGCAGCAAGCACATAAATAGTAGTGGAAAATAGGCAAGAAAATTGCAAGCAGGGTAAGTACTGTCGTCACACTTACTGCAAGGAATTTTTATTCGGTGCCAAAGCTTTCCAGACTCAACAAACATTGATGGACCTTATCAAAGCCCATGTTTGCGTCAAGTCTGAAATTCAGAATAAACTTGACTTTCAACTTTCAGAAATATAACTGGCTTTATATTGATGTGGAAACTCTCTCCTTTTAGAAAGCCTGATAACAGAGATTTACTCTTTAACTCTTAAAATCGTAACTAGTTTCTGGAGCAACACGCATGCAGTTTTCCATGTATACAATACTTTGCAAAGATAGTGACAAATTACAGAAAATATGAGATTTAGATCAAATGTGTCATCTCAGCATTAATGGCATGGCAAGACTTATGCCATCGCTATAGCAGGAAGCAAGTGACCAGATAAGAGCTCCTAGAATCAAATGGTGTGTGTAGCTGCTCATTTTCCTTGCAGCTGTGCATCACATTACAAGAACCTGCAGGTCACTGATTTATGCAATTTTAAGGAATAGCTCCATATTGTCCTGAGAAAGAATGGGAGATGCAAATGTTCTACACACAGCTGGATTACAGCTCACTATTGAGCTGCTATAAGCAACATTTGATAAATACATTTGTATTTGTATTGATCTTCTCAGTAACAAATCATGATAGAAGTCTTTCTGGCATGCTGAATTGTGTACCTTATTTCCACAATATATGAGATACCTACAGATTCCATATGTATTTCTGTATATATCCAGAGATATATTGAAATTGAAACACCAACATCTAGCTCCATTCTTCCTGAAATCAGATTTTCCTTGACTTTGTTTCACAGCACCTTGCTCTGATAACACACCTGCTCTAAAACAACCCTTCACACCCAGTATTAATTTCTAATCAAGTTACACTTTTGACATTAATTTCTAATCAAGTTACACTTTTGACACTTATTATTATATGTATCCTTATTAGTTCAAATCAGCTTTTGTTAGCCTATGTCCTGCTTGTTTTTTTCTCACAGAAGTGACTTTTCACGCTTCCAGCTCATGAGTTTTCTTATATCTGCCAGATATTTCAGGGTCATTCCCAATAACTCATGGTCTCTGGTTACAGTTTATTGTTGTAACTTTGCTTCTTAGCATTGGCTTAGCAGCAGAAGAGACCTTTTCTTCCTAGAACTGTCTGGCCAGATGAACGGTTTCGCAAGCTGACTTAACTGTTTGGTACCAGCAGATGTTTGTCACGCTGTGCTTGTCCTGAGAGGGGTTGATAACGTGGCTGGGACTGCAGCAGGACACACATAATCGGAACTACCAAGGGTAGGTGAAACCTTTTGAATGGTATTTGTGCAGCTTTCTGAAGTGCTCTTCCATCAGGTATTGGATGTCTATGTTATGCAATATATATATGTATATGTATATTCATATACAAACATAATGTGCAGGACAAGTTGTAATACTTCTTAGAGCTGTTCTGTTAAGCAGCAGATGCTTAAGCAAGATGAAAAAAATGATTGATTTTTAAAGAAAATCATTTTCATAGACTAGATTCAGAGTCTGTCTGAAGTCAGCTTCCTTCTCATTTGATATTTTGTTTGCAAGCATTTATTTTATGTTTGGCCAGAACTGATACAGGGGATACTGGTGATTCATTCATTACAATTGCTACTTCTAGCCCTAGAAATTTAAATTTGATCATTAATAAAAATTTGTAAAAGTGCTTTCTCTGTATTTTAAAGACAGCTTTGTTCAAGAATGGCTGAGACACAAATATTCACCCTCACCAATTCTTCTAATAGGGGGTAAAATAATACAGAAATAAGAATGATATATTTACTCACTGTTTTTGCAGGCTGCTGAATTTAGCTTGTTATTTCTTGAAAAGGTGTATCTTTGAGAGGTCTTATAAATTGCGGGCAACCAACATGCACCAAGGGCATAAATCATTCATACTGCAAGAACAGATTCTCCACAACTAACCTTGATGATTGCTTTAGCAATTTACTCCATTTTTTAAAAGACACTGTGTATAGCCACCAGTTTAAGTAAAGTTCAGATTTCTTGAATGTAATATGTGTAGTATGTGGAGCTATAAATAAAGAGGAACATTTCCTGAGAACAACAATTTGATTCCATTTCCATTTTTCAAGTAAGCAAGCCTCAAACCACCAAATTACCTCAAAAAAGTGAAGCAGAGGTGGCACTTCTAGACAACAAACAGCAAGATAGAGACTTATTCACTAGTGCTTTAGCGAATTTCGTGGCACTGCTCAATGAAAAGCACAATGAAAGCATCCAAGCATCTGTGATACTTGGACCATATGAGAAGAATGTTTCATGTTATGAAACGTGAAGCAAAGGTAGCAAGACCCTTTATGTCCCAGTCAAAGGAAAAAATTCCAGTATCTTGAAATTCTGTGATACAAAGGCCATGATTTATGAACATAATTGTGATTTATGAACATAATTATGAGAAGATGTTTCTTTCAGCTTTTGCAAATTTATTTAGATTTTTAAAAATTATTTATTTTACTAGATTTGTCAAAGATAAATCTACATAACAGGTGTTTGCATCCACAGTATATCCTAAATTTAGATGCCTAATATTCAAGAAGAAGGAAGGAAAAAAAAGACACACTTTCCCTAAATCTATTTTCTCTTGTAATTCACCAGTGTTTTTCTTGTAAATAAATGTAGTTTATGAGATTAATTCTAAATTTCTCTCAGGTAAATAAGCTTCAATCTGGTGATGAAAAAACACTTGATCCAAGTACAGTGCATTTGGCATAATTATCTGCATATGCCAGTTTATAGCCCTAAAGATCCAATTTCAAAGGAAAATGAAAGAACTGGGAACTCCATAGTTATGTTACAGGAGTAGTAATGTATAGGACTGGTCCTTTTGCTTACCCAAATGCAATTACAACATATTTGTGACTTTTTCCAAAATTGTATTTGACAACAAACTGTTTATAGTACTGCTTAGATAAGTGAATATTTATAATGAAAACGCCATACTCTGCATACTAAAAAAAAAAATGAGAATGTTAATATCATTTCTGCTTTTAAAAGCTTAACAGACTCTACAGTATAAAAATGGCATAAAATAACAACAGTGTGAGACATATTTACTAAGGCACAAGTCACTCATTCACCTTCTGGGTGTTATTTTTACTCTTTTAGCAAACCCAAATACACACTCTGACTGGAAATAAAGATGCACATAAGTGAAGTGAAATAAAGTTTCTTATAAAATACTATTTCCAGTAGCATGAGTTATTTTTGGTTAAATGATAATGTTAGAATTCAACCTACCATCTGGAAGATGCAGAAAGCAGATGATTATTTTTGTTTGTTCAGCAGGGTCCTTTGCTCTGCCTTCTGTACAGCAGCAAGTACCAGACGTTATGAGGAACTATTTTTAACTGTCTTCTGCAACTCATATCTGTAGGACCGAGATATATAACGTCATTTTAAGACACCTCCCACTAAACAGAATTTATCTACTGTTAAAAATGCAAACTACTTCGATATCCCTGGGTACCTATCAGAGACACCATCTTGTAGTTCAAATTAATCATCTCTCTTCTATCAGCAGAATACATTTGCCGGTAATCACAAACCACACCATTTTAACATGATTTTATTGCAGCAAGTTTCCTGGCTCTTACTGGCTTCCTCACATCCCTAGAGAGAACAAAGAAGGAAAAGTCTGCTGGCAGAGGGGGCTTTGCTATCAATTTTGATAGAAAACAAGTAACATCTTTGACTGGAACTTGGGATGCAGTGAGAAGTGGAAATACCTAAGAGATGCACAAAGAGATCTGAGCAGGCAGCTGCTCTTGGAGAGTAGCTATAAATATCACGGCAGCAACAGGGAGAGTTTTCAGTGACAGCAACTGCTTTGCTGACATTAAGTGGACAAAAGAAGGCAGCTGAGAAAATGTTTTTTCTGAACTAGGAACTAAATAAAGGGAGGAAAAGGACGCTGAAGGGTAGAGCAGTTTCACAGGAAACCCAGAGGGAACTATGGCAGAATGAGTGGGAGTGAGGAAAATTGCAACAACGATAGAAACAGCCAAGTTGTCCTCACAGGAGCAAGCGCTTGGGAGACAAGCATGGGCCACCAGCACCACTGAACATCAGAAAGACCTAGAGAGTTAATAATATCAGTTATTGTTTCCAGTGTGCCTAGGAATCTGCTGGGATCTGCTGCCATTAACATTGTCAGGTTCAGCATATCAATATGCAAAAATGTAGCAATTTTGCATGTAGGCAAAACTGTATGCAAAAACGTTACCAATGTCACACCCATGCATATCCCAGTTGTTGATATGGCACTTCCTTTGAAGTTACACTTTCCAAATGACACAGAGATTGCAAAAGAGCTAAAAAATGCAGCACTGAAATCCCATCATGCTTCAGTCAACCATCTAGGGTCCTCTTCAAGTACTAGCTTGAAAAACTCACAAACAACCCCATGCCCAGGTCCATGCAGTTTTCATCAGCAGAAAGGCCTTCCTTATCTCCTGACATGATTTTCTAGAAACTTGAGCAGAAAGTCTGGAGTAAACCATCCTTGCTCAGTGGTAGATTCAGCTTGCTTTCACTGCAGCATGTGAGGTCACTCTAGGGAAGATTTGAATACATCCACATGAAGGATATAGAAGCTGGGTATAGAATGAGATCTTTCACCACAAAATCTCCTCAAAGTTAGATTGGAAATGGTCTCTGTGGTGCTCCAGACTTTGAAAGAGCCCTCCTGAGTCTGTTTCCCTTGCCCATACTGTTCCCAACTTACTGCCTGCAGGAAACTAAGCTACTGGCTATGAGACATAGTTGCCAGCTTACCCTGAAGAGAAGCCATCCTGTAGCTTTCACACACAAATATATATATATATATATATATATGTATATGTATATGTATATGTATATATGTATAATCTGAGATGATTTTTTTGTTAATTATTGCCTAGCTTCTACCCATTTAATATTTTAAAGATGGCAAGAAACTTATTTGAAGAGTTAGATGCATCATACCTCCTTGCCCATCGTCTCCATGCAGAGCGTTCCACTGAGCAAGAGACTCATCTCTCCTTCAAGCAAATAGGTCAACAAGCAACAGCATTAGTAAGAAACAGGGGAGATTTGAGCCAGATAACAGGAAAAAAACTTTTAACAGGAAAGGTCATGAAGCACTGGAATAGCTTGCTGGGAATCTAGTGGAGCCACCACCATTGGAGGGCCTTAAAAAAAGGTATCGAGCTGCAGTTGTTAGCCCCTGGCACTAGGATTCAATGAGATTTCAGCAGTCTTTCACCCAATGCCTGGTTTTAATGTAGCACAGTTCTATGAACTTGGCTCAGCTGTGCTGATAAAATTGCTCCTGAGCTGTGAAAAAATATGTAAGTTAAAACATTGCTAGATAAGAAAAGTGAAAATACTGATAGAATTCAGTTATTTAGAAAGTAATAGCTAGGAGTTCAAGCATTCAAGAGAAAAAATGTTGACACGGAGAGAGACAAATGCTAGTGATAAAGGACATAAATCTGAAAACCTCACTTCAGCGACATCAAGATTCAATGCCCTCCAAGAAAGAGTGAAAAACAACCTGTCCCTACCTGACTGACCAGCAGAGACCTTTCGGATACCTCTTTAAGGTGGTAAGCTTGTTATGCTTAGCCTAACATCATGTTAGTCCTGGTTACCTAATATCTCTATTAGTCAACAGATAATTTCTGTATGTTTTCAAGCTTGTACATGAAAGCTGCTTACAGGATCCAGAGGAGACTCCTACCATGCCCAAACCAAACGTTGGTCTGGATGACTAACAGACCACAGTACTACACCACCCCAACGTTCCACTCAACAGTAGGTGAGGACATACAAGGACAGAAATTATTAATGAGATATTAAAGTTAAAAAGACATTAGTATTTTCATCATAACTGTCTCCCTTTTTCATCCCACCAGGTCACAGCTATTATGTTCCTCACCAGGCGTTCAGCTGCGACTTTGGCTTAATTGCCAGGTGGTGAATCAAAGCTAAGAAGATAGAAAATGGCGATGAGAGTTTCTTGGAGGAAACAACTGGGCAGTGTACAAATATTTATATTTGTTCTTTTTAATGTGGCCGACATGTACTTGCCTTTGGGTTGTGCATTCATAGTTGGGGAAATTATTTGATTACCAGTAGTTACCAAACAAGGTATGGTATTGTATCCTCAGGACAAGCCCAGTATTTTTCAGGTAAAGAGCCTTACCAAAGTCTTTGTATCTCAAAATCAGGTTGCCTTTCTATGAAGTCCATAGTTTCTCTGCACCACGCCTTGCCTGAAAGGGAAGGCAGCTATCCCACAAGGACTGAATACAACAGAGCCAAAATGAAAACAGCAGTTCTGAATGTCATGGGCTGCCTGTGGGATTCCCATGGAGAAACCACAGTGGAAATGGAGAGAGGATCTGTACAATACATCTGTTGCTCTTATGGAAAAAAGATACTCCTCTGAGCCCTCAGGATCTTCTCCTTCCACAGGTGACCTTGATAAGCTCTCTTGAATGACAGTCTTCAGTGAAAGTGCGTCTGAGTAGATCCAGTTCACAGAAAGGATATGTCTGCATGAATCTCCCAAGTTTTAAATTAAAGACCACTAGATCCAAGAGGCTGTTGTTTTGTGCAACAGTACATTTTTCAGAAATTCTAGACATACAGCAAATCATACCCTAAGAGTGCTTAGCAAGCTAACTCTTCTGTGTAGTACTCAACTCTAGTTCCTATTACTCTGGGAAAGGAAAAATATTCAGTACAACATTGCTGTTCACATCTGACCTTTTCTGTAAGAAAGTTTTCCTACACTGTTTCTTAGAAAGAAACTTCTACAAATACATGGTATTCTGGAAATCATACTTCAACTATTAAAGATAGTTCTTATTAATTGTGGGACTAACACAAATTATCATTCTCTGGAAAGTCATCGAAGCTAATTTGTTGAAGAAGGATATTGTTTATAATAGCATCTTACTAAATAGTCTTGTTTGTTCCTTAATGTGCATGAATTACTGGAAGTGAATATCATACTGATAAAAGAGTGTCATAATGTACTGTCAGAATGCAGGAACAGAACATTAATGAAAACAATATTTATATTCTAAGTAATATTTCTATTCAATAAAATGTCATATTTTCTCTGTGTGTTACTAATTGAGTTTTTAGAAGAATATATTTTTTCAGAATTAGCTCACCTTATTTACCACCAGAACTGCTGGCAACTTTGAGTCTGCATGCCCTGGAAATTTTAGATATTTTCAAAAGAAAAGCAAAGTTTTCTCGTGAATACTAGAACTTTTTTTGTTAAAAAGAATCATCAGACAACTTATTTTTTTCTAGAGGAAAACCAAACCAAAACAAAACAAAATAGAACATTCATTTTTTTATATAATTGATTAACTGGAGCAGCCAAATGCCCAGACTGCAAGCAGGCCCCTGCTAGAGTGCAGAAATCTAACAGTCCTTAGAACACCTTTCAGGACAGACTGACCAATCAAACCAAATCATTTTCTGACGTGGACTCCTAATAGTTGTTTATAGGGAAATTAGAATAGAGTATATGTCAGGAACTTACCTGTTTATTGTAGTGTACGTTTCCACTTTTGTCACTACAAGAAATATTGGGAATGTAGGCTGTTGCCTAACTCTGTAAGCTGTAAAAGGAGCAAACGACACGCAGAGTCCCTTTAAGCACACATTTCCTGAGAACTTCAGGCTCATGTCTTTCACCATAAAAACATAAACTCAACACAATTTTCCTTTTTTTCCCCTCATTAACCTCTGTAAGCTCATTCTTACAGCTTTCTACTCAGCTTTCCCAAGTCGTCTTGGGAGACATGACCTTCCAGGAACAAAGGTTCTTCTCCTATCAATCTAAAATAAGATATCTGCTCTTTTTCATGGTCACCATGCCAGTTCTTCTTGCATAAGACAGTTTTAGCTTATCAACTATTCACCACTCTTCACCAAACTCTTAATTTCTATAGGATTCTACCATGGAAAACAATCTACACACAACTGTGGCCTGTAACTATCCCCAGGAGGTCTTCACCAGGCCTGCTTCACAGATTTGGGAGGTCTCTGTGTATGATAATTTGCTAGATACTTAAAAGCAGCAGTTGCTTTTAAGATACAAGAGAAGCCATATCCCATCTGCTTTCACTGTGTAGGCTGTGCAATACAAGAAATCCACGACTATGCAGGAAGTCTGTCAATTCAATACTAAATGATGGAGTCCTTTTACTTTGGCTAAACACTGGTCAAAAGCATATTATTTTTTAAAAAAGTTATTGACATTGGGTCCACAGACCTGATCTGGAAGCCTGCTCTCAGAGACAGCATAAGCTGGGCACAAGCTTCCTTAGAGATGATTAACAGGCAGTTAATCACTGCCTACACTAGAAACCTGAGTCCTCAGCATGAACTCAGCCAGAAATGGAAGTCATCCAATGAGTGTTTACCAGAAAATATTTAGTCAGAAATATTGACCCCATTTCCACGGCCAACAGAAGAGTTTGCAAGGTTTCCCAATAGACTTTTTGAGGAAGCCTGTGAGAGCTCTAAGTTTCAGGCACCTTGGTCAGGCAGACCGTCCAGCTCACAGGGGTCTGATGGCTTTCAGAATCCACCACCCAGAGGCCAATCAACCACACAACTGCTCCTGGGCTTTGAGTTCTAAAGCTGATAGCCTGTGGAGGCAAATTTACCTCCGTTTCCCACATTAGTAGTATGCAGTGAAGTGCATGTCTGTGTTGTGTCATGTGAACAGGTACATCTGCCTCTCCTTCCCACATCACGGCCTCACCCCACTCCAGAGACTGAGCCATGCTAATTCACCCTGGTTCCCAGACCTGCCAATTCAACGGGATTCAAATGTTGGAAGCTTCACAAATCCTGTGAAACTAATCAAAAACAAAACCCCAGTTTGCCTGTCAGCTATGTAGCAGCATGAATGCATTTTGCACAAAGAACAAAACCTTCTAAACAGCATGAGGTGAGATATCATCTACTGGTTTTGAGCAATACTGTTAGACATTTATCTGCACAAAACATAGTTCTTATCAAAATAATCTTACCTAAACATACTGAGTGATGAGCTTCCACTCCTGGAAAGTTCCATTCTCTACTTCCTTGGAAAAAACATCTACTTTCCCAGAAAAAAAACAATTTGGACTCATTTTGGCTTTTCCCTGAGCACAACCTGATGTTCAGCAGCTGTCAAGAGAGCAAATAGATTGTTAGAAGTTATTAGCAAAAGCATAGAGAACAAAACAGGAAATGTTATGCTGTAATGTATCCTTATCTCAAACAGAGGATGGCATTCTGGTCGCCAGTGTCAAAAAGGATATTACAGCATAAAAAAAGGTTCATGAAAAGAGCAGAAAGGATATCAGAGGTACGACATAGCTGCTCTGCGAGGATAAATCAAAGTGACTGGCACTTTCCAGCCAGGAAGAGAAAGGACTTCTAGTATTAGGAAAAATTACACAGGGAATGATTTTTCAGTGCTTCTCATGATAAAAGAAATAGAAAAATTATCAGGCATATGATTATGCAAAGAACACCACTCTTTTGGCGAGGAAAGAGGAAGCAGCAGAGACCTCTGAAAAGCAAGGCTACACCCCAAAATAGAGTATGGCACAAATAAACCTAAACTAATGGAGAGATAAGCCAATGAGCCCCTGTAAATACGGCATCACACAGATTTCAAAGGCCGGGCACAGGAATGGTCAAGGTAGCAGGCACCATGTCCCACTTACTAAATTTTTATTTTGAGAGGACCTATAAGGTTGGGCACAGTATAGGCAGGCTGTGTGCAAGTTTTCATCTACCCAGAAGGATGTTACTTCATTGCCCCAGGGTGAGCAAGGCCCAGAGCAACTCTCCCTACTTCTCTCTCTTTCCCCTAGGCCCAGGCTTCCTGGAGGAGACAAGCTGTCATCTGCCAAAGCAATTGTGCCAGGAGCGCTGGTGTATTACAGAGCTGTAGATATACCATGTTGTCCATACCTCTCAGTAGAGTGCAGTGATAATATGTCCTAGCTCCCTGAAAGCAGAAACAGAACTAGAAACCAGAGCAGCATTAGCACATCATCCCAATAAACCAGTAAGAACTACTTCTAGTCCAAAGATTGGTAGTAATACAGGGGGATCTAGAGCATGATGTAGACACGGATTTGGTGGGAGAATGTAAGCAGTACATGCAGCAAAAAAATATCCAAGTACACTACCTATATTAACATGAAGGTATGATAGCAATCTTTTATCTGCTTAGAGTAATGACAAACCCTGTGTAGATAAACTCGGAGTGTTGTATTACTTCAAATGTATGTATATGCATTTGTTGCTATTTTTTTCAACCACCAAGGAACGAAACATGAATGAAAGCCCTAAATTTCCACAGCTTGGGTGCATGAGGCAGGTTTAATGGCTGAAGACAATAACTGATTCCACAATAGCAAATTTCCATTCTTTGTGTCTCAGAAATAGAGAAATGCAGACAATGTGCACTGAATTAGTGGATTATGAGAAAGGAGCTCTGATTAAATTGATGGATTTTGAGCTCCAGGAATAAATACACGCTGACAAGTTTTTGCCTTCTAAGAAAAGAAATCTCTTATTTCAAGAGATGTTTTTGTGCTCTGAATCCCAGTTTCACTGAAGAGTGAAAATGGCTTTGCAGCACACTCTCATCTCTGTTATTTCTTGCAGACCAGTCAAGCACCACAGCATTGAGTTGGACTCAAATCCCACCTCAGTACCCACTTCTCTCACCATCTAGATATTGGGTTCGATACTGGCTGTTCAGCTCAGGAGCATGTCATCTACACTCCTGGAGTCAGACACTTACATTACAGGCATAGCATCACAGACCATCACAGCACTTCTTTATGGACTGGGATCTCAGTTCTGTGTGAGTGCTATCCTATACTTAAATTGCCATTGAAATGCAAAGCAAATATTTCACAGAGGAAAGGCCTGCACTACAGAGAACGTCTTGTCTGGGCCACTGCTGCACTGGGCCATTTGCATTAAAGTCAAGAATTTGGAGAAGCATATGCATACAAAATCAGAGACTTTGGGAATTTCTGGGACCCTCCCTTCCTGAGAAAAATTACCTCTCAATATCAAAGACAAATTATGTTCCATCACCTTAATCTTTCTGAAAAAAATAATCAAAACAAGTTAGCCTGAAAGAGGGAAAATTCAAACTTGTACTATTTGATTACCTGCTCTGCATGCACATATTGGTACCTACCAGTTGATGTAAATGTTCCTAATGCAGAAGTATTAATAATTAATAAAAACAACAATAATACTAAATATTTATTTTAAAATGTACACAGAGACTGACGAATTACAGCATGCCAGCCCTCCCATATTCTTACCTTCCATGGTGTCAGTGTAGGTCATGTAATGGACTCCAAGCAAGGGCCAGCAACCCTGCACAACTCATTCAGGTAAATATATGTAAGTGGTTGCACCTGCCTGTGCCTAAGTTATTGTTCAGCTAAAAATGACCTTGAGCGTTCTCTATATTGCCCGACACTCTCAAGTGACAGGATGTACGTTGACTGTGTAACACACTAACCATAGACTAGACCACTACCTGAGCCAGGAAGGGTCCCTGGTCAACTCTGTATTACCTCAACAGCCTTAGGACAGACAAGCCCACACTGCCAGGTGTGTGATCTGGCACATGGGATATTCTCCTCTGCTGTTCCCAAAGGCCATTTCAACACCAGACAACAAAGACATGGCCAAAAGTTACTTATCATTCAGACTCCAGCTGTCATGTATTATAGCTAAATATTGCCTGATGTGATTTAGACAGTAAGAGTGATGCACGCCATAAGCAAAAAGCCAGGACATTCAGTACCCCACACGGTGTCCCAGAACTCATTCTGCATCTCCTCTATGTTTAAAATAGGTACCCTACACATTCTAGAAAAGACAAGGATTTATCTCCCATGAAAATTGATTACAGCTCAGAGCAAGAATGATCCACAATATTCAAACAAGTTTTCTAGTGAAAACATTTTCTTAGAAACTGGAATATCAACTTCTAAGGTCTCCAGAGCCTCTTGCATCACCAGAACTCTCCACACTGCCAGCTAAAACTGGAATGCTGTGTTTTGGCGAATGCAAACCATGAGAACACAGATAAGAGTGAATTTCATTCTCGTCAATACAGATAATAGAATGCTACTAGGAAGTGTGCATTCTGAGGCTCTGACTCCTCTTCCATGGGTCTGGCTCGCTCATATTTACTTTCCACTAGCAGACTTGCACTGCCAAGTACAAAACTGCCCATTGTAGAAGCAGTTTTCTAGGTGTAAAGCACTCCAAAAGGAATTTAGACAGTTCATTCCCTTTCAGGGCATCAATTTGCTGCCGACTGTTCCAGCTACAAGGCGAGTATGAAAATATAGAACTGGAGACAGAAGTACTTGACAATTGGGCATTCGTAGTTTTATATGTCAGAGCTATCCTTGCTCCATTAGTATCCATTCTCAGAAGACAGATAGCTACCTGGCTTACAAACCAGGGTGATTACGTGGGAGTTAGCATTTCCTACCAGTTCCCTATACAATCAACAACAGCAAGGGTCAACAGCAGCCAATTTAGGTCTTTGCTTTGTGCCACCGGTTAGGTAAGAGTATTAGACTCTTACTTTAAGACTGAAACTCTGCTTCTTCCCTTTCCCTTTGGTGTGTGTCCATTTGTTGTAAGTCCAGGGAAAGACAAGATCCATAGCCATACACACTTCTAACCCTGCAGTGAGCTTCTATTCAGCTTTCAGGGATCCCAATTCTTGCCAGCAAAATACAAGCCAGCAAAATACACAAGCACAATAGCATCCACACATTTAAAAATGCTAAAGGCGACATGCAGATGACCACATCTGGATCTGGCTCTTACTGTCTAGTTCTATCTATATTTTAAAAATAATGATCTAGTAGGACTATGAGTGCTTCCACTCTATTAAAATATGAAAGAGATGTATATTAGAACTAGAAATAGTTCTACATTCATGTAAATTAGTTTATCCTAATTTGCTCAGATAGATAACCAAACATCTTCTGAATGACAGCAGTTGTATGGAGAGCTCTCTCCACAACCTTTCTTCCCTCTGCCATTTCAAATCTTATCTACATAGCAGAGTCAGCATAACGATTCTATCAGATCCGTTTACCGCCTCAGTAAAACCTCAGGTATCAGATCTGACCTTTGGATAGCAGCAAAGTTTGAATTCTAAGTGATTAGCAGAAATGACAGTCTATCATACAAAATAAAACCAGAAAATTGGGCTAATCTCTCTTCACATCACTAGCAAAGTGGTCCATTTTCTATGTGAATTCATATGTCAGGGGATGGAAAGAGACAGCATAAAAGTAGCCACATGTAGAGCAGTAATTCTGTAGTTCATAAGCAAATGAAAGAAACATGTCTTAAAAGCAAGTGCTCTACTCCAAGAGCTGGGAGATGCCAAAGTCTTTAAATAACTATTCTCATTAAAAATATTCTATTCAATTTGTGTTGTCTTTCTGGGGAAGAATACTATGAAGCGTCAGGAAATGGTACATTACAGAGCAAGAAGATGTCTGATGAGAAAATCTAAACCAAACTTAATTCCCTATGGACACTTTAACTGTGAATGAAAACTACACACACATAGCAAAAGAAACAAAAAATGCAGAAAACTGTGGCTTGTTTTGCAGCTTATTCAACATAACAAAAGATTACACATCAGTCCATCGTAACGGATGCTCCATACACTAATCATATATAAATCTTTTCATGAAGCAGTCATGAAGGAAGTGGGGGCACCTCATCTGCAGATTTCAGAAGAAGAAACTTCCAAATGTACTGCTAAGTAGTTTAACAAATGCTCTTAGTCTCTTCTGGACAGTTTTTGAACATGAAGGGGAATGAAATTGTGTGCAGAAATAGAATCAAGACTGTACATCTCAGTGGTGTATCTTTAGTTACATTTCCTTTCAGTCAGTCAGTGAACCAGTTGCCCTTGTGTAACCATAACTTCTTTTATTAACTTACCCCCTTTCTACTAGATTTCCTCAGGAAATACCAAAATTCCATATTCCAGTAAATATTTGCAATTTTCCAACTAAAGTGGAAATTCTAATTACTTTTTTTTTCCTCTTCTTTTTACTGGTGGATGGAAGAGCAGAGAAAACAAAAGCAAACAAACAAAAAGGGCTTTCTCAAGCTGAGCAATGGTAACCCTGGAATGGAAACACTAACATTATATAGAAATTGTATCATCATTCTTATAGTCAGTTCAACCTACCATCAGAGATAAATAGATGGAATTTGGAAAGTAGGTTCTAATTAGTATTTCTTTTAAATATTCACAGATTCATACTAATTCTATTAAGTTAATGAGAGAGAAGAAACGCCCAGAAAATTTAGTCAAAATGCAATATCTAAGAGGAAGTAGTAAAAACATCTGCCTCATTAGAAAACAGATTTCCAAAGATCAAGATAATAAAACAGTGATCTTGAAAAAAATAAGAAGCTGTTCCAATGAAATAGTTTCAGATGGTTTACATAAGCAATGTCCCTTCAGATGATCCATTAAAGGCTGGAAACAAAAAAATATAAATTTACTGCTATAATCACTGGAAGTCTTAGATCCTGAACCAACAAGCAGCTGATTGGGGTGGTTGAAATAATGGCAAAATGACAAATCTGCAGGATTAAAATCAACTGTGGAGCCTCTTGGCACTGTATAATGGATAATGACTGCAAACTTTGTTTGCCTGAATTTGCAGGCAGTGATAGACAAAAGAAAGAGATAGTGATGAATTCTGAAGACTCCACAATGCAGACAAGGAAATTGCTTTCAAGACCTGGCATTTATGGATTAAAACAACCATAAGGACAGCAGTAGAAGAAAATCTGACAGCAGCTGTGTTAGCAAACTTTGGTGGAAGACACAAGCAAATTGCTTGGCCAATGTAGTTCCATCATTGTCACGTTTTTACAGTTCAAGTCAGAAGAACAGGAGAAGTGGTGTACTGGCTCAGAGCATCTAGTCCAGTACTTTTTCTCCAGTAAGGGCTTGAAGGAGAAATAGAACATAAGATCAGGTCCAACATACATGATAATTCCTCCTCAGAACACTGCTATCCTCCAACAACATATAGCACGGGAGAATTCCTGGGCCTGTTATGTTTTGTCCATTTATTTACCTCCTACTGGATCTCTTCCAACCTGAACTCCTCTGTAAGGCAGATAAATGACATTCTTCTGTAATATCCTTTGACAAGATGTTCCACAGCTCTGTGATCCACACGTTTTTCTGTTTAATGAACTGGATGGCCAGCACTGAAATTGTACTGAAACTTGATAAAGGAATGGATAATAAGATGAGAAAAGTTGCACTGCTTGCAGAAAATACCTCTCATCAGGAGCTGGTACTTCAGAACATAATCTCAGCTGCCCACTATGGGACATGATCTATTTTGTTCTACTGTTTGACCAAAGCAATGGAAAGTCTATTGTCATCTTCAAGACATGTAAAAACAAAATAAAAATAAAAACCAACCCAAGAAAACAACCATAAGAAATAGAAAACCAAAAAACAAACACTTGGTCATGTGAAAGAGACACTGTTCCAGACAGTGTGTTCTAAGAGGAAGTAGTAGAAACTGCGATGTGCAGAGCTGACTCCAAAGGACCACACTGGAGTCCTGGAAACGGTACAGTCACTTTTACACAGAACATCACCCAGCTGCTTAATCCTGCCGAGCTTTAGGAGCAGTGCTTCTCACATGATCCTGACAAGCCACATCTGCCTTCCCTGACTCCCTTGTGCTAGAAAAAAAAAAAAAAGATATTTTGTTTTCCTAGATGGTAGACACTTCAGAAAATTCTCTGCTTAAAAAATAACTGGCTAAAAGAAACAACAACATCAAAAAAAAAAAAAACACTTCTTTTTCAATTGGTTTGGTTCTTGGTCCACTTTAGCATATACAAGCAGCTGTACTAGTACAATAAGAAAGGACAGCTTGGGAGCAGCTGTGGGTAGATGGAGAGGGCAGGATTGTTGGAGCTGTTGATGCCAAGCAATAAGCATATGTCAGACCATGCCAGATGAAAGAACAGAGAAAAAGTGCCATACTGTTCCTGATACCCAATTGCACTGAATATCTCTGCCAGACATGATACCTGCAGAAATATCCCTGGTAACTTTAAGTTGCATGAAGTTAACCAGGAATCAATGAAGAATGCAATGCATTTCCCCTCAAGAGAAAAGGTCACGTTGTTTTAACACCTTTCAGAGTTCAAAGTCACTTTAAAAAGGAAAGACAGCCCCATTTCTTTCTTGAGGAGGATGTGGTTAATTGAGTTGTGAAATAACAGACAGCTCAGTATCATTTCATCTGATTGGAAATAAGCTCTGCACTGTGCAGTTTCCAAGGTTTACAAAAGAGTTTAATTTTTGACGCTTCATCCCAGAGACTTTCTTTTTTGCCAATAGCAATGGACTTTGCAGGAGATACAAAACCTCTTTTATTTTTGAGAGACAAAGTCAGCAGGCTGTCTGAATTGAAACATTTGGAGAGTAAGCACAGTTCAAGTATCTCACTCTAAATACACAATCTCATTTGACACCTATTACTACAGGCAGCACCAAAATGCCACCCAACACCACAGCTGCACAGGCTAAAGAAACTACATAACCTTGCAGGTTTCACATGGGCTTTTGCTTGTTGCTACACATGGGAAAAGGCAACAAAATACCAATAAAACTTCACTGCAGTAAGACACCAGAATGCCATCCTGATCTGAGGGAAACAGGTACACTGCATCCATTGATTCCAAAAGGGCTCAGATTCCACATACTGGGTGCTGGAGGTAAAATCCATGTAGTCTGAATTAACCCTAGCCCAAGGACTGCAAACATGCACAGCCCTGCCAACATTTGCAGACAAACAGACAGAATGGAGCCTAAAGCACCCTAAGGGTCCAGAACCTTCCCAGAGCTCCAGGGGGATGGGAAATCCCTGGGGCAAAGGGACCTCTCTGCCACCACAAGTCAGCATCTCCAGTGAAGAGACAGGAAAGCAAAGCTTTGCTTGCATTATAATGACACTTTTGCTCATTTTTACTCAACCTCTTGAAGATAATAAGACTAAAGCACCACTAAGTAGGTGCAAAACCCACTACTCCAGCAGCACAACCAGTGTTGCAGCATGGTAGGGTCAGGTCAAGCAAGTGGAAAAAAGACACTGTGTCAGAGCTTCTAGAGTCCATGGAAAGGGCTCATTTAAGAGGCCTGCATGCTGCTGGCTCCTCACTTCGGCTTTGCATGAGAAAGCCCTAGGGGTGGCAGACCCAGCAATCAGACCTGTAGGCATGACCTACAGGATGGTGCCAACATGGAAGTGTCATGGCCACAGAGCAGAAGCTAAGCCAGCTTGAGCTGACATCATTGAGAGGTGCAGTTGGAACCAGCACCCTTGGGCAATAGGATTCCTACTCCTTTCAGAGCAAGGGTGCATCCTGGTTATCCCCAGGAGCCCTCAGAAAATGTTACAGCTCCCTGCTGAAATAAGGGTGAACAGTGAAGGGAGAAGACAGCAATGACCAGCTGCCTTGGCATTTGGAAGAGTAGCCCAGTGGCCTTGAGGCAGTAACTTCAGCTGTTATTGCAATATCCACCAGATTTTCAGCAGCAAGTTTCGCCTCTGCAGGCTCAACAGGGCCTTTCTCTGCAGAATCTTGACCAGTATTTGTTTCCCTTTTTTCGCGAGCAACTTTCGCACTTAAGCTAGGGCCTTTGGTTACCAGCCAGAACAGGAGGTCAGCTGGAGCTGCTGCTGTAAGCACTTCTCCCTTCAGTCCCTACAAGAACCCTGGCCCGAGGAACGTGCAGAACAAGTATCTGTAACTTAGTTGTTCATAGATTGTCAAAAGCATATTTTTTTCTCCCTCAGGCAGTTATGACCATTTGCAGGTAGATACATCTCACTCTGTTAATAAATACAGGTGAAGATTTACAACATAGGTCAAAAATAACTGCATCCACAGGCAAGTACCTACACAGTTCAAAAAATCTCTGCTCCCCTCCCCCTCATAATGCTTGCTGCTTGAAAATACTTTGCTGGGAATAAAACAACAGCATTTAGGGGAAGAAAAAATCTGCTCTGCATTTGAGTCAAGGGAAGTTCCACAACGCTGGGTCTTATGTGAGGAACATTATGATCTGGGAGGTGGCCTCATTCAGGAAATCAAAAGATCATCAGCCCAGCTGGAGATATCTTCAAAGTGAAAAGCCAAGAGCAGTGAAATATATGTAGAGCAAGCACATATCTGTGGCTACAGAGAGGCACATATAAAGATAAAATTGCACTTTGCTGCTTTGCATCTCTCACAGGTACCTTGATATGCAACACATATACCTTAAATCAGTGATTATGAAAGGTACTGCTGGGTTTGTTCCTCCTCTTTCCTTCGACCTCACTCTAGATCATGAACTGTCAGTTCTAGATCAATTTGGTTAACGTTTTGAAAAATTACATGGATTATTTTATTCACCTCCTTGCTTAATCAGTTGAGGAGGTATTGAGCTGTCAAGAGGAAATCATAGGGTTACTTTCAAAAACAAAATTTTCTTTTTGTAAAATTTCCACTTTTCCACTACTGCCAGGCATTTTTCCCTGTGAAAGGCTATCCTATCCCACCTGCTTGCAACCTACTGCATAAGTGGATCTGTCCAACATTCTGTATCCTTCAACCCCTGAGAAAAAGGTATGCAGTAACTCCTTTCTTAAGGGCTATCCCTGCTTCCAGATGTGGTCTCATAGAATCATAGAATGCTTAGAGTTCGAAGGGACCTCTAGAGGTCATCTAGTCAGGGTTGCACATGCAGGGTCACCTAGAGCACGTGGCACAGGACTGCGTCCAAATGGGTTTTGAAGATCTCCGGAGAAGGAGACTCCACAACCAGTCTGGGCAGCCTGTTCCAGCACTATGTCACCCTCACTGCTAAGAATTTTTTCCTTAAGCTCCTGTGGAACTTTTGGTGCTTCAGTTTCTGGCCGTTTCCTCTAGTTCTCTTGGCCACCACTGAAAAGAGACCAGCACCATCCTCCTCACTGCTTCCCTTGAGGTCCTTATATACACTGATTAGATCCCCTCTCAGCCTTCTCTTCTCCAGGCTGAACAGGCCCAGCTCCCTCAGCCTCTCCTCGTAGGGCAGATGTTCCAGGCCCCTGATCATCCTTGTGGCCCTGCGCTGGACTCTCTCCAGCAGCTCCACATCCCTCTTGTACTGTGGGGCCCAGAACTGGACACAATACTCCAGATGCGGCCTCACCAGGGCTAAGTAGAGGGCAGGATCACCTACCTCGACCTGCTATAGACGCTCTTCTTCATGCACCCCAGGATCCCATTGGCCTTCTTGGCCACAAGGGCACACTGCTGCCTCATGGTCAACTTGTCATCCACCATGACACCCAGGTCTTTCTCCGCAGAGCTGCTCTCCAGAAGGTCAGTCCCCAACCTGTACTGGTGTCTGGGGTTATTCCTCCCCAGGTGCAGAACCTTGCACTTGGCCTTGTTGAATTTCATGAGGTTTTTCACTGCCCAGTTGTCCAGTCTGTCCAGGTCCCTCTGGATGGCAGCGCAGCCCTCTGGGGTATCAGCTACTCCTCCCAGTTTGGTATTATCAGCAAACTTGCTGAGGGAGCACTCTGTGCCTTCATCCAGGTCATTGATTGTGGGAGAGCAATACACTGCTCTTGATTTTACAATCAGAAATCAGATTGCGAGATGGAACTAAAAGGGATTGAAAAGGTCAGCTTGTACTGTGCACCTTTGGTGAACATGTTTGGGTCATTCCGAAGAAGCTTGGTAACACACAGCACCAAGACTCGCGCCAGCCAATCACTTTCTGCTACGCCAACGAATGTATCCAATCGCGGACTACGTTAGTTGCTGTTGTTATATGTAGTTCCTATATAAACTGTTGCTGTGCATACAATAAATGGAGTCATCTGTAGCTCATATTGAGTCATCTGATGATTTCCCCAAGCCCGTCTCTCACATTTGGTGCCCGAACAGGGACCTCAACCCACTGAATCCGGAGTTTCCGGACGAGCGAGGGCCCTTGAAGGAGGAAAGGATTGGGAGAAAAGGCCGGTGTGGGCGCCGAAGAGCAGGGTAATGCTCCAGGTGCCGGTAAGCTGCAAAACCTGTAAAAATGGAGAAGGAGGCAGCACAGCATTTATCAACTGTTTTCCTCACCCAGCGTGAAGCCACAGTCTCAGCTAAAAAATTTCTGCGGCTGCTGGAGTGGGCTCGTAAGACTCACTTTTTAAAACAGCCCTCTCTTGTGTTCAGCTAGCAGGAGTGGCGTGAAGTGGGGGATTCGTTATGGCAAAAAAACTATTGATGGTAATAAAGAGGCCAAGGAGCTGGGACAAACATGGCGGGAGGTGATAAATACGATAAAAGAGTATAAAACGGAGAAAAAGGTGGCCCTAGCAGCACAGCAACTAATGGATGAAGACGGGGAAACATCTAGTCGTACTAGGTTGTTTGGATCTGTGCCCACAGCAGCGGGGGTGCAGGTGCCTATGTTTGAGACTGCACAACAGGTAGCAGAGACAGCGGGGGCAACTGCACTGATCACGACAGAGGTGCCCATGGTGACTTGAGGACCCTCCTGCCATCCACGGCAAATGCAATACCCATCCGCAGACCCCCACGATGACGCTGACGCCCACTGGAGAGAACCGACGGACAAGATTAGCAGGCCACCAAGTCCGAGGCCTCCCCCACTATTGGATCTGCGGCCCGCGCCATCAGCGCCTTCTCCCCCATATTCACCATCTTCAGACAGTTTGGTGGACGCTATGTGAAATCTTGATTTGGGGAAGAATGTGGTTATTGAATCTAAGGGTGGCATGACAATACGACCTAAGAATGGGGGGCAGTGGTCTGGAGTTGTACGAGATGCGTTGTTAGAGGGGGATTGGTCGGCAGTGGGAGCCTTGGAAGGGCATTTCGGGTTCCCAGTGGTGCAAGTGATTAATGCACAGGGACAGGCTGTTGCTGAGCATAAGCCTTTTGAGTGGAGGCTTTTTCAACAACTATGGGGCGCCGTAACACAGTATGGAGCCAGCTAGACAAATGTTGGGATATGTGTTTGGATTGGAGTTGTTAAATCCTAACGATTGCATGGCTTTAGCAAAGTTGTTATGTACCCCTGCACAGTCCCTGCTGCGGGTAGCCTGGCCCAGCACTCTGATATATCATTACATGGATGATATTTTATTTTGCCAAGCCAGCCCTTTTACCGAGGCTCAGGTTAGCAAGATTACTAGAACACTGGCTGCTTTTGGTTTACAGATAGCGCAGGAAAAAATTCAAACGTCTAGTCCATGGAAATACCTTGGGTGGACTATTTCAGATTCAGTGGTTAGACCTCAGAAACTTTCCCTCTCCCCTTCCTTGCATACGTTACATGATGCACAAAAACTCTTGGGGGATTTACAGTGGGTTCGTCCTATTATTGGCCTGGGAAATGAGGAAATAGCGCCCTTACTGCCACTGCTGAAGGGCACGGACCCTACACAGTCTGCTGCGGTCACAGAAGAGCAGGAAACAGCTCTAGCTCAAATAGCCGAGAAAATCCAGACTGCCTGGAGCCATCGTCTAATGCCCAGCATCCCATTCTCTATTTTTGTACTGCTCCACACCCCCTTTGTTAATGCAGCCATTGCGTAGTGGCAACAAAAACACGGGGGAAAAACGGAGGAATTACGGGTACTAGAATGGGTTTTTGGATCAATGGTTCCAAAAGAGACCGTGGTACCTATACTGGAGGTGATGGCCAATCTAATCACAAAAGCTCGAATGCGTTTGGTAGCTATTACAGGCAAAGAGGCGGACCTTATTCATGTGCCTATGACACCCACAGAGCTAGAATGGGCATTAGCTAACTCAGTTCTGCTACAGCTCAGCCTTTTGGAATGGCCAGGTGTGCTTTCAACTGAGTTCCCAGCTGGAAAAATGGGGACATTATTGAAAACTCAGAGGTCGGTCGCTATTTCCCGACTGTCGGAGGTTCCGTTACAGAACGCTGTAACAGTGTTCACTGGCTCCAGAAAATTATCAAAGACGGCAGCGGTGGTATGGCAGGAGGAGAATCAGTGGCACAAACATGTAATTAAGGGCATGGGGACTGATACTTTGCAGACGCTGGAATTAGCAGCAGTCTGCTGGGCTTTCTGTAATTGGATGGCATGTCGTCTCCATGTGGTGACAGACTCATTGTATGTTACTGGTGTTGTACAGCGCATTGAGGACGCTGCACTCCGCCAGACCGGCCAACCTAGGCTGGTGCAGCTGTTTCAACAGCTGCAGCAGGCTTTAAGGCAACGTACTGAGTGATATTGTATTATTCACATTCGAAGCCATCAATGTAGCTTAGGCCTGGGCCAAGGTAATGCGCGGGCAGACTTGTTGGTCTCTGTGGGCTTAACGGTACGATGCCCTATAAATAAGTTTGAGGCAGCACGAGTGGCGCATGATCAGTTTCATCAAAATGCAAAAGGACTGGTAAGGCAGTTCCAATTGTCCCATGCAGAGGCAAGTGGAATAGTGTGCACATGTCCGGAATGCAGTCGACACGGCCCGGGGATAGGAATCGGTGTTAACCCAAGGGGACTAAAGGCACTGGAAGTATGGCAAATGGATGTAATGCATGTTAACAGTTTTGGATGATTGAGGTATGTGCACGTTACGATTGATACCTACTCGCATTTTGTCTGGGCTACTGCTCAGGCTGGCGAGAAGCCTTTGCATGTGAGACGTCACCTCACGCAGTGTGTGACTGTAATGGGGGTCCCAGGAATGATAAACACTGATAATGGACCTGCTTATACCAGCCAAAGTGTGCCTAAGTGGATGATGCAGTGGGGCATCCAGCATGTCAGGGGGATCCTGCATTCACCTACAGGTCAAGCGGTAATTGAACGAGTTAATCAGACCATGAAAGAGTATATTTCTAAATTCAGGTCTGTATCAGACGTTGCAGAAAGATTATGTAAGGTATTGTTTGCAATGAATCATTTATGTGCTTTTTGGGGCCAGCGCTGAACCTCCGGCCCTATTGCATGGATGAGCTCTGCCAAGACCACAGGGAAATGAGGCAGTAACCGTGCTCTACCAAGACCCACAGAGTGGTGAATGGAAAGGTCCTGCCGAAGTGTTGTTTTTTGGGAGAGGGTATATTTGTGTTTCAACCCCAACAGGACCTCAATGGATACCAGCAAGGTGGACCAAGGCAGTGATAAAGGCGGGACTGAGAGGCTGCAAAGGCAACGAGGGCAGCAGGTGTCAGGATGCAAGTCCAGACAAGGATCCTTAGGAGCACCAAAACTACTTGCAGGAATTCTGTTAAGTTTGTTAAGTTTGTGTGCTTGTATTACTGTTGTGTTAAGTGATTCTGAAATAACCAGAATAAGAGAAAGAGATAACATGTGGGTTTGCTGGGCAAAGGCAGTTGGGCAAAGCACGTTCTGTTTGGGCATGCAGAGTGCATCTGACCCCTTTAGAACGTGCTTGTTTGGAGTACCATATTGGGATAGTGACGATTGGAAAGGTTGGGTACAAGACCCGCAAACCTTAAATAGCGCCCATGTCCAAAGGGAGTGTCAGGAACATGTCCCCCGAGAACAAGCAGACTATGGCCATAGGGTAGAGTGCTCCCCTGAATTTCCAGGGAACTCTACCTTTTTAGGAATGGCCACTGCCTTGGCAATCAAGGCTTTAAATACCACTTTGCCTGCCATTCCCCAGCAGCTAGATCTGAGGGATTCCTTGCCGGGAAAAGGTAGTTGCATATAAACCTGACCTCTAGCATGATCTCTGATCTGGTCACAGACCAACAGGGACTTCGACAGGCTGTGCTGCAGAATCGGGCGGCCATAGATTTCCTGCTCTTAGCTCATGGACATGGGTGCGAGGATTTTGACGGACTGTGCTGTATAAATCTAAGTGATCATAGTTCATCCACTCATAAACAGCTCAAACAGCTACAAGATGCATTCCATGATCTCAAAATTGATGAAGGAGGTCTAGATGGGTGGCTTAGAAGTTTTGGTCTGTCGGGATGGCTGAAAGATTGTGTTAAGCAACTATTGAGTGTTGGTATTGCACTATTAATTTGTTTAATCATATTAATCTGCTTTTGTAAGGTAGCTTCCCCTGTTGTATCTCGTATTGGCTTTACGATTATAAAAACAAATGGGAGAAATGTGGGAGAGCAATACACTGCTCTTGATTTTACAATCAGAAATCAGATTGCGAGATGGAACTAAAAGGGAGTTGAAAAGGTTTGCTTGTACTGTGCACCTTTGGTGAACATGTTTGGGTCATTCCGAAGAAGCTTGGTAATACACAGCACCAAGACTCGCGCCAGCCAATCACTTTCTGCTACGCCAACGAATGTATCCAATCGCGGACTACGTTAGTTGCTGTTGCTATGTGTAGTTCCTATATAAACTGTTGCTGTGCATACAATAAACGGAGTCATCTGTAGCTCATATTAAGTGGTCTGATGATTTCCCCAAACCCCCGCAATTGAGGAATAAATTGAACAGCATGGGACCGCGGACTGACCTCTGGGGGACACCGCTAGCTATAGGCCTCCAACTAGACTCTACACGGCTGATCACCACCCTCTGAGCTCTGCCATCCAGCCAGTTCCTAATCCACCTCACTGTGTACTCATCTATCCCACACTTCCAGAGCTTGCCCAGGAGGATGTTGTGAGGGACGGTGTCAGAAGCCTTTGTGAAGTCGAGATAGACGACATCCACCACTCTCCCCTCATCTATCCAGCTGGTCATTCCATCATAGAAAGTTATCAGGATAGTCAAGCAAGATTTCCCCTTGGTGAATCCATGCTGACTACTCTTGAGCACCTTCTTGCCCTCCATGTGCCCAGAGACAACAGCCAGTATGAGCCGTTCCATCACTTTTCCAGAGATGGAGGTGAGGCTCGCTGGCCTGTAGTTGCCTGGGTCCTCCTTCTTGCCTTTTTTGAAGACTGGCGTGATGTTGGCTTTCTTCCAGTCCTCCAGCACCTCCCCATTCTCCAGGATCTTTCAAAGATGATGGAGAGTGGCTTAGCTATGACCTCTGCCAGCTCCTGCAGCACTCTGGGGTGCATCCCATCAGGGCCCATGGATTTGTGGGCATCGAGTTTCCTTAGGTGCTCTCTAACCCAATCTTCCCCTACCCAGGGCAAGTCTTCCTGTCTCCAGGATTCTTCTCTTGTCTCTAGGGCCTGAGACTCTAAAGGGCTGCCCTTGATAAACACCGAGGCAAAGAGGGCATTCAGCAACTCTGCTTTTTCTGTGTTATTCATAACCAGGGTACCCACCCCATTCACCTGCGGACCCACGTTTTCCATGATCTTCCTTTTGCTGTTAATGTATTTGAAGAAGTTTTTCTTGTTATTTTTAACATCCCTTGCCAGATTGTGTTCCAAACGTGCCTTCGCTTCCTTGTCACATCTCTGCATTCCCTGACCACATTCCTGTATTTCTCCCATGGGACCTGTCCTTTTTTCCACATTCTATATACCGCTGCCTTCTGCTTGAGCATTGCCACAAGCTCCCTGCTCATCTCCGCAGGTCTCCTGCCCCCTCTGCCTGACTTCTTACACACAGGGATGCACTGTTGCTGGGCATGGAGGAAGTGCCACTTAAATACTAACCAGCTCTCTTGGGCCCCCCTTCCTTCTAGAGCTCTAGCCCATGGGATTCTTCCGAGGAGGTCTCTGAAGAGGCTAAAGTTGGCCCTCCTAAAGTCCATGGTTGCAAGGCTACTTACAGCCCTGCCTCCTCCTCGTCGGATCCTGAACTCCACCGACTCATGGTCACTGCAGCTGAGGCTACCCCTCACCTTCACATCTCCTACTAGGCCCTCTCTATTTGTTAGCACGAGGTCCAGCAGCCCACCTCTCCTCGTCGGCTCCTCCATACCTGCATCAAAAAGTTATCATCAACGCACTGCAGGAACCTCCAGGACTGCTTGTGCCTGGCTGTGTTGTCCTTCCAGTTGATGCCAGGGTAGTTGAAGTCCCCCATGAGAACCAGGGCCTGTGACTGTGAGGCAATATCCAGCTGACTATAGAAGGCCTCATCAACTTCCTTATCCTGGTCAGGTGGCCTGTAGCAGACACCCACCACAGTGTCTCCCACATTAGCCTGCCCTCTAATCCTTACCCACAAGCTCTCAATTCGCTCATCCTCCACCCCCAAGTTGAGCTCCATGCATTCCAGTTGCTGTCTCACATAAAGAGCAACTCCACCGCCTCGCCTTCCCAGCCTGTCCTTCCTAAAGAGCACTCCCATCGTGTGCCACGGAAGAGACACTCCATGGCAGCACTCCCGTCGTGTGAGCTATCCCACCACGTCTCTGTGATTCCAATGAGATCATGACACTGGGACCGCACACAGATCTCTCTTTCCTCTTGCTTATTCCCCATGCTTCGCGCGTTGGTATACAGGCGTTTCAGGGAAGTAACTGAGCCTGCAGGTTCTCCAGGAGGGATGAAAGAGGACTCTGTATAATCATTTCCTATCCTCACTTCCCCACTAGCATGCTCCTGCTGGAAGCTGTCTGACCTTGGCTGTGTGGTACCGTTCACCGTGTCTGTGACACTCCCCTTCCCCTTTCTCGTCTAGTTTAAAGCCCTCCTAACCAAGTTGGCCTGTCTCTTCCACAGCAAGTTCTTGTGAGAAGCAGGTGAGAAAAAAGTTCATGATCTGACTCCCAAACTCCTGAAGCCCCATTGAAGTCAAAGTCCTTGACACCCTCTCTCCCATAATTCCCCACCTCCCCCAGAACACCAGTGGAAACTCATAGTTCGAGGGGAAAAAAAAAAAAAAAAAAAAAGAGCGTTTTGGCAGCACTGCACAATTAAGGGCAGCACAATGCATGCCTAGGGCTGTTCATAGACCCCTCAGCCACAGTGTGACCTTCATATACATTTCTGTATGCATACATTTCTGAAGCACTAGAAGAACTAACATCTGAATGCTTCTTGCATACTCCTAACACTACTGAGAACTCCTTGAATTGCTAGTAGGGTTAGAAATCACTCTGCCCCAGCCATTCTGTGCTAATTCTCTTAATCACCTTCTGCAACTTATTGTTTCCCGATACTCAGAATATACATTTTGTCTGGACCAGGGCAGGATCTTTCAATTTGACTGCATTAATTTCTAATTTTTTAATGAAAGGCATTAATCCAAGCATAAAATTTTACTCTACTGATATTCTGACAAAGGTTCTGAATTTGCACAGAATTTGTATTCACACAGTCACTTCCATTTAGCAAACTGTCTTCAACTTAAAAATCATATGCTTCTAGATTTTAAGATAAGAAAAAACAAAGAGAGAAAAAGAGAGAGAGAGAGAAAGAAGGGAGGAAAGAAGGGAGGGAGGGAAGAAGGGAGGGAGGGAGGAAGGGAGGGAGGAAGGAAAAAAAATCCATATTCCATCAGGGAAGAGGGTTTGCTGGACTCCTTGGCACCTGGACAAATCCTTCTAGGTAAAGATTGGCAAGTGATCATTCCGAGTAACAGAGATACAGCCCATTAATACTGTCTCACAAATTTCCAAAGTCCCGGGAGAATAGGCCAGTGTTTCCCATTCCCAGGAAATTTGTGACATCCAATTTTAGATAGTCTTTGACTTCCATTTAAGCGCTCCCCTCTGGCTGTGGTCCTGAACACAATCCTCCTACGGATTTTTTCCCATTGCTTGTCTACAGACTGGGGTTCCTGCAACCTCTTCAGCATCCCAGACTCCAAGATTTACTCACCATGCATTCATCGGATCCATTTGATCCCAGTTCAGTGGTTTGGGTGGGTAAATTAGACAGAAATAAAATCAGGCACAGTTCAGTATGCCAGGTACTCTGTAGGGATTCCCCATTGCCTGGGGAACACACAGCTGGCACATTTCCTCCAAAGATCCAACCATCACACTTTTCTGGGCTGCTGGAATGAAGATCTCCAATGAAATAATCTCTGTTTATGGTCTTTTCTTTGGAAATATCAATGGGAAGCATCGCTCAACATAAAGCAATCAGATCTAAGCAGCACATGCTGGAGGCCTGTGAAGAAGCACAGCTCTATGGAGGACAATTCCTCCCCAATTCCCAATTAATTCTGAGCACAGAATTAAGAGATGTACAGACCCAAAAGTTAAAAATATTGTTTTCCAACAAATTCCTTGCTAGTTCCTACAAAGGAGGAGAGAAAAATAAAAATAATAATTATGCTGTAATTTAGATTAGCAGTTGTCCGAATATCTTTTTTTCAAGTTTCTTTTCCTTTTTTTAATTTCATGATTTGGCATCATTAGTCATAAAATTTTGTGATGATCTTAAGTAAACAAAGTCTTTTCTAAAATTTCAGTTTAATTTCTGCTTCACTCCTAAGCATCACTAGGTGGAGATATTGCACAGCACAATGTTGATGCCCTTTAATGGCATTGTTTTCATGAAAGGAAGAATTTTGTCCCTTAATTCCACAGCTATTTTATATGGTAGAATTTTATTATTTCCTCATCAGTCCTCACGATGACATCCCCTGACCTTTTCTCATTCTCAATTTTTGTCATTTTGGATATATCCCTTCCTCAGAAATAAACTCACTCATCTAGTAATTTAGGCACCCAACAACATGACCCAACACTCCAGAAATGCTAAACTTGCCAAAGTTATCAGTTTTTTAAAAGTGACAGCAGTCAGTGCTGGCACATCCTTGGCTTATTTAAATATATATACAAATATATCAAGTCATTCAGATTTGGGTTAAGGAGATGCATTTTTATGAAACAAATGAAAAAAAAAAAGGCTTTTCTTGCAAAAGTCATCATGTGTCTCATTCTTCTTAATCTCTAAGGAGAATTAACTCCTATCTACTCTGAAAACACAGGGATCAGAGCCAGGTATCTATCAGAACCAGATGCCACGACCCAGAAGAGAGAGTACACAGATGGTAGGGGGACATATGGCACATAAGTTCTTTCCCACCATGAGTGTCCCTGTCAAGACAGCTCTTTAGCTTTTTTCACTATTTGTTCCTGTATGCAATATGCAGGGGAGATAACTGCCAATTTTTTTTCCCTCTATTTAAAGCAGCAGACGAATCTTACTTCTTGTTGTTCGCAAGTATCCTGGTTATTCACCCTTTCAGAAAAGCTGAACCTCCTTTACCGATCAGTAAATTCTTTACTCCAACAAAGATGCACTTTTCCTGTCCTCCTATGCTCCATTTGCAATAATGTGCTTGTGGCACACTTATCCAAAAGGTAAGTTAACACATAGTTAACATAGTTATCATTCCCTCTGAGGGAGAAGGAGGCTGAGAGCAAACAGGTCAGATTTCTTTCTAAATACAATTACTTGTCCAAGACACCCACTTTTGTGAGGCAGAAGGAAGACTGAATTATGCATATTTGAAAGAGGGGAAAAAAGCACTCAGAGGTATGAGTATTAGGAACAAAAAATATTTTTAAGGACTTCAAAGCAGCCCTTCCCATCTCTCAGATAATTTGTATACATTCACACCATAAACTGAGCAAGAGAGCATCAAAGATCAAAAATAACCACTACTGACTAGAGAAGAGATGAGGTAGAGCTAGGGTATGTTCCCATGAATAACACAGGAGGAGGAAGCACTCCCCTAACAGACATCATTCATGAGACAAGTGGCAAGATAGAACATATACTTTAAAACATGCTCACAGAAATGAAGCACATCAGGCTTAGTTCAGAAAATCCAATGAGCCCATTCTCAAAATTCCCCTTCTATCACAGTTACTGTTGTGTCCAAAGATGTGAGGACAAGATCAAATGAGTGGGTGGGGACAGAAAAATAATTTACCTACCTAAGTCTGGATATCTGGATGTCCAGATATCAGTATCTGGAGCAATTCAAAACCATCCATTCAGGAGTAGAAAATTCAGATATTGAACTTAACATCATCTCAGTCATTTTATGATCTTTCCAATTTTCCTCAGCCAAACTTTCCTGCTTTTCCATATTTGTAGGCTCCAGTGCTGCATATTCTGGGCTTTCAGGATGGCAAACATAATCCTTTGGTAGATTCTCAGTGAATTTCCTGTTTGCAGTTAGCAGAGGTGAGATGTAGAACAAGAACACTTGTTCTCCTGAGTAGTAGCCCAGCCTGAGAAGCTTAGAATTTGCAAGAAATCTCCAATATTTTCAACTTCTTGACAATTTAAAAGACAAACTTTAGAAACCCCCCAATGACCAGATAGCACAGGGAAAAAATAAATGTGTGAAAGGTCACAGATTCTACTCCATTTGCTTAAAACAGTTGGTATCCAGCTGTTCACTTGATATATATTTAATGTTTTAAAGAGTTTTAAAAATACTTTTTGTATCATGCATTTCCCCACTGCTTCAAAGAGCAAGAATGAGGCAACAGGAGAGGACCTCAAAGCTTGCAGAAGGCAGATTCTTGTGGCAACAAGCAAGAGAATCTGTCACAAAGGGCAAGAAGAAGTAGAACAGAAAGCCCAGGAAAAATGCAGATTTTGCAATCAGATCTTTCATTTATCAACTGCAGTTTCCACAAAAAAAAAAAAAAAGATATAGTGGATATTGCATTATATGGACAACAGTCTACCACCAGCAGCAACATTTATTTCATATAGCTGTGTGAGACAAACACAACAAATATTGTTGCTATCCATAGACTAAACAGAAATAAAGTTGCATCGATTTTTTGTTTTTGGGGTAATTTGCAGGAGGGGTGGGTAGTTACTTGGTCCCCACCAAGTCTTGGTCTACTCCTCAAGCAAAAAGGTCCATCTGTAATACACAGAATTTGTGAAGAAAACACATTTTTCAGAATTACCTTCTCAGTATTATTAAGCCAAGAGCATCTTAATTTTCCTTCACCGGAGAATTGTTCAAAGATTTTGGCAACAAATATACTTCAGAAGATGGGTTTTTTTCTGTGTGGCATTTGGTAGCGTACATTTTTCCAGAATTTTGTACATGCAGAACAAGACTCCTCTGAGAAGTCCCCTTTCCATTGGATAGCCCCATGTTTTTGCTTAATGTATCTGATTGATTCTGGCATGCTTGCGTAGTCCTGTATTTTATCCATTTCTATAAGAATCACTTTAATCTCATCACGGATGAGAGCATTATATATAGATAGCTGTTGTTCAGAGGTGTCTTCGAACATGCAGCAACTAGATGCTTCTGATTGCAGAATAATCATCAATCTTCTGCTTTGCTTAAGGGTTTCATGAGCAACACTGACCACAGCTGTAAATTATGAAAGAATAATCAAATTCTGTGTAGAAACATCACAAACGATGCAAAATATTTTGTAATTTTAAAACTGGGATTATACGGAGGAGTGGCAAAATGAGAGGATTGGTAAATCTAAGACCTCCCAGTAGTGATTCATGATTCAAATCCATTACATGATATTACTGAGAAAAATGATTTTCCTCAGGCCTCAGTAGCAGATGTCTTTCAAAAAACCTCTATAATGTAACTAATGTGGCTGAAAGCTACCAAAACCTTTAAAAAGAAAGTACCAACCCTCATAACATCAGCGCAGACTGTTTGTTAAGGAAACATTATTCTGTACATTAAAAAATAAATTTATACAATTTTAAATCTGGTTTCAAAAAAAAATGGATTTTAATTGTTTATATAATCTTATCCTAATCCCACAAGAATACGTAAAAAGACAATATATTAATTCTACTAGTTAAATCATACCTTCCCCTGGTGAATCATCCCTTCCTAGTATAAAAAGATTATATCCACACTGTCGTTCTAAAACATCGGGTAGTATTCTAAGAACAAAGGTTTCCAGAGGATAGGAGCTGCTGCTTTCATTGCCTTTTGGATACAGGACATATGCATCATATATTTTCCCATCTAAAATAAACAAAAATATCCTATTAGAAAATTAAAATGAACAGTAGCATGCCTTGTTACAAGGTTTGATTTTGGACTGTTTAAAATAGCAATGAGGGCAGATTCTGCTATCTGTCAAGGGTAACACTGGGGCATGTAAACACTGTACTAATTAAAAGGAATTTGCCAGCAAGGGAGCTAGATGCAGGACCCTGGGATCTGCAGAAAAGATCCCCAAGCCCAGAGGTCCCAAGATACTAAGAAAGTATGTGGGAAAGTATTGCAGGACTTTCTTCACAACCTCTTCTGAAACACACTCGACAACAATTCTCTCCTCTTTTGCTTTATCAGAGTACCTGGAAAATGGCAACTCTTTATCATAATATTTGGGGGTGGGGAGGGAGGCTGAGAGGAGAAGACGACGTGTTTTTAGAGTTAAATTTGCATAATAAACAGGAATGATGCAAAGAAATCAAAGCAAAAATCAAACTTAACAAGTTAATTTTAGCTGAACAAGTTACAAAATACAGTATCATTGATATTTTCATTAGGACTCTATTAATGTTTTCTGGGAAACTAAACTTTTAAACAAATAAAATCTAAGTTAAAATGATTTTTCTGTGAAGCATTTCAAACAGCCATGAATAAATGTTAGCTATCTCTATGCAAGTAATGCATCTTCTTTCAAACTCTAGGGAACTTCATCAGGGTCTGAGGTGTTGCCACAGCACTTGTGTAATAATACAATAATGTTGAATTTATTCGCATTTTTTCACCTGTCCAATATATTGTCAACACCACAGCAATAAAACCACAAAATAAAAACTACAAAATAGAAAATTGTATCACTTTTTCTCCTGTATGTATGTAGCTATCATATCTTGCAAGAATTAGAAAGGTAAATAAGGGTAATGGGAATTGGGTAAGAGAATTTACAGAAAAACAAAAATCTCACCTCCGAGAAAATAAGAGTTTGATTTTCAATAAAAATGCTTAACAAAAATTTATAACCAGTTGGTCTACAGGATGCAGCTCTGCTGACACCTATTGATTGCCATGAGAGTGACCATAAATCTACATGCAGAGAAACTACATCACAGAAAAGTAAAGAGCGTCGTACTAATTTATTTTTGACCTATGCTTACCAAGACTGCTATGGACAACATTCAGTGTTTCCTATCTGAACTAGGACATGCATTTCATACATATGACTAGGAAAAAAAATAAATAAATCAGTACTGTAGAAAATTTCAAATACATTCTACTAAATAATCACACTATTTTGACAGGCAAAGGTAATTAAAAAAATAGATGGACGTGTTACAGTGTCACAGCTTGTCACACATACCTTCCTTCCTTACAAAACCACAACCTGAATTACGATACCAAAGTACAAAGTCAATCTTGAAAGTCTTGTAGATTATTAAAGTAATGACTGTTATAAACAGCAAAGATACCAGGCCTCCAATAAGCCATCTCCGTAAATCAAGGACTGCACAAAAACACAAGCATAAAATTAAAAGATGACAAATTTGTTCAAATGTGATCTTTTAAACAAACACAACAAAAAATAACAAAATTCCTTACCTCTGCGTTTTAATGTGATATAGGATGTAACCTGCCCAAATGCATTTGAAGCGTGACAGACAAATGGTTGTTCATAATCTTCATTGCACACTTCTGATATTATTAGTTTCATAGTAAGCACAGGGCGTCCATCGTGGGAAATTTCTTCCCTGTGCAAAAAGCGGTGAGTAGACCAATAAAACCATTGACTTTCACAGACTCACAGAAGGGTTGAGGTTGGAAGGAACCTCCAGAGACCATCTAGTCCAACCCCCCTGCTTAAGCAGGGACACCCAGAGCACGTGGCACAGAGTCGCATCCAGGCGGGTTTGGAAGATCTCCAGAGAAGGAGACTCCACAACCTCTCTGAGCAGCCTGTGCCAGGCCTCTGTCACCTTCACAGGAAAGAAGTTCTTCCTCACATGGAGATGGTTCTCCTGTGTTTCAATTTATACCCATTACCCCTTGTCCTGTCACTGGCCACCACCAAGAAGAGTTTGATCCCATCCAAGAGGATTCTCCCCTCAGGTATTTGTACATATTGATAAGATCCCCTCTTAATCTTCTCTAGGCGAAACAGGTCCAGCTCACTAGGTCTCTCCTCATAAGAGAGATGCTCCAGTCCCTTAATCATCTTCATGGCTCTATGCCAGACCCTCTCTAGAAGCTCCACATCCCTCTTGTACTGGGGAGTCCAGAACTGCACCCAATACTCCAGGTGCAGCCTCACCAGAGCTGAGCAGGGGGGCAGGATCCCCTCCCTCGACCCGCTGGCAACGCTCCTCCTGATGCAGCCAGGATTCCATTGACCTTCTTGGCCACGAAGGCACATTGCTGCCTCATGGTTAACCTGTTATTAACCAGGACTCCCAGATCCCTCTCCACAGAGCTGCTTCCCAGCAGGTCAACCCCTAATCTGTCCTGGTGCCTGGGGTTATTCCTCCCAAGGTGCAGGACCCTGCACTTGTCCTTGTTGAACCTCAGGAGGTTCCTCTCTGCCCAAATCACCAACCCATCTAGGTCTCTCTAAATGGCAATAACAGCTTTCTGGTGTCAGTCACTCCACCCAATTTTGTATTAGGTACAAACTTGCTGAGAGTGCACTCTGTCTCCTTATCCGAGTCATTGATGAGCAAGTTGGAACAGCACTGGGCCCAGTATAGACCCCTGTGGGACATCACTGGTCACAGGTCTCCAATTAGATTCTGCCCTGTTTATCATGACCTTTTGAGTTCTGCCATGCAGCCAGTCCTCAATCCACCTCACTCTCCACTCATCTAACCCACACTTCCCGAGCTTCTCCATGAAGATTATATGGGAGACAACGCTTTTGACACTGTTGAAGTCAAGGTAGACAACATCCACGGTTCTCCCCTCATCCATCCAGTTATCCCATCATAGAAGGCTATCATGTTCAGCAAACACGACTTCCCCTTGGTGAATCCATGCTGACTACTCCTGATCACCTTCTTTTCCTTCACATGCCTAGAGATAGACTCTAGGACGAGATGCTCCATCACCTTTCCAGGGATGGAGGTGAGGCTGATTGGCCTGTTAATTTCCCGGCTCTTCCCTCTTGCCCTTTTTGAAGGCTGGAGTGACGTTGGTTATAGGCCCTGCCAGTTGCCTCAGCACTCTTGGGTGCATCCCATCCATGCCCACATGTTTACACCACAACCATTTGGCAACGGTCATTTTTGTTTTAATCGTGTCTACTATGTTTCAGAATAGATAAGCAAGCATATTATAGGAGAGAAAGCCACACAACAGTTGGGCATTTAGTTACTGGCATTTAGCACAGACATCAAAAAACTTCGCTTGTTTGTTTGAAGATACTTTTCTAATACGAACTAAACTTGTGAGAAGATACTATTTATTTCACACACACGCACAAAACAGTTTAGAAAAGAAACAGCTGTATTTAGTTTCTCATCCCCTATGAAAATATGTGGAGAGCTCCATTGCCCTCTGAGTGAAAAAAAAAGTCTGCAGTGCGAAATGGCATAAAAGGTGGCCTCAGTACACAGGCCTCATCTTGTGGTAAGCAGCTCTGAGAGAGGGAGGACACCAAAGGTGACCCACAGCACACAACAACTTTGTGAGAGATTCCAGCTACCAGCAATGCTGTCTAAACTGCTGTTTCACCCCCTGGATCAGATCACACTCAAAAGAACTAAATATTTTTTAAGGAATGGGCTGCACTTTGAAAAGAACCAAGTTATTTCCCATACATTACACAAGGCCACAAAAATGCCAATGCACATTCAGCTAGCCATGCAAACCATGACATATGACTAGATGAATGTTACTCTAAAATAGCTAAGTAACTAACATTTTAATCACTAGTCAAGAGGAGGATACCACTATCTTGTTAATAGACGTTTGTTAAATAATAATAGTTATGTTAATAGACATATTAATAGACATGATAACATAATATGTTATAATAATAATATGTTATGTTATATGATATGTTATATGTTATATGATGTTATAATATGTTATAATGTCTTTAAAGATGTTATAATGATTGCCCCAGGTCTTTCACTTTCTTGATGAGCACTAACAAAACTCAACATTTTTTTGCTTTTTTTTGATGAGCACCTTGGTTTACTTATATTTCACAACTGTAATCTTGTAGATATTTCTCAATTCTTCCTCAGTTTCTCTCTCAAGCAGTGCCTGGACTTTATAAATACGTGTATTTTTTTTCTTCATAGCACCACTGTTAAATGAAGGCTGAACAAAAAAAAAAAAAAAAAAGAAAAAAACCCTACAGTTTTTAGTTCTCAAACTGTCATTCATAACAGTTTTTTTCAGACTACCTTCTGTCCCAATTTTAGTTACTTTTTCTAAGTCAGGTCTATTTTCTTGCCCCCTAACTCCATTTAATGAATCTTTCATCATGCTCACCTTGTTTCCTGGTTGCCTTTCTCATGCTTTACTCAGTTTTCCTCCCACACCCCAACTTATCAGAAACCAGAAATTTTCTTATTTTCTCCCTTTTTCCATTTTCTCATTCCACTGAGCTTCAGTTCAAATGTCATCATCAAAATCTTCCATTAGATCTTCATCTGATCCCAGGTTTCCTTCCCCAGCTTGAGGCTCTTTAACTCATGCTTCAGTTTCTCCCATAAAGCCCAGGTTCTACCTCTCACAACCTTGATGTGAGAGGAAACTGGAGAACACAGAAAAGAGGCGGAACTTCATGTGCCAGGATATGCATTAGCTAACTGAAAGTGGTCTCTACCTGAGCAGAGATTGTTTGGTAGAATCTATCACACCTATGAGATTCTCAGTGTTCACAGAGCACAGATTGGAAATTAAGATAGATTTTTATAATGAGCATAACCCCATGCAAAGTCCATGTGCCCATTGTGTTTCAAGCTCCTATAGCAAAGCAGAAAGTCAATTAGAGGAGGCAAGCATTAGAATTCTTGAAAAAAAGAAACTATTTAAGCAAGTAGAAAATGTTGCTAAATACTTTCATGTCAAAGGCAGTGAACTTTGATTGCTAAGCCAGTATTTTCTAATCTGAAAATACACTTACTCATATACTTACTCATAGGGTTTTTCAAAAATTCTGTTCATATAAAGTATATCAATATACATATCATTGCTTGTCCAAAACACGTCATACTCAGCAGCACCTGTTGCATTGCAATCCACTGTAATCTGTGAGCCTATAACATTGTATTACAAAATGAAAAGTTAATTTCTATGCTCTAATTGAAGACCACAAAAAGCCCTGTCCACAGAAGCTCATAATGGCCAGCTAAGGATGGGAGAGCATCAGCTGGGAAAATAAATTTTTCTTCCTTATCCCTTTCAGAAAAGTTCCTCTAACAGAGATCTATACATTCAGCAATGTGCAGGTTGAAAAAGAGACTAGTGGGACCAGAAGCCAAATCGAGGAAGATGTCACCCCCTCCTGTGGCATCACTTTCCCTACAGATTCAAAGATGCTTATCTTCTCAAAATCTCTTCCAAGGGCTATACAGCAGCCACCTTTTGCAATAGAAACTGACAGATGCAATAGAGAATCACATGGTTTCCCTGTGATTTCCTTTACACTTGGGAAATTCCCCTGCAAGTTTCCAAGGATATTGGAAGCCACATCCCTTGTCTCCTTTCTTACCTCCAACACTCCTCTTTCAGGAGGTCAATACATAGGAGAAAACGAACTAGTCACTGACCTATTTTGGTCAAAAATGCAGAAGGTGGCACTCCGTTTTGGCGTAAATTTTCCACTTGCAATTTGCTACAGAGAAAACTACTTACCAAGTTCCACTTCAATTGAGTTGTTCCTTGGGTAAGATATTTCTGGGGGTGTTTTTGGCGGGCTCACTAATCAAAAGAAAGAAAGTCCTTTTCAGAAACCTGGGGCAGCTCTGGCCTGCCCTAAGTTCTATAACCCGTTAGCAAACTATAAAGACTTCTCTTATGGACATGCTTGTCAGCAATTTTACAACAGATATCATTCAATGCTCAGAATATACCTCGGCTAAGTGCTGTTTCTGATGATAAATATTTGACTCTCCACCTCTTTGAAAATATGTTAATAATCTCTGTGCATTGATGGTGGACTGACTGTCCCATGGGATAAAAGCCTTGCAATATTTTATGCACAGGTGCTGGGTCACACATGGGGGTACATCTACAGTACTACCCACTTCTCCATATCCTGGGTAGCCTGACATCCAAAACCCCAGAGATACAAACTGGTGAGAAATACTTCTAGAGTACAATTCATCCATTTCTGATTTTTATTTCTATAAATGGGAAATTTCATTTCTATACTGTAGTTAAAGGAATTACACATCTTCCCACAGCACTATGTATAAAGGAACACAACACCAATGGCTTATTTTGGATGTTTAAATCAGGGCTAGATATATCACACCCAGAAATGGGTGGGAATTAGGAGACTAATCAACAGGCAGACATCTAGACAGCTAAACTTTGAATGTCTCAGTTTGGCTCAATAAATTCTGGCTTGGAGGATCCCTAACTCAACTCATGTATCATCTCCAGGAAACTCAGGAAGCTATAGTGCATTTTAGACCATTTCCTGATCAGGCATTCAAAGTTAGGGAAGTTCCTATATGAACATGTAAATGTATATAAATCCTACAAATTAACAACAAGAAATTATAAGCACCCTGTGCTTATACAGGATTGGTCCAGATGTGTCCTTCCCTCTCCCTTCAAAAAAATGTGCCCAAACTACTGTTTGCATCCAAAATCACACATTTTAGTACAGACTCACTCAGTCTTGCTTTAAAAACAACTGAGCTGCTTTCAGTCATTTATGAAACCAGAGTGACATGATTTGGTTTTACTTAGTAGTGATAGCTGACATTACACTAATGATGAAGTTGTAGAGACAGATTTTAAGACCTGAATGAGCAGTCCATCTAGTCAGACCTTTTTACTTTGTGGAAGTATAGGTACTGTGGGTACTTATACTTTGTACATATGCATGTATATATACAAAAACTTATTCAACACACACATACACACACACACAGACAATTAAATGGGAATACAATCTATACAGAGATCTGAGAGCCTTTCATTAGCTAGAATGTAGAAACAGTACTGGCATTTCATACCTTGATATCATACAGCCCTTTCAGTGATCCTGTATCAATCTCCTAACACTGTGGTAGCAAAGTAGTGCATGTTTTTACAGTTAGGCCTTTTTATAGTTTTTTTATTTTGTTTTGCAGTTGTGTTGGTGACCCCCGACAGAAATCAGCTAGATACCTTACACCAGAAATTGGCAGTTCTTGGGCTGAAGAGCTTAAAACCAAAAACAGAAGAGACCTGGGTTTAAAGGAAACAGACAGGACATACGAAGCCATGACAGTGCTACAACTTGGCCTTTTTTTTTTTTTTCATGGTTGCTCTAGTAGCAGAGGGATGAATGCAGAAGAGACAGAAGCCAGACAGGCGGGACAGAAAGGTGCAGCTGCAGCAGAAAGCACTATGCCTCCCAAGCCTGGCAGGGCCCCTTTCTAGGGACCTCTCCAGCAGGCCCAGGCAGCACAGCTCTGACATGCTCCGTCACAGAGCAGGGGAACCAGTCTTCAGTACAGTGGCAGCAACAAACTGAATATGCAGGTTCTCAGCCAACATTTCTTTCCCTCATACTTCGGCACAAACAAACAGCTCTGCGTATTCTTATCCATAAATTTGTTTTTCAGAAGTCTAGACAACATTTTGGAGCCATTGGTATGAACAAAACAACAGTGATGATACTTACTTACCTACTACATTTAGCTTGATGTCTCGTGAAATGTTATATTTTTTTCCATTGTGGATATATGACGTTTTACATGTATAATTTCCTTCATCATATAAAGTTACATTGAAAATGAAAAGATCCCTGTTTAAGGTGGAATATCTTTTCCCTTCCAGGAGCTGGCAATCCTAAATGTGTGTAGAAAACTCTGTTAATTCATATCACCATCTCTTTCCATGGCTTGTCTCTCTTTAGGACAATCTGACTTTTCAAGGGACCACAACATAGTGATGAAGGCCTTGCGGAGGTTGAGAGCAGAGGTAGCATGAAAGAGAAATGGGACTAAAAGCAAAACACATTTCATTTTGTCCTGGAATTTTTGATTCAAAGATCCTCCAGTTTGTTCCCTACAGAACTTACAATATTAAAGACAGAAAGATGAGAAAGTGAGATGAGTGGTTGGGATTTGTAAAAGCATTCATTACTGAAGAATCCTTTAATAATTAGACTTCTTGTTTCAAAGTACTCAAGCACTAGTACTTAAACACTCATGGCTTCAAGGGCAAGAAGCAGATATGCTACTGAAGGCAGTACATCCTTATAACAGAAAGAGCCTTTAAATAAGCAGGAACAATATTAAATGGCATTTATTTACTGGAACAATATTGAACATGTACTGAATATGGAATGGTATATTAATAACATTTCTTCACAAGAGTAAAGGATTGTTATAATTTCACTGGCAGGTAAAAACGTGCCACCTGCTGGCTACATGGTTCCACATCTACATTTAAGCTGAATTTCTACCCCATTGTTCAAAAGCCAGAATATATCTTTAAAGACAAAAAGTCTTATTTTCTTCACCTCTCCAATTTGTTTTAAGAACAGTCTTCTCATATTTAAAATAAATCCATGTTTCTTCAACTACAATAACATCAGTGATTCATATTTTATGCAACAGACAGCTATAGCAGTATAAAATGCATAATTCTCACCTTATACCAACGAACAGGCAGAGTATTCTTCTCATCCCTGAAATAATCCAAGTGTGGGCACACAACCTTTCCAGATGATAATGTGAATATCATCTCTTCTACAGCAAATTTTTCATCTAAGCATAAACCATCAACCCTCTCAAACACTGTTACTTTTGTATGCATTTTACTGCAGCTTGTCAAATTCCTGCAATTAAGATAATTACTTACACTTCATTGTATTTTCCAAGTAGAAAATATATAGTACTCTTTTTGGAGAAGAGAGGACCAGAAGTCTACCATTTCTCTAACAGCATTACTTTTGCTTAAGCTTTCTAAATGAGGGAGCTGGACGTACAGTATTCTGATGGTTGCTTCTTCAATAGTAAGCTTCTTTTACAGTTCCTTTACCCTACAAAGGCTCACCTTCTTTAAAGTTATTGGTCTACTCTATGTTCTCCACTTACTCCTCCAGAATACTCTCTCTACAGTGACCTCAGAGAATCTAAGGAAAACGAGAACCCTGCATTCCCTAACCTTTTTTTTTTTTTCCAAATATTTCCTCTCTTTCATTTACTATATCCCTTAGCCCCAAGATTCTGCTTGCTTTCCAAAAGGTATTCGCTTTGGAACTCATTTTTGTAGTAATGCAATTTTTTTTAACCTTCACCTTATGACACATCCATAATCTCCAGAGTCTTCTAACATTGCAGGGAGAAACCAAATTAAACTCTTCTGCTGATGTATTCTAGAAAGCTTGTCTCTAGGCACAGGTGTCTGGTTACCAACTTTATACCATGTTAAATTGTAGTCTCCACTTTTAAAATTCAAGTTCTTTTCTAGTGAGCAATTAACAGCGAGAGGCTGCCCAACAGGCACAAGAGTTTGGCTCAACATCTCGTAGTTGGTATCACATTTCTCTAAAGGAAAACAGATAAACATTAATGAAAATCTCAAATATTATGAAAAAACATGCTTAACTTGTTCCTCCATGTTTACAACGTTCCTTGGAGCTTCCACATTTTTTCTTAAATCAGCTACTAAGAAAACAATTACAATTCCTTGTCTTAAGACCAGAAGTATCACCCAGCTACATGTACAGTTATATAATTGGAATGAAATGCTGTTTTTTGAATGCAGACTTTACACTGCAGCAGAATCTCTTTGTTTGTCACGTACTGTCATTTGTATGTTTTAGCTGAGATGCAAATTATTAGATTATTTGTATTTATCCAGTCAGTTTCCTCTGCATGCACCCTAACACACATATGTGCACAAAAATTTCATTTTGAGTGCCCTTATTTGTTAACTTTTCTTCTTAACTGTAGTCAAGACACACATCTTCAAGACACTATTCTTTCAACATCAAAGTATTAACATTTTGAAGTTGTTGCACAAATATTAAGGTTGATAATAAAATCTCAATTACCCCTAACTTTGTGAGCACTTAGAGTGGGATTATTAAAAGCACTCATCACTGAGCTCATTTTCTTCATGCTGGACCCAAGGAGCTTCCTACAGGAAGACAATTAGCAACATCATGAGCACTTAGAAGGGCACCAACTTTGGATACTGTGGTGGCAGTCCAGAGTCAATATTCAATTTTCTAAAATTCCTGCTCTCATTAAAATATAATAACAGCATAAAGAGTCATATACACATCTGTCTAGCCCCAAATCCTGTCTCTGATAACAACCAGTGGCAGATGCACAAGAAAAGAAAATAGGGATGGGGCAAGTAGGAGTAATGCTTTCCTTTTGGAGCTTTCCTTCTCTCTCACATTCTACATGAAAAAACTATTCATTGCCTTTTATCATTTATTTGGCTATGATGTCTTTCTCGTTAAGAGAAATAACAAACTTTATCTTATTTGGAGAAAAATTTCTCTTATGTGTCTGCTCAGTGACATTCAGTTTTACACACCTCCATCAGCTCTTGCCTCAGTCCTCTCTTCTTTACTGCAGTCCTCATTCATTTAGAGACATCTCATACGGAAGCTATCCCATGTCAGTCAGCACTGTCACTCATCTCTTTATCTTTTCTAATATAGTTTTTCTAAGATTGACCAGCATTGCGGCATTCAAGATGCACATTCACCATGAAGCTTTCTATTTTCTAATTTCCTTTTCTCAATAACTCCTGTATGCCTTTTTGCTCACCAAAGACAAAGTTAATGCTCCTAGGAAGGATCCTGAGATGCCAAACAGCATTTTTCCCAAGTGGCTCTGACTAACTTAATGCTCACACTATTTAAATAAAGTATGCATGGTAGTGATATTTTCCTTCCATGCCACTCCATGTCCATTTTGTTACTCATTGACATTCTATCACCAATCACTCAAAACCCAGAAATCCCCTCCATAATCAGCATTAGTTCTGACCATCAGGGATAACTTTATACTATCCACAGATGTCTTCACCTTGCTATAAACCTCAAAATTATTTATCAAAACACTGAACTGTTCAAACGGCTGTGTTGATTTCCCCAGTTATGAAATGGAGACAAAAACTTATCTTCTGTGGCCAGAGGAGCTGATGAACTGAACTCTTTCCTGCTACTACAGCCCAGTGCTCTAAACAGCATCATGTTTTATGCACTTCCTCTCTGCTCCCTGCCAGCCCAGGCACTCTGCTATCTTCAGGGAGCAGGCAAGAATTTTAAAACACATGCATAACTAAGCAGACAAGGGAAGCATCTCCTGTTATTTGAACAGCCAAATAAGGTAACTACCTTTCTGTATGATTACTGCATTTGCCCCAAAACAAATAAATAAATGAACAAATAAAAACATACATGAATAAAAAAGAGACTGTTCAACAGATCAGTGGGCCCTGGAGCTTGCCCTTTCACAGGTAATAAACAAATAAATAAATAAATAAATAAAACGGAATGTCTTGCTAAAAAATGAGGCAAGGGAAACTCATGGAATTTTGCTTTTTGAAATGTTGCACCTTTGCAAGACTCTAGGTAGAATGAAAAGATTATGACAGCATCTCATTCAGACCTTTTGAAATAATTTAAACATATGAACTACCAGAATTGTTGGTTGATAGCTGAAGAGCAACAAAGTTGCCTAGTAATCCTACAAAAAATCTCCATAAAGTAGCTTGCAATGTTAATTATCAAATCAGGGAATGTTCCATTATGAAAAAATCATGAGGATACATTCTGTAAAGTTAAAATTACAAATCAGTTCAGAAGATAACCAGAACACAAAATATTCCAAATAACATTTCATTTGTTCCTGTTTTAAAGACTGTTAATCAAGCTTCAGAACAAGACCCTTCATAGCCTCCAATGAAACCTTACCTGCTCCAAACTTACGTGCTACGATTAAAGACAGAAATGCTGTTATGATATTGCACAAAGACAATGTTTTTGTTGTCATGTTTCCCTGCAGAAAAGGGAAAAAAAATCAATCATTGGTTTCCAGTAAAAGCTTTCACAAAAGAAAGTCAGTTTTGCATTACACAGTTTCTGCTAGCAACCTGGTTTCTTTGCAACAGTCATATGTTTCTTAAGAAAGTTTTCAACATATTTTATCTGTTTGTATTATTAAACGAAATTATCTGCCTCCTGGGAAAATACAATCATCTCCAGCATTAAAAAGCAATACTTATGTGGCAATCACAGTACAAAACATTCTTTTTTTGGCATGAAGGAAAGTGAAGACTAACTTTTGAACACAAAGCAAGACAGTACAAGAGGGATGTGGAGCTGCTGGAGAGAGTCCAGCGCAGGGCTGCAAGGATGATCAGGGGCCTGGAACATCTGCCCTATGAGGAAAGACTGAGAGAGCTGGGCCTGTTCAGTCTGGAGAAGAGAAAGTTGAGAGGGTGTCTATAAATACCTCAGTGTCTATAAGTACCTCCAGGGAGGGAGTGAGGAGGATGGTGCTGGCCTCTTTTCAGTGGTGGCCACTAATAGCACTAGAGGAAACGGCCAGAAACTGAAGCATCAAAAGTTCCACAGGAACTTAAGGAAAAATTTCTTGACAGTGAGGGTGACAGAGCACTGGAACAGGCTGCCCAGAGAGGTTGTGGAGCCTCCTTCTCTGGAGATCTTCCAAGCCCACTTGGATGCAGTCCTGTGCCATGTGCTCTAGGTGTCCCTGCGTGTGCAACCTGGACTAGATGATCTCTAGAGGTCCTTCCAACCTTAAGCATTCTATGATTCTATGATTCTGTTCATAAAAACATCTACACCAGAGAGATCAGGGGTTCCTTTAAGCTTCCTATCTCAAAATGTGGCCAATAGCAGATGACTTGGAGGAAAAAAAAAAAAAAAAAAAAAGTGGAAGAGAGCAGGGATATAGTGGTATTCCTCCCAGACTGGGAATGTCTCCCTCCCTGCCCCCAACCTCCACCAATTTACTATTTAAGGTAATTCATGATTTATGGTAATTAGTACCAAAATTAGTATCTCACTATGTGTTCTGTAATTGTCTGTTAATGACATTTCAATTTGAGACAGGTCCTTCAATGAAAAATGTCCATAACATAATAAATTTCCATAAACATTCTGGCACTGAAATTCTCTGTCCTCCACAATGAATACAAATGCAAAATTTCTTTTTTTTTCCCCCTCTTAGTTTCTTATGTTTCCACAACTTTCCCTGTGGGCTTTAGGAAGACAACTTGGGTTTTTTTTTGTTGTGTGTGTGTGTTGTTATACATCGACTATTTATTGGCCCTCAGGAATCTTTGGTAGACTTCTTACTCACAATGTGTTTGAGGAAGAGTCTATGATTAACCATCTGCCTGCCTTACTGTTTTTTACCTTTAGCCTACCACAGTTTATACAGCACTACGAAAAGAAAAATGCAACCTTTAGCTGATCACCAATTTATGCCACAGGAAAAGATGGCACTTCCGGCTGCCGTGTGTCTTACTTCACCAAACTGACTCAGAACTGTGCCGTACATTGAGTCACAAGCTCTGCTTCTTGCAGGGCCTGCTCGCTTGCTTCTTCCCCTCCTCTTCCCTCCTTCCGCATTGCAATCCTCCGTTCTAGTTACTAGGTGGGTTTTTTCTTGTTCAGCTGTACAAAGGAATGAGTCCCTGAAAAAATGTTGAGTGTAAAAAGGAATATAGCAAGTTGAGACTGAAGGGATTCCTGTTTGGATCAGTTCTTTATAACTTCTCTGATTTTTTTTGGTTCTCTTTCATTATAGAATTACCTTTTTCTACTGATGTCTCTGTGTGCTTTCTCAAGCAATTTTTGGACCCCAGCAGTATATCCAGAAGAAATGGAAGTATAGTATATTGCCATGTCATGATAAAACAGTCTTCTAGCATCTCACTTCTCAAGAATCCAATGTTCTATTTAAATCTTTTTCTTGCCCTGTTGCCAACAAGCAAGGGCTGCAAATACACAGGCCCACTCAAAGCCATATGCATGAACTGCTCAGAGCAATTCCTCCATCCTCTGACCTTTTATGAAGTAAAAGCTTCCTTTTATGAGTAAGGTGTATACCGTGCAACAAAAACAGGCTCTGCACTGTGGATGAAGTCATATAATGTATGATAAAAAACAATAAAGCAGTGACAGCAGAGTCAAGTGTAAATGCATTTCCATTCTGCCACAATAAACAGCTACATTTCTCCCTTTTCTTAGCCATTTTGTCCTCTTCTTGAGCTTTCAATTGGCCTGTATATCCTTACCACGCAAGAAAAAAAAATTCATCTGGAGTTATCTTTACCCATTTTTTTTTACCTGAGTCCCTGTTCATAAAGTTTCAACTTGAAAAGAAATATTCTCATCATTTAATTAATTAATTAAATAAACAAGTGTTTAAAAGAGGAGGTCTTCATTGATACAGCCACCTGAATTACAGGACCCACGACAGCCCATAGTACGGCAAAATTTACATCAAAATCTGTGATTGAACTGATACCACTACCATTGCCTCTGCTCTTTAATGCTTTTAAGATAGATGTACTCAAACAAGAAAAAAATACTAGTCTCATCAGCACTTGAAAGAATCACCACTTTCAGTAATTTTAGCATACTTATGCTGCTTTTCTTTGAATGTCTCACAATCAGACACATGGTTTGACTAAAACATGAACAAGCCCTGTTCTCAAAACCAGAATGAACTGACAGAAAATGAGAGTATGACACTATTTTTTTTCAAATCAGCCCGTAAATATAATGAATAAGGATTAAAGAAATATATAGTACCTTAACCACAGAAAAAATTAATTGAAGCTCTCACTTCTGATACAGGGAAAATGTTTTTAATGAAAGTTCATTCCTTACACGGTAAGGTGCTGGCTTGCCCATGCAATTACCAAACTCAGACTCACATTATTGACCTACCTTCTGTTATTTTTTTGTCAATCACTTACATCCCTCATCATTTGTAAGTGCTAAACACTTCTCAAAATCCCTTGTTTCAAGTTCTTACCCATTCCGGGAGACATTCACTGGAGCACACCGATGACTTCCCGGCGGCACCGGAGCAGCGTAGCTGTGTTCCTAGTCCCACGCCTGCACGCGTTGGAGTAAATCCACAGCCTTGCAAGATGTGCCAAGAGCAGTTACCTTCTTGGAGGGTTCGTGACACCCAGGAGACAAAATTTAAATTAAAAAAAAAAAAAAGAAAAGAAAAAAAAAGAGCACTTGCAGAAAGTCAAGAACAGAGTCATCTCGAAACACTTATTTTTGACAAGGAAAATGATGAGCTTTTTTAAAAAATAAAAAATCACTCGAACTTGCAAGCTGCTCTCAGCTGACGGGTCACAGCGCTCAGGTCCGGCCCCTTTTCCCACCTGCGCCGCCTAAAACGGGACATCCAAATAGCACCGGGATCGGAGCCGCCTCCCCGAGTCGGTAACGAGCCCGCTCGTTACGCGGCTCTCAGAGCGGTGGCCGCTCCGCGGGTGCCGCCTCGGCTTGTATGTCCTTGCGCAATGCGATTCCTGCCCCTGGATCTCGGCTCTCCCGGCTCTTCCCGCCCGCGCCGCCCCGTTACCTGCGCGGCCCGTGGCGGCCGGGCGGGCGGGGAAGGCGCCGCGGCCTCCCCACCTGCCGCCGCGCGCTGAGGGAGGCGGGACGGGCCCCGCTGCCGCCGGCGGGCGGCGCCGCCGCCAACCGCCCTGCCCCTGAGGGGAGGCTGCGCCGGCGCCCCCCTCGGCCCCGCGCCTTCCTCCTGCCCGTTTCTAATCGGTTTACTTATTTATTTATTTATCTTTATGGGACAGGTATCCGTTTTGGGGCAACCCCTCTCTGCTGGAAAGCTCAGGGGCCGGTGCGGAGCGATGCCGAAATCCAGCATTGGGCGCTGGGAGAGCTCTAGCGTCATGAGCGAGAGCTGTCTTTGGAAATGAGGTGCCCAAGCCGGCTCTCTGGCTAAGAAGGTCTTTCTGGCCTTAAGGAAGGGGCTAGACTTGTGAATAGCCCTTTGTGTTTTCCACACCTGATGCTGTATTTGCTAAATTTGCTAAATAAGATTTATCTGAAGTTCTTTTGCCATTGGGTGGCCTGTGCTTCTGCTGCCTGTATTTGACAAGCTTTATGAAACCAATGAAGAGCGAAGGGTACCTGCAGTCCAGCTGAGCTCTGTATGGAAGGAAATTTAAGCAAAAATATTCACTTAGGTAAGGAAAGGATGGAAGTTGGCTGGGATGAATTTACACCATTGCCTTTCATTAAACTTCCTTCTTTTTCCACTACCACCAGTGGTTCTGTTCAGCTTTTCATCTGTCTTCCTCAATTTATAATGTTGGCAGCTTACCCACTCACCCACTTTAAGTATATGCACGTAGCTTGCATTGGCATTTTTGGATCAAGAGAGAGCCTTTAAAGCTCACCTGCCTCTCCTCCTCACTCCCCACACTTTGTATCATCTGGTATCGCTGGAGATTTGAATTTGAAGACAAGCTCAAACCATAGGTCATGCTGTTTGCAATCTCTGAAAGCAGCTGGTCTGGAAGAAAAGCTCCTGAAACTCCTATTTGTAGTGTGTGAACATTGGGTCCACTGTCTGATTTGCTCCTCAGAAATCAGGGCATTGCTTGCTCCTATTTAGCGTCCTAATGTGAAGCACTCTTGCCCTCTTTGGGATAGGTGACAATAACAAGCAAACGTAATTAATAATTCGTTAAAGCACAGGATAACATGCTGTAATCCTGCACTTGATCTGCTCCTGGTAAATCATCCCTTCTACGTAAAAAGAGACTATAAATACACTGTGTGTCTAAGTCATGTCTAAGTCATCCAGAAGTTTATTTAGAGCGAAGCTACCTGATTTGTAGTCATAACCTTTTTTTTTTTAGGTTTGGGCTGCAATAGGCATGCCTTATGTAAGTATTCTCGTCTGAAACTGAACAAGATATATAAAAATAACCAAGAATTTTAAAGCCCTTTATGTATATTTTTTTCTACCATAACTGCCTTAGGCTTTGTTGTACAAGATAAGTCTTTGGTCAAGACATAAAGAATATCACTGTATATTTAAAAGAAAAAAAAACTATCTTTGCTAAATATGCAAGAAAAGAAAAACCAAGAAATATAATAGCATTTAACTGTTTAGTCATACTTAAAAGTGCGTAAAACAGGCTGTTTTAATAGCTATAATACAAAACCAAAAGTATTAAGAATGTTACAGCTATTTAAATGGACTTGCAAGTGCAATGTACAATTCTGTTTTACTCAGCAATCTCACTTGCAGTTTTAACACTGAGCAACTATCTTAGCATTTATGTCTTGCACGCATCCATCTTACAAGAATTATTTTGGAGTTTTAATTAAGGGAAATCAGATATCCTGCAGTTACAAAGAGTTCTTCAGCAGAGCAAAGAAAGCAGCTTGGTGTTCTAGCAGGTAGATACCTATTTATTATTCTTTAAAAAAAAAGGGTGGGGGGTGGTTTGTGATAAAATCTGCCATTCCCTCCTCACTCCCCAAGACAATGATTCACTAGTTTTCATCCTTCCAGTAAGTTAATTCTTTCCAGTTTCTATGCAGGATTGGAGGACTTCAAACTCATTTGGGAGGATAGACGTGTCAGCAAAAACTACTGGGACATGGGATTGAGCAGTGAGCAAAGACCCATTTTCAAATTCATAAGTTCAAGCACTGACAAAACTAACAGAGTTTAGTTTCACTAGAGTAGTAAAGTATTTATTAATGATTCTTTACCTACAAACATGACCAATGAAATAGGGCTTTAATGCTATTAGGATGAGGAGAAGAATTTAGTGTGATCATAAAGACTTTCCATTTGATTTGAGAAAAATGGTGGTGAGCACAGTATGAACGGCTTTTTTTTGACAGAATATTTTAAAACAGGAATGGCAAAATGAACAAAATATACAAAAGGAATGTGGCAGTGTTCATTTACATCACATTAGATGGTTATTTTACTTGGATATCCTTATTCTTTTCATTCTGGAAACCAATTATGATAGACGGGAGAAAGCTGAGTTATGCAGCAAAACCAGCACGGCAAGGCTGACCAAGGAGCCAGCCTGTGGAGAGATGACAAAAAGTTGTTCTCTGTGTAATTTAGCAATGACACAACAGTTGGAAGGGACTTACATGGCTCTGAGGTGTGGCTCATAATAATGTTTGCTAATGGACTCATCATCACTGCTGTCAAAAATGACAGCAGTGATTTCTTACATAAAACTAAGGGCTTACTATTCAGAATCACAAACTAAGGAGTGGTTCTAATGGGTGGTTCATTTCTCTTTAAATGGCACACAAATGTTTCTAGACATCTCTCTAAAAAGAGAAAAAAAAAACAAACATAAGCTGAGCACACAGCAGATTTTCACTAACCACAAGACAAATAAAAGAATCCAGATCTACAACAAATGTTTTCATTATTTCCTAAGTCACATACTCGCTGAAGCTTGATACATTGCAGATGCTCATACCTTGTCTTTGTAGCACAAGATACATTTTGAAAGAAATCTATTCTTGTTTATAAATGCAAATGGAGAACCAGGAGTTTGGGAACAATATGGGAAACATTTTCTCATACCAAGCCTGAAAAAAAATCACAATAAATACATCAGGCACATCTTTGACCTAGATAAATTTATTTTATAATTTGGAAACGAAGAGGAGAAGTTAAGTATTTATCAAGTTTAACTTCAGTCATACTATTTTTTGGATAAAGAATATAATTTTCATCCATGAGGAGGAGGCGAGAGGACCCAAATACTGTTATGATAATAAATTATCAGCCTAGAAGCATCTAGCAAAACAAATGGGATAGCACTAGTCTAGAAATATTAGTAGCAGCTGATAGAATGACATTCTGTTTCACTGATAAACTGCGAAGAAGCAGGTTCACTACAAAATTCTTGTTGCCTGCACCTGCAATGAAATAACTACTTTTTTTTAGATATTTTCTACTTGTTTGGTCTGTTTTATTTCAAACCTAACTTTGACATCCCCACTCCCAAAAAGAAACTTAACAGGATAATACAGAGTAGGGAAGGCGAGGAGAAAGGAGTATTGTTATCTGAAGACTTAATAGCTTTTCCGTCTCCTAATCCACATTTAACAGGACAATACTATTCAATTTATTTTCAAGTGAGTGAGCAAAATGATAACCGATACTGAAAATGAAAGCATCAGTAGCTGACTGAATGTGTCCTCATTGCCTATTCCTTTGGGATCAGTAGGAAACATGGCCTGGCAACTTTAAATCCACATTCATCAAATATCTGCACTGAACCTTCCCAAAATATTTCAACCTCCCTCTGCACTACCAGTTCTTCACATAGACACTTTTAGCTCTGTTGGAGACCTGGATGGAGTGTGTTCCTGAGTCTCTTCTGGCTGCACATGGGCTTTTCTTCCAGGGAAAGCCAAAGGGCTAGTGCGAATCCGTATTATATCCCAAATGGGGTCCTACAAGATGCAGTGGTAGTGTGCACCTGAACTCAACAGCACCCAGGAACCAGCATGTTCTGTGACAGACGTAGGCATGGAGAGCTCTCGAATGATGTATTATTTGCCCTTCTGCAAATGCCCAGGAGACTTAACTGCCTGTATGGGCATTTCTTTTTAGCCATCCCCAAAGCGACGCTTCGCCTGTCATGCCTCAAAGGTGTCCACACTACTTTCATTTGAGCTTTCCCGTCATGATGAACTGCAACATCCCTGTTCCTAAGCAAATTGTCTGCACTGCAGAACCTCCTCTCAAGCAGGGGCACCCCTCAAGGTCACTCTTCAAGGCTGAGGCTCCTGATGTGCTTCAGGAAGTGATTAATAGCATGCTAAAATGCTGCAAACCTTCATGAAACCTTGCTAAATTCTGTCTGTGGCTGATGGTGCACATAAATCCTTTGGACATAAACCACTGACCAAGTGTGGGGCAGGATCCAGCCGCACCAGGCTCATTTCATAAGGAGCTTGGAAAGCAAGGGGAGCCCTTTCTGATACGTGTGACCTAATGGGATGGTACAGCTGGCACTTTCAGATGACCCTGTCCTCCACACAGTAAATAACTGGGTGAACCTTGCCACCAAATCTCATGAAATCATCGCCTGTTTACAATTGAACTTGGAGGAGTCACTGTCTGCCTTCAATAAAACATCTTTCTGCTTCTCTCTCACAAGTGATGCAGCACTCCTCACTCATTCGTGACAGCAACTCAGCTACACAAAACCCAGAAATACTAATAATGTTAGTAGCTTTATTATATTGTCACTTTTAAAGGAGGTTACTATAACTGAGGAAAACTATGTTTGCTTGTTTTTTTCAGTTGAACGATCTCCATGAATCCAGCAAATCACTGAATTAAATTTTTGGATTTAAATAAAGAAACAATAGAGAAACCATAGAATCACTTCACTACACTAAGGAATATAAAGTAGACTTATGGATAACTGTTACATAAATGTTTTGTGAAATGCTATATTATTCTCCTGGATAATTATGTGTGATTTGCAAAAGCAATTCCCTCTACCAATTACAGTAAAATTGTTTAATATAAAATCCTTTCTCAATGGAAGAAACCTTCTATGTTTACGTGAATTACCCTCCTAAACAAGTAACAATTATTTATTGAAAGACAACACAAATAAATAACAATACAAAACCTAAAATATTCCTTCTCAGGAACACATGAAATAACTACTAACAAAATGATTCTTTTCGCATTAAGACATCACAGAGGATTTTTATCTTTTTTATTTGAACATCACAGATGGGCCTCAGGAATTGTCTACTAAGTCCCTGCAACCCTGTCACAAATTCTACCAAGCCAGAGATACCCATGAAGGAAAGGGAAAGGGTACTGAGGCTCAGTGAGGCACTCCAGATGTGCTGAGCAACCTTAGCTCACACTAACTTTTGGCTACACATTAAGCCATTCTAGCCAACAGAAACAATCACTTTATTATTCGTATTTTTTGTGAACATGTAGATAAAATTAAGCCATCCTTTACTTTAATTGTAACTTAGAAAGTGAACTATGTGCAGCAAAGAAAATAACATATTTAAACAACTAGAGATATAAAAGCCTGATATACAAAGTCTTCTCATATAAACATTATTATATCTCTGCCTTTTGCAACAGCATAATATTTATCCTTTAGGAAGCTGAAAAGAATATGGTTTTAGTTTGAGCCTAATCATAATGTATTTAAATAATTTTAAAAATTATAGTTATGGTCCTGTTTAGAAAATAAGTCATATACTCATATTTGCTTCTAATTCCCCTTTTCAGTTACAAACATTGTAAAAAAATAATAAAAATTAAATAGGAGAGAGTCACAGCAATGTCTTATACCCTGTCCCTGTGAAGGGGCAAAGCATTCTTTCTCACATCTGAAGCAGAGCAAATAAGGACGTATAGTATTCATGCTTGATGCAAAAGCCAAACATTTCTTTTTAAACTCACACATTTAAACATCTTGTTTTAGCTCAGCACACAATGAAAATGAAATGTCTGAGTTATGTTCTGATACAGTTCACATCTACATTCTCCCACCCTGGCGTCCTGAATTCTGTCTTTCTAGTAACTCCCCGTGGAATCAGACTACGTGGCCAAGGCTGTAGGTGCATTCGAAAAAGCAAACTTCCTGCTGCCTGATGCAGCAACACAACACAAGTGGTGTTAAAGGGGGGCAGTACTCACCCCTGCCACCCTCTCCTCACTCTGCTTCTCTCCCACTTCATTTCTCTGCTTTCAGCATATAATTTTATCCATCACACAGGAAGCTTCAGGTGGAAGAGGACAGGGTGAGGTATAACCTGGGACCACACACTGCTTGTACTCACTGAAGAACTGGATCCTACAGCCTTACGTGCTGCAGAGTTTGCTCCCAACCTCAGCATGAGGGTGCCTGCTACGTCTTCCTCTGCCCTGCTTGCGCCTGGAAGATATTTTAGGTAAGTCTGCTGGTTATCCGTCTTACTCATCCCAATTTTTACTATTTCAGTCTATCAAGTGGCAGATTCAGACATAAGAGAGTTTGCCAGTAATTTTTATTTCATTTTAATTCTTCTGGTTCCCAAAGAATTGCCAGGAAACTGTATTCCTTCAAATAGGATATACATATCCTGTAAGCAATTAAATGTTAATAACTAACAGCCATCACCTTCTTCCTGGCTTTTAAACTGTGTCCAAGAAAATGGCTCATCATGCAAGGAAAGAAAAAAGTTCTTTCCAAGCAATTTGGATCTGTTTATCAGAGCAACAAGCACCAACAACACAACTGAGACTACAGTGATGTCTAAATGAGAAATTGGAAATTAAAGCCAGACCTTCTCCCTTAATTTAGGAAGTTGGAATCATAACTTTCCTGGAACAAAACAACTCTCATCACTCAGCTAGGTTACTTCTTGAGTTGCTCAGAGATGCTGGTCTTTGAGGGGTAACAGCCTCACCAAAACTAACCCTGTTAAAAATCAAAGTAGAAAGCTCTACTTTGTTTCTATTTTGTGATAGATTTCAGGATTGATAACACAAAAATATCCCAGAATTAACACTGCAAATACCATCTGGGTTTTTTGTTTGTTTTTGTTTGTTTGTTGCATAGGGTTATTTTCTTTGAAACTTTCTTTTTCTTTATACATTTAGGAACAAAGTCCCAAACAACGGGAGAGAAATTCCTTATCTTATGGCACTTCCATATGTTCCCAAATGAAAGCAAGCTCTGATACCCATGTTCTCTGGCATGCTTCGCTGCAGGAAGAAGCATTTGGCTTCCACGTTCATGCTGGGCCAAGCTGAAACGCACGTGATGATAAGCCCCTCTGCTACCTGAGTGCCAGGGCAGCCTGCGGGCTGGCTGCAGCCGAAGGGACAGGAGCTGGTGGCAGCAGGGCACACAGCAGGACACGCGGACAGAGCCCGTCCCACCGGCCTGCGAGGGAGCAGGGCAGCCTGACGATAGAGGAAAAGCTACTTAGGTGACTAGCAGGACCTTTAATATTCTTGCTGGACAGAAATTTGAACTATTCGAACCTGCGCAGGCCAAAATATCATGTAACACACAAAGCCTGTACGTTTTAAATTCTAAGTATTGTAATACCTTCAGCAACCTAAAATTTTATTCCTGAGCTCATTGCACCTGCAGAAACTAGATCAATTAGATGTCTGCATAGTGCCTTAATGGAGTCAATCATTATTTTCTTCCCAATTTTTTGCCCTTCTCCCTTGTTCCAGGGGCTTAGATACAGGCAACTTGTTTCCCTTTAAGCTCATTACCAGTGAAGACACCCATAAGATGCACTAACTTTACTCCCATCACATGGAGGTCTTTATTTTCTTCAGTGAACAGGAACCTTGCCACAGCTTTGAGGAGTATGGAACTCATTTGAACAGTACTGGCACGGGCTATGCAGAAACCAAAAAACTTCTCAGATTCTCAACTTCTCAGAAAAATACTCAGAAATTTCTCAGAAAAATACAGAAAGTTACAGAGGTTGTAAAAAAGCCCATTTCAGGAGAACAGTTGTTTTCTTACTAGCTTATCTAATACTGCATGAAAAGCCCAAGACAAAACCATAGGCAAAAGGAGGCGCCATTGTTTTTACTAGAAAAAGAGGACAAAATGACTTTCAGTAATAGCTTTTGAGAAGAAGCTCAAAACAATCAATGCGAAAGCCACTGTCCAAACTTAAAACTCGTACTGTTATAAGATTCCCTTCTCTTGTAGGATTGGAGAATATTTTGTAAACCTTAATTAAGCTCATTAGCATGTCTGAAATCAATGTGAGGTCCTGTATTCTTGGACAAGCGGTGAAGACTGCGTTGGCCTCGCCTGAGTTTTGCCTTGAGCAGACTAGCTGTTGAGGATAGCTCTGCCTGGGCTGGGAAGCCCGAACTGCAGAAGCACTAAGGACTGCTGGAAAAATCCTTCTACTGACAACTCCATTTAGTGAAACCAGATGCCTCAGCAGTCAACCCCAGCAGACAACTAGGAAATTTTTACTACCTTCCTTCTGAAGTCTCTCTCTAGCCAGTAAAAGCTCCCTAACCACACACTGTCAGCGTAAAGCCTTTGCTAGTGCCTCCAACTGTATTCGTTTCTCCCATTGTATTAGTGCCTCTCCCATTGTATTAGGCCCTTCACTCCCAGCTGAGATTTTTGAGTCGATCATAAAAGCCTTTGTTTTTCTGGCAGAGTAAAGTTGATCTAAGTTGTTAGGACAAAAGAGTCAGAATTTGCAAGAGGGAGAACCACTGCTTCTGCGAGCCCTTACCCAACGGGGGCCAGGCAAAATCTCACTAACGCTACCTGAGCCCTGGAACAGGCTGCCCAGAGAGGTTGTGGAGTCTCCTTCTCTGGAGATCTTCCAAACCCACTTGGACACAGTCCTGTGCCAGGTGCTCTAGGTGACCCTGCGTGTGCAGGGGGGTTGGACTAGATGACCTCTGGAGGTCCCTTCCAACCTTAAGCGTTCTATGATTCTGTGATTCTTGAATTGCCAGTGGCAGACAGTGCCGCTGACCGCACAAGCCCTTCAAAAGGCGGTGATTTCTTGTGCTTCTGTCTTACTCCTGCCCAAACATAGCAGTCATCACTCCCTCATGCCTTTATTCGGTGCAAAGCAAAACCTTGCAGCAGAAAGGGCAAAACCTGCCCTGGCTTCTGCCCCCGTCATCTTTCAGCACGTCTCCTGCACCACAGCCGGCGGAGCTGCCCACAAAACCCGCAGGGGACAGTTCCTGCTCTCCCTGGCTGACCTCAGCAGCAGCCCTTGAGTAAAGCATGTGAATTAAATTTGGTAAATAAAGCTCCACAGGCTTGCTGCTATTCCCAGAAACCAGTCCCTACGCTCCGGAGTGCCTAGGGCTGATCTGATACTCAGATCCCTGGCATGTCAGGGCACTTTCCAGAAGCTGCGCGACTCGAACAGCCAGTTCAACATTACCTGGCTTTTCTTTGGCAGTAAATACTCTGTGTGCCTGATCTTTGCCTGTGCAGCAAAGTTGTCATGAAAACATCCCCTGCAAGTTTTAATTGCAAAGCAACCACATTCAGTGCTTGAGTCACTCCTAAATACTATGAATAATCTACTGCCAGATGTTTTTGCATTTCCAAGAGACTGAATTTCACAAGCTAGTGTCAAACTTCCCTGGGAGATTAGCAAAAAGGCACAAGGAGAGCCACTCAAAATTAGCTCTGTTCAATGAAACAACACACAACATGTTGAACGAAACGACAGAAAGGTGAGGGCAGCGTCAGCACCTCACCAGTGTTTCTCCAAGGCGTGTGGCAGAGCAAGGAGCAAGGCAGCAGCCACTCCTGGGCATCCCCTGCTGCAACACAGCCTTCCCAGCCACTCTCAAGCGAGACGGGATCTTTTCTGCCAAGGGACTGGATTCCTCTGCCAAGGAAACGATCCCTGTGGGTGGTGGACAGCAGGATTGGCCCGTACAGCTCTCCTGCCAAAGCTCTCACTTTACCAGATCAGATCAGAAGCTGATGCTTCTCCAAGCAGCCGGGCACAGGCTTTATCTCCCCTATAGTCAAGACACCCTTCGCATCTCCTTTTGGGTCCCCCTCTCTTATTTCCCCCCAGCTAAACTGTGCTAAATGTACCGAGCCTATGATTAACCTGATGGTTAATGAGCCCCTTCCTTCACAACATCCTTTGGAGAGCAGTAGCAGAGCTAATAAAAATGCTTATGGACACTTCAAGGCAAGGCTGCTTGAATGCACAGAGGTGAAAAAAGCAGCACTCTAAGAAAAACATATTTGCATGTATATAGTGTTTTATTGCATTAAAAAATGGACGTTTCTTCAAAGTGTCTTTACATAACACACATGAAAACTGCAGCATCTCTTGTATAAATATATCAAAAGGTACAAATACAAAAACAGCATTTTGGCTCAAACAACTTTCCACCAGAGTTAGGGATATCAAGTCGCAGTTTTTCATACATAACCCATTTAGGTCAGCAAAAGCGCCCAGGTGGCCCAAGGTTGCTGAAATCCTGATGGCCTCCATGCTGCAAGCTGTCTGGATGGAAACACAAGTTGGTGTACCATGCTTTAGTCCTCAGGGTACGAATTTGGTACTTCCAGTGTCTAGTCTTCACATTCGAAACAGGGATCTTCTTACAGAAGAGTTTTGAGACCAAATCGTACACTTTCTGTCCCTCACTAAATCCTTCCATCAGGTACACCTGACTGCGAGCTGTGACGCTTAGTGCAGTACTCGTGCCTGGAGGCATCTCAGCTACCCAGAGTTCTTCCACCTACCACCGACTGTCACCAAACACAGACCATATTGAAAAGCAGATCCTGCACGACGGCCAAGTGAACACAGCACTTTATATCCAGACGTCTTCCTCCCCAAACACTTGTCTTAAACTCAGCAAAACTCAGAAGGAGAACAGGAGAGAGGCATATGCATTGGTCTGCACATACATAACATTCAGAAATAAAACATTCCAGTACTGTGACAGTTTGAAATAATCTTTGACATTTCAAATGCACCCTTTTCTCCCTCCTACTCTGAGATAGAGATTCTTACGCCATTCTGGCAAAAGATAAATTAAATTAAAATTAATAGTAGAAAACTTTAGGAACAACTTAAATAAGCAGCTGTTGGGAATTGTTACTTTCTGTCTGGTTTTCTGTTTACTAAGATATGTAGTGTGGTCATGCTGCTCTATTTCTCACAGTAGGATGTGGGATGAACAAGGCAGAGAAAGACTGACGAGGCCAAAAGATCTTTTCAGGAAGGCTGGATTTCCTGCCAAGAGAGGCGCACAAGGCATAGGAGGCATTAGCTGTCAGAGGCAGTTTCCAGCATCCACTCAGGGAACCAAATGACTTCAGGTGGGAGAGGAAGCTATTTCCACTGTTTCTGTCACCCATCAGGCCAAACACAAAGGTCAGATGAGCCAGATGATCCACTGGACAATTCTTTTAGAGGATGGTACCTCACACTATCCTTTTCTTTTTGCTAAGGATGGAGGCATAAAAACACTTGAGCCATGAAAAAAGCCAACACTGCCATGCCAAATAGAAGGAGGCAGTCCTCCAACCAGAAGAATTTTGAAGTATACTGATTTTTTTTTTCAGATCAACAAGTGGAAATATCAAAATCATCTCAAAGGAAAAAAAATCTGCCTAATGCTGTACAAGCAACAGTCTTCCAGGCTGCTTGGAAAATGAGGCATTTTGACACAGCAAGTTGGTTGTTGCAGAATAAGGCGGCTCTATGGGAGAAGATACGCTGGAATTGGAGTGGGAGAACAAAAGGTTCTGCAAGGCAGGAGCTGACAGGATGTGAACGCAAATGGGAATTCAGAGCGTCCAGAAGCTGCTAAAGGCACGTCTGGAAGTCGGGGCATGGGAAGCTCCCAGCTCCCTCACGCTGTGAGCGGAGCACAACAACCTGCTGGGGAGTCTCCTCCCCAGTGCCTCTACCAGGGCAGGTATCAAGAGCAGAGCAAACAGTCACGAAGGAGCCAGTGGGCACAACTGCAGGGTTTTGCTGTTTAAGAGCTGAATTCCATTTGTTCTAGGGAAAAGCTAGAGTTGGACGGAATCTGCTACTGTGACATGACATGTATCAAGAAAAGTCTGCACAGATACCTGTACAGATACCCGTACCTGTCTTATCCTAGCTGCATGTTTCTCAGCTGGCACAGAAGCAAGATTTCACTTTAAATCTAGTAAGTAACTTTTTCCCTAGCCATGCACAAGTAGCAGAGCTGTTATATTTTGCCCTTTGAAATACATTCCATTGACACACATTAAAAAAAAAAACACACACACGAAGAAATGCAATACCTGTCTTCTCAATTAAAAAAAAAATCTTTCTTTTTATAAGCAAATCATCAGTTAAAACCACTAGCAGCAAAAGTAGTCAATGTCCATGGATACTAGCTGCAACCACAGTTCTATCTCCAGCTCAGCAGACAACTCAGTAAACACTGACATTTACTGAAGTTTTGGTGAGAACAGCTACATATGCCCTGTACTTTGAGTACACAGAGTGTAACACTCAAATCTTTAAGCTTTCCTATAGAAAAACTTTTAAAATGTAAACTATTAAGCAGAGACTGAAAAGCACTGGCAATTTAGCTTTCCACATCTCCTTCAGTAAAAAAAACATAGCTATAAACGTGACTTTAGATATATTTGCTGATTTTCTAAAATCAAATCAATTCCAAAATCCATCTTTGCACCTGCATCACTGTCAACGCACGGGGCAAGTGTAAGTTCAGCGTTAGCAAGAGCGTGTTGCACAGTAATAGAAAAGCTTCAACATGAAGAGTCAGTTTTAGCAACGTCCTTTTCCACACCGCTGTGCCGGACAGTGGCAGCAGCTGTGGCCCCGGTACCACGGGCACTGCAGGTACACGGGCACTCCAGGCCCTGATGCAACCAGGGCACAGGAAGGAAGGGCAGGGAGTAGGGGAGGAACAAAAACCAAGAGACAAGCAGCTCCTGGGGGTGATGCAGCCCAGCGCATTTTCAGGGCTTCTGCACAGAAACACTACTTTAGTTTTATTCTCAAAATGCATCTGTGGCCAAAAAGCATGGTCCTGTTACCACTTTCTTTCAACCTTTACACTGCTGGCCCCTCAGGGAACGCCACAAACTCAGTGATCTAAGAGAAAACTTAACCCAAGTTAAGTTTTAAATAGCCCCTTCTGCCACATCAATGTCTTCTGGTTTGTCACTAGTTCTCCAGTGACAAACATTAGAGGGGACCAGGGCTCCCCACACCAGTGGGGACCAGGACGGAAGACCTGCCCTCCAGGAGGACAGCTCAGCTCTGCAGCCTGACTTTGCTCTGAAGCACCCTGATTTCGGTCCCTAAGGTGGGGGAAGAAAACTGAAGTTAACCACCCTCTAGAGAATTGGTGTCATTAGCTCACTGCTCGTGCAATAAGGACAAAGACATTGAGCCACCTAACTGAAAAAGAAAAATCCTTTGGGGATCGGAGCTTTAGATCTCAGCACTACATGACGATGATATTTTTATAATGTTTGAGTTGAACAAATGAGTTAAAAAAAAAAAAACACAATTCCTTAGCATGTAAAAGAATCACAGACCAGGGAAGAGAGTTTACACTCTGGCTCAACAGCTATTTTGCTGGAAGGTAGGATTGCCTCTTTTCTCTTGGAGGATATCACAGCAACAAAGCAACACATGTATTTCTCTTTGAGCAAACTGAACGAAGCAGCGAAAAATGACTTTTTAACAAATAAAAGTTTCAGGTCACTTAATTTAGAATAAAAAAAAAAGATAAAAATATATTACTGGCATCAAACATCAATGTGTCCATTACACAATATCACAATTAAATACAGTTTCCTTCATTTTCAACCTTTAATTGCTAAAAAGTTTTCTGATTTTTTGACATTTTTTTCTACCCTTGCAATTTTATTACCAGAAAAAAACCCCACCAAATCACAGCAGATTTCTTGGAGAAGTCCTTAAGCACTTCTCACATGTTTTTTATGCCATCTCAGTTCTATTGATGACATTTCAAAGTGTTCTGTTGATCTAGCCAGAAAAAAAGGACATTTCACATCCATAGACGATGGTGCAGTACCTTTAATCCAGAAAATTTGGATGAGATTATCTGTACAAAACAGATACAAGTGATGTTCAGTGAAACCATCTTCACTTATGTGAACTGCAGACTCACGAGGCATCATTCTTCCGAGGTAATCTGGGGAGAATTGAAGTCTTTTGGTAACAAGTGCAATCCTGATGAAGATGCATGTTTTCTCGATGGCATGTGGTAACGCACTTTCTTCCAGAATCTGGTACTTGCAGAGTAAGAGCTTTCCGAGAAGTCCCCTTTCCATCGGATAGCCCCGTGCTTTTGCTTAATGTATTTGATGGATTCTGGCATGCTTGCATAATCCTGTATTTTTTCCAGCTCAATCAGGATTACTTTGATGCCATCATGGGTAAGAGCGTTATACACAGCTAGCTGTTTTTCAGATGCATCTTCTAGGATACTGTAAAAGGACGGTTCCGGTACTAGAACAACTATCACTCTTCTACTTTGGCGTATTTTTTCATCAGCAACGCTTATCACAGCTGGGGAGACAGAAAGGTTGTACAGAATCAAAGCTGCATGTGTCTGTTTTGCTACTGTCATGTTGCAGCTGCTCCATTTACTTGATATTCCCAAATACTTCACTGCATAATTAGGGACAAGCAAGAAGTCACAGTGGGGTAGCTGGCAAGTGGAGATTTGGCTAATGCAACACAATCTGACCACATCAGACTACACTCCTATGTTTTTGTTTTGCATAAATCAACAGGAGTAACCAACTATCTACTATTTACTCACTTGCTGACATTTCATTATCACTGTAGGCACAACTGCAATACCAAGCAAGCAAACAAGAAACAAGTTCCAGAAACACCAGGCAAAGGCCTTGGTAAAACAGTATCCTTTCCCCTTAAACAGCTTGTCCTGATATGCTTAAAACATTTTCATTAGATGCAAACTTCAGAGAAAACACAGAATCCTCTCTTCAATGGCTTTCAATTCTGAAACAGGGAAACACTGTAACTACCACACAAAACACATATGGCTTAATCCTGAGAAGAGACCATTACATTTTTCTGGGTGTAAAAGTAAAAAGAAAGCACTCGGACTGTATTTCTGAGGGAGCCCTTCCCCTTCTTCACTTCTGCACTCAGTGAGAAAACCAAAGTGTTGTATCAAGCTTCAGGTAGCTTACCTTCTCCTGGAACATCATCCCTCCCAAATATGAAGAGGTTATATCCGCACTGCCTTTCCAGGACCTCTGGTAATATTTTCAGAGCAAAAGTATCTGAGGAATACAAGCAGCTCACTCTGTTCTTTGGATACAGGACATAAGCATCATAGATCTTCCCATCTGAAACTGAACAGTCCACAAGAAGATTAATATAAAAAAAAGGAATCTAAAGACAAAGAGAAATCTCTAAAGTCTATTTCCCCACAATCACACTTAAAGCATTGTCTTGGGTCCCGACCTTACTATTGCTTAAGCCTATATAATTATATTGAGCCTGCATAAGTGTAAAATCTAGCCTTCAGAATTCAGTATCCAGAATGTGAACAAGCGAAGAAAAAAACCTGTAAAATTAATTAGGTCTGAGTATTCATTACTCAACCCTAAACCAAAAATATTACCACTGAAGTATCTGGAAAGTAATCATTCCAGTAGTACAACACCATCTTTTAAAAAGTCAAAATTGCATATAAATAATACGTCATTTTTGTAACCTGCAGTTTCAAAACACAATCAGCACTTAGACGTGAAAACAAAACCCAAATACATGATATGTTTCAAGAATATCAGACGTAGATTTAATACTTGGAACAAACTTTTCAGAGAGGCTCAATTTAAAAGACTTCAAAGAAATCCAGCAAGTAACTCGGTACTTCTAGTAGATATTAGCTGCTGCCCTAGCAAGGCACTTCCTTTCAGGCACTCACACACGAACCCTCTGGCAGCATTCTGCTGGCACAGGGAGCACACCCATCTCTGTTACTATGAATGCCAGGAGTTTACAGAACGTAAAATAACCAGAAGTGTCCTCAAACAGGACTCAAACTAAGTGAAATTTGTCCTGCCTCTTCCATGAAAAAAGCAATTCCCTTGTATTACTGCTTTTTATAAGAATAGCAATTAAAGGAAATCTGAACAACTGCTGCCAGAATAGCCTGTGCTTGGAAACCATTAAAGTGAAGCTTTAAGGGAAATAATGATGCAGAGGTCAGGGTTTAACATCTAAATGGCTAGAACGATGCTGACATCTCCCTATGTCTGCTTTTAAACTAAACCTAAACAGCCTTGAAGTGTGTTGTCTTTTGAAAAATCCCCTGAAGGTCCAGTCACACTCCATCAGGTTAACTCATTGCTTTGTAGGAAAGATAGAGGTAATCCACTCCTTACCACACATGACACACTCTTAATGTACATGCGTACTGCTACAAAAGCATACCTTTTTTACCCAGGAGAGGATGGCAGGAGCTGCGATACCACAGCACAATATCAACTTTGAAGATCTTGTAGACAAAGACAGTAAAAAATACTAAGAATACGAAAGAAACTCCTCCTCCAATTAAGTAACCTTGAATACTTGGAGCTGCAATAGAAAGTGGGAAAAAAAGAGAGAAGGTGGGGAAGTTATATATTGGAACTGAAAAAAAAAGAGAACAGAAATGTTTAAAACTGTCATCTAAGTCCTCAAAAACTTTTGTCATTAAAGGATTCAAGAATACAATGAATCAATAGGATTGAAGATTCTTCATGCATGCTTTCAACAAATATTGCTATTTGATAGGTGGCTTTTATCTTTCACAGAAAACGTACCTTAGCAATGTGACTAATGCAGCTATTTTTCAGTCAAAACACAAAATTATTGTTACAGAGATACGGTGAAGCAGAAGAGTGAGAATTGTCATACAGAATTTTATCAGTCAAAAAGTAAAGATGTCAGTTGGGGAAATGACTTACTGATCATGATCCCCAGGGTAATCACCCTTCCATCATATCTAACCTGTATGAAGACTTACCATTGGTTTTGTTTTTAATGGAACTGTCATTTTTGATTCATGCATATTAAAGGCTTTCTGAAGTTCAAATCCTATCCCAACAAAGAAGACCTTAATTTACTGAATGCATATTATTTATAGTCAGGTAGCACACTAGGGCTCAGATCCATTTTCAGTTAGTCATTTGTTTACAATGTGGCCAGAAAAACGTAAATCTGAAAATGATGCTTGTCAAAGGATTGACTCACAACTGGCAGATCCATTTTTGTAGCTCAAGACATAGAGAATCTTCTATAGCTAAACTTAAAAAATGCAACAGTAAAAAAATCTGGTGCATTGCTTTTCTGTGTACTTCTTTCTAATTACAAACACTGAATTTCTTGCCTTGCATTTGAGGTTTTGGAACTCATTTTACCTTTAAAGCTCATCTATTCACAAGACACATTTCAGACTGGCTAGTAACTGGCCTAACATCCTGTCCCCCAGTATGAGACTGGGGGGTCCAAAAAGGGGCAGGATGAGCCCAGTCAAGATGCATAAGCCTATCCAGGAGGCAGTAATGCAGGACATTCACTGGCAATGCAAACTGTAACCCTCCCAACCAATCTATGCCCCTGCTTCATTATCATTACTGTTAGAGCTTTTTCTCCTATCTAAACAATTTATATTTGCCCTGGCAGTCTGAGCCTACTTCTTGTCACAACTAAGTGCACAAGAGACTTCATTTTCTCTTGACAAAACCTGTTCTGGACAAAACTATGTCTCTCCCAGTTCTTTTAGAGAATTCACCATCCTTGGTGCTCTTCTACACACATGCTTTCATTTGATCCACAAGCTCCCTGAAGTACAAGTCTGTAAAATGGGACACAGTATTCCACTGAGGAATACATTTGCTTCAATTTATTTTGAGTCTTTCATTAAACTTTTCTAATAAGCTGAATGAGAGAACCTGAGGCAGGTTAAAAGTGCTATTTTGTTTCATTTTGGTAATACAGGAAGTATGGCATAATTTCACTACGGAATTGTCGCAACAATTCAACAAGTTGTATCACTCACTTAGCACAAAGGTCCATCATACAGTTTTAGCTGGGATAAGTCTGTTGTCAAACTAATTCAGAAGTCAGCACCGCTGATCACCATTTTATCAAGACGGTATACTTTACCTGGACGTTCCAATTTGATATATGCTGTAATTTGTCGAGAACCATACACAACGTGACAAAAAAATTTATGTGCATAGTCCTTTACTTTCACTTTCGAAATGTTAAATTTTGTTCCTGATACAGCAAGTCCATGAGGCATCCCCTCTCTGTTATTAAAAAAAAAAAAGAGTAAAAATGAAATGCTACTAAAAAAGCTGAAATACCAATGCTTTATGTAAGACAGACTCAGCTGTCTACAAATACAAGGACATCCATTTTTAAATTCTTGAAACCTCAGGGTCAGTGAAGCACAGATCAGTAAATGTCAGCACTTTGACGAAAGGCTTCAAGACTAGCACTGACCAAGCATTTGGTTGACTCTGGTGCCTAATGAAGACAAACATGGTGATGATACCTTTATTTCCAGTATCCACCGCCACAAAAGGCTTGGTGCCTCTTGTGGCAATATATGATATAATATGACATTCTGTTAAATATCTGCTGTTAAATACTTCCAATTATCCTGCTGTTAGGAAGGTTTACCTATGTTGGAAAGGCAGCAGTTGGGAGATGCCTGCAAACCAGCCTCATGCCCTGTGACAATACAGCCTTACGCATCGGCTCATAGGCAGCAAAATTCATTTTGCAGAACATTCTGAAGAACTGATTTCTTTTATATATATAGTTGCCAGTGACATCTATCACAGGATCTTAACGCAAACATAATTATTTTGCAACATGTTCACAATTATCCAGGTCAGTTTTAGCTAGAGCAGATCTACCATTCTCTGCAGCAGGCCAGAATGTGGAACTTGTCTAGAGTGGGCTTTGCTACTGGCAAATGTTCCACAAGTTAAATTGTTGATGTGTGTGGAGGGAGAGGGGGAAATAACAATTGAAATAACAATATTGGAATACTATTACTCCTTTGCAGATTGATTTTGCTGATCCTAGACAACTTACTTGGAACTGTTAATCTCACTCAGAACTTTCACAGGATTACATTCTGTATATATTCCACATGCTAAAACCAAGTGATAAAAATACAATATATTTGATACAGACCTCTAAACACCTTTTCAATGCCTACTGGTGTTTACTACTAGTCACCTTTTGGTGGATTCACTGCTTGATCTAGAAATCTACTTACAGTCCAACACCTAAGAATACTTACTCATAAAACTGTTCTTTGTAACTGCTATCAAAACTATCAACATCCTCATCATTAACTGTCCAGTATGGAATCAGGCCATTTATGCCACTTGATATATTACATTCCATGACTACATGCGCGCCTAAAAAAAAAATTAAATAAATTTGACAATTAAAAGTCTTGTAGCAGAAACAGGATCAGGTAACTGGGGAACAGCTGAGAAAAGGAGGGATAGAAGGTAAAAAAAATACTTACCTTGCAAAAAGCAGAGTCCTTAAAACTCGTCCATTTGTACTCCACACTTGGGTGTCTCCAATCTGGACGTGAATTCCACCCTAAATGTAGGTGTCTAAATGTTCATGTCTACATGTGAGCTAGATGTCTAAGCCAGTACTGGAATTCAGCTCCACTGCACTTAGCTCACACTAAAATAGACACCTGGACCTTAGCAAACTCCAGACTCTACTGACTATATTGACAGGACTCAGATCAGTTGCCTGCATACACCACAGTAGCATTTGAGATGCTCTCAAGCATCCAAGACATCTATATGGAGAGCTGGCAGAGAGGACTCCTGCTCTCCAAGAGACCTGCACAGCTAGGAAACCAGAGCATCCCAAACAGCACTAGATGTTATTTATGGGAAACTGAACCACGACTCTGTCAATGACAGCCCCTATGATGATCTGATGTCTCTAACTCACATGGAGACACCCACATTTAGTTGCCTACACTCCAGAGCTGTAACCCACTCTTAATGAACATGCATTTCTTTACTCCAGATCAGAGTCTTTTGGCCAGCACTGTCCACTGGGATGGTTTCTAAGTATCTCCACAGACTGCTCTCAGAGCAAGCTCACCTGTAACTCAGCTCCATTGCCAACAAGAGCCCAGAACTTACACAACACCTCAGGAGCAAGAAAGCAAGCCAAGTTGCAGAATTTATTGCCTATGTACCTCAGAGAGCTCCATTTACAGGAAGGTAAGCAGCTTTCTTGGAGTCCTGTCCTTCTTTATTTTATCCATGGAAGTTATGATTTGATAGGAGAAGATGGGCTCTCAGTTCACCTATGCAAACATCTCAATATTTCTTTCACATCAAATGTGAATCGCATCAGATGTAGACGCTTCCACCAAGGGATAGTCTTTATCAAAAGCATGGAATAACCCTTTAGCTCACATGCAGTTACAGTGTATTTCACACTGGAATCACAGATGCTTCTCAATCTCTTCCCATATATTATTCTACCTCAAGGATGTGTTTTTTCTAAAGATGGGTTGGGGTTTACAAATAGGCCTTTACTTCCACACATTCCTGCAGATAACAAGGGTTTTTTTTTTTTTTTTTACACATTCTTTTGTCATTTCTCATTCAACAAATGTTTCCACATTCTGCCCAACAACTACGCACTTAGTAGAAACAAAGATTTTTTCCAGCATTCCACTGAATGTATCAGGCAGAGGATACTAATCCCAGCTGAATGGCACTGCTGTGTGGTTTTTGGTGGGTAGGGTTGCTTGCTTGTTCTTGCCTTATTTCCCTGGAAGGGTTTCCTTTGTGGTAAGGAATCACTTATTTTAGATACTTATAGCCCCCAAAAAGCCTCTGTGAGTGAAGGCCTTATGGCTTTAATTTCACATGTGACTACTTTCTTAACATCAGTGGGGCAATCAAAGCCACAGTTGTTCACATTAACTGGTCTTGGTCTGACAGTAATATACCAGCAATTTTTTAGGAGACGCAGTAGAATAACTGCTCATCTAAAATGAGTAGTCTTAACAAGTTGTCCCACAAGAGGCCTTAATACAGACCCAGTGTCACAGCCCCTGGGCTGATAATTGCTTGTTTCTCCATTCTCTCAGCAAGTACTATCAAAGGAGATTCAATACATCAAAACCCTATTATTACTCAATTTCTTCCATAGTTACATTTTCTAAAAAAAAGATAAGTTTTCACACATAAAGCCTAGGGAAAAGGTTGTGTGAGGCAGACTAAGATCTGTAAATTTCATTTCAGCTGAAGAGCACAAACAGATATTTTTAATATTAGAATGTTATTCTAATGAAGCCAGAGAAACTGTAATTACTAGCGAAGAGGAAGATAAGAGTACACTCAACAGCCATTTGTGAGTGTTTCCAACAGAATTAAATGACTATCTAAAGACTGCAGGACTACAAAACTATAGAATAATACTGTTTGCATCAGATGCTGAATTTTTTTCCTCGGGTACACTTTCCTGCTTAAAATAGAGCATTCTGGACTTTGGAGGAACATAATTTCTACTAAAGCCATTTCACTGTTTTGGTCAAATTTTACTCATCCTCACCAGAACCTGGCAACTTCAGAATGTAGGAAGAGGAGAAACTAATGAACAAGTCCACTGGCAACTATCCTAACATGTATATATGTAAATATATTCATACAAATACTGAGGATATGTCAAGACATGGGCACTGGGACCAAGGAGAGACAGCAAGAATCATAAGATATACGCATCCTACCTAACACTGCTGGCCAAGAGACTCCAATCTCAAGCATACAGTTTTATCCCTGCAAATTAATTACCTATGGGCATTGAGTTCTGTCATCTGTCTTCCAGATATCCTCTATCCACATGTGTACCTCCCAGTCTTGCTAAGTCATTGGAACTGTTATCATGCATCTGCAGAAAAAGCAGGAGCTCAATCTGTCTACTAAATGTTAATGATTTTTAAGTAGTCACTACTTACCAAGATCCACTTCAATTGTGTTGTTCTTTGGATAAATAAACTCTGGTCTTATTTGTTGAGGGCTTTCTAACAGAAACAAAGAGAAAAACAAACTCTTCAGGTATTAAATATTCCACAAAGTACTTGTTTTTGAAAAAAAAAAAAAAAAAGTGCACCACTACTTCCCACTAAACTTCATTCCTAACCCTGTACTTCTCATTTCCCTCTCTCAATTCTTTTTTGGTAGCACTCAGGTGCTACATTTGACAAGTTAAGTCAAACGACTTAACTCAGCAACTGCAGCTGAGAAGACAGAAAGGAATCTATTGGCAGCACAGCCAATGTTCCTTCCTGCATTTCTTAAAGCTTGTAAAAGAAAAATATGTCTTCAGCCATGCACCTGCCATCTTTATTCTTGTGGTTTTGGCAGAGCCAATCTCCCAGCAAGGAAAGGAAAAATGCAAAATACTTGTAAAGAATAGAGTAGTTCTGGCCAGGAATCCATCACTTCTGCCTGCATCTCCCTTCCAATTTAAAATTAACCAAATTGCCCCAAATAACAGAGAACAAAGCCCAAAAACCCTGTTGAGGATTGCCTTTAATTCTTTCCCCTCCTTTCTCATCTGTAAATACATATAGAGGATTCAGAGAAAGCTTCATTCCCAGCTTCATTCAAATGGAAATGGAAGGCTTCCTAAAGGTAAACCCCCTCCAGGGTAATCTAAAATAATCCAAACTGAATCCAAAGTGTGTGAAGAAGAAATTCATGTTGCAACATGCATTACTGTATTTTAATTTTAGTATTCAGGACAGAATTAATTTAGAAAAGATTTGCAGCTGCAGTTTCACCAAACAAAATACACTTTCCAGTAAACTGGCATGCCAAATAAGCTAATGCTAGCATAGAAGTAATTATAGCACAGCACAAAAGGAAAGGAAAAACCTCAATGCACTCACCTTTAACTTCTAGACTCACAGTCCGTGAAACATTATATTTTTTTCCCATATGCATATATACCATACGGCACGTGTAGTTTCCTCTGTCTTGTAGAGTTACATTGCGAATCAAGATGGCATGTTCACCCTCTGCCAAGAGAAGTCGCTTGTCTTCTAGGAAGCCAGGTTTACATTCCTAAATATATCAAAAATACCGGTGATTCTGTGAAATTAATAACTATGCTGATTATTAAAATAATTGCCAAACACATAACCAATTTTAAAAAACAAAATGGGGTCTTCTCCATGGTTGCAACACCCTAATACAAAGCCTGTTGATGTCTGGCCCTTTGAATCACTGCAGCTTTCAAATGTTGTATATTAACAGAAATAGTGCCCATTATTTTAACTACATTCACCTAGTGGTTTCTCAATTATCTATCCTCCTCTACAAAAGGTTATTATCCAGTAGCAGAGTTTAAGAGAATGCATGCTTACATTTCCATGACACAGAGACACCACAGCTGCTGTAAGCAGTGTCCCATGCTATGGGCATATTATCATTTCTGCAGAAAGGCAGATGCCAGGAAAAACTCCTTTCTCTTTCCTGTCTTAAGAGTTTAGAATAATTTCACCTCAAACAAGAGGTGCGCCAGGTGCAGCACTGGGGATATTTCCCATGTAATATACAGGCCCACACAGGTATCTAAAACCAGCATCGGAATCAAGAGTTGAACAACTTCAGAATTTTAGGTCATCTTCGCAAAATATACCTTTCCAAGCCTGCACAGTTCTCAAGAGTATTTTTCCAGAATCACAGCAAGGAGCTTGGATTATGACTGATTATCTTTAATTATGGATACTACACCATAATCCACCATGACAAGCACAGTTTCTGTGAAACTGAGATAGCTATGCAGAGCTTAATATATAACAAAACTTACAAGTTTTTAAACTCACCAGCTCAACAAAATAAACAGAGGATAAAAGAAGTGAAACTGGATTATTTCACTAATCAATAAACTGAAGATAGATGCAATTACAGTCTGAAAGACCTTGCAGTTAAAATGGATAACTTGTTTCTTTAAAACAGGCCTCTTTCTTACAATTCTGAACACTTTCCCAGTAATGTGGCACAGACACTTTACACTGTATAGAGAGTAAGCCTCTCCTTCCAGCAGTTGCTATTGTATAGCACATTTTAAATAGAACATTTTCTATCTTCTGTACCCCACATACAGACACACATTACCTTATACCAGTGTACTTCAGGCTCACTATTGTCTTCATCCCTAAAATCTTCTAGATCAGGGCATATAATCTTTCCAGTATTTGTGGTCATCACTTTCTGTTCAAACTTCATTTTTCCATTAAAACACAAACCATCATCATTCTTAAAAACTGTCAGATTTATAGATTTTTTGCTAGAATGGTTCAGTCTCCTGTAATGAGAAAAGTAAATGGCTCAAGTCACGAACAGCAAGGCCACTATTTCCAAAAAGCCAGGCAATCTATGGAGAGCAGCCTTTGGGGTGTAGAGGAACGCCCGCACCTCCAGCCTTGTCTCTAGCCCCTTGTTACACTCTCCTCTCTTTCACACCATTCTCAGATCCTCACTCCCTGCACCAGCTCAAGAGAGATGGGAATAAGCTCTGATGTCGAGTAGTGAATAGAAGTTGCTCCTGCTCTAGAAGCTCCACAGTGTCCCCAACAGCCTTCCCATTTCAAGGTTTCCCTTGCCAACACACAGGAGTTTGCAATTACTAGAAACATGGGCACTTTGGTCCCAAACAAACCCAAGCTGAAAAGGAGAGGAAAACAAGTTCAGCTCCCTGATGACATACCTTGAAGGAATGATACTTCAAGGAAAACGGACTGCAACTCTTGGTAGGAGAGAGACAAAGCTTTTGAAAACAAGATGTACAAAGGTGCAATGCCAACGTGAAAGCACTTCAATCTGAGATCTCACAGGCCACTGACAGGAATGTCTGCAGTACAGCAGAAACTCTGCCAAAGAGGGATGACACTAGAAACCAGAAGTCCAAGCTAGGAGTAAGGAATGCTCTTTGACCATCCTTGCTTGTGCCTCATTTCTCAATGCTGTGCTAAGTTAAAACACCGTAAAAGACAGAACTCTGTGTTTGATGCTTCTTGATAAAACCTCCACAAGCTGCTGCACCTCGGCGAGTTTTACAATTAGGTCTGATATGCAAAATGTAGCCTATGGTTAATGCAAGTGAACTTCTATGTGTTTTGCAGCATGCTGGCATTATGCAATTTAGACCTAGCAAGATGCAAGGAGCATAAGGGAATATAGCTCAAGAAAAGAATAACTAAAAAGAGAGCAAGAATGAGTAAACTTATGTTTATTACTCAACTAGCTAACTTTGAAGGGATTACACTTCCTCCCTCTTCCAGTTTTAAATCCACTGTTGAGACTGAAACAAGCAGATGCAACAGCCTATGATCTCTGCCTGCACTGCATTTCTTACCAATCACTGCTACTTCCACCACAATCCAAAAGCCTTCAGCGTAACTGGTGAGCTACACACTGCTAAAACACATCTAGGGTCATATCAGAAACCTGCACTGGCAGACTTCAGTGCATTGTGACAAGATCACAACAAGTTCTGTGCACTTTCCAGAAATTAGTTTCCTGGTCAGCACAGTTAATTTCAGCCATTATAGGAAAGATTCAGCAACCTAAAATGGTAAAGTTCAACCCACTAATTCGAGCATTATATAAAAGAGCTTTAAAATTGAGAGAGAGTTATTTCAAGATAAATTATTTCTTCTTTTTTTTCTTCTCCAAGCACTTAGGTCTTTGAGATACTCTCTAACACATTGCCTTGATGTTTAAAAAATGATCTTCTCACTTTGGACTACTAACATTTGAGAAAACTTTTGAAATATGGCAAATAAAAATGTTTCTCTGCCTCTGGATTTTTATATTTCTAAAATTCCCCCAAAGCTGCTGATCCCACTAGAAAGTCTGGAGAACTGGGTGGTGAGAAACTTCATGAAATTCAACAAGGGCAAATGCAAGGTCCTGCACATGGGGAGGAATAACCCCAGACACCAGTACAGGCTGGGGACCGACCTTGTGGAGAGCAGCTCTGCAGAGAAAGACCTGGGTGTCATGGTGGACGACAAGTTGACCATGAGGCAGCAGTGTGCCCTCGTGGCCAAGAGGGCAAATGGGATCCTGGGGTGCATTAAGAAGAGCATCTCCAGCAGGTCGAGGGAGGTGATCCTGCCCCTCTACTCAGCCCTAGTGAGGCCGCATCTGGAGTATTGTGTCCAGTTCTGGGCTCCACAGTATAAGAGGGATGTAGAGCTGCTGGAGAGAGTCCAGCGCAGGCCCTGGACAGGGCCTGGAACATCTGCCCTATGAGGAAAGATTGAGGGAGCTGGGCTTGTTCAGCCTGAAGAAGAGAAGGCTGAGAGGGTGTCTATAAATACCTCAGTGTCTATAAGTACCTCAAGGGAGGCAGTGAGGGGATGGTGCTGGCCTCTTTTCAGTGATGTCCAGCAACGGGACAAGAGGAAATGGCCACAAACTGAAGCATCAAAAGTTCCACAGGAACTTAAGGAAAAAATTCTTAACAGTGAGGGTGCCAGAGCCCCGGAACAGGCTGCCCAGAGAGGTTGTGGAGTCTCCTTCTCTGGAGATCTTCAAAACTTGCTTGGACGCAGTCCTGTGCCACGTGCTCTAGGTGACCCTGCGTGTGCAGGGGGGTTGGACTAGATGACCTCTAGAGGTCCCTTCCAACCTTAACAATTTTATGATTCTATGATTCTATGAAGTCTGCATGTGGCAATACCTATATAACATACAGAGTTTGCTTTTCTTAGCTCTTCCCCTGTTTAGCCATAACAAGAAAACCAAAATGTTTTCCTGATCTGTCCGTAATAAACAACAGCTTGAACTAGAAAAAGCGGAATTTGTAATTTTTCCTGAGCTTACACTTCATAAACCATATGCATCCACGCACACTCCATTGTAAATATTATTGTGCTTTAACATAAATTCATGTATAAACCGATAAATTCTACTGCTGTGAAAGAAAAAAAGAAGCATTGCACATAGAAACAACAGGCAATATCAAAACAGTTCTTCTAACTTATGCAAGATGTCTACTGAAAAAAAAAAAAAACCTGCTCAAGTTCCATGGACATGTTATTGCACCGTACACATTCGCAATACAGTGTTTCCCTCCTCCTTTACCTCACGTCACATTCATAAAGCCCGGAATCTTCCAGTCTTGCAGGAATAAACCAAAGCAAGCCGCCTCGCTGGTGGATTCTGGCATGTTTCTCTGTGGTCACTGGCTGAATGCTGCCATTTTTGTACCACGCCAGATTGTAATCAGACTGAAGCGCTGGAAATGTAATTATCGGACATCTAACAGCTACAGGCTCTCCAACAAGCACAAAGTAATCACAAATAATGCATTCTCCTGTTAAAAGAAAAGACAAGTTTTTACCCTTCACTTTCCTGTCAACTAATTTAAAAATTCATAAATAGCTCCATAGGGATGATAAAATAATTCAGATCTGTTAATGTTAGATTACTTATAGCAAGAGTAGCAAGACATCTACCATTATTTAATCTTAAACTTTACTGAAAAATGAAATCTGCCATTAAAAATAATACTAATTAATTGCAGAAATAAAATGGGCCCTATATATCTATTCTCAGGACTAGACACAAAGCATGGCTCACGCAAGAGGCATGCAACAACTAACTTTGAGCACTGTAATCTCCATTTTTTTCTACAAGAAATATACAGAGGACTTTAAAAGCATCAATATCTTCAAATGAATGTGGTTACGTCAAGTACAGCTTCAGTCTAAAAGGAAGTATTTGGCATATCATCACCATGATGAAGCAAAAATAAACAAACCCCAAACCCACTATTTGATACTGGTAACTCTCTTCTACCAGCTATACACAACTTGTCTCTTAGCGAGTTTTCTTTTTTCAGAATGGCAATTTTAACAACCTTTGTAACTTACCTGCACTGAACGGAGACATCACTAGAATTAAATAGACAATGAGTACGAATGCAGATATCATCTTTTCCTGCAAGGAAGAAATATTTTCCATTAATATAGCAAAAATGTTTAAACCACACTGTCTTCAGTACTCTGCACCATTCTTCAAAAATTCAGAAGCAACAGTCACCCTACGGAGGGAAAAAAAGGGGTCTGGACATTTAGCCCCTGCCTTGAAAGATTTCAGCTACAGCACTCATTGGCCACCACAGAAGGCTAATCAGGTTTCAGCTTTCTACTAGAGCATTTCCGACTTTCCACTGGAGGAACTCTTGCTTGGTATGTAATTTCTTTTGTCAGCCCAGCTAAGTGCACACACATGCACACAGACACACAAAGCTTTAGCTTTAAACCATAAAGTGGTTTAAATTATAATGTCTGATCGATGTATCAAGCTTGAATATGTTCCTCTAGGCATTTCTACAGCAGACACAATTGCAGGAGTTAAAGAGCTCTCTGAACCGTGTTGGTACAATTGACCTCCCAGCAGATGAACTCAAGAGTTCTCTGCTGAAGGACAAACATAGTGTAACCCTAAGGTGAAAGACAGGCGCCCCTGCATTCCCTTCAAAAGAGGCAATTCTACTTGTCAGCCTTTAGAGAAGCCATAGGTGTAGTGAACCTGCTGTGGTCACACACACAAATGAGCAACAAAACTTTCAACAACTGTTAATTCCCTTCACAGCTCAAGCTTTGTTTGCAGGCTTCTCCAGCCTAGACACGACTGAACAGAAACTCAGTGCCCTTGAGGCCAGGTACATGCTTCCATAAAGCCTCTGAATCTTAACCACGTCCTGCACGCTTACGTGGCCCTGCTTTTGCAGATATCATCAGAGCCCTTCCCCAAGCCACTGCTGTCAGCCAGCTGACCTAAACTCATTCCCTTCCAACAGCTCCTAGAAAGTCTGTACTTAGCTCTCCTGCTTTCCTCCATTCAGGCCTATTCTGCCTCCTGAGCCCTCTCGCACAAAAGCAGAGTTCTAGTCAATTGCACAGTGCACACTGCATAGGTTTTAGGCCATGTTTGTCATCTACTCAGCTAGAAATGGGTTGGAAGAGGAAGGTGTATTCCCCAAAGAACAGATGTGGCCCTGCACCTACCCAGAACTCACTTTATCTAAGACAAATAAGCATATCAGCTCTTTGTCTCAAAACATTCACATAAAGAAGAGCTGGGGAGTAGGAAGGGACACACAACACAGAGTTCAATAGCAGCATGTAGCAGCCACTAAGCATTAACTTCCTTTGGACAGTTTATCTGGCATAGCACTCATACCATAGTCCTTATTTAGTTGCCTGCGATGTCCTTTTCCTGAAACTTGGCAATGAGATGATCACCATTCTTGAAGTTTTAGTTTACCTGTAAAGAGCACAGAAGAGTGGGAGGGGAAGCATTTAACAAAATGCATCATTTAGACAACAACATAAACATACAAGAACAGATTTTCTACAGGCATCCTAAATACAAAAGCAGACCCATTCCTCCATTTATACTGTAGAAATTTACTGTAGGAAAAAAAAAAAAAAACTACCACCACCACCAAAAAAACTTCTTGCAGTAAAGATTTATACAACATTCCAGAAAAAAAAAACTTTTTGGTAAATGATGCTTCTGTCAAGAAAGAAGATATTCTGTAAGTGCCAAAGCAAGCAACCAAAACAGATGTAAGTAACCACTTAGTACAACGAATTTAACAACTGAGAAGAAACAAAGAGTACTCAAGCTTAGGGTGAACAATTCAACAGGTTAAACTTTACATTTTTGCACTTTTTCCTTATCTCTAACACCAAGAGTGAATATCTTTCTAAATTGTATGCTAAAACTCACCTACTTAAAGCTCAATTCTTTACAAAGCAAACATTAAAAAAATTAAGACCCCGAAAAAAGGAAAAAAAAAATCTTCTGCACTTGCAATACCTGATAGTACACAGAGCATTTCTGTTCAAGTCAGCATGGTCTTAGACGACCCCACAAGGTTTCTGCAAACATTCAGGATTTCAAGCGAAGCATTATACAAAATTCACAAATGTGAAACAGGAAAGTTTGCTTAAAAAGCACAGGTTTGTTCACACACCTAACAGCTTTAGCTCTCAGTCACAGCAACATGAGATGTTGTCATTGATGTCTCGTGACACAACAGAAGCTCAGTAATCTCACTTGCATAGAGCCAATGGCAACTTCACTGACTGTCATATATACTTAGTCTGGAAACCTGTTTTGCCTCAAAGCTTGCTGGACTCAGAGCAAGAATTTATGTGAAGACTTTCAACAAATAAGCTAACAAATTCAACCAATCCGACCAATCCTCCTTGCGGTCTCAGCTACTAAAAAAAGTTCCTCCTGATTTCGTAAGTTACTCTCCTAATATTTATCTTCTCATAGTTGAAACAGAACTTATTACTCCAGGTCACTAAAATGAACATCATGTAAAGAGCAATAGAAAATATGTGGACCTAATTTAAGGTATTTACTTTTGTTCTTTACAGGTTGTCTCTCTTCATAGAACTTGCCCTTTACTTGCCATCAGTACAGTGCCAACTTTAAATGAAATAAGAACAAGTTTTAAGGACATTTTGAGTCCTTAACTCCGTATGCACCAGAATTAGCAAGCATGTCCTTCAGGAAGCTGTGCAGAAGCCATAACTGCATCTTTGTTTCCCAGATTTTCTGTTACCAAAAGATTTCCCCTGTAAATCACTTTTAAATACACAGAAGTGACTGTGTCTTTTAGCCATAAAGAGAAACAGAGGAAACATGACTCAAAGGTAACTACTTACCATCTTTGCAAAAAGCAGACCAGTTGAGAGGTTTAAAGTGCCCTAATTTAGTGGCACACCTATACATATGAGTTGCATTAACTTTTTTAAATTAAATAAAACTTTTGCTTGTCCATACTTTTTATTTCCCACAGTTTTAGTGTTTCAGTTAAACTTTATTATAAAGTATGGACATTTGCCCCAAGGCACAAGAACCAACCACTCAAAGAGAAGATTCAACCCACCAAAAACCCATTCATACAGCTTGTTACATTCACACCTGTTCCTTGTTGTACCTCCTCTTGTTATCTAGCCTCCTTGAGCTAAGCAAAGCAAGATAAATCACTCTAGCAGACCATAGCTTATTTTCCGCCTACTCTTTCTTGCAATCCTAACTTTCCTGCCAAACATAGTCAATACAAAAGCAAATGCGTAGCTGATCGCTTTACAAGGGTGTGCATGTCCCACAAAAAGATGCACAAGTACCCTCTAAAGGTGGGTCTGGATGACAACTGTTGTATTTGGACATTGAAATTATAGCTACAAACTACAGTCTTTAACTCAGATGCCCCTAAAGAAAATCTGTTATATAAGGTTAAATAAAATGAAGTTGCACAAATAAGAGACTGTCCACAAAGAGATCTGCAATTGTTGGATCATTTTGAACTAAACTTTGAGACACACAAAGTATAAGTCACTGTAAATCTAGAATCTGAACAAAATACATTCATTCAAACAAAACACATATTGCCTCACCTCTCTGCAAAGCACCGAAGAAAAAAACGTATCTGTGCAGCTGTGAATCTGGCCCCCACTCTACTATAGTGCCACAAAAAGCCACCTATCCTACCCATTTCTACCTCCTGTCAAACAGCAGGCAAGTAGAGCATCCAGATTACCTTAGAAAGAGTGATCTTATTGAAAACCATTGAAAATAGTACCTCATTTCAGCCTCAAGTGATAGGAGGGGTTCATTTTGCAGTCAGTTTTGCAGGCACTGTTTTCTATGTCATTTCAGCTCCTGTTACCTGTTAATATAAAGCAATGTGTACTTAACAGGAATATTTAAGTCCAAAGTTAATTATTACTTCCTAACAATTTTCAAGTGTAATTAAAAGCCAGGTTAAACAGAGTTCCAGAAGTGCTCAGGCAAATAAATGCATGTATTTCAACAATATAATGATTTTATATGAAATATTAAAATTCATGCATCATTCTCAGGAAAAAAATAGCAATGATGTCTACCCCAAAAAAATAAAAAAAATAAAGAGAGAGCAATAGGTAATTCTAACTTAAGGATTGATTCAAGGATTCAGTGTTAGAAGAAAACGTTTTTCCCATTTCAGCTCTCATGGCAATTCCTCGGCATTCCAAACGTTCGGGTTTCCGAGCCGATGTGGAAGGCGGGTTCTCACCCGGCGGCACCGGCTCGTTTTGGAGCGGCTAGGCGCACACACACGCTCCAAACCACACCGGCACGAAGCCCGAGGAGCGAAAGGGAAGCGCGGCCGGCGTGCCGCTCCAGCCCCAGCAAAGGGATCTGGCCCAAACTTCCCGCTGCTGCTGAGACCTAACGCGACCCTCGATCCGAGGCATCCGCTGCGGACCCGGTAACCGCGGCGGGGAAGCTGCGCCTGCACAAGAGCACGGGGAGCCCCGCCGCGGATGCCAGAGCAGCTCGTTACAGCGAGGTTTTCCGCAGGCAGCTGCGCCGGGGCATCTCTTCGGCGCAAAGCCTCCGTCATCCGCGCGGTTCAAAAAGTCCCCACAGTTGTGAAATAGCTGCTGCTGCTGCGGGGAGCACGCGGATTTGCTGCCCGCTTCGGGCTGTTTTATTCCTGCTGTTGCACGTTTGAAGCGCGCGCCAGGCAAGCGCGCACAAACGCGACCTGCCAAGCGGCTCCCGCCTCAGCCCGCCGCGCGGAGCGCGCGAAATGGCGGCGGCCGCCGAGGCGCCGCGGGCCCCGCGCCGCTCCTCACCTCCGTCCGCGCCCGCGCCTCGCCGCCCGCCCGCGCCGCACGGCGGCCGCGACCGCCTCGGCCCCGCCTCGGCCCCGCCGGCACGACCGGGTGCCCGCCCGCCTCCCGCCCTGCGGGCTCCGCCGGCTCGGTGCCCGCGGCCGCCCGGCCCGGCCTGGGGCCGCCCGTCCCCGCCTCGGGCCGCCCGGCGGCACCGTCCCGCCTGGCGCCGCGCCTGCTTTCGCTTCTCCCCGCGGCCCTGGGCGCGGAGCGGCCCCCGGGCGCCCCGCCGGGGCTCCGCGGGGCTCACCGCGATCCCCGGTACCTGCTCGGCGGCCGCCGTCCGTGGCAGGGCTGGCAGCGGCGCCGAAATGCAGGGCGGGCTGCTCAAAGGCACCGACTGGGCTGCTTAAACTTTCCAAGTAAGCGGATTCTGCTCATCCGCATCCACAGCGTGCGGGACTTATCTGCACGTGCACAGGAAACTGTGTGGGCCAAGGAAGCAAGTCCTTGGTGAACAGGCCACCTCGCTCGTCACCCACAGACTCCCAGTTCTGAACGGGATATTCAGGGCACAACCACTCCCCTACCCCCTGGCAGGAGTTGCTCTGCTTCTACATTTGAAGCGGAGCCTTACTCACTTTCAATAGTTCAAGTGTTTACTTTTACTCCGATTTGATAGAATCATTATGGTTGGAAAAGACCTTTCAGACCATCAAGTCCAATCATGAGCTCTTCAACACCATGCCTGCTAAACCATATCCCTAGGTGCCTCATTTCTTTAACACTTCTAGGGATGGTGACTCCACCACTTCCCTGGGGAGCCTGTTTCAATGGTTTGCCACTCTTTCTGTTTTTTTTTTTTTTTTTTTTTTTTTTTTTTTTTTTTTTTTTCTAATATCAAACCGGAACCTCCTCTGGTGCAACTTGAGTCCCCTCGCACAACTTCACCAGCTGTCCCTTCAATTGTGGTGCAGTATCTATATTTTCCAACACTTGTTTCTTCATTCTGTGTCAGGATGGTGGGTTTATATAGTGCTCACTTGCAGACTAAACATATTCAAACATAGACATGTGATTTTTTTTTTTTCTTTCAGACAGAGATAAATTTCCATGGAATTATTTTGTTGCCTGGTGTTGTTAATTCTGTGTATTTTTCTCCTTGAGTTTGGTTCCTATAAATTTACTTTCAGCGACTTCTTCAGGACTGGAGAGTACTCAAGGTTATTGCTCATCCCTGTGCCTTACTGAAATCTGTGAAGATCCACATGGATTTATTCTATTTACATGCTGGATAAAGGAAACATACATGTTGATATGTATTACAAAAACAAATGTAAGAAGCTTCACCTTGGGGTTTGACCCACACCCAAACCGATGTGAAAGGAATGTCAACTTGCTAAGTGTTTGGGATCAAAAATGTAGAAATGAAAGTTTTAACTGATTATCTGGTAGATGAGTCCCTCTGTTCCAGACTCGACAAACAATGCCCAAAGGGAAAACTTGAGGGTTTTTTTGGGTAGAAGAGCTAAATCCCTTTTGTCTTGGTTTTGTTAACAGTAATTCCGAGAAGTGAGGGGTTCTCATTTTGGGCTCCTTCCATGGAGACAATGTTAGGACGACGAGCTTGCTTTAGCTATGGACTTCTCAAAGAGAAAAGCTGTGAAATGCTTTCTAAATGGCATAAGAAGGATGAAATAAACATTTATGTGCTAGAGCAAAGGCATAAATTTATATTCCTGTTGCCCTTCATGTTTATAAGTCTTTGAAAGCTGTCATGTCATTTTTAGCTGTGGAAATGAAGGCTTTTGTGTGCATTTACCTTAACTGTTTTGGGGTGAACAGTCATTTTCATGTGACTGGCTAACATTGAGACACTTCTTTTCATAGGCTCTAGTGATCTTCAGAACCTGCACATTGAATCACTCCAAGTATTTGTACCCAATATCTTGTTCTAGAGTACCCAAAGGGTGACAGCAAGGCTTATGATTAAGCTGCATGAACTGGACACAGGTCGAGTGACACAGAATAGGTCAGAGTAAGAAATATTTTCCAGTAGCTAGCAACTACCAGGAAAGCTTTTAAGCATGCACCAAAGCAATAGGAAGCATAGCAGAAACTCATCAGCCTCCAAGAGAGTGACACTCATGGATAAGTATACATTATTTGAGAAGTGTTGAAAGATAAAAAAGGTCATTTGTACAATCTGGCACACATCACTATTTCCATAATTCTAGTATCTCATATTTGTCACAACCGCAACTTACTTTTAAAGTAAAAAAGCCCAAAGCACTTTGTGGTGTTTCATTTTAAACAAAATATTCATATAAAACCAGAAGTGCACTTCTAAAGAACATACGCAAGTGTCATTACTGCCAACTCATGATTCAATACTGAAGTATGCAATTTCTCAGAGCAGGGGATATTTCCTAGAGTTTCCCAGGAACATTCTGGATGTATTTATCATGAAGCATCTAATATCAGAAAGACTCAGGTTAGACACGAAAATTTTGCTCACATCTCATTCCACTGTAGAACTGTTAATGAGTTTTACGACTCAATCTGTTACCCAATTATACAGATAACTGTGTGAGTGTACCTAGGTGCTGACTTCATATGGATTAGGAAAAGCCTGTCATTGCTTCCCAGTCCAGGACTTTGGGGCATGTTTCAAGGCTCAGACCCCTGAGCCAGATTGCCACCAGCTAGACTGCATGGAAATCAGTCAGCATTAAGACAGATTTGTGTCTCCTATGCTTACTGGTCAGTGTGAACCACTGCCGTAACTGGTTCCACTTGCCCCTTAGCATGTGGCTTCTGCCACATCCACCGCAGATGCTGATAACAATGTTTATGTCACGCTTGTTTATGCAGAGTCACTCCTGCATGCTCGGTTGAAGTTCTACACAGATCTCTCTGGTCTTGAAGTTTAATACAGAATAATGTGGGAAGAATCATGAAATCACAGAATGGCTAAGGTTTGGAAGGGGCCTCTGGAGATCATCTAGTCCAAACCCCTGCTCAAGCAGGGTCACCTGGAGCACACGGCACAGGGTTGCATCCAGGCAGCTTTTGAGTATCTCCAGAGAACACAACTTCTCTAGGCAACTTGTTCCAATGCTCTGTCACTCTCATCTTAAACTTTTTCCTCATTTCTTGATAGAACTGCCTGTGTTTCAATATGTGCCCATTGCTTAATCTCCTATCACTGACCACCACTGAAAATAGTCTGGCCCCATCCTCTTGACGCCTCATTCTGTTCAGATATTTGTACGCATTAATAAGGTCCCCTCTCGGTCTCTTCTCCTTGAACAGGATTGCTCCAAGTACTGTCCCCTGGGGGACACTGCTAGCTGGAGGCCTCCAGCTAGACTCTGCACTAAAACAGAAAGCAAGATTTTGCCAAAGAATCTATTTATACTGAATTAAATCTTGCTGCAGCTTGCTGTAATACCAAGAGCTACAGACTTTTCAAAACACAAAACAATTTTGAATCTTTTACAGTCTGAACACACCTATTTTAATAATTGCCTATTGGGATTCTCATTCCAGAAATTCTTAAATAGAGGGATAGTGGGTTTCCTGTTCAGTTCAAGGTGCACAGCCAAGCCTAAAGTCCACACCAAAACCAAGAACCTACCTGTCTGTCTGCACCTTTCCCCTAAAGGACTTCAAACAAAAAGCTTGCACTTCTTGGGAGGACAGGATAGCAACTGAAAAACAGAAGACAGCCATCACACTGTGCTCATAATAGTGCTATTAGTGCTACTCCTACAAAGATATGCCTCTCCCAAACACATGGCAGTAACTCGAAGCATGTTTTCTTGTTCACGTGTAGTGTCCATTGTTTACATAAAAAGAAGATAGATTTCATCATGTGACCAAGTATATTTGTCTGCACTAAAAGTAAATTTGTCTTGGGTAGAGCAAATTATCTCCAAGTGATCTTTTAATTAGGAACGGATGACAGAGCTGGGTCTGTTTAGCCTAGGAAAGAAAAGGCTCTGCGGAGGTCTTCCTAGTGTGTATAAATATTGATAATAACTAAGTCTGAAGGCAGAGTGTAAAGAAGATGGAGCCAGACCCTTCTCAGTGGTGTCCAGTGACAGCACCAGAGACAACAAGCATGGACTGAAACAAAGGAAATGCCATCTGAACCCAAGAAAACACTTATTTAATGTGAGGGTGGTTAATTACTGGAACAGGTTGCCCAGGCAGGTTGTGGAGCCTCCATCCTTGAAGGTAATCAAAACCCAATGGGACATGGAAACCTATTCTAGGTGAACTTGTGATTTTCAAGGTCATTTCCAACCTCAACCATTCTGTGATTCTGTAACTAAGTAAGTGAAAAACATGAACATACCAGTTATCTCAAAAGACAGCTTCAGTAAATGTAGATAAGATATTCAAATTTTTATTAAAAAAAAAGCAGATCTTTAATTCTACATGTTTGCATGTACAAGTGCAGTTTATATGGAGGAGGTCCTGCAGCTGTGTGACTGTACCCCATAACCCAGAATAGGTGCTCCTCCCTTCCAATCATGTAAATATATCTCTGTGGCCTTCTTTCTAGGGTGTGTTTCTATTTTATGCTTTCTGAGACCATTTTGCATGTCTCCTGAGAGCAACGCTGACAATTGTTGGGAATTTTTCCTTTTTGTCTTCACCACACAGAATCTCTATAGTCTTTCTGCGTCCCAGCATAACTAAACAGATCCCCAAAAATGCTTTTTTTGACTTTACTGCTTTGTTACTTAAGTAAATCATTAGTGGTTGCATTACTGTCATTACTTAAATGGTTCTGGCTTGAACTAAAGCAGTTCTCAAGGTACATCCCGGAATGGCTTCAAGATTATTGTTGGTCCCCTCAGGACTTCCTTGAGGTGGAGGCTCATTAGAGCCAAAGAAAGTGATAGCTTCCCTAGCCAGGCAATACGTGAGTCAGTGAAATGAAAATCAAGTTTCACAACTTGATATCTGACACATAGCCACCTCAAGATCTTATCCTGTTTTGTGGGTTAAAGCTCTTGGAGTCAGCAGAAGTGCAACTGAAATGGCTGCAACTGATTTGCTGTGAAGGCAGTAAGATGGATGCAGAGTTTATCCTTCATGTGCAGTTAGCAAAAGTTTGAGATGTCCTTGTGTGTAATGACTAAAACCTGTCTGCTGCTTGTCATGCAGCAGCTCTCCAATTTCTGCTGTGTGCAATGTGTGCTCAGAAATTACTCTTAAATGGCTTACAATTAAGGGCAACATGTGGAAAAGGAACCTGGATCTATGAGCAAACGAAATTCAACTTGCCTACTTTCCCAGCAAGAAAAGGGCAGCACACAAAAAAATCTGGAGAAACTGTATAACGGTTGCATAGCTATAGTTAGGCCCTTGCTAGAATTACATGAACAAAAGCAACAGCTGTGCTGGAATAGCAAGGTGGCCTGAAGAAATCCATATGAGAATATTTTCTGAATTGGTAGCACAGTACAAAAAGGATACACATTAGTACAGCAGATCTTGAAACACCGTGATCAAAAAGGAAGAATCTTCAGGAGCAGTAATCTGCAGTGGAATGAGTTTTGAAAAATAAACCTCTGCCTCAGGAAGCAGATGGATATATTGCTGATTTCTCCCCAGATTAGAAAGAAACTTAAGTCATTTTAAACACAGACAGAAAGCACTTTGCTGCTTTCTCCTATCACCTGTAGAAGCTGTGGCCTAAAAAAAAACTCAAGACAGGAAAATAAATATTGAGCTATTTTTGCCTGAGCTATTGCTTTGCTTGCAGAAAAAAAAAAGCAAGAAAATCAAAGTAGCAGATATATGAAAGGTAATGCTCTAGAGAAAATAAGAGAATTCTCCACAGCACATGGAATTCTCACATGGAATTGATTTCCCATGACTGGAGCATGAACACATAGTGTTAAGAGGAAAATTTACTGTCTTTCATAGGACTGACTTCTAACTGGCTGAGTGTGAATCTCTGTGCTAAGTGCTGCCCCAAATACTTCTAGGGACTAGGCAGAATACTTTGATTAATATTGTGTCAATTTTCCATCTGTTGTATGCATGCCCCGGGGTGCTGTGCAGGCATTGCCACTGAATGCTTTCAGAAACTTAGATTTGTCTGTTTTCGTAGCTTGTTTTTGCTGAATTGTCATAACAAATAATCTTGCAGATAGTACTGCCATGGTTAGTAATTTTTAACAGATTAGTCATAAGAAGCTGTGGGCACAAGCTGAATATGGATCCAATGACGGCCTCATTGCAAGGAAACCTTAGGAAGAAAAACTAAGTAATGTGGAGTGGGGAATGCAGCTGGAATTACAACATACTCCCTCGCTCAAAAATTTGATACTCTTAGGCTGCTTGGGAAAAATGCCTCAAAAATGTTTATTCTTACCACCCAAGAAGATTTTTTATTTTTCTATTAATAGGGTTTATCCACTGTTCTCTAGTACTTGTCTGAAGTCCAAAAGGAAGTCCTGACACAGAAATTTTTCATCCCAACCACTGTGTATCCTACCATAAACCTAAACAGTAAAAAGCAGACCCAAAGGCAAAGGGGAAGGACAGTAAAGAGAGTCAGGTTGGAAATAAGAAGTAGAGACCAGATTTCGGTCATCTGATTAGCAATGCACACAGAGGGAAACACACACGAAAACTCTTTCAGTAGAAGACCGTTCTGGTTGTGTCATGGCATAGCTTTTGCTCTGTGTCAGCATATTAACTCAAATTACGGTTATTTCACCTCGGAAATGGAGAGGTTTGACAACCATGCAGCAGAGTCTTGCTGCAGTTTTCACACATAAAAAACACACCTGTAGCAGAGCCCCTCTTGTGTCATCTCCATCACTGTAGCGTGTTTATCAGTCAGGGTACTTCTGTTTCCTTCCTATGTGCTTAATCATCAGAGGTATTCATAACATAACACTACCCAAAGACTTTTACTTCTACCCTTTCCCTCCCACGTGTCCTTCAAACATAAACATTAGTTCAGACTTTGTAAGAATCACTTTGCAGTTCTCTCTCATCTTACTGGAAGAGTACGTGCTCACTGTGGCACAACAACTTCTCCGAAATCCTGGCCTTGCTTTGCAGCTTGCAGCAGAAATGAAAAAAATGAACACAGTCTCCAGCTTTCTTCCACCCATCCTTCCTTCCTTCCTGCCTTTTCTCCTGAGCTGTTCTCAGTTAAGCAGTGCCAATTGCTCCCACCCCATACACATGATCTCCTCTCTTTACTTTTTGCATCTTCCTATTCCCCAATGGTACATCATATTCCTTCTTACCACCCTCCTTCTGAGCCAAGACCTTCAGGATTTTCAGCCCCCAGGTAGGTGTCTCAGGCTTTCCTAAAGCCCAGCCTCGCACTGGTAGATTTCACCAAGCCATCCCCTGACCTGCAGATGAATCCAGGCCTTAGACCTGTTTGAACAGCCTGCAGAATCTATAGTAAGTGTTGTGCACTTTACATTATTTCTTTTATTATACTTCCTGCTAATGGATCTTTTCCAGAAGAAGAAGAAGACAATTTCCTCATGACCTGCATTACATTTTGAATTAGTAATTTCTTATTGCTTCTAAAAATACTGCAGCAACCTTTTTTATGCTGAAACTTTCCATTGCCTGGAGAGCCGCTCTTTTCCTCAGCCAGGAGAAAGCAAACAGTAATGTGGAATACACAAGTAGTTCATGAGCTGGTTTTTCTGTCAGTGGAAATGAGTTGGCAAATGCAGTGAAGCAGTGCCAGCTCCCACAATACTGTGCTGTCTCCATTAAGGAGACATTCACTCTGTGTTTTTTACTGATATAAATCTCAAGTGGACCAAGGTATACATTGGCGTTCTGGAGATGGAGGGTAAAAATATTTATTTTAAACAGCCATTGGTGCCTGCTCTTGTGCTGAATTTTTTTTCTCCTACTGGCGGTCTCTCAATGACTATCCTGGTGGGGAAGCAGAGAAAAAACATTGCCATGGGCATCCTTATGCCCACAGAGCAACCTTGGTTCCCACAGCCCTTGCTCAACTATGTTAGCAGACAATCAGTGATGTGCAATTTGCAGTAAGACGGAGCACTGCTGGAATTATTTGGTTGTGGGTTGTATTTTGCCTGGGTTTCGGTAATCAAAATCAGCTGTCCACCCACAATAAATACAGCTGCCAGTGTCACAGTAAGCGATGTTCCAAAATAAATGACATACATCTTGAAAATAAACAAATTACTTCCTTCTGTTTTTCATTGCGTTCCCTGTGTCTTCTGTCTTTTCTCCAAATTTCACATAATTTTTCTCTTTCCATAGAGCTGACTGCATGTGCAGCCAGCCTGTCAGAGCTCCCATTTGCCATGAGACAAGCAGAGCAGAGAGAATAACTTATCTGACCAAGAGATTACTTGGAGTGCACCTAATACTATGTCATGTGGGTCCTGCCAGGGCCCTCATCCAGGCAGAGCTCCCCAGTCTGTGGAGGCAGTAGCTGAAATGAGGTATCTAGCGTAGGTGGAGGGCATCCTCCAGAGCATCCTCAAAGGCCAGGCATGCACGGTACCTTCAGGTGCAGATGGATAAACCCAGGTGTCCTGAAGGAGAGCCTATGGGAAGAAGGTAAATGAACTGAAGAGCTGCACTCATGGCCTTTCCTGATAACTTCTCTTTCAGAACTTTGTAACTCTCAACTTTTTGCTAACACACTTGCTCAGGGGAGCTTGCCACCAGCCAGCAATGAATAGACTGTTTATCAGCAGTGTTTAATAACCAGTAAGATTAAGATATAGTTTTGCCTAAGCTGGTGCTGTGCTATTGTGGATACCGGTAGGAGTAAACAATCCATTACTTTTCTCAGTCCTGCCCTATGATAAAGGACTTTTCAAAATCATCTGGGTGGCTCTGCTGGAAATTGTGGGCTCCAAATATTGAAAAGTACCTTAGCCCCAAAACGTATCCCAGATGGGCCACATAGATAAGGAGTTACTCTACAATAATAAATAGCTCATGCATATGATTTGAAGAGGACGTTGCCTGATAAGATTTGGTGTGGTGAATGTCTTCTGATAATGCTTTTAGGATGAAGTTAATATGATTGGTGATTAGTATTTTGGTAGCCAAAGCAGTCATGATTCTGCTGAGCAACAAAGTAAGGAAAGTGGGAGTTGCTTGGGTCTGCCTTAGGTTATGGTTTCCTGGCGAGTTCTGGCTTTGATTTTGACTTCTTAGATGTAGAAAAACAGAACCCGTAAGAAATCTCCTCAGCCAGAAGATTGTGTTGTTAATGACAAACTTTTATTTCAGTGACTCAGACAGAAGCTTCTTAACTGAACTATTTGCAATAAATCGGACAAAATGAGAAATCTTTGGGTTATTTGAATGCCTATAAGTAGGCATTCAAAGTAGTAAAACAACTATTCAGTTTAGTGTTGATGAACTTACAGAGTTAAGGTTAAACTTAAGAACATACTTTATACTAAAATAATCATTTTCTTGTCTTCTCACAATACAGTGTCAAGTCAGTTCATGCCCCATAGAGAAACCCTGAAGTTCCAGGTTCCTGTATTGCACTGTACTCATACTGACAACATCTGAAAATGCTACACAGAGAAATCCTGTAAATAATTTGACTTGTCTCCACAAAGCTGAAGCTTTCATCACATAATGATAATGATAGCATAAGAAGGCTTTTACAGGCCTACATCCTAGCACCTCACTGGAGAAAACGGGTTCCTCTGAAGCACCCAGACCTTTTTCTCCAAAGTATTTAAGTCAGTCCAAAGGGCTTAGGTCAGTACATGGAAGGTAATAGTTAATATTTTAGTGCCAAACTCCATCCACTTATTTATGCAGTTTTCTGATTCTAATATCATAGAATCATATAATCATTATGGTTGGAAAAGACTTTATCTTTTTAACAGAGCTTTACCATTAAATGTATTATGTTAATCTTTCTTACAGTACTGCATCCCGGTCATGTCTCTTCCCATTATGCAAAGCAATAGGAAAAGGCTACAACATACACCCTTTCCCAACAGAACACGGAATGCAGATTTGTCTGAGGAAGAGAAAAGCCAAAATTGAGCAAGACCTGACTGCAGGACCCAGGGGTAGTCAGAGAAAACCTTTAGAAAAAGATAGTATTATTGTGATGATTGAACAGAAAAAAAAAGTTTGTATCAGGAGGGAGAAAAGAGCTGAAGAAACAAGGATTTGGGAAGAAGGCAAGTTGGTAAGCTGAAAAACTATGCTGCATTTAAGCTGGCAGCCAAATTTTCTAAGAGTATATCATGGAGACAGAGAAAAGTGAACAAAAACATCATTGTAAGGTATAGTGAAGCTGTGCTTTTAAGTAAAGTTCCTTCATGATCTCCAGCAAAACAGCAACCCAGAAACTTCACGGCAAATGTTTGAACTAGAATCTTAATTCAAATCAATCATTTAAATGTCACCAGACTGCCGTGGCAGTGGGGTGGAGAGTTACAAACAGCAGCCACAGCCTTGACTCAGAGGTTAACCACTATTTCACATGCAAGTAGAACTAAAAAGCAAGAAATATGTCACTGAGCTTTTTCATTCTTTCCATTTCTTGTTCACTTCAAGGTAATTGAGCTCTCTAGGAGATTTGAGTAGGTTATTTTTCTACATGAAGAATGAAAAAACTATTAAATAATTGGGGGAGGCAATTTGGCCAAATATTGTTTGAGATAGTATGATCTCAAAGCAGCCTAAGTCACTGACTGGGTTTGTTTGGGGTAATTTTTTTTCTCCCTTGCAGAAAAATCTTGGGCCAGGATGTAACCTAGTGGAGTCACCAGTTAACTAGTTTCTCCCTTTCTCTGGACAATAATTATTGTCTTTTATTGCTATTATGAATCAACTTTTGCCAGTTGGTCTTTTTCCAAGGCACGTTAATGAATTCAGAAAGGGGCTTAAATGCAGCAAGCTCCAAAGCCACCCCATTCACCACTGCTTGTAGCAACCTAAATGCTCCTCCAGTTCAAAGCAGCAACACTAAGATGAGGAATATCCAAGCCTGAGAGACTTAGCAATGCAAAGGTTTTAAGAGAACTAAAGAGAAAGTGCAGGGCAGTCTTAGTCTTTTTCCTCTGGAGCATTCCTTAAAGGTGGTGCAAAATCAGCATCTGAAAGGGTCCTGCTTTAAACATTGTGGATGACCAGAATTTCTGACTTGAGAGCAGGAACAAAACCTGGACAAGAGATTACTACTTAGCCAGTATCCTACTGGTAGTTTGAGCTGAGAGTAGTTTAAACCATTACATGGTTAATAAAAAGTCACAGAATCACAGAACACATGGAGGGTCAGAAGGGATCTAAAGGGTCCTAAATTTTTCATGAGTGCTAGATACAAATTTTGGAAATGCATTGAAAAGCACATAGCAGCAGTGCTTTTTTGTGATGATAAGAGCTCTATTGACTGTAAAGGTTGTTCTTCCTCCTCACAACATGCACACACACAGGGCCCCGGCCACTCTTTGGAGAGCAAAGAAGGTGATAGCATGGGAAGCAGCATTTCTTACATCTCTGGAGCAAATGAGGGGACTGAGGTCTGAGCTCTGAACTCTTCTGGGCTCCCTTATGCTCTCAGATGATCAGTGAGCTTCACTTCCTTTTGGGTTCTTGCTCTTCAGCAGAAGCCCAAGGGTGGAAGGAGGAATCAGACGATCAGTAGCCTGCTTTTTCTTTTCTCAAATAGGACATGCTGAGGGTGGAAAACCACATTAAATGTAGGCCAGCTGGAACAATCTTTTTTGTTTGTATGGTTCAGTAGTTCAGCCTCTCTTTGTTTCCCCACCCTTCATTTGTACAGTGCTGTGCTATGTTGCTCAGCAGGCATTGCAGCGGATGGTGTCGGAATGACAGTGTACTTGGGAAAGGGAACAAATAAGGCTGATGATATAAAAGAGCTCAAGAGAAAGAACAGAGTTGAAGAAAAGGTGTCTATAAATTTTGATGGGCTGCATCCAACTAGATCCAGCAGTTTACAAAACCAGCATTTCCTCTTGTAATTCCACTTAATGGAAACTCCTCAAAGCTTATTTCGCTTTCTTCAAGAGCAACTTTCCAAGAACACCTTTCAATTTATAGAAAACGTTACAAACCTGGCACATACTTTTATGCTGAGTCAGAAGCTTTGCCTACTGATACACCAATATAGTGTGTGAGGAGGGGACGGAGGTTTTTCACTATACACCATAGTGTATTTTCACGTCTCACTATATCAAAGGGGCATATGCCTGCCCAGAGATTTCTATAACTGGTAAGTTCCCTCTTTTGATGGCTGTGCATCCCAGCCAGTAACCTCAGAGCTCTGCTCATTAGGAAAGCCGGAGGAGTATGGTGCAAGAAAAAGTGTGACCAAAGCAGTCATCTGGTGGCCACAGTGTCCTGCTGTCATGGGGCGAAGGTTTAGGGCAGCTGTCAGAGGTACCCTAATATGTGAGGGAAGCTAAGGGCCACAGCTGGCCTTGCCGACAGCAGTTGCAGGCTGTCTTCTCCCCTTACTGACACTGGGGTTGGTAGCTGTGGGACCCAGAATTTTCTTGTTTTTTTGGAAAGAGCTTTTTTACAGGATATTGCAATACACACCACTTCCTCTCCAATGGCTTAGAAACTGAGGAGGGTGCACTGAAACCGGCTAAAACACCCTAGAAGAAAACTCTTCAACAGCCTTAGCTAGCAACTCTTAGCAAATCTGAGCATGTGCAAAATGAAATAACCCCAAGTACGTAAATTGGTAGTATCTGCGTAGGAATGTAAGCAACAAATCCCTGACAGTGTTTCTGTTCTAGGCTTGAAAGCATGCAAATATTAGATTGCAAGCACAAGATTCTTTAAAATATTGGTTTTTTCTTCTTTAACCTCATTTTTAGAAATTTTTCGATGAAGTTGTGTGACTTTTCTTTATTAAAGCTTATTAAAATTTTCTTTTACAATTATTACAATCTTTGCTAAAACTAGATGACTATAGAGCATAGAAAATCTCCAACTATATTTTGGAATATTAAAAAGTGCTGACTAAGAATGATACTTCTAGTTATTTTAATTAATAGCAGTAGTAGTAGTAAACTACTCATTATAAATAATAGTGGCAATATTATAAATAATATTATTAATAATATAGCTCCTCTTCTGAAGTCTTATGTCAGTCGCTTCTGACAGCTTAAAAGAAAACTGACCAAAACACTCTCACTTACAAAGCAGTTGCGCACACAAAAGAATGATGGCCTTTTCTATGTGTTTTCAATATAATGACTACTTGAAAAAAAGAAAGTCTTTGAAAAATACTTTTAGGAAAGTTTGCACAGAAATAAGCTAGGCAGCAATGGTATTGCTTAAAACACAGTAGTTGAAGGAGCCCCATGCAGTGTTCTTGAGAACCTACCCTAGTTAAAATGCTCTGTGATTGCAATTATGATTTTCAATGGCAATTTGGAAATTACAAATAATGTCTGATTCATTACAAATATTTTTGAAAATCAGAAAAAAAAGCAGATTACATACACAAAAACAGGTCCTCACTGAAAATGGGAAAGACTAATAATGCAAGAAGGTCACTGGAATACTTTGAATTTCTTTTTCAAGAGCTTTTCACTACAAGTGAAGTTACACAAAGGCATTAATGTATGCTCCATCAAATATAGGGCATGCCAGCAATCAGTGCAGCATGACAGTTGCTTAGTGTGCTGCTGGAATATTACTCAAATGGTACCTACCTTGTGCTAATACCTCTGCGGTTTGCTAGGCATCCTGCTTCTCCCTGTAACACTCATTAAAGGAAGAAATGTAGCAGTGACAAAGAACAAAAATAGTGCCAGCACTTGCAGATGTTTCGAGATTGTTTTCTAGTGGAGGTGGTTTTATTGATTTTTTGCTCTACTCTTTAAAATGCCTAATAATACCTAATTTGGTAGTGTGGGTCAAACAGAAGCTAATGCCCAGGCTGTCGACGATAGATACATGTTAGTTCACCCCTGAGCTACACCCTGGGGCAAGCCTTAGTCCTGCCCACATATACTGTATGAGTGTGACCCACATAAGCATGAGCAGATAAAACCCATGGGCAGATGTTTCTTTTCATTCCTCAAATTGGATTTCTTAAGCACCCCTTATCCTCAACACTCTCCCTGCTCTGGAGAGATGGCAAACACTTTCAGTTCCTGGGTTCCATGCATCTCACCTCATTTGTTTTTTTTTCCTGCTTTTTGTTGTTTAAAACAGTTTACTTGATAATTAATGAGGCTTGTGAGTTTTACAGACAGATTTATGGTGTGTCCTTCTCTTTTGGCATTGCTGTCAGCAGCTACACAGAACAAAAATTATACTTAGCACTCAGTCTTGTTCTGACCAAATTTATAGCATAAACTAGATAGATAAGCTGAAAGAACTTGACTAACATTGCAATGTCAGTGCTAGCTAATAAATGGTAAGCACTATAAAGAATCTCATGTGAAAATGAATGTTTTCTAAGCAGAGCTTGAATACAAGACAAGAAATAATGCATGGGAAGTCTCTTCGAATCTCCGTTGAGAAAAAGAAATGCTCCAGACTACAAGATACTTACAGGAGAGCAGCTTCTTTCGTGATAAAGTAGTACTTACTTACTAGAAAGTAAAGTCTTTCTAGAAGGTACAGTAGCATGTGGCAAAATAGTGACAGCGCACACATGCAAAAGGGAAAATACTAAGACGACGTAAGCCACTTCAAGCAATAAATAATGCTGAATCTTTAATTTTACAATCTGGATAATTTTAACCATGATAATGTTAACCCAAGAATGGAAGAAATGCCCTACTGGACCAGACCGAAATGTCCTACTTGGCCCAGTAATCTCTTGACCCATGGCAGTGGGAGGTGCTGTTTAGCAATGGCATGAGAATCTGAGCACTAACTATGGCCCATTCCTCAAGTACAACCTTGCATGCAGAATTGAAGGCATCTGCTGGCAATGGCACTAACCTGTCTTACTGATTTCTCCCTTCCCCCTGCCTTTAGATTTGGAAAAAGGGCACAGATTCTACCTCTCTCATAGTATCACTTTCCTCCCCATACTACAGGAAACTGGTATCTGCCTAGGGGTTGGTGACATCAACTGGGCTTCAGAGCAGCTCTGGGCTTCTCTTGTGGACCAAGAAGAAGGAGGAGTTGCAAAAGAGTGCTCCAGGCACACCACTGCCAGGGGGCTTTGGCACCTTGATGTGCCCATGTTCTCCTTGGCACTTCTCCATGACATAGGATCAGCATGAACATGCCACCCCTGCTGAAGCTGCTAGTGGTACTGAAGCAGAGTCCTTGGAGAGGATACTACAAAGCACCCCTGACACCCTCAGTGGAGACCACTGGCTCAGACCCCTGCAGGCACTGCAATCCCTGTCTTTGGTGCCGAGATAAATTGCAGGCTCAGCAATTTATCTGGCCTCTTGGCAGAGGCCTCCTCCATAGTCTCCAAAGGCCGCAAGGCCCCCAGGCACACTCAGCAAGAGAGCCCAGAGGACAGAGCCAGCCACAAGGGCACGAGCAGCCAAGGGAGCAACACCACTGCAGAAATAGAGGCTATCTTCTATTGTACCCCTAAGAGTGTCTGATTTGGAGCTGCTAATCGTGAATGTGTCTAGTCCTCTTTCAAAACTGCTGCCACTGCCCCTGCAACCACCTATAGCAACTAATTCCAGAAGATCACTACCAACTGTGCAAAGTACTGTCTTGGTTTAAGCCCCTTTTTAGTTACAACGAACATACCTATCTAATACCATAACATCTGGAAAATAAAAGTTTTCCAGTCAATTTTTCCACTGCCTTCAAAACTTTGCAAACCTCAATCATATTCCCTCTTCTCCTCAACTAGTCACCGTCTCCTTAATCGTCATTTTGCTGGTATATAATTCTTTGGTACACCTGTATATTGAAGTATATTGAAGTATACTGAAGTAGTATATTGAAGTATGGATACCAGACAATATTCAGTTCTTCAGACAGTGCTCACTATACAGGTTCACCAAAGTTCTACATGTCAGCAAAATTATGCTTTTTGTTTTTAATTTTAATACATTTGGTTAAATCTTTTAGTTTCCACAGCACACTGAGTTCTTCAAAAGACTATCAATGTTTACTCAGTAACTGTCTCGAGTTATAAGTAGCAGTTCTGATACAGAATTGTGTTGGTGTGGTTTAGATTACTATCTTATATTTATCTACAGATGTATTATCTTATATTTATCTACATTGAGGTTTATCTGCCACCTTTTCGCCAGCTCTCTCCGATGCACCTGGAGTTCCTGGCTACCAGTTTCTTGGACCACTGCCTTCAGTCCCACCCTCCATCTTCCTCAAAAACATCTCTTTATCAGATTCTCTGTCCTACCCACATAACCTACTTTCAGTTATTTCAAATTGCTCACCTGAATACAGACTACTTACTTACTGCAAATCTTACTTTAATGGAGGTAGTCCATCTCTCACTCATCCTTATGCTACATGTGTTGCCCTGTCTCTCACATCTCTTGCCAATCCCCAGCCATATCCCCCAGCCTCTTCTCTGAGATTTATCAACTGTTTTCTTTCTCTGCTTCATTCCTGCCTTTTGGCAAGTTTAGTCCCCATGTGCTCATTGCTACTTGCTGCCTAGATACCCACACCCAGATGGGCATGGGCAGTCTAAAAGCAAGGTTTCCCCCTCTCATTAGTAGCGTCCACTTTCATTGTAGAGTCAATATAGGGAAAGGCAAGTTTCGTTCCTTGGCAGTACGGTGTTATTACTCTACAGACTTCAGCACCAACAACCACAAGACAAGGGAAAATGTTGGCTGAAATCTCATGTAGGCTAAAATCTTCAGAGTCATAGACTGTTAAACCTTTGAAGTCTCTCCTGAACATTGTATTGTGGGTATTTCACATTGTCCATTGGCTCACAATTTTTCTTCAAATGCACTTAGTAAATAAGCTATCAACGACAAATGTTTCATGGTTTCTAAATTTCAAAGTATCAAAATTCTCATAGTGACCAAAACCAGTGGGGCTGGATGAAGCCAGGCAGCAAGAATGAGGGTCCAAACATAATGCAAAAAAATGAAGAGGGAGGAAAAACATATTTGAACTAGTTAAGAACTGAGGAACTGGGTGGGGAAGTGCCATATGTGCATAGCTTTATCAGAGAAGCAAAATAAAGCACAGAAAGGAGTAAGTTAAAATTGACAGAAACAAAAAAAAAGTTTTGAAGAAGTTACACTACTTAAAAAAAAAAGGAATCTTTAAAATTTCATATAAAGTAGCAGATGAACATATAAAGTAGTAGAAGGACAAAAAAAAAGGAATTTTGTATTAAGATAATAAAAAGCAAATTCGATGTAATTGAGCTAAAGAAGAGAAAAAGAGAACAGAAAGAAGGTAATGGCTACAAGAAGAACGTGAGCTATTTTGGAAGGTCCCCATGTAGAGCAAGGCGTAGAGCAAACAAGATGTACATTTCTGAGAACCTATCAAAGAACTCTCTTAAAGAGGAAGTGAAGCGTGTTTTGTGGCCAGCTGACCCAATTATTGGTGGAAATTGTAAGGAAATAACCTGATTTAGTAGAAGAGAGATTTACTTTGATAAATCACATAATTGATTTTACTTTTATTTTAAAACACAGCACAAAAGCCATCATTTCTTTGATGTACGTTTGTGCCTTCTTCAGGAGATAGATTGCTGGGGCTTTTTTATAGCCACAATGCTAAACAACCCAAAACCACAAAATCTTTACTGAAAATAGTGGACTGTGTTTTCGTTATACGTAACATAGTGAATTCTTCTTATTCTATAGGTCAGAGTGTGGTATATTGTTCATTTTGTGTAGAACAAAGCTCTATCAATAGATTAGCTAATTTCCAAATATAAATATTTTGTGCCTTGATTTTACAGAAGTTAGTTGTAATGATGGTGTCATTTAGTCTGATTCCTGGAGCAGAGAAAAAGTCCTCTGAAAAAGTTGCCCAAGTTCTTCCTTTTTATGTTAGTGAACGTGAGATAGAAGTTACATAATCAAAACATAAACAATGATGGTCATTTTAATCTAGGTTTTTCTTCCAGAATTACCTCAAACTGCTTTAAACAACACTTTTGACTAATTGAGATCATTTTTGCACGATATGAAATCCAGCTGTTCAATCGAAAGAGGTATTGTCCAGGTTATAAAAGGCACTATTTAAATCATACAGTGGCTTTGGCAATACTCAGCATATTTTGGCTAAATTTTGAACTGTGTGCCCCAAGTTTCTGGCATCAACCCTTCTCTTATGCATCCCTTTTTCTCCCTGCCTTATACTTTTACTCTCTCTTTCATGTCTTAGTCCTTATTAACACATGCATAACTTATATTTTAAAAATGATTTAAAACCCTTACAAGTTGGAAACGGGCATTTTCACTGTATGAGAGTAACAAATTATGAGGAACTGAGATTGTTTGGAAGTTTCCTGAGATAGTGTTGCCTCTCCCTGTTTCCCTTCTGTCCCTCATTTCCAGGGAATATGTGGGATGTTCCTGTCTTAATTCCTTAGTTTATATACACCAGAGAAAGAGATCGCCAAACAGTCTTCCTCTCTTTTCAATTTGGGGATATTTTTAGATTTTAAAAGAGCATTAAACTTGAGAGCAAATCCCTGGGTGCCCCAAAAATCTCCAATATGCTTTAAAATTTCCCAAATTCTCAGAGCATTCACATCCCCTAAAGAAATCCAATTAGTCTCTCAGAGCTTCAAAATTTGGGACGTGGCCAGGAGTTTCTTGTCTGCTTGTGCTCCATGGCTTTGCCTCTGCTGCAAAACCTGGGCCTTCCCCTGACCTGCCCGGCGCAGCTGAGCGCGCTCCGAGTCACAGCACCCTTCCTTCGTGCAGCTGCCTCCACACATGCATGGAGCTGCTCTTCAACATAATTCAGCCTCTTGGACAGCCAAAGCAGTCCAAGAAAAAAAAAATAACAAAAAAAAATCGTATATAAAAATTTGCACCTCCCAGCAGATTATCTGCCCAGCGAGCATCTCTGCTGTGCCTTGACAGCCCAGTAGTGACCAAGTTTACCACACCCCAGCCTGGCTAATAACTTCATCATATCCTTTATGAAGGTTACGAAGGATGAATGGGCAACTTGCTCTATATGAGAGCAGTGCCGATTCCAACTGATGCTAATCCAGTCTGATGATGGTGTGATTAATCCTGTGCAGTTTGGGGGGCACAATTTCTTTTTAGACGCAAAAACCCACATTTGCTTCCCTAGAGGGGAATTGCAGCCTTGTCCAAGCTAAAGAGAAGCATGTTGCAAACTTCAAAATTGCATTTCTTATTTTTTGCCATGTTCACTGCCCCTTTATCTTTTCTGCCATATGAACATACAGCTTTAAGAACAAAATTAAAAACTTCTCTATAGACCCACATCACAGGTTATTAAAAAACAAAAAAAAACAGGCTCTCTCAGCTCTTTCTCCATGTGACTAAACATGTTTTGCCTTCGGATCAGTGGCCTTAGCTTTACTTCTGACTTTGCAGTGTTCCTGGCCCAGGCTAGTCCCTATGCCATACCCAGCTGTTTCTCTGAGCACACTGACCAGCGCAAGGCAAAACGCTGCTAGGGGACAAGCAGGTGAAGGGGACAGTCATGGGACAGAGCTGATGCTCATGTCTGTGTCACAAAGCCCATGTTTTTGAACACCATCAGTTCCAAGCAAAGCCTTTCAGCCAACACCTCCATGCACAAGATAACAAAAAGGATCAATAGACATGCACTTAATTTTTAAGATATTCCTGGCTTTCCTTCTGCAGTTTGCTTAACTTGCATTAAAAGGATTTTGGGAGGCTGATAATCTGAAGCAACTGAAGAAAGGACCTTGATCTCATTGCTGCAAACAGCAATTACTCTCTGTGTTGTATCGACATAAACGATAACAAATAAGAAAACTCGGTGAGCAACACAAATCGAAATGACAAACCCCATCTGTTTCCTGAAGCTTGGTAATGAGCCAGGGCTAGGAACCTCTACAGCATGTTTAGAAATGGAGTGGGAAGGGATTCATTTGGTTTAGTATGAAAAAGTCAGGAAATGATAAAACTTTTGTCTTCCGCTTGTCCCCTGCCAACAGCTTTATACACTTAAACAAGTACAGACAGAAAATGAGCAAGACTTTCTATTATCATTCAGAGGTTCTTTAATAGGAGCAATTAAGAGGAAAACAAAAATAATAAAAAAAGAGATCAGTACAACCAATACTTTTGCTCTGCATGTGACAATGTATTTCTCAGTCTCAGATTTCTTTCTCAGGAAAACAGCAAAACCAAACCAAACCAAATCAGACCAATGAATCCCTTTCCCAAAGCAGTGAAAGAAATCGAGTGATGCCTGGTCTAGTTGCCTTCTGCAAATTCAGTAGGTTTGATTGAGAAGCTGTGTACAGAGCTGCCCAAAACAAATTAGAACATTAATTTGGCATGCACATACAGTGGAAAAAAACAAGTCCAAATCCAAGTCAGCAGAAGTATTCCAGATACTGCCTCTTGGGTGACGATGATTTTCCTAGATAAATCCCAAAACAGCAATCTGAAATGAATCATTAGATGGATTTGACTTGCTGTTCGACACCAGCAAGACTCAGGAAAATTGTAGAACTTTGAATCATCTTAAAAGAGGTATTTTCTGGAAGCAATGTCACATACAATAAAGGTTTTTACATCGCTGATTACAAACTTAACAGTGGTAGTCAAGAAATCCTGTATATTAATTATATGAGCCATGGATCTAAACTGTGCAAGTAAGTAATAGCATCTCTTCATCTGATGCAACATTGGCTTTAAACTGCAGTACTGTACCTAGCTATAGACAGGATTTTAAGCTTTCCTTTTTTTTTAATTTGCTTTTACATTTTGAAAAGAAACTTTCATTATTGCAGATAGTTATAAATTACAATATAAGTTAACTGATTATAAATTATAATATGGATTATTTCATCTACAGGAATGAACTATTAGCTAGTTACTTTTCTTATTGAATGTAACAATTTGAAGACATTCAGCATAAGCTGTTTCTTCACTGATGGCTCCTTATCAGATGTGTAAAGAACTTGTAAATATTTGGATGACCAGTGCCCTGATGTCTTTTTTGAAAGGATTCAGGCATCTCCAGATATCCCCTGCAGAAGTGTATAGTATTTCTGAACAGTCTCAACTCAGTCTGAGCTCAAAACGCCTATGAGATGTCAGAATAAAGCCAGAGGCTTCTCTGAACCCAGCTAATTTCCAAAAATCCTCAGCCAGCCACAATTTAAACTCACATACTGAATGCCACAGCCAAACTCCCTTAAGTTAAGAGCAGCAGTTTGGTGCAAGTCTTGACAGCCTGAGCCAGAAATGACATTTTCCTGAGAACAAAAATAGCTGGACATCTCTGAAAGGCCCCCTACATTTCAGCCCATCAGCTGATTTGAACATTACGACATGCGAAATACTGTATGTACTTTTTGCAAAAACTTAAAATACAGCTTACAAAATAATATAATTTTTAATATGTAGTTTGGATATTGAACTGTATGTCTAGATAAAGCCTATCCAAGCAATATGGACAGAGAAAACATCTATTACAGAAGAAAGTCATTTTAAGTTTTTTTCTTTTTAAGCTGGCTGACTTTTTTTTTTTGCATTTTTTACTGTTCCAGACTTACTTAGGAGTTCCCTTGCTAAAAGTTAAAAATAATTGAATATGATGACTGTGCTCTCCCTGACTTCACATGAGGGATGGAAGCTCTGAAATATCACAAGCAGCCAGAAAGTCTTCCAGCTTCCAGAAAAAAAAAAAAAAAAAAAGCAATAAATTGAGGACATGGGAGTACAGAACGTGCAGTCACTTCAGGCCTGCCAATGTCTACATCCCCACCCCATGCCTGTGACAAACTGAAGAACTGACAAAACCCCAAATCATGGCCCTGTTACTAATAAGCTGAGAATCCCACCGGGGCTCTCCACTTTTCATTTTGCAATACAGCCTCCCATTTATTTTATTTCATATGCTAAATGAATTTAATATTGCATCCGATCTCTTCCAATTTCCTTCTGAAAACACTGAGGCACAGGTCAGCAAAAAGAAGGTCTTATTGCTCTGCTATGCCCGTGTAATGTGGCATATATGTGTGGGTATATATGTGCTATATAGATGGCTACATATGTGAGTTTTGCTCTCAGAAGCCCCTGCAGAAGGGTAGAAGGATAAGTTATTATGCTATCGCCAGCTTCTTTCCTCTTTAGGTTAACATCCGAGCACATCTTTCTATTCCTTTACAGCTAAAAATCTGTTATTTTTGCTCTCTCCCTCCCCCATACTTTGTTTAGGGTTCAGATTAGGTGCTTCCTGTTAGACAGTTTGTCTTGAAGTTCACTGATTATTCATCTTGGAGCTTTTCCACCCTGTTTCACAATCTTGATTTCGCACTGTATTAACTACACATGAAAATACACTCACAACCCACATGGGGGGAGTGGCCAGTGCTTAAAAGACCAAAGTCTTTTATCTTGTGTCCAGTTCCAACAGGATATATACACCAGGAAAGCGTCATAGCCTTCCTAGGCTCTGTTAACACCACTTGTCCTTAAATCCATGCTTGGCGAATGCTGTCAGTGTGGTCACACCATCTCTGAGCCCTGTCCACCCCCTCCCTGGAAATCCAGCCGAAATGCAGGCTCTGAGAGTGAATCTTGTCCCTTTCTGTCCCAAGTTACCCATTTGCTGCAGAATTGGAACACAGGAGGACCTCTTTCTGCAAGCCCATAGTTATGTGTTACTTTACTAGAACTAGCTGACACAGAGAGGCAAACCTCTGGAAGAGATTTGCAGGAGAAACTAGCCTGCACTCATCTTCTCTACATGATGGGCATGCAGAAACTAGCACCAGGAGCAAGCCATGAAATACATCGAGACAGCTCATGGAGCGCAGGCTGTAGGGAGCAACCACAAAATACAGTCAGGTACCATGGGGTTCACAGCCTGGCTGGAAATGTCAGTTTTTGAGTTTTTTGATATTTACAGACTCCTGTTAGAGACTTCCTCAGGCCTACAGAGAGACTCAGTGCCCCTTCTTTAGCACATGCCCCCCACCAGGTGACATCTATATAAAAACAGAAGGTAAAAAGTCAAGTCACCACTGCCTTCTGTAGTCTTTGTTTCCAACTGGCAATAGTTACCATCTGTGTCATTTTCAAGAAATGTTTACAGTCTTATAGATGCCAAATCTTACAGGATTAGGGAGGGCCCTAAGGACATTTGTTTTGCCTTTCCTCTGTTCTCCAGCCAGCTCCCAGTGATTCTGACAACAGTTGCTGTTACTGCAGACATTCTAGTTTTCAGCTTTTGTCTTTAAAAAAAACCTACTCAATGAGAACGGTTTTGTTAGGCAGCCTAATTTTTCGGACTTGTAAGTGATGTTTCCTTTTCCTGATGCTTTTTTTTCTGTGAGGCCACTGGGTTTAAAGCAGGGGGAAATGGCAGTGTCCATTCCAAAATGATGCTTTCTTGAAAGCTGTTCAAACGAAGCGATAAGCAAACAGTGGCTAATTGTCAGGATGCTCTATAGCAGATACACAACATTTAATTCCATTTGCAATGTGCAACCACTTATTAATCTATAGCTTAGTGATAAATTTTAAAAACTGTCTTATAAAACTCACTGACGTAGGGTTTGGAACGCTGAATAAAGACAGTTTTTCCTATGTGAAGCTCTCTGTGGTCAGAAAATAGGACTTCATTTGTAGAACATGAATAAACAGAACTACATCAAAGGTATCTATGTTCTTCATCAAATCCTCCTCCAGGAAGATACAACCCACAGAGTGCTGAGTGCTGGTTAACCAACTAGGTCAAAAAAGCAGGGTAAGTGATAGATTATAGAAGTTATCTTTAGAGATGCCACAGATAAAGTCATCTTGATTCCCCTGAAACTGAAATGGAAAATGGAACTGGAAACCCCACTGTATAGCTCATATACTACGCATCATTCTGTCTTTTAGATTCCTGTGGGGATAGCACTAATTCTTCTGCACAATGGTTTTGTAAGGTATATTTTTATAAGGTAAAGATACTACAGTAATGGGATCACATAAGCCATAGAAAATAATAGTTTTTTGAAACTGAAACTCTTGCTCAACATGGCAACTGAAAGCATATGACAGCCCCAAGCATTTTAGGTTTCCTGAGCAAACTGTGGTCGTGAAGACCACTATTTTTGTCTTCCCTCTGCCTACCATAATATTTTGTATGTTTTTTTGAAAAGACACCTACAACCTAACATGCCACTGACCCTCAGGTCTCAACACTCAAGAGCCCTATGACTGGGAAACACCTCAGTACTAGGTGTCTAGTAGGACCCCTATACATATATATGTTCTTTTCTTTGAAAAAGAAACCATATTTTGAGGGTGAAAATGATATGTTTCCTTTATTCAGATTCACGGTATAGATGCCTAACATCCAGAACTAAAGGGAGCCACATAGCATATGCCTCCTCAGAGCCTAGAGAGAGTCTGAAAAGGTTAGTTGCTTAAGAGTTCATGGACTTATCCTAAACAAATTGACCATTACTCTGATACAGGGGTTCACAGTTTCACCCTTACAGCAGAGTGACTTAGTGGTCACTGAGAACCAGACTATGAAGTTTTGTTTGTGAGACTGAATGCGTTAGTTGGTGTCATGGGATTCTTCTGCACAGTGTAATGCAACAGCTGCAAGGTTATGCTATAATTTAAACATAGCCATGTGTGTATGTTTTGAGCAAAACAAACAGGAAGTAACTTTCAGCTGACAGAATGTGAGTTGTGCGAGGAGATGTAGGCTTACAGCACCATGCTATCCCTTGTATGACTTGGGGTTTTAAACGGTGGCGTTCAGGTTAAATCTTTACTAAGATGGTTTCTGCAGCACTTGGTCAACCTGTCCAATCACTATGAGAGACTTTTGCTCATGACATGGCTTTTGCTCAAAAGACTGTTTTAAATTAAAAAGCCTCTTGTTTTGCTTTTACTGCAATGGTGCATAAAAATACCATTAATGGCTCTCCTGTGACTATTCAGAGAAATGAACTCAAAGTCAGCCATCTGTCATTACTTGGAAGTAACATTTAAGTTTACCACAGTAGAGACTGCATTTTCTATTATTCTCATGGTGTATACAGTTATCAGTTATTCATGCTCATATCAGTATGACAAACTACCTTTACTCTGCCTTCCTCATTCACAAGTCACCTACAATAGTAGAGACAAATTAGATGTATTTTCCTGTTATAATGCCTGCAGTGCTGAGAAATAGCTGCATAATAGAATTTCACACGAATATCTATATACAGATCTAATCCCAAGTCTATGGTATAAAGAGATCCACTGACTTCCAAGGGCTTTGGTTTAGGTCCTAGCCAGCAGTTGGAGTACATCATAAAAAGCACATTGTCTGCTTAGAAACACTCATAAAAATTAAATCAGGATTAAAGCACCCATATAATGTTAGTGTTTGGCTAACATTGCCTAATGCAAAGGTATTTTTATCACATGCAGAACAAGATGCAAATCTTCATTGTTTCTTTCTTGTGTTACAGGTCAAACTTCTAGTGAGGAATGCGGAGCAATAGCTGTTCTTTCAAACAAAGTTCATGACCAAAGCCTATGTCCAAAGCCCTCTTTTATAAACAGCACATTACAGAGATGAAAAATGTTCCTCCTCCAAACTTATGTGCCATGTAAATATTGAAGCATACAAGCAGCACCCTGTCTATTATAACTCCTCCAAATTATTGTGTGAGCAAAAGTCAAAGCAGAAGAGAAAATGTTGTGCTGATGATAACCCCTTCATTTTACTGCATCATTTACTGTTTGTATCCTGCAGGAAGTCTGAACAGGAAACTAAGCCAGCAGTCTTTCTACGAAGCTCCCAAAAATGCAAAACATAAGTCTTTCTCACCTTACGATAACGAGGATGTAGCACATTCAATTGTTTTAACCTCTTTCTGTTGCAATGTCCAATAAAGAAGTCGGGTTTAGGCAGAGACTCATGGTTTTAGTGTTTAATGTGCATTTGAAACCTTTTCGTGTCTCCTGTCCACTGTGCTGACTTTCCACTTTCCTTTATGTTGATATGTGCAGAGTGGACCGCATCTCATGTGTGTTTCCAGTGAAACTAATCCTCACTTTTCCAGAAGTCACTGATCAAAATGAGATCGTATATCTGCATTTGTTTTGTATAGTAGGTTATGGGTTAATAAAATGAAAATGCATAAAAACTATCACTTGCTAGAGTCAATGTGGCAGAAGAATTGAGAATTGAGGCCAAATCCAGGAGTCATACAGTCCCTGAGACAATTCTCACTATGCCAGCTGCAGATACTTCTTAAAAGATTAAATGAATGAAGCAAATAGAGAGTTTATCTGATTTGGATATATTGTCCTATTTTCCAATTAGTGCTTCATGAATGCACTGAGCTAAAAGGTCGTTCCCAGATAATCATAGTTACTGAGTGTAACTAGTTTACTTTTCCTTCTTTTTTTCTTCTATTGCCCTTTTAATCTTTTTATCTTTCTTGCCTTCACAACATCCATAGTAATGACTTATGCATTAATCATTAAACATTAATCACATTGTGATTAAAATGTAAAACCCTGCTATTTTTTCTTAATCTGCCACCCAATAATTTTGCTGACGTCCCTATTTCTAATCATATGAGAAAGAATGAATACATCTTTTCTCTACTCACTTTTTCCATGGCCATTCATGAATCTTTGGATCCCCTCAGGCTTTTTCAAGCCAAAGAGTCTTGTAATAAAACTACCCCATACTTGTGATCACTCTCTGCACTATATTTCTGCTGTGATGGGAGGGTAAGAACTACACACTCTAAGATGCCACTATGCCTGTTTTAGTGTAATAAGAGAACATTAAATCATGATGATTTTAATCATTATGAACATTTTAATCATCATGATTTTAGTGATTTTCCTTTCCTAATAACTCCTGAATTGTCTTTGGTGTGTTGCTGATGACTGAACTGTTGCTTTTGGAGGGCTATTCACAGAAATATCAATGTGTGTTTCCTGAATTCTAGTAGCTGGTGAAAAAGCCAGCAGTTGGCATGGCTAGCACTGTTTTCCCTCAAGCGCTAAATGGCTTTGCATTTTTCTACACGAAATTTAAATCTGTCACTTTATCAGACAGTTTTATAAGAAGATTTAATAAAATCCTTCTGTAGCACTCTCCAAGTGTTTTAAAGTGTTGACTATCCTAAATAATTTGATAGCACACACAAAGTCTGTCATCTTACTATTCATGTTGCCTTTTCCAAGCAATATGCTGAAAACCCCAGATCCCAGCACAGATGCCAGCAGGGTCCCCCTGGAAGTTCTTGTGGCAGGCTAGCTGCACCAGCAACCTGAACCACTGCATTAGAGCCAGGCACGCTGCAGGGTAAATCAGCTAGTGTCATTGTAACTTTGCAGCACTCAAGGGAAATTGCAGGCTATCACAAGAGGGAGGGAAAGAGGATGCCTATCTTCCACTCCCATGCAGGAATCTAGCACTTCCAATCAAGTAGAAAAGTGATTCCAGGCAAGAAGTGATTGGACTTTCCATCTTGACATGTATTAACTGTCACTCCTAGATCAAGAAGTTCTTGCTAGACCATGTTTTTGCTAGAAATTGTGAAGAGAGAGGACTCATGTCATATCAGAAGCGTCATAGAAATCACATTCCAGTTAACACATTCTGGAGCTCAGTGACCAACATGATGATTAAGACATTCTGGTGTCCATAATACTCATTCTGCAGCCGATATGAGTGAAAGGCTCAGGTTTGATGGTGCAAGAACCACCAGTGATTCATGCGGTTACACACTAGCCTCGTTTAGCCACTGCCAAAGACACAGCTGTTCTGTTTCAGCAGCACTCCAGATAGTACTGATTGCCAATGAACTAGGGAGGTCAAGAGAGTTGTGAAAATGCTGTTCTTTCTGATTGCCTTATCAGCACAGACTGAGAGGAGAGCCAGAAGATATGAAACAAGCCACACATTCCTAATGATTCCTTGCACTTAGACATGAACTGGAAAAGCAGTTTCCAGAGAATTATCTGAAATAGTTCAAGAAGCCTGTAAGGTCTCACTCTAAAATCCAAGGAATTTGCAAGGAAACCAAAAATATCCTCTTGTCAAAGAACTGGATCTTTGTTTTATTTGCACAGTGGGTAGAAAATGAAATCTTTCTGAGTTTTCACCAGGTCTCCTAGAGAATATCCATATCTGAAGAAAAGCCCAGATTGCAGGGTCATGCTTTACCTGCCTTGGAGCAAGAATTTGAACCTGTTGCTTCCAGGTCAAAATCAAAGATTCTTGCTGGAAATGAATCTGGGCAGAATTAACTCATTTTCTCAAGAAGTTTAAGTTTTAATAAATTGGAATTTTCCAAATACTAAAGTTTTAATCAAGAAAATTGTCCTCAGATTACATTAGTCCCTACATAACTGAGGAAAACTCACTATCTTATTTTATGAAGTTGCCTATTTAAGTAATTTCTTTTCTGTCTTTTATTTTTAAAGTCCATGCAGTCAGAACTAGTTTAATTTGAGCCTAACTGTAGCAAAACTTACTCATTGCACTACAGAATCAAAAATGAATATGGGATGCTAAGTGCATAGGGACTGAAGTTAGCATCTGGTGGCTTTACCGAGCCTGATAAAATAAACAAACAAAAAATCCTCTGTGTTTTTACCATGAATTTAATTTGAGAGTGACATACAGAGGAGAAAAAATAATACCGGGGACTGATCTTCTCCTTCTGATATGAATTATCAAGATTCTAAATATGTCACAGGAAAACCAAAGCTCTGGTGTGCAGTACACAAACTCAGATTGCAGCAGGCAAGTCCTACCAGGGATGGCAATCACCTGTCCTTGAAAGAAGACATTTTTCATTCGCTCACTTAGCTAGAACCTTCATAGGAACTTAACAGCAGTAGGAACTTAATAGTTAAATATTGCAAGGGCTGCTGCAGAAAAGTGGGAAGCTGCCAAACCCACATCGTGGGAACATAGTTCAAGTGAAGGCTTGCTTTTCTGCAATCTTTTTGTAACATATTCCATCCATATCTAAAATCTGCTAACAGTGCAAGTTCTCACTGTGCATAAACGCACAGGGTAAGCACCCCGAATCAGTGGGAGCTTTGTGCTCGTTTTGAGTGGAAATAGGCTTGGAACCCGTGGTTTGCACCACGAATCCCCCAAAATGCCGATTCCAGGCAACGCAGCAGCCTCCCTCCAGTGAATGGGAAGGCAGACTTGCTTGCCGGTAGCTGACTGCATGTGCAAATCATTGAGCCAAACCTTTAGATCCCTCCTACGCAAGAGGAGCTTTGACGAGCTGTTCTCCAGCCCCAGCACTGTTTGTTCTGAGCCTTTTGTGCAAGAGCTTTGGGCAAATGGATTTACTGGAAAAGAGAGCTACAGGCTCTGTTAAAATCTCAGAAGCAGAGGTTTAAAGGAGGAGCTGTCATAGGTCACAAGAAAATGTTCTTTAGGAAAACTCATTAAAGCGTTATTTTCTTTTTTTTTTTTTCTTCAATTTAAAGTCCAGAAGTCGGTGAAAATGCTCCCATTACCTTCAAGGAAAAGTCAATGAATGGAAGCCTTGAGAACAACGTGAATTTTGAATAGGTCTGAAGAGATTCACTATTACTCAGAAATACATGTGTTCATATTTTGCAATTGACAGACTGCAGCACAGTTCCAGTTTGGGAATTTAGTACGCTATCTCAATAGAAATAATGGATAATTTGTGAGCCCGCTTCAGTGCAGTCACCAGGATACACAGACACTCTGCAAACAAGACCACAATAATAATCTGAAATTGCTTTTGAGAATCCCATGCTCACTTGGAAACATGAGTGAAGTTTCTGCTGGAGACATTTCAGCTGCTTCTTAGAAAGCCAACTTTCTCAGTTCGCAATCATTACATGTCTTTCCTGACCTGGCTCTGCTGACTTAAACCACTTCACTTCTGGATTCAGGTTATCCACTCAGGACATATACCCACTGGGCATTTAATTTTAAGAGAAGTAGCATTGAGGCTAGCAAAATACTAAGGGAAAAAAAAAGGGGGGGCGCTAATTGAAAATCTGCAGTTACCAGTCATCCTGCTGGCAATCTGTTTTGATTTCCCCCAGGCATTGCCTCTTTCCAGAATCACAACTTCGGGCATGACTTTCTAAACTTGTTTTCATTTCGCCTTAAAACCTATCTGGCTTTTTGAAGGTAACTCATTTGGACAAGGATGTTTTGCTTGTGCCTGGAAAGCACCTAGCCCAATTTGAGGATTTAATTAGATGTTTCTGACGGAACTGGTGAAGTGGCATGGCCTTGTCATAGCTCCTTCAAATGTGTTGCAGCTTCTGAGCCCAAGAGGCTCCTGAGCTGTGCCTGGATGAGGACGAGCTGCATTAGGCAGCAATCAGCAGAGCAAAGATGAACTGAAAGGGCAACTATATGCACTTCTTCAGGAGATGCAGGCTGTCAGAAATGAAGAAAGAACTTTTCATTTCTGTGTGTTTCAGGAGCGAGTCAGCTGTTAGGCTAAATTTCCACTGAAAGTTAGGCTTAGGCAAAATTCCAAACTGAAAAATCATTTTGCACTGTATCTTATGTCATAGTTCTATATTCTAAGAGAAAAGCCAGTTAAAACCCTAGGATTTTCCCGGTCACACTTGTCTGCCATCTACATTGCTGAGTCAAAAGCAGCTCTGTGCTCTTACACCTCTGGCAGGGCGAAACCCAATAGCACCAAGTCCAACCACTAATATCTGGGAATTTCACTCAATATTTGGCTTTTACTTTGAGGCATTTTAGGCCTGCAGTAACCTAACTCACCTGGACACCAAGTCTTGTGCCTACAGCCGGTACTATGGGCCAATCTCTATTGCTTGGAAATCTGAGGAAGAAGGGAAGAAGGGTTTGTGTTTTGTCACACAAAATCACAGAATGGTTGAGATTGACAGGACCTCTAGAGATCATCTAGTCCAACCCTCCTGCTCGAGCAGGGACACCAAGTTCCCTTCACTCTGGACTATATATTCAAAAGTATTCCACAACATTGGGTATCCTGGTGTTAAAGCCACAGCTGTCATTATGTTTATTCAAGTCAGTTTACTTTTTTCCAACCACTGAGCTTTAAAGTAAATTCTTAGCAATTAAACGTACCAACATACTACTTCATCCTTTGATCTTTCCTAAACAACTAAATGGTAAATTAAATTGCAATAGTGTTTATTGCTAGAATAGAACTTGAATTTCTTCCATTTTTCACTGGTTTTTAACTTTATACTGTAAAAGTCTCACAAAACAACTGAAGATGGTAAATACAAAAAAAGGAAGGGAGGCGGAAGAGAATTCTATTAAAGGGACTTCTTTGAAAAAAAATAGTTTTATTAGGGAAAGTTATTGCAATGATCTAATTTGCAAAGATATTTCTTATGGCTATAAAATCATTAGAAAGCTGTGCATTTTGGCTGCAGCCCTATAGTTGCCAACTATGAATTTCAGACTTTTTAAAGAACCTTTTTAATTGCTTTTTCTTTTCCATTTCCTGCAAGCAATACAAGGGGATTTACACCATCCTTAATTCAAAACGTAAATGTGCTTATTTGAGAGAAGGTACAAAATTACAGGAGCACAATAGAAGTCAAATTCAATGGGAGAAAATTCTTGGGCAACTTTTACAGCTGCATGATCAATAGAAGCATGAATGTCGATAACCCAAAGTGTTTTTTAAGTAAATGCTGACGTTCAAATTTCTGCAGCCAAAATAATCATTACGTAAATCACTCAGAAAACAAAGTGAGGGAAAAAACTATAGTGTTTTCCTGGTTAAAACAAATACCATGCAGTAGACACTAACACAAAATCAAAAGAGAAGGTTAAATAAAGGTGTTTTTTGAAAATGAAAAATGACAAATTTGATTACATAGCTATACTTGACCGTATAGCTATGTACTTGATCTGTGAACGCAAACTAGAGCTAAATTATGTGTTTACACAAAACGTGCTTTTATGTCCACAGACCTAGATAAGTAGTGTTCTGAAGAAATAGCTATACTGTTGCTTGATCTGTGAAACTAAACTAAAGCTGAATTGTATGTTTACACAAAAAGTGCTTTTATGTCTACAGACCTAGACAGGTAGAATACAAAGGAGGCACTAATGTTAATTTTGCATATAGAGAGCCAAACTCTTCTCAGTGGTGGCCAGTGACAGGACAAGGGGTAATGGGTATAAATTGAAACACAGGAAGTTCCATCTCCATGTGAGGAAGAACTTATTTCCTGTGAGGGTGACAGAGCCCTGGAACAGGCTGCCCAGAGAGGTTGTGGAGTCTCCTTCTCTGGAGATCTTCCAAACCTGCCTGGATGCCACCCTGTGCCCCGTGCTCTGTGTGTCCCTGCTGGAGCAGGGGGGTTGGACTAGATGGTCTCTAGAGGTCCCTTCCAACCTCAACCATTCTGTGAGCCTGTGATATATACATACCTAAAAGCCAGTAATGTCTCCCAAAGAAAACCTCTTTGTTTTTATGCCATACCGGGCTCAGATATTCATCAGTGAGATGCAGCTTCAGACTACCAAAAGTATACATGATATTTCTAGGAAGAAGTTAAAGCACATATCTATCCCTAGTCAGAACTAAAAGGAAAATTTGGGGTGCTGGAATGTACTCAGCTCCCCCCTGCAGATTGTGTTTCATTTTTGATCACTTGAACTTTTTGGTGTAAGGAAATGTTTTCAACAGGCCTTAATAGACCAAACTCAGATGGATTAACAAAGTAATAAAGAATAAAAACTTTTCCTAAATAGGCATGCACACAAACAAAAGTTAACTCTAAAGTAGTCTACAAAAACTCTAATAAAGCAGTTTGCACTAGATAAAGAAGCCTGTTGTTAGATATGGACATGACATGTTGAAGTGATGTACTGGTACATTTCTGTTTAGGGGAAGAGGGAAAGATTCAGTAAAACCCAGGACCAATACTTAATATATTCTTAAAGATTTCATAGTTCTCTCCCACATTGTCTATTTCTATGCTTCATCTGTAAAAACTTGCTGGAACTAGAAAGTTCTCCTTAATATAGAACTGGATTTCCCTTATACAGTACTTAAATTTTTATTTTTCCTTGCAAAACTGAACAAATGACTTTTGTGAAGTAATCCCAGTGAACATGGAAAATAACTGTTTGCCGTCTTGTTGACGTTTTGGAGGTCTGCTATTATGTTATCAATATTCTCTTAGTCTTCTCTTACAGAAACAACTCAGTTGTTTAAATTTGTTGTCAGGAAATAATATTTTACAAAAGTTCTTTCCCGGATCTCTGTTCCAGATTCTCTCACAACAAATGTGATTAAAAAACTGGATGAACTTTGAACACATGATAAGGTCTTCCCAATTCAGAATAAAGAATACAATATATAACTCTCATGTTATATACCAAGGGATCTTGTTAATCCAGATCAATAATAATTGTTTCTGTGGAAACCGCTTTGCATTGTTGGTTCATTCAACTTCTGGTTAACTTTGTTTTACATCTTACTTGCAGAGGTGCTGTTGCCTAATTAGTTCTCTCAACACCACCAAGGTTTTAATGTTTGTTTGTTTGTTGTGTTTTTTTGGTCTAAGGTTGGTATTCAGTACTTTTCTCTCTTGGATTCATTCTCATAATTTTTTACCATCATTCCAATATACCAGTCTCACTTTAACCTTTGCTGTTGGTCTTCAAAGTGTGCTTCCATCCTTACTTATTTTAATCTGAAGTATGAATTTATGAACCTATTCTCTAGTCCAGCTCCAACATCATTAACTCAAATGACTAGAGTGAGCAGAATAAAACCATCTCCAGGAATAAAGTTTGCAAACTTCCCTTGAAAAATGCCCCAAGTTTGTCAGAGTCACTACTGTATTCCTGAAATATAGTAATATCCTTCAATTCATCATACTTTCCTATCATCTGGCTTATGACACTGTTTGTAACATTTTTTAAACCTGTGATATATCACAGTACCACTTTCTCTTTAACATTAAGCCAGTTATCCTGGAAAAGAGGAAAGCAAACTGGTATGATATGTTTTGTTCTTGGAAAATCCACTTCATTTTTCATCACCTTCTTATCTCTTACATGTGTTTTTTTTTCCATAGATGCTCTTCAGAATTTGTTTTAATAATATCCCGCCTGTCTATCTGAAAATCAGTTGGAGCTTCCTTCCTTTCTTTAAAACAACACTATTGTTTTCATAGTCTCCTATTACTCAAATTATTGTTTGACCTCTGACTAAACTGAATTTCAAACAAATTTTAATTCCTCTTGCATATCTATTAGCTTCCTCTGTGCCTACAGTAAGAGGTTGCCACAAAGACATTCCCAGAACAGTCTATGTCCTCATCTTTTGCTCTCCCAAACTTAATTCTAAACTTAATTATCTGAAACTTAATTCTATCTTTACTATGAGACTGTCTCTGTTCTTTTCCCTTTTACTTCTACCTGAAAACATTGAATGGGTCTCCCTTTCACATCTTTCTTGACTTCAGAAGGATCATATACAATCAGAACATACTGTTCAAAACTACATCTCTGCTCTCACCCTCTCCTGTCCCTTTGTACATCAACAGTCCACTATTCTCTAGCTATGTTATTGGCCTGCCAGTTGTCACTAATATGTTTCTCACTAAATTGTGAAAAGGAGAAGAGGAAGAACTGTATAAAAGTGGAAAATAATGTCACTTGTATGAAAATGCAAAGTAATGTTATGCTATAGGCATAAAGCACTATTATTTTTGGTGTTGTTTTAATAGAATCACTTAGGAAGGAATCAGTTTTTTGGGAAAGAATGGAAGATTAATTTGTAGCTTCAAACCAGATATTTACTACTGGAGATTTTTTTAATGTTTATTTTGGAAAACCTTTTTTAATGTGGAACATATTTAGCTTGCTGACACAATCTGTGAGAGGGAAAATAACTAGTACAACATATATTTCTCAGTTATGTTTCTTCCAATTTTTCTAATTCTGTCATGCATCAGGAATGACAAAAGTAAATTAGCACCAGAAGTTGCAGGAATCGATAGGGAAAATCTTTAGTCAGAAAAAATAGTCAGTCCACTAATCATTTGGAAAGAAATATGACATCTCTAGGGCAAAAAAAAAGGAGTAAAGAAGAGCAGCAAGCTGCCTGAAGACCTTACCAAAATATCAGATTATTGATTATCTCAGAGTGATAGAAGATGTGAGGATAGTTAAGGACCAACTTGGCTCAGTAAGGAAATCTTTAATGGGTTTTAAATGCTAAATAAATAATATGCAAAAAATGAGAATCACAGAATCACAGAATCACAGAATGGTTGAGGTTGGAAGGGACCTCTGGAGATCATGTAGTCCAACCCCCCTGCTCCAGCAGGGACACCCAGAGCACGTGGCACAGGGGGGCATCCAGGTGGGTTTGGAAGATCTCCAGAGAAGGAGAGTCCACAACCTCTCTGGGCAGCCTGTTGCAGGCTTTTCCTCACAGGAAAGTTCTTCCTCACATTCCTGTGTTTCAGCTTGTACCCACTACCCCTTGTCCTGTCACTGGCTACCACCAAGAAGAGTTTGGCCCCATCCTCTTTACATTCTCCCCTCAGGTACTTGTACATGTTGATCAGATCTACTCTCAATCTTCTCTTCCCTAGGCTAAACAGGCCCAGCTTGCTTGCTTAGTCTTTCGTCATACGATAGATGCTCCAGTCCCTTAATCGTCTTTGTGGCTCTACGCTGGACCCTCTCTAGAAGCTCCACGTCCCTCTTGTTCTGGGGAGCTCAGAACTGCACCCAGTACTCCAGGTGCAGCCTCACCAGAGCTGAGTAGAGGAGGAGGAGAACTAGGATCAGTAGCCATGACCACTGAAAAGTAGTGTGAATCCACAAAACTAGATAAACTAGGAGACAAAGCTAGACACAAGCAGTTTATTCCTCCGGCAAAGTACTGGGGAAAGATACTTAAGAATAGCATTTTTCCCAACCGCTCCCCTTCCAGGGAAGGAAGCGGAGCCACTCCTCAGCCACAGAATGAGGTGAAAAGAAAGCCAGGCAAGAGAGAATCTGACATCCACAGGAAGTGGCAGAGATGGAGCTCCACTGAGATGTGTCTTACATAAGTTCATTGGCAAACTCCCACCATGAGAGACATGGAACCAGACACTCACATCCTCCTGCCCTTTCCTCTGAGGGTTTTAGCGTGTCAGAAGGAGTAGAGCATCCTGGAGTGTACAGTCAAGTTGTAACACCCTTCAGGGGCTCACCCTGAAAAACAGCTTTCATCTGGTCTTTCCTCTTCTCAGGGGAGACCTCAAGGGATTCTCAGGGATAGATAAGCCTGTGGTGCCTAAGGCAGCAGTTGCTAAAACCTACAGCTCTGTCAAAGTACAGCATTTCAGGCTTCTCCTTAGTGTCAAATGTCTTTGTGTATAAGTCCAGATATCAGCACAGATCTAAATGAGACCTACACACACATCACACTGCAACAAGCACTCCTGAGCATATGCCAGCACCTAACTATGGACACTTAAGAAACTTTCAGACCAAACAGAAACACAACTGCAAGCTTAGACAATGCTGGAAATGAGGAGGCAGAGCTGTTGTTGTCTTGAGCGAGACCGAGACCAAGTCCAAGGTGCAGGTTGTGCAGAATATATGCACACTTTACAAGCTCAGGGAGTTCACATTTAAAGAAGAAGACAGTAATTCAGTCTCTATTCTGGATGTTTATGGCCTAGTGCGTGTCAAAACAGAGTATAATGACAGATAACCTCTGTCTTGAGATGTATATGAGGGGATATATTTAAAAGCCAGAGGGATTCTCTCTTCTTTGTATCCTGAATGTGAAGAAATATTTTGCATGTGCATTGTGAAATACTCATGTAAAGTGCTTGATAGTTGCTCCAAAAAGTAACCTGAGAGCACAATGGCCTTCAACATAAGCTTACACATTTCCTAGGAAAAGCATATGTTCCTGGACAAAAAGTACCTCTTTCTTGGAATTAACTTCCAGTTTAAGCATTCATCAGCTAGCCAATGCCTGTGGAAAAACTTTCCTACTCATCTGAAGCCAGGAAAGCAAGATAGAGATGCCGTGTGAAAACATATGACATGATTTCATATTTTATCTCCTAGTGGCCAAATTGCAAGAGACAGCTAGCCCAATAACAGGAAAGACAAATGTGAAAAATTTCAGGGTGGAGACTGATATATGAGACTGGATATGCAGTCAGCTTGGGACAGGGAGTCACAAGCTGTTGGGGAGAGGACAGAATAAGTAGGCAGAAGTAGTCGGGCCAGGGGCAAACAGAAAAAAAGCAAGAGCACAGTCCAGGGCTTTCAATATCACTATTTTGGGGGCCCACCAGCAACATCAAGGTATATACTGAAGTGTCTTTTCTCTAGTTCACCTCCTCCAGCTTCTTTTGACCCCAGTCAGGCCTGGCTTGACTAACACACAACTTGCCGTTGCCCTGTTCAAACCTCTCAACTCAAGTCTCAGCACGTTTCTGCATAGCTTCTCATGTCAGTCTGAGAGGAAATATTCAGTGTTTTAGCACTTTCAGGGTAAATTTTCGTAAAGGAAAAGCTCTCTTAGGAAAGCATATACAAAAGTTTTGTGTTTAAACAAAATGAATAAGGTTGCAAAAAGAAGCCCCCTGAAATTTGGCAATATTAGAACTGAGGACGAAGGCTTAACACCACACCTTTGTTCAGACTCATTATGATACATTCATTAAATGCATTATATTTTTCCACCACCTTGCAGAGCACAGGATGGACCAGACCATGGAGTTGAATCGGGCCTCCACTGTAAATATTCACAAGGGGAGGCCTTTCTTATTTGCTGTAGAAGCTGGAAGTTGGCAAGAGATGAAGAGATGGAGTAGAGGAAAAGAAAGAACAGATTGGCTTTTTTTTTAAGGAAGTAAATGTTGTCGTGTAGAATCAGATTTCATCTTGAGTTCTGCCACAGAGCTCCTGTGGAGTAACAAACAAGCCATTTATATCAATATACACAGAGTACACAGAGAGAGTATATCTTATGTGCTTTAATGCCCAGATGGATCGTTAACTCATTGCTTGTAAATGATGCAGCAGAGAGACTTTGAATTAATTGGCCAAATAAGACTAGCTGTGTGCAATACAGAACGGACGTTTGGTTGTTAATGTCCCTAGTAAGCATAATGACATTGCAGACCAGCTAGGGCTAGCTTTTGAATACCTTAAGAAAGCTTTCCTACATTGTTTTTTCCTTCTTTTTCAGTTTACTATAGTCAAAATTATTCTGCTTTTTAAAAAGTACACAGAAAAAGCTTTCATAAATTTTTCCTGGATAAAAATAAAGCCTTCAGACAGTCCATTCTGTACTTTTATATATTCATTATGAGGTACCGGAAAGTGTTCCCCAAGTCCACAGTACAAATACAGCTTTGCAAACAAGCCCTATTTGAGACATGACTTTAAACTCAGGAAGAGCCACAAGGTGGTAGATCCTGAAAGGCCTCCTGGGACCCGTGAGACTGCAGCAAATATTGGGGAGTTTATTCCAATTTTTGGAAACAGTATATCAATCTGTTGAAGAGTAAAATACTACAGAGGGAAGTGTACGTGCACAGGGTTAATGACTTTCCAAACCAAAATGTCCAAGATCTCTGCTAGTTTTTAGTGAAGTTCTGCCATGTCTGAACCAACATTTTTTGAATGCAGGGAGGCCAAAAGATGAGTAAACAAATTACATGTGTTAGCAGTGCTAACTTGGAAACTGGCCTTTCCTTCAGTCAAAGCATGCAGTCATTAACTATTTATCCTGTAAGGACAAATTCAGACCAAGTGAAAAAAGCTGCTATTGCATTAGTCACTATTTGACAGTATACTGTGTTTCATATCAAATATGGCATTTATTTTTTTACCTAAATTTACTTCACTCCCTCATGAAATTGATGTTATCACTCCTACAGTGTTTAAATGTTACAGGAAATGCAGAAATTTGAAAATACAGCAAAATCAACATATGTATTAAAAATATTGCCACAGAAACATTGCCATTCATTGTAATTCACAGAAAAAGTGGTCTCTGATCATATGCATTAAAGCATATGCATTATACTTCAGTCTCCTGGAAGGGCTGAATGACAGCATATGACTGGAAGTATTTATGGGTTAGTGATAGGTTTTGATTTGTCTCCAAAAAATTAATCATGTGCCCACTTTCATGTCAGATGCATTGGAAAGAGTCAAAGGATTCCACCTTCTGAGACAGTCCAAATTGACTCACCCCTGAGGAAAATATATTCCCATAATAGGGAGTGAGGTCGAGGTGACTGCATCCAACAGCAGCAGAGAGCAGCAGCCAGGCCAAAGCCATCCTGTTGCCTTAAGATCTTGGGACTTCAGCTGAACCAAAAAAGTATTTTGCAGCCTTGGGGAGCTGCCCTGCGTTATCAGGCTTTTCCCCTTCTCACGAGAGAAGCTGTGCTTCTCTCTAAATAGAATTCTGTTTATTTCAAGCTACAGTGGCATTATGATCCAATAACACTATGCCAGGAGGCTGCTTGTTTTTAAAACCTCTTTCTTCTCCAATGTTAAATCCAGAGGCCCCAGAGAGTTGAGGAGAGAGCCTGCAAGGCCACCAAATTATAGGCAAGGTGGGATTCTGGTTTGCACTTCACGCTGTGTATGTGGTCCCCTTGCATCCTCTTTCCTGAAATATATACTACAAACATAATAAATGATAGGAAGATACCACAGAAAGGAACTGTTGAAATTGGACCAACTGCCTAGGGACACATTGGACCAAGTATAATCTCTGTGAACTTTGTTTTGCCTGGATAAACAAGCTGGAGCATGTCCAGACCTCTTCAAAGCACCACACCGTAAGAACTTGTTGTTAAGAATCACAAAACTAAAGTGCCATAATCCTCTTTCTTAAAATCATTGTCAAAGTAGCACTTAATCCTTTTCATTTCTATCAAAAACAAAAGGAATGATTAAAATGTTAAATGTTCCAAAAACAAAATCTAAACTACAGAGCTGGCAACTGATGTTTATCTTAAGTATCAGGCCACTCCCGTACAACCAAATTGTGCCCCATACTGGATACGCAGGTAATTAAAAACTTGAATTACTAGTTTAAGGAGAGAATCAACATTCTCCTTTTATAATTAAAATGGAAAAAAAAATCTCAACACAGGTTATAACTCATAACATGACTTCATAAGCTGTAAAATATCTTTGTCAAATCTCCAGCAGTCATGTTCATGCAGATGGTTTTCATGTCCTAAAATACTGACACTTAACATTACTGCACTTTTTGCTCCATATCACTAGTGGCCTGATATTCCTGGTGGAGACTTCACTCCTTCTGCTTCCTTGCAATTTGTGAGACTTGGAATTTCTCGGCCCAAAGTTCCCAGGCATCCTCACTGGGACATCGTCGCGCCATCATCATCATACCCACTATACAACCAACAGTAAAAGCCCATGAGTAGACATTAAACAATAAAATTAAACAAGCAGAAAGTGACATTCATGAGGCAGTGGAAAAGGACAGCACAACATGCCAGGGTCTCCTGCTCTCTGCGTAGCACTGGCACCTGAGTCATTCAGAGAGCTGACTTACCTCTTACAACACAATTTCGATTAGAGACTGGAGCACAGGAAAGCCAGGTCTCATTAAGGGTTATTTTCTAAGGATAACTGGCATCTTCTGGCAGTGTCTAAAGCAGATTAGGACTTTGGCCATGACTACAAAGGCGTATCCAGCAATTGTGTCCAATATTTAATTCTTTTGAACCTACAGCTCTTAAAAACTTGAAAGGCCTTTAAATAAGGGCACAGGAGACTTAGCTAAGGAAATAATAATAATAATGCAATAATTCAGTTCCTAGATGGCATTTTTTTTTAATCCACAGATCTCCACTTCTTTCCAACAGAAATAAAGAGTACAAAGCTGGAGGACATGATACAGCCGTGCAGGAAGAGTCCCCCTGCCATCACACACATTGAAGCGCTTTCATAACCCAACACCAAGTTCAAAACTTTTTCTTTTCCCTTCCTTTTCTTCAGCTGAGAGGCTCTACCAGGACATCACTGCTGCAGTCTTGAGCAGCCAAATTTTTTTTGATTATATGTTTTCTGTCCTGGTCACCTCTATTAGATGCCGTTCTCTCATGTCTGCTGTCCCACTGAAAGCATCTACAGGCAGCTGTCAAGGCCTGTCTTTACCTTTCCAGGAAGAAGACAAACTCATACCACCTATAGCCACAAGATAAAGTCTCCACTCCTCAAGTGCCCTCACAGCACCTCATCCCACCTCCCCCTTCTGGAAGCTCTCTTCTTTATGACAAAATAATCTTTATGTTATATTTGTATTTCCCAAATGGCATTTTATTTATATAGAATCATAGAATTATTATGGTTGGAAAAGACTTTCAAAATCATCAAATCCAACCATTAAAACCATCACCACCATGCCTGCTAAACAATGTTCCTAAGTGCCTCATCTACGTGTTTCTTGAACACTGCCAGGGATGGTGACTCCACCACTTCCCTGGGCTGCCTGTTCTAATGCTTGACTACTCTTTCCATGTAGAATTTTTTCCTAATATCTACTGAACCTCTCCTGGTGCAACTGGAGGCCATTTCCACTTGTCCTATTTTCAGTACTTTTTGTGGAGAGAGAAAAAAAAAAAGTATATATTTTTTCCTATTATGAAGCAACCAAATCTTTAGGTGGAGATGGGAATGTCTGCAGTTTCTCCCCTATACTTCCTCCAGTCTTCCACTGGCTTCAGCTTGGCAGGTAAACCATCCATCAGCAGGGTGCCTGTTTCAACACTGACCTGATAGCTTCTCTCTGCTACTAGGACAGCTGCTGTAGTCTCTGGCATCTGCAGCCTGTCTAGGGCAAGAGCTGATAAAGCACCATAGTTTGCTCATTGCTCAGCGCTCAAGTTGGCTTCAGATCAGCCATAGCAAGTCAGAAAGGAAAAGAGTGGTAGTCACAACAGACACATGCAGTGATACTCCTTAATTAGCTGTGAGTTCAGCTGTATCTCCAGCTTGAAAGCCACAAGTCACTTTTAAGTTTCTTTTTTGTTGTTGTTTTTGTAAGTAACCAAACATAATATCATCTACTTCCAGGCATAGCCTGGCCTAACTAGCACTTATGACGGGCATATTTGGGAGCCAAATAACCAAACAGGATGATTCATTTATCCCACAGCTAAGAAGAAGACAAATCCTCCAGGACCAAGGCAAAACAGAACCAATAAAGCTTTAAATGCAAAGTACTGTGCAAGCCTTGCAAGACAGAAGTTCTGTATTGCTTGCAAAGAAATGAGAGTCCATCAAGACTTGCATTTTTGTGAATCTTAAAGATTTTGTGAAACTTAAAGATACATAAAGATTAAATCTGTCCAGATCCTTTGAAGGACTTCAAGTAGGATACTGGCTATAAAGGTAATCTTTCACACAGATGGGATATGCTGCCAAGGCATGCAGCCTGCTGCTTAACCTACAGAGAGACTGAATTCTTGATGGACAACAAGTTAGGAGAAAGAAAGAGAGAGATAGACCATGTTTCATTTGGTACCCTTAATTAGCTTAAACACGACTTTCTTTCATTTCTTAAGCTGTGACACTTAAAATATGTTTCATCCATTTTAGTGAATAAACACTTTGTATCGTCATATGAAATGTTAAGGTCCTGGATTACAACAAGACTTTCTTCACCAAAAGTGAATGCAAATCTAAAAATTAAACCTATGCTCCCTAGTATTACCCTTCCTAATTAACCATTTTGACCACACAGGTCAAGTAGAGAGCTGCCAACATGAAGGGAGATAAAACCGACCTGTCATACAATAATGGATGGCAAGCAGCAAGAAACGGGGATTCATGCTTGAGTGCAGAGGACCCAAGGGAGACTGAGCCTGAAGTGTTTACTGTGCTGGAAGCTATATTTCCTGTGCCCTCCTACAGTAGTACAGATATGACTCTGATACGGAAATTCCTGTAAATATGACTACTTTATATGCCAAAAGATAGTCTTTTTTTTTGGGGGGGGGGGGTGCTGTTCTTATAAACACTCTTTTTCCATTGCCAGTAGACTACTTTTATGGCATACTGCTAAGTAACAACATTTTTCTGGTCTACTAGTGCTTCTTATCATGGCCTGCTAGGAATACATGGGCGCTGGCTCCAACTGGACCTGAGCTGGCTGCAGGCCATGGAATGGCTGGCAGCCCCTTTTGCAGCGTGCATGCACCCAGAGACCTTGGCACGGGGACAGTCACACTTCACACACAGTCACACACAGCAGACTTCCTCCTGCTCCTGGGGAAACTTGCTACTTCAGCCTCACACATGCACAATGCAGCTCTTTGTTTTCTTCCTGCAATAGCTGTGGCATTTCTACAACCCCATGGACCTTTTTCTATGAGCCACAAAAATTTTTCCAGGACACGGACCAGATATTTTCAGCACGTCTTGTACACTGTGGTCCACCAGGCATACCTAGATGCCAGACTTACGACCTTTTGCAATATTTTCTTCTGGCATGAGTCTGTGGCCTTGCTCAGCACAGGGAGCTGCCAGCATGAGAACCATTTCCTAAGGTAGCCCAGCAGCCTTGCTGTGTGAAAGGATGTCTCTGGATTTAAACCTCTCTGATAAACTGCAGCCGCATGTTCCATGGCCAGTCTTTACTGGAACCAAGGGCGGGTTCATCAAACTTTGTCTGTAAATTAGTAGTTTAGCTTAAGTGGCTATTGGAAAAAGACACACCTCTAGAGGGCAATTCATCCCTTTTATTTTAGGCACTGGAGATAACTGCCTGTCTTCGTTGAGTGGAGAGGAAGCATAAATGTCTAGCTGGGATCTACTGCATTCCTTTCGAGTGGTCAAAGGTGAGGCACCCCTCCCTTGGTTATCTTTAGCAGCTCCAAGGTTATGGTTGGACTGTGAGTTCTCAGTTCAAAAAACATTCCTTGTTTTGTTCTGTTCCCCTGGGATTCTTGCTTTGCACCATCACACACTTTCAGCGGCTCTTCTCATGTTTAAAGTGTTATTTCTGTCTTTCCTGGCATTTCACTTGTTTCTTGTGCTTCCTCCCTTCCACCTTCTCAGCAAACAAAACATAAAATTTGTAAATTTCTTTCTATCTTGATCTACCAAGACAAGTTCTGTGCACAGATTTGGTTCTTATTTCCATTGCTCTGACATTTATGCAAGGGTTTTGTTTGGGAACCAACATGTGCAATTATCTGTTGCCCTTCAGATTACAGATTTTCTCTGTTTCAGATGCTACCTTTGTCAAACATTATGCTCTTTTTGGCTGCAAAACTGACATCAAGATCATAGATGCTGATCAGAACAAGAAAATGATGGCACCTGAACTCAGTTTTCCTTTAAAAAAATATTTCCATAGAAGCTGTGACTGACCTGGAGATACCAAGACCATAGGACACTAGTTTGTTTCCCTCCAAAAAGGGCTTTTTCAAGTTGTTGCAGACAGATGAGCTCTGCTCACCAAATGTTATAGATCTAAATAATCTTATGAATAAGGTGGCCTGGTCATCTTTACCAGAAAAATCATTAATTTTCCTCAAAACAGCCATTGTGTCTTGATGTGAGATGGCACTCTCTGATATTGAAGTGATCTTCAAGTCCAGTCAGAAACTGGTAAAAATAAGTGATTAGAAACTGGAGTTTGCAGTGTGATTCAGGCCATTTTCCTCTCTGAACTTGCAGGGATGGCCCTACCCAAAGGTCATGCCTGGGCTGACTACCGGCATACCATTACTTCAACTGAAAAAAAGGAGGCAAAAAATGTGATGCTTGGAAGATGAATAAGAGTGACACACACATACACCACTTTGGGGAGCTCATGTAAAATTCCTATTCTCACAACAAAAACTGCCTGTGTTAGTCTAAGTTTCCAGCCACAGGCTCAAGAGGAGCCAACACTTCTAGTAGCTGGAGAGACAGAGTTTACCCAATTCTGCCTGCCTGCAGTGAGCCAAAAGCCCCAAGGGACCCCAGAGCAAGGACAACCTTGAGCATGGTGGGCATGGTGGGCCCCAAAGGGCCAGGTCCTTCAGCTCACCAGGCTTTGGTCTGCCTTTGGTGTTGATGGACACAGCTGCAAGGACAGAGTGGGAGCGGAGGTGGCCAAGGGATGGAGATCATTGCAGAGCGATGCATTACCCCGCAACATGGGCGAACCTGTGCAGTTAGGGGCTGATATGGGAAAAACACACTAATTCTCTGGGTGTCTGGCAACCCCGCTAGCTACTTTGCAGCTTCCTTCCCACCCAGCCAGCATGCCAACATGCTTTTTTATTTTAATTTTTAAAAATATTTCATGAAACATGCTCAGTAACAGTACAGACTATAATACATTTGTTTATAACAATACGGTTCAATGTAAAACATTTACATCATTTAGTTGGCTTGAAAAAGTCTACCTAACACGGAAGCCTTCAGCATGTTAGTAAACTAGTAGTCAGAGAAACAAGTGTCACATACTTCTTCAAAAGATTAACATCTGCTTCTTTATATTCCCACTATGTCCAATACAACCCTGAGCATGTAACATCAGCTCTCTGCATGCCTGATTTTTTATCTATCTCACATTCACATTCCTTTCCCCTTCTCTAGTTTGGAGGGGAATCTGAGGTATTTAACCTTTTTATGGCACAGTTATTGCATGTACCAAAAGTTCTATTTCTGTTCTACTGCTTAGTAAATACAATCCTGCTCATACAGTCAGATGAGGATACAGAAGAGTAGCACAGAAGAGTTCACTTTTTGAAATGTAATACTTATTAACAAACCTAATTTGATCTCGCATTGGAGACTAGCAATTGCTGATAAAAATGAGCATTCCCAAGGTACCTAATTTTTTTTTTTCATGTTCCTTCCAGGAGTAGTTCACCTATAGCTTTTTTTTTTTCCTACAAAAAAAAACAGATATCCAAGTGACTTGGCTTTTTTTTCCACATTTGCAGCCACATTTTTCTTATCTGCCCATAAAAATGTGTATTTCTTCCCATCTTCAGCATCCTGCACTTAGCAACAATATTTCCTATGGTCTTGTTTGGTTATCACCAATGGCTACCAATTATTCATTATTCCTTCCTGATCTGCATTGAGACTGGAATCTAGTTAGATTAAGAAAAAGAGGTAATGCTTTGCATCGTGAGTATTCAATCTGCATACTTCTATTTAGAAGATACATGGTTCCTGAAGCTGCGCCAGTTATAGACTCGTGCCTGTTCGTTCTTTACGGGAATCCATTCCCCAGTTTCATATTCATATCAGAGAAGAGAATCAGGTCAGTAATAAAAGAATCAGAAACACAGAAGGGCAAGATTGCACATCGTTGCTGGTAATCTGTCAAATCACTTCCCAGAATAAAAGCTGGCATTAGTCAAATTATTCTCAAAATAATAAAATATCCTCCAAATTCTTTTCATGGCAAAGAAAATGATGAATCTCTAGCTATAAGAGGTCTGGAGATTTAACATATCTTAATTAGCCAGTGTGTAGGCATTATGTTGATGAAGTTATCTCTGGGGGCAGGATAGATTGCAATAAAACACTTACTTAAGCAAAAAGTAATCCAAATAGTAAAGAAAAAGACTGTGGAAAAGTTCACCATCTTACAGTTGCCCCTACAGCTGTATTTCACTCTGGAAAGTGGGAAAAAAATGGTTCTTTTTAGACTGATAATAAGCAAAGTGAGACCGGGTGCTTAAGAAGACTTTTTTCATCCCAGTGTGGAATAGTCCTACAAGCCTTTTTTCAGGTTTTAGGATATTTCTTTTCCTTTTCTTTAAACAATAAGACTAGCGGAAGTAGAAGGTGTGAGAGTACCTCCTTTTCCCTTCATTTCATGTAATCAGGACACAAATCTGGGATTCTAGTTGCTCCAGAATAATAGAAATGGCACTCTAGTTACAAAACAATAGAAGGAGGTTTCCTGAATCTAGGCAGTATTTTATACAAACTTATATTTATAACTTTGTGGAACACTTGGACAAGAGGAAAACAAGCTGATATACATCCATCCACTGGGAAAGCATCAGTCCTGGTCTGGAATGTCTCTCTGTGCCTTACGTGAAGGATATTCAGACTGAAACATTTTCTGTTGGTGGTTGGAGAAGACGGCGGAGTTTAAACCTTCGCTATTGTATATCCTTTATCAGCTCTCTGCTTCCAGCATTTGTGTAAGTATATTCCCCCCACGATCACACAGACCAATGCGATGGGAATCACTGCAATGTACCAGGACATGCCGACAGCTGGAAAAGTAAAGAAAATAAATTATTTTATAAACCTCCCAGGAACATAAGTGTCTAAGTACAAGGAGGAGGAGGAGAAAGCACAATAGAAAGGATGTCTGCAAATTAACCTTTCAACAGGGTTGATCATCTGTGAGAGGAACAAACCTATTGATTCAGCGCTTTGGGAAATGCAAAGATGGGAGGGGAGGGAGACATTGGAAAACAATAGGGGACAAGAATTTAGAGTTTGGTCTTTTTGCGTACACATGGCTCTTCCCAGGCCCTGTTCAGAATAACTATGTGCTCTCCATCTTAATTTGGCTAAAGCAGAAGCACTTCAAGCAGGAAATCGAAACTTCACTTGAGTGTCCTTCACCTCCCCAAGTGGAGAGGGAATATGTAACAACTAGTCCTCTCTGAAGCTCTGTATGCTATTTTCTCATACAGGAAAGCCTGATCATTGATCACTAATGTGATCTTCCTTCTAAAATGCATCTGGTTTCCAAGACCAGTGTTGATCCATACCATTTTGGATTATACTGACCTGTACTGGTTCATGAATTGCCTCCTCCATAGTAATACTTGTGTAGCTCACGGATAGCATCATGGAAGATGTGAGCAGCATATCAGCTAATTTGGTGAGTCATGAGCTATAACTCATAATGAAGATTGCAAATGTTCATGTGCCTTTCTAACATGGTATGAGCAAGTCTTAGTGATTCATCAACATCATGCAAAGAACCAATTAGCATTGCTTCACATTATTTTTACAGTTGGTTTTTGGCCAATGTTTTTTTTTCACATTGTAACATTAATTGCACTGAGCTTAGGGCTTCTTTTCCCATCACTATGAGCAAAAATAACTACACCCATCATAATTTACACGTGTTCAGCAGAAGTCTGTGGATAAGAAAGAAAACTATGGTCTTTCGCTATGGTCATTTTTTTTCCTGCCGTACTTGTTGAGGCACTCGAGGAGATCTGGTATTTTTGCATCCAATAGGAGTTTTCTCCTAATCTCACTGGGGCCACCATTTCACACAGAACATCTAAATTTTACCCCTATCCAATGAACAGATGTAACAGCACACATCCTGATGCCTGTGAAAAATGTCAATAAGGGGTCTACAGAAAGTTTCTTTTGTGCATAGGCTATTCTAAAAAACAATGAAGGGTTGAGCCTACAGTAACCAGTTTTCCCAGGAAATAATTCACCCAATAATACTTCTGATGATAGTATAGATGGCATGGATGATAATTTAGCATTAGAATAATGAAACATATTATGGTAGGTTTCCTTTTCAAATAAGGTGTCAAACTAGCTACCTTCCTGCTTGACCCTTGTTGGTAGTACTTGGTATCCATATATGTTCCAGGCCAGACACTTGAAGTCTGTGTAAAAGTCCACTTCCTTGACAGAATTAAAAATCAATGGTACTTCAATGAAGTTTTCACCATTTTCTGTGGTTTCTCTGAAGGAGAAAGAAAAATGAAAATTGAATTCCTGTTATAAGCCAACTTTTCCCTGTTTGATATGTTCATTTTTACAGTGCATAGCAGGAAAATGCATTGGATATTTGCTCACTTCTGAACCAACCCCTCTGCGCTAGAAGACACCCCTGTCTTCTACGCCAGCTTTGCCAACAATTTGAATTTCAGTATGCAAAATCCCTTCTTTACTAAGTGAATTTTCCAGGAAAAGTAAGAGCTGCATTTGTCCTGCCAAAGTAAAGAAAAGGGGGTGGAAAAAGCAAACAGGATTCTGTGTACCTTTGAGCTCTCTATACAGCAAGGAAAGAGGCACCTAATTCCTTCCATCTAAAATCTATTCATTTCTTACATTTCTTACAGGAAGAAAACCTGTGGAGAAGATAACCCTGCAAATGGTCACTCAGGAAGCTGAACCACTATTCCTCTATAGCATGTGCCCAAAATTAATAGTACAAAAAGATGCCTAAAAAGTTTCCAGCTTGCTTTAACCTGATTGTGTCATCAGGTCAGCTATGTAACAGCAGTTTTCTAGCCACAGTCCAACAGTATCTCTCAACATCTCTTTGTCATTGCTGCTTTTTAACGACTTGTTCATAAGCCTGCTATGTGCTGTGGCAATGGAGTTTCTTGAGGACTCATCCCAATGTTGCACCACAAGAAGGCAGCAACACAGCAGACAGTGCTTTGCCAAAGATTTCTGCAGTTTGTTTTCCTAGAGTGTTTCACCTTCATGCCAATCTGAGGCCTCCCAGTAGAAGTGAGGTGGTTCATATACCATACACCCGCACAGACAACATTATAAATAAATAGTCTCAGTCAAGCTGTAGGGAGTATCATCACACATAAGGACTCAGGCTCACAAATCACCATGTCACCTCTGGCTATAACTATGCAATAAATCAAACATGGCCAGGTTGTTTTCTGGCATTGAGGATGAATGGCCAAAAGCACCCTAGATCCATAACTGCTAAAAACTCTCATCCCTCAGAACAGGACTGATACATTCCAAAGCCCAGTTGCGAACTGTTCCTGACCCATGTTAAATCCCACTCCACAGCTTAGAGGATCTGTTTGAGAAGGTGCTAGCTAGAGAGGAACCAGTCCCGCCATTAATGCCATGGGAAATGATGTTCCATAGCCCAGAAGCTTTTCTGTGTTTGCCTGTCATGTCAGTACAGGCAAAGCCACAGTGACCCTGAGGAGGAAGCAGGTTTGATGGACAACCTCAGACCTAACAATATTCACAGAGTGAGTTAACACTGCTCAGGTGATGGGGACTAAAAGCAGATCTTCATCCTGCTAGCACTAAAGCCTGGAGACATGCAGTTGTGAAGCAACTCAGACTGCCTCTGCAGAGACAACGGCTAGTGCAACAGGATGTGGGACCTTCTCCTCTGCCTCCCTCTAGCATTCCTCCTTGATGCTCCCCTTGTGCCAGCTCTAGCACTCACTCTGTGAGTCAGGATAGCTCACTAACTCAGAAAAGAACAACCCTGAGGGGAAAAAAATAACAATTAAAAAAATTGGATTGCTTTCTTGTGTCTTAGTGTGGTCAAAAGTTCAGAGAAGTATGTCATAAATGTGAGCATTGATGCAAGGGAAAGGATATTGCAGCTTTCCTAGAAGAGCGCAAGGGGAGAAACAAGAGAAGGAAAATGGAATCCTGTTGCTTTCTGCTGCAGTCAGCTCTTATATGAGCTTAGCTGCCCACGAAACTATAAGAAATCAGTGTAAACTGCTAGAATGGCCCATTTGCCTCGTGACTGTGCAATAGGAACAAAATCCAGAGATAAAGACATGATTTCACTCCTCCTGAGGCTTTTTGGCTTATCTGTTTGTTTTTCAGAGGTCACATTTACCTGAGAACTGTTGATTTCCCATTTCAAGTTAAAAAAACCATCACAACAAAACTCTTTCAGCCTCACTTACTGTCGTTCCCCAACTATAACGCTGCTTTGCTCAGAAGCCACATCAATTAAGGTGTCGTTTGCAAGCCATTCCACCTCCGTGTAGACATGGCTGCTCGGTCCAACAAACACTTTACATGGGAGAGTCATCCTGGAGCCTGTGGTGAAAAATAAGATGCAAAGAATACTCAGAGATATATTAAGAATTACTCTTTCTCTTGGTTAAAACCAACATCTCCAGCGGGAGATAAAGTTCCCACCACATTCAAACCTGAATTCAACCCCTGATTGGTTTTGATCACCTGCTAAAAGCTCCAATATTTTTTTTTAGTTTCTTCTAGATGGATGATAACATCTAGCAGCAGCACAGACCCTCAGCTGATGTAATTGAGATGCAGAGAACTATAACAATTTATATATTCCTCTCCAATTTATATCTCCTTCTCTGGAGAGCTTCCAAACCCGCTTGGACGCAGTCCTGTGCCACGTGCTCTAGGTGACCCTGCGTGTGCAGGGGGGTTGGACTAGATGACCTCTAGAGGTGCCTTCCAACCTTAAACATTCTATGATTCTGTGATTCTATGATACCAACTAATTACACTGTGAGAAGACCTGCACCAATTTTTCTCTGATTAGACATTTCCAGTAATAACATTGGGCCTTACCAAGAGCAGCTGATGTAGTCTTCTGGGTTGGATACACAATTACTGGGGTAATTCTCTTTTCTTGTTCTGGACAGATACAGAGAACAGAGTCAGTGCTAGATCAACAGAAAATTTGGCTATCCTCCTAGAACTATAAATAGAAATATGCCACATTGCTCAGCATCTTCCATTTCCCAGTTAAGCATTTGATTATGCCCACTGTCAGAGAGAAAAATGTCGGTTTCCAGTCCAGACATATGTGTTTGTAGAAATAGTGAGACAGGCTCGAGCTCACATCTTGATTCCGAAAGCAATGGTCATGAGCTACACCACAAAGAATTTATGGGAGATGAGTGTCTTTTGGAAGCAATGGAAATGGCAGGCACAAAACACAGTCCTCCTCCTCAAGAGCGGTAAGTGTGGAGACCTTGCACACCCATTCTCGTACGTGTAAAAGCGAAAAGACCAAAAGCATAAGTAGAGAATGGATGTGTACGTGGCAGTAAAAATTAAACCTTCAGCACTGGCAAGGTGCTCTGACTAGGTGCTCTCCCTAAATAGCCACAGGAAGCAGGACTCACAGGTCTGTCCCCTTGCAGAGCCCTATCTCCGTACTTGCAATTTTGTGCTTGGAGGCACAAGGTTCTGCACTGGGACTTGCTGGGTAGCAGAATATTGCAATTTAAAAGCAGATCCTGAAGATTTCTCTCCGTTTGTGCAAGATGCTGCATATAGCTGTAAGTACTCAGAGGGGTTATTTTAAGAAACATGCAATCTCTGAGCAATTAAATTGCTTCCTGGAGGACAGAATGGCGGTAACTGCAAAGGAGGACAGGTCGGGTGGGTTTGGCCCACCCTGTGATGCCAAGGGGACAAAGATGGGTTCAGAGCTCTGGTCTGTGCGGGCTCTGCGCTGTGCATCACCCGGGCCGCGTGGCCAGGCTGGATGTGGCACTCCTGTCCTCTGGTGGCCGAGCTGCAGACTAGCACAGCACCCAGCCAGCAAGGCAACCCTGTCTTGTTGGTTTCTGAAATAGTGTCTTTCCCCCATCCCCATCAAGCATATTCAAGGTTTTGTCTCCTAAGCCCTTTGAAGCCATTTTCAGTGCTTTCCCCAGACTCTCCCCCCAACCTCATGATATAAATTACTCAATTTAACAACCACGGGTACTTGCAAAAATGCTGCTCTGAGCCATGTCAAAGCTGCAGTGGGAAACACTGCTGCATAAGTACCAACAAGCTCCTCTGGTGCCCCACTTTTTTTTGGCAATGAACTCAGCAGTGCTGACAGATTGAACATGAGTTGCCCTCCTGACTTTCACTAATAAGGGCCACCCTAGCAAGACATTTTCTGTCTGAAAATGTCGGGTTTCCATCCTGACATTGTTGTGAAAGGTGAATATTTACCAACAGTCTGCAGCTGAATCGTCCTGGTGATTTCATACATTACACCTTCATATCGAAAAGGCATCTTGCAAGTATAATAGCCAGAGTCTGTCGGTAGCACTGAAGTGATGGTCAGAGAAGTTGAACCTTCCAGACTTACGAATTTTTCATTGCTGCCTTCCAGAGGCTGTGCATCCTGGAGAAATAACAACTAGTATTACGGCTCAAACAGGCGTGGGTCTTTCTTGGAAGACTTGTTGCACTCTATATCACCTCCAAGTGCAATCACTTATTCTTGTCTCTCATAAGCACCCATTCACTTACGATCGTGGAATCTGAGCAGCTCCATTTTGCCACCAAAGAGCAAGTTCTTCAAGTGTGTAACCATCTCTAAAACTGCTCTGAGACACTATATGAAGCATTGTATATGAAGTGTTACTATTTCAATACACAACATGTGCAAGCATAACTTTTCTAAAAAATGAGCATTTTAAGAATGAGAAGATGTAAGAAGCTCTTTCCTGAGCCCTTATAAGAGCAATCTTGTCAGAGACAAATACATTTGAGTAATCGTGCAGGTCTTCACAACACTGTTATTTTCCCCACATCATCTTAAAAGCTGTAATAAATTCCTGCTCTGCATCACTAACACTCTGATCATACACAGGCTGGAGCTCTGTTGGAACTGTTACATTCTTCCTCCATGAAGACAGGGTAGCTCTTTCTGACAGTCATGTCATGGACTACATTGTGGAGTGAAACTTTGACCTAGATTAAGTCAGTTATAGCCTGGTTGTGAAGGAAAACCCGAACAGAGTAACTTTATTAGTATGGCATCAACCATAGCAAAGACACGGTTGGAAGAAATCCCCCTAGGTGCTATGTCTATGTTCAGAAAGATAGCTGCAAGAAGCAGAGCATATGATCATAGGGTGTGTGCAAATGAAAGCAAAACCAAGGTATGAAAAAATACAAGAATCCCATGCTATCCAGTACAAGATTAGACAGCTGTGGCCAGTCATGTGAAGGATACCTGGCTTCATAGGCAAAACCAGACGTGATTACTCGAAAAATAGGCTTGGACTAGCAAGTTAGGTTCAGAATAAGGTTTGTGGAATAAATCTGTGTCACCTTCAAATGCTGTGTAATGAAGTTGTCTGAACATAGTTCACATAGGGGACACGTACAACAAGCAGTCCTACTTTAAGTGATTCACTACCAAAGAAAAGTCCCTACCAAAGTCACCACCAAAGAGAAGATCCTAGTGTGAAGTTACAAAATCTGAATCAGGCCAATCTGCATTTAAAAATACTTGTACTCACTGACAGTGAATAATATGGAGCAATTCAGACAACTCAGGCCTCACATCCTCCTTGGTCCATCCTGGAGAACCTCTCTTAAATACACCTCTGTCCCCAAAATCCCAGAATATAATGCCATACTGTCAAAATGCCATTAACTTTAACACTCTCACGTTCAAGAGAAACAAAAAGCAGAGACATATCTAACTTTACAAAAGGGATGAGGTTAGGCTTTGCACAAAGAGAAATTAAAAATTCTACCTTGTACCACTTGAGCTCCAGGTCTGTCTTATTCTGTGTGAAGTCCCAGAGGTCAGGGCAGATGACATTTCCATCAGTGAACGTGAAGAGGACTTGGAGATAGGCGATCTTGCGAGCAGCCGTTTTCTCCACGATGGTGAGGTGGATGGACACCTCAGCACAGTAGGAGGCATTCCTGCAGACACAGCAGGGAGACCCTCAGCGGGAGCGTGGGCTGCAGCAGGGACACAGGCTGCACCCTTCAAACCAACAGCAAGTGAGTTTGAAACCTGACGGCTGTGAGATAAAGCTTATTTGAAACCCATAACTGGTAGCTACTGAAACCTGCTGTCTAGCAATTGAGCTGATGTGACCCAGGCCACTGTATTCCTCTCTGACCCTGTATTTTCCTGCTGATGTGATTCAATCCTGATCACCCCATGGTCTGAGCAGTGCCTTTGCTTTGCCTCTGCGCCTCGATTTGAAGCCTCTATTTTGTGTCATTCATTTTTTTATGGGTCTATTTTTCTCCTTAGCCATTTCTAAGAGGCCAAGACTGAGGTCATACCAGCAGGGATGCTGGAAAGGCACTGACACTGATTTTAGCTCTTTCTAAACATATTGATGACACATGTTTGCTTCAGAGTTTCCAATTTTTTTTTTTATTTTTGGTACCTCAAGTTGGCTGCATACCCTGAGGCTAAGTCATGATTTTAATTTTGCAAGGATGGAAAACAAAATGTCTTCTTAAGTAGTAACATGTGTGTCCTGAACATCCACTCATTGCTTTCAAAGAAATCTTAACTGTAAAAATCCTAACAATTGGGATGTAAGGAACATATAAATGCTTAAAGCATATTAACACACATCTACAGGTACTATTGCACAACTAATAGGCATTTCTGTGAGTATATCTTGTTTTCCATAGAAAAGATGGTGTTCTTGCTTTGGCAGTTTAACACTAACTTTTCCTGCTGACCCATGGTAGCAATCACTGCCTACCCTGAGGAGAAACAACCTTCTCCTTCTGTTTAACTGCTGCAGTAACAACATCAGCATAGACCATTTAGAGGGGTAGACCTATCCTTTCCGACCTCTGAGAGCGTCCCTCTGAGAAACAGCTGTCAAACACGCATGGCAGTGTTTGACTTCTGCCAAGGGCCCCTGAAGTGGGGGCCTATGTGTGCAGGGCTGAGACTGGCTGGAGCGCTTCTCCATGCTGTAGGCAGATGGACTCGAACCATGGTGGAGGCACTCCGCTGGGTCAACAAGTGCAGTGTGGGTTCCTAAATCCAAAATATTTGCTCAACTGAAGCAGAAATCTGCAAAGTTAGTCTCTAAGCTCTTTTTAAAGAGTGTTGAAAAAAGCAGCGTTGTTGAGGAAATGAAGCAGAATGCTCAAAAAATAAAAACCAACCCTTCAAAGTCTCAGGTAGTCACTCCATACTCTTTCATTATTCCAGCCTCACTATCAGTGTCTTCTCTTCTGCTCCACCACTGTAAACTCTGCTAAGACATGCAGAAGGACCAACTTCTTATGCAGAGCATAATTTATCAGCATGAGTTTTACCTGCCCAATTCATCTACTACGGACACATCTCATTCATGAGATATGCCTTGCCAGCAGGGAAACAGTGCTCTATAGAGGCAGCTCCAGATACCAAGATAAGTAAGTGTTACACCACAAATCCCAGAACAACAAGGGGCCAGTTCCCAGACAAGTACTGGAAGGCCAAATGCAAAGCAGAGTTGACAGGGGACAAGGACACAAGAAGCCTTCCAAAGTAAGGATGTTTCAAAATTCAGACCCTAACAACAACTGTTATTTCCTTCTTACTCAGTCCTCCACAAATGCAGATTGCAGATTCCAGTTCCTCTTTTGAAACAAGGCAGGCTGGCAGACTGTAAAACCTCAAAAATGACCAGGAAAGCTCAGAAAAGTCATGAGTCAAGTTTCACCCTACTGTAGTATCACATGTACCTTTCTAGTAAACACATTAGTTATCGTATCTCATGAGATAGAGCAAAATCAAAGCAAGTGAATTCTGTTTATTATGTTTTTAAATGTAAACTGAAAGAAAAACTAAGATCAGGGAAAAAGAACAGGAAAGTGGTAAACCACTTTAAAGACACAGTGCCCTGGCATGTGCTTCATAATGCAATCTGAAGTGAGAATGATACTATTTTCTTCTCTAAAATTGTCAGATAAGGGTTGCATTCTATAGAATTGTTTCTACAGTATATCTGTTTGATGTAACCCCAACTGAATAATAAATATATCAGAACAAAATATTATATATGCTATTACCACAGTATGATACTGCAGTCAGAATGGTAATATTTGGTCAAGACTTATACAAATGGTAATATATTTAGGGGACACAAAATGCATTTAACAGTTCTAACTTTCTGCATTTTTTCTAAATTTGGTAAGGAAATTATCTTTCTTAACCTGCTGCAAGACAACCTTGTATATAAGATAACTGGATCTTAGAATCAGACTAAGGATGCATTTCAGATACAGACATCTTGTTAGTAGACTGGATTTTCTTTTCGATACCTACCTTCTGGTGCAGATATACACTCCTGAGTCTTCTAACATTGCTGGTAAAAACCAGAGTGCATCTCCTTTTGCCCAAATTCTTGCATCTTCCTCTCTTCCTGATATCAGGGTTTTTGAATCATTTTTATACCATGTGATATTAAGGGTCAAGGCAGAAAAATCCAGGTGTTTGTATCGAGGGGAAGGGCATTTCAGAACCACAGGTTCTCCATGCAGTTCATAGTAGTGTTTGAAATACACGGTGTGATCTGGGCATTTTTCTATATAAATCAAAGACATTTTTACATTACTATTAGTCTGTCACATTAAAAAGGAGGGAGAGAGACTCAGAAGAATGGAGCCTATCCTTACCTGTGCTTTCCACTTGCTGGATCCTGAAAGCGGAGACACCCATAGCACAGACAACCAGGACAAAGAGCCCACACATTTTCACGGAGGAAATAGGGAGAACACTGGGGGAAAGCATCTTGAATTCTGCAGCAAAGTTTATTTTAAGACATAAGGCACAATTAAACATTAACTCGTGTATTGTAATAGTTTTTACAACATTAGGAGTTAACTGCTCTTTTCCTAACTGCAGAACCTGGTGAGCTTTCGTTCACCCTTGGCGAGCAGAAGGCCTTCTTCATCTCTCATTCATGCAGGCTGACTTGTGGGAGCAGAGCATCTGGCTTGGCACAGACACATCAGTTCTGTCACATTCCTTTCACTCCAGGAGATGCCAACAACATACAACAAGATGCTGCTGTCCCCACAGCTTTTTGGTGCAACAGCTAGCGGGGGAAAAATATAGCTCTGCTTAATTTGCAATAAGATCTGACTGAGACTCAGACCATCAGATTTGAGTTAGCTGCAGCACAGCAAGTTTGGGTAACCACAGGAGCCAAGTTGCAGCAGAACAAACTGTAGCACCCTATGCAGTCACTTCAGGTCGCTCTCAAGGTTGTACAGCCCTCACTAAAGGCTGTTTTGCTTTACCTTTCCCACTCCCAAAGTAGATAAATTAGCATAGCTCAGGCTACAGGCATATTTCCTCATAGCCAGAGCCAGGCTATCAAAGCCTTTTCAGATTTTCCCCTGGGTCAGAATGCTTTGCCTCCATTGGTATATATATACCCGTCCTGTTGCTCATACACAAGGGAGTTTTCAATGTGGATGCTATTACCATCTATGTAAGTAAAAAGAGAAGGAAAATCCTGAACAACTAATCCTAAAATCTGACTCAGAGACACAAGGGAAAAATTTATCCACTGCCAATCACACATTAACCATCATCTGTATTGGCTTAGCACGCACAGGACAGCCCCTGCACACATCACTGAATACTTTCTGCTCTGCCACAAGATTTCAGGTGCTGTAACTAACTCCACTTTCACAAGAGTAAGTCCTGTGCACATGGTGTGTAGCAATAGAGATTTAATATATAGCAAGTGCAAAAGTATCGTAGCATGTGTTTATACGTCATCTGAGAGTACAGCGTGCAAATATGCATAAAACATGCTACATGTGGGCATCAGTTTATGCCCTATATATAAAGTATTTATATACATATCAGCACATGATACATACACCTATAGATATTATGCAATACACAGACATATGACATATGGTCTTTCTACTTGCTGTAGCTATACAAGTCATATTCAAAAATATAAATTATATATTTTGAACATTAGCCTAACACTGTGAATGTCCTGTAGGACAATTATAAAACAACTAGAGAACTACATCAAACTGTACCGAAAAGCAGAAATATTTTTCTCACAGCATGAATGCATTCACATTCACTCACATGCATTCATAGATACATACAATTATACGCATCTTCTGTGCATCCACACCACTTGTATATATAATGTATATTTATTCATCGTTTCTCCCTAGTCCAGTGACTAAATTTAGCTGACATTTAACAGTCTGACTATAATAAACTATTTCCAGATTATTGTCTTCTTTACAGTAACACAAAACTAACAGCTATCTTAGTTTCATACTATATCTACTGTTTTCATAGCTCTCTATCAACATCTCAACAGCTATCTACTTTTTCACAGCAACAGGTCTTTTCCCCTTCTGCTAGGTCTACAAGTGTTTCCAGAGAACTGGGATGGAGCTGATGCCTTTGCTTGCTGCATTAATAAGCCTCATGGTTCAAATGCTAACCTGCAATGGAGCACTTTTTCAGATCTTTCAAGTCCCTTCAGCCTGGTCTCTTGCAGCCTCCACAAGCCTCTATCCAATTTGAGGCTTTAAGGTTGGACTTCATTTCCATCAGATTCACTTACCTGTGGGTCTGTGTTCTTCCAGCACTGGTTTCTCCTGAAAAGCTATAAGATCAAAAATTGCTACCAAGGAGTTTATATAGAGTTTAACTCAATACAAAACGGAAATTTGTCTCGTGTTGCCCAATCAGGTTTGTGTCAGAACCAAATGACATTTTAGACCCACCTTTCTTTCCTTCCGTAGAGCAGCAGTGATACAAAGAGAATGAGAGCAAGAGAGAGAGAAAAAAAAATGTATATGAGTTTCCCAAAAAAGGGGAAATGACTGCTAAATATATGACTACATTTCCCTTTTTGTGACGAACTGTAGTTTTCATACACTCATATTTTCACATGACTATTTTACGTTATCTAATATAAAATATTCTTGTTGAGGAATAAAAAAATATCTTGTAGCTTATTTGCCATCTAAATAATCTCAGTCTTCATATATATTGTCTTAGGTAAGTTTCCTTATGGACAATATGGCAGAATTTTCTTCTTTTGTGATTTCCCACATCACTGGTGAATCACAAATGTGTTAGTTTGTCATCCCTTCCATAACATTCACCTCACTGTAACAATTTACATTAAGGGTCTCTTCATAAGCGAATATAAAGAATTGAGAGATGTAAACAGATTACGACATCTAGCCTCAGGAAAATAAAGGGTAAGAAATGAGCTATGAAGTGTGGTAATGTTGACCTCAGCCTGTCTACAACAGGGTTACTGAGTGGAGAACTTCAGTTGGAATTGGACCATCAGCATCTCATTTCCTGGGTCTTGTGATATCACCCAGGTGATATTTCCTGCATGCAGCTCTGTACTTCTTATGGTTCCTTGATCTATCAGGGCCCAGTTGCCATCCACCTCCAACTGCCAGCACATGACAGCAGTGTGTGGTGTCTGACTGACCTGACAGAGCTGGAGTCAACACACAAGTCCCTGCTAGCAGACCTCAGTAAAATGCCCCACAATCTGGGTAAACCTCAGCTGAGCAGCCCACGTCTGGAGCACCAGGGGCCTAGTCTGAAGGCAGAGCTTCGTGGTGGTGTTGTCATAAACCAAATAATGACTAATAAAGCCAACATAGCTGTTTACCATAGCCACAATGTGCAAACATTTCATATATCATTTATTAATAAAACTCTAACATAAATCATGATCTATTTATTTAGCTGATAACAGCCTCAGTTATACTGGAGACCTCAAAAATATTGCATAGGAGATGAAAATTTAATGGTTTATTAAGACCATGTTGTCATCTTCTACACAGAGAAAAAACATATAGCTTGCTGACATCTGTTAACATATTGCAACTTTGGGGGATGTGTCATATGTTTGTGTTGCACCCATTTGTTTGTGCAGGTAATAGCCACCACATCACAGCAACTCCACTGAGCAACCTAAATTAAAAAAAAAAAAAAAAAAACACAAAGCCCCAAATTTATACCTGGGATCCTCTTTATGTTTCTTATATCCTGATCAAGATAGTCATTGCAAAGGTCACGGTAGCTCCCCATCGCATGAATGAGTGTCCCATTGCTCTTGAGCAATCCTGTCAGCTATGAGCATGAAAGGCTGCTAAGGAACTAAAGTTAGCTACAGCCTTGTGGTGCTGCATGTTCTCTGTCAAATGAAAGAAACATCTCCATCGACACTAGATCGATGCAGCTGGGGAAAGAAACCACTGGTTTGGCTTTCTGGAGCCACTGCACTGCATCCTGAGAATCTGACTTTATGAATTCTGAAATGATTATAGTCCTTTCTTTCAGGGACAGAAGGACCAGATAGAAGGACTATCAGGTAAATGACCTATTTTATATTAGATCTAATTCAGGTTTTGCTATATCACAGTCTTTCTACTTATGCAACAGAGGTGGGAAGCTTGAATGGCAACAGGAACTGGACAAATTTCCAGCAAATAAACCCAGAACTTTACCAGACTCAGAAAGAGTAAAATGCAGGAAATGAGGTTTGATGTGTTTAAAAAGCTTACACCTACCTGCAAATTCATTGCATTCAATGGCTAAAGCCATCTGAAAGGAAGACGTTCCATGAGCTACACTTGTTTTTCTGGGGGTATGTCCCCCACATCGCTAACAGGCACAGGCTTGCAAACACACACATACCAGCGCTGCCACTTCAGCTCTCACCTCAGGCTCTTTCCCTACCATGCTCCAGCCCTTGTCTCCCTCCTTCACATCCTCTGCTCCCACCATCACACATGACTAGTTTGGCTGGGCAAGATGTGGTACATCTTGGGGCTGGCTCACAGCTATAACTGGTAAACTCCTCCCTCTCCATCAACGCAGATAAGGACCCTCCTGACTCATCCCCCAGGAGACAAAGCTTTGAATCTTCCACCTGCACACACCACCAGCTACCAATTTTCCTTATTTTTCTATGAATCCAGACTCTTTGAGAATACAATCCCTCAGAAAACACAGCTGAAGCTGGATAAAGGATTCAAAGAGCAATAACATGTGCTGTCTAACCTTAGAAAACTAACCTAAATGCAAGTATCTACAGAATAACAGTGCAGTTCCCAGAGAGTGTGATGCCTTCAGCTACACCTAGCAAGGGTCAGCATTTTCAATCAACTCTCTTCAGAGGAGTTTCATCCTGGCTAGCTTTTCCCCATAAAATGTTCTGGTCACATGCCTACATTAAGGTAGCACGTTACATCTAGAGGTGCAAAAGACTGTTTTAATACAGCTCAGGAGGAAAAGAAAGATAGAACAAGTACTTTTTTTAGGAGCTTTGTGCTGAGAAAACCTTGCCACTTTGCGGTCTGTTATTATCAAGTATTTATAAACAGAAATACACAAGTCTAGCATTTTTATATATAGACTCTTTTAGGGAAGCTGGTGTCATTCTGCGGTTTGGCTGTACAGCTGATTCATTTATACGGCTCAAGCTGCTGGAGCACAGCTGTGAAATTCCTGATCTGAAGACCAGGCCATTCCCCACATGGCTCAGTCTTTGCTCATCTCCGTAGAAAGCTATTTCCCGCACTAGGGCTTCATGCAACTGTCTTGCTACATTTGGGTACATTTGTCTTTCCAAGGAAATCCTACTACCATAACCAAAATCTTGTATAATATCTAGCGTTTTCACAGTTCCTTACAAAAGAGGCTTTCGAAAGGCCGTCACAAGTAAGGTACGTCTGTTTATTAACCCTTGTCCATGGGAGGGGAAATTCAGGCATCACTGAGGGAGGGGTGAGACCATTTGTGAAGAATGGTTACAGTGCCAGCTATTTTTCTGACTCTTTAATTCTGCTTTCTTTCCTAAAGGAACTCATCAGAAAGGGAGTTAATGTGGTTAATGCTGAGTATCACATTCAAGAACTCAACTCCCATGAATTTTGCTATCTATTGTGTTACTCAACTCGGCTGAGCCAAATTCACATGATTAAAAATAGGAGATAATTTCTCTGGTTCACATAAGAATAAGGTGATGAGGCATTAAGAAATACTGAATGTTGAAAGCTGGCTGGCAAGCAGATGCAAAGTAAACCACAGCTATTGCACCAACACATGTTCCTGGACTTACTGATATAGGCAAACCCGGTTTTAATAATTTATAATGTCCCTCTGCATAGTTCTCAGATGGGCTCTTGGGGACCACAGGAAGGGAGAAAGAAAATTTCCAGATTTAAGCGCAAATACACGGGACAGAAATAGTAAGAATAAGCAGAGGAATTAGCTTGAGGCCTCATCTGCCCAAACCACATGGAGTTTGAGTTGACAGAGGACAGTTGGTGGAGGAGATTACCTCCACATCAGTCATTGTCATTGGTGGACACATCATGTCCATGTTTGCAATCTGTGCTTGGGACATGATAAGATCTTTATCCTGACCACTATGGTTGCACTAGGGCTGCTGGCAGCTGACTGTGACACTGTCTGTGCACATATACAGACAGCTGTAGGTGTGCAATAAAGAAAGGATTAGTAAAAAAAGTAGGGTTTTTTTCTGGGTTTTTATTTAAGCAAGAAAACTCCCCTGATGCACTGCCTTCACAACATGGGGTGCAATGTGCACAAGCAGAGAAGGAAAATTCTTGCAAGACTGTTGTAAAGCTGAGATTGTTGAAAGTTGTGAAGATGCATACTCTATCCCTATGGACTGGAGAGGATAATCTGAATCACTAAGCAGTGACAATCTCACCACCTCCATGTCTGAATGCTTCTCAAAAGTTAAAATGTCTCTTACTCCTTTTTCCCACATGCAAAATGATATCTAGATTCATATAGTATGATACAGAGCATTCATGATGTATCAAGAAGCTGGTTCACCACTGTAAAGCTGCAAATGCTGATAATGATGTATTGCAAGTGAAATCAATTGGATTAATGCTGAAATAAAAACACAAATGTGTGTGTACTTCTTTGCAGATCTGCAGATGATCGCTGAGAAGATGGGCAGGAGGCAGCTTGCGGTTCAGCTGGAGCAGTTTCCTAAGCTACCAACAATTCCCACTGCTCAGATGCAGTAAACCCACAGTGCAAGTTCCTCTTACCACCACATCTCCATGCAAGGCTTTAAGAAAGATGCAGCACCAACAAGATCACTCACCATGTCTGGGTTGATCAGCGGGTGCTACTGAGCCTGAGAAAAGCAGCGAGCAGACACTTCCCACAGCTATGGTAGTTTTTCAAACCACAGGCAATGAGTCAGTAGGGGCACCAGGAACACGGTTTGATAGCTAGCAAAACCAAACCTGAGATTGCTGAGTAGATTTATTTTTCCCACTTTCAAAATCACAGTGCCAGTGCAATCACATTCTCCTTTATATGTGAAGCAACATAACATGCTCTCTAGGCTATGATGTGAAAAGTATACAGAGGGTCTAAAAACTCAGCAGTGATTGTGAAAAGCCCACAGTCATATTTGGTGGGAGCAGGAACATGGACTACAAAATCAAAGAACATGGACTCATATGGAGTTACATGAGCCAGAATAACAGGAATAATGGAAGATTTCTAAATCACTTGTGCTTGTTGGTTGAAGTAGCTAATCCAGAAAACAAGGAAGGCATTTCAGAACCTAAGCAAAAAGAAAAATAGATAGGAAAAGCTTTTGGTTTTGCTTTTTTTCATGATTACCTTTCTGTAAGATGAACTTTAACCGGTAAGAAGTTACTTTCATGAAAGAGCATCATACATCCTATGAACAGGGACATACTAAGCTAGCATGGATCCTACACTACTGTAGGCATACTGGCCTACAGAGCAGTTATTTTTTTTTTCTATGAACCTGAATGAAATCTTTGTCTTACCAAGAAGATGAAGACATTTATTTAATGCCAGCAGTAAATCTTCTCACTTATCTTACTTTTAATATCCTCTGACACAAAAATATATTGCACTCACTTGTTTTAAGAAGCAGAAAAGTGAAACACACTTAGTGGATACAGTTACTTGAGTTTTTTTTTTCCTATTCCACCACCAAGATGTGTAATTCAGAATCATAAAAGTTGTGAACAGATGAAGAAGAGTCACAAAGCAAAACATACAAAAGGAAAGATGGTAAAGAAATAAAGATACCAAAATTTCAATTGTACTTTCCATTCTTGCTTGGTACTTTGTTGTGTTTAACACCATGATGGCCAGCAGGTCTGACCAGCATTAAAGTTGCTTGAGACAAAAACAAGAGAAGGTAAGCTTGTTCTGGACCAGTGAAATTATGGAAGCCTGCATCGCAACTAAACTTGTAACAAATAAATAGATTTACTAGATAATGCTCCTCAAGGAGACCAAAAAAAAAAAAAAAGCATATTTGAAAACAGAATTTAAAAAAAAACAATTCAGCTCAGAAGAAAGAGAAAATCCCAACATTACCTTTGCACCCGTAAGAAAGAAATGCAAGAACAGCCTATAATCATGCTGCAAGATCACATTTGTTTACCTGAAAGATGTGATATCCTTAGCCTTTTCTTTTATCTTTTATTTCTCTGTTCAATATGTGCATATAGACTATGGAAGGCTGAAGAAAATAAGAATTTGGACCATTAATTCAGTTTAATGAACACACTAAGTTCAATAAAAAACAATTATCATCAACTAAGCTTGGAGGGTTCCCTTATCTGCACAATATTTGACTCTCTAACAGAAGTACAATATATATGGGGGCAGCAAAATTAATTTTAAGTTGCCGTCGGACTTTGCATACATTGAGCTAAAATCTTCTCCAGCACGTACCTCTCTGTGCAAGCTGCAAAGGGAACTCATCGTTTTGGCAACTGGCTTTTAAAGATTCTGGCTTTTAAAGATTCTTTTAAAGATTCTGTGATTTTCGCACAAGATGAAGTGAAGACAATATTTAATGTTATTAATTTAGGTCGCTGTTACCAACTCCATGTCGGAAAGGAAGACCAGAGGATTCAGTAACAGTAACACGACTTTACTATGCATGTTTTCCTTAGTCACAGTTTGGAAGAATCTTCATGGGAATGCAGATAACTGGAAACAGAAAGAACCCAAAACGAAGGTTTACAGTTCACGGGAAATTTTGGGAAGCTTCAATGAAAGATTGTCGCATTTTTTTTCTCTTCCTTTCTAAACATCTCTAGATTCAGAGCTTCCCAGCAAAACTAAGATCTTTTTTTGTTGATCCTTCTGGCCTTTCAGGATCTCTTATCTTGGGAACATTATTTTACCAGGGTCTTGGCAAGGACCAAGCAGGACCCTGCATTTACTTTAAGGACAGCTCATCAAGCCTGACCTTTTCAGAAGTGCTGAGCTAATCCTCTTGTGTTCACGGAAAGCTGGAAGATGTCAAGACCTTTACAAATCAGTATCTTGATTAAAATACAAGTTCTCGTGGCTAGGCTTCCCAGGGAGAGTGGTTTTGGCAGGATATATGAATAATTGATACAGCTCTTGGCTGGATACCACAGTTACGGGAACAAAACAAAAATGAGGAACTGAATTTAACCATATAATGCGCCATGCAATGGAAATACTGCTTGGAAAATTTAAAGATCACTGTTTTGCTTAGAAGTTGCACCTGGCCAGGTCTTCACAGCAAATACAGAGCACCCAGGAATAGGACACCCTGCTGCTGCTTGGCTGTTCAGAGCTGCTGTCTGTTTCTTGACATGTTTATGAAACTGCCCTGGGAAGAACGCTCTGTTATTCAATGTTCCATGTGGAATTCACAGATTTTTTGCTATGTTTTAAAAGGTGCAGGAGAAATCCTGAGAGAGAATAAGTAAGCAAGCACACAACACTTAGCACTTGAATGGTAATTTTTAGATTCATTAGAGTCTCTTTCTTTCAATATAAAGACTGAGAAAAAGAAATATTTATAGATATATATTTAGACATATATGGATATGTATTTATCCATATATGGACATGCATACAGGCAAGACGTGCAGAAGTTCCAAAAGGACAGCAGAAAAGATGAGTGAAACAAAAGAGAGAAATGTTAAAGTAAGGCCATGTAAAACCAATAGATGTCTTGGGCACAGTTTTACGTGAGTCTGAAGATATTTTAAGTATCGCATCTAAATCTACACTTTGTCTACACCAGGTCTGGACAAACATTTTCTGTCTGATCAGAATGCCCTCCCCCATAACTTGGCACTTCGTGAGGATGAGCCAGAGGGCTTTTGACACAATTCATGTTGCTCTTTGAAGATGCATCACTCAGTGCTGTCAGCGTGGGGAGGAGGTTTGGGGTTTTGACAGCACCAGAGAAGTTGCGCTGCATGTTCAAATCATCTCACAGATCTTTTATTGCTTGTAGGCCTTTTTAAGGTTGCAAACCTCTAGCAGCAAGAAGCACGTTCTCACACTCTGTGAGCTTACCTTTGTGCCCTGCTCTGCTGCACCACATCTCGAAAAAGCAGCAGGAGAAAAGGGCCTGCTGATTAAAATCCCTGCCTGGAAGGACAGGGATCATCTGACAGCTTTTGCTGATGCTGTTTTATGACAATCACAAGCTCAGTGAGAACCCTAGAAAGGTGATCTTGGTCATCATATCCTGCCTTCTGCTATCAGAGACTGATGGCATGTAACTCCTTCCTCTGATTATCCTCTTAGCCGGACTCTAACAGTTGAAGTCCATCATTCTTAAAGTGAGGCGGACCAAAACTGCTGGGTAAGACCTTCCCCACACTTGTGTTTTGGCTGTAATGCTTCCTCACCCACCCAAAACACCCTGTTTTACAGCTACTAATTTTGCAGACACATTATCTTGACAATTTACACTCTAAGTCCGCACCATTTGTGATCGACGTGCTTCTCACGGCAGCAGAGGCTGATGAGGACGAGGCAGCTTGCTCTACCTTTGGCACCACTGACTTTCAGCCAATTTCCACAACTTGAGGATCGTTCAGTTCTCCTCCTCTTTTCTGCCAACTCCCTTATTATTCAGGGTCTTTAGTCTTTGCATTAAAGCCAGCCATGATAACATCACAGCAAGCAACCCCAGAACTAGTTTTTGAGAAATTCCACTCAGTCTGTGCCCCAGCCAGCTATCCCCATTTCACCATTCACCTTTCATACGGTTCATGAGCTACCTACCACTCTCCTCTGTACTCCAGCCTAAAAACATTTTCCTAGCTGTTCATCTTTCTTTCCACAATACTTACTCAGATCTTGAAACAGGCAGGTGTCAACCCAGGAGGACTACGAGGAAAATCCACACACCTTCAGAAAATTACTGTTAAGGAGTCTTCACAGTATTTTCACCCTTTACAGTCAGAATGATCGTTCTCAGAGCAACATCAACCACTACTACCAATAGTTAAGATGACTAAAACTTTTAGTCTGATCAGGGGCGTCTCCCTATTGTCCCACAAGGGTCTCCGTACTGTCTTTTATAGGGTCTCAGTGTCTCTTGTTTCGTTTTGCATGGAGCAATGAAAAAAGGCAGCAGAGCAAGACTGAAAGAGATGGGACTCCTTGCTCAAGTCTGTTTCCTGAAGATCAAGTGAAACAGCTACAGAACACTGAATGTACTCACCAGGGGAACAGTCTGGCTGAAACTATTTGCCATAAATTGGGAAAAGCCTGGAGAAACTCAAACCTTTTTTTACAGTAAAACACTAGCTAAAGAAAGAAAAAAAGGCTACTTATTATAAGCAATTTTATATATTATATATTGATAAAGCATAATACACAATTAACAGCATTTTGTTGAATTTTATATGTAGAATGAGAACTCGAGGACTACTACCCACTACATTAAAAAGCTCAGTATGCTGTGTGCTTTTTGGGTCAAGATCAGTTAATGGCTTTACTGGTAATGCCATGCTTACTAGAGGTTGGCAGCCTCATGTAAAGCCCTTGTAACTAGTTCATGGAGCTACGAGAACTGAAAATCATGCTCAGACAATTTGTCTTTTCTTCAATAAATTCGCTTCTTCACTTTCTAGAGGCACTTCTATAATAGAAGACAGTGAGTTTCTAGCATGTCCTCACACGTTTTATAGCTGAACTCTAGTTCCACTGTTTAGTGGAACACAAGAGGTATGAAATTTTCTGGTACTGCAGTCTGCAAAAGGGAGCTATGTGGTGTTTTCTTAGTGATTTAAACAGCTACCATTTTTAGCAGGCTTCTTCAATAAGTGTTTCAAAACCTCGTAATGTTGTAATGAAGAAAGGCGCCTGGCAGAACCGTTCCTTGAAGCTCTACTTTCTGAGAAGATGAAGAAACAGCACCTTGAGGAAAGGATTCTGTCAATGTGTCAACTTTTATGTTTTTGTAAGAAGGGTTTTCATCAGAAGTTGGTTCTTTCTCCTGATTTCATCAACAGAAATAATTATCTAAAGAGGCAGTGCTTTCAATAAAGCTAATCTCTGACTCAGGATCTGCTGTGAGTAAACCCGGGTTGCTTTGAGTTCAGGTGTTTTATGCTCAGCAAACAAAACACAATGTTTGCAAACCCTGTAGTATTTTAAGCACATTACCAAACCCATTTCAGAAACAGATTTTCCTAGATCGGGGACAGGTTTCCACGCAGCCAAGTGGGTGCAGATTCATCCACATGCTGAACCAAGTTCTGCTGTGCCCCTGGCAAGTGTTCTCATTCATATCGCAGCCCGCTCTGCTCAATAACCCTCACCTCTCTGCAGACCTGTCTGCTCTTCTCCTAACACCTTGATCAGTGTTGCTCCTGGCTGCTGGATCATGTCCTGGGATGGAGGACTCACCTAACCAATAAAACCAGCTTTCCTTTGTGCAGAGGCAAGCTGCCTGCTGATGCATCTACAGTAAAGGGTAGGTCATAAACACAAGAATGACACCAAGAACAGACAATACACAAAGTTGTACAAAGCCAAGGGAGACTTTTACTTTTACAAGCTTTTACAGCTTTTTACAGACTTTACAGACTTTTATAGCTTTTACTGTAAGGAGTTTATCTGTATTATGCACCACCTTTGCAGCATTGTAGAGAGGCCTCTCACTCATGTGCCTGCTTCCCCCACAGAGGCTGCCCACATCACAGCAAACAGCTCTCGTGACGTCTACAAGCAACATTCAGCCTTCATCACAGTACCTCACTTTACCTTTCTTCCCTGCAAATGCACATCTCATTGTGCACATATATATGCACATATGTATGCCTTGCAGCCACTCAGGATAGTTAACTCTTTTGCCAGTAAAAATCTTGTAAGCCAAGGATGAAAGGTGTTCTGGATCTGCCATACATCAGGAGGCAGATCAACACCATACATATATGTATATGAAAAAGCTCCTTAGTGAATAGAGAAAGTGTCTGCAAGCAGCTCTGCATCTTCTAAAGGCCCTTATGGAGGCCCTTCACAGTCTATCCAACCATGAGGAATCAGAGCCTGCAGCATCACAGAGAAATATCTGTGGTGAGATGGCAAATCCAAAGCTCTAAGAATACAGGAGCAGTCACGGTGGGCCAGTCTGAAGGTCCACAGCAACCTACAGCAGATCTCTAGGGAGATGTAAGAACAGGACATGTGGAGAGTGACTTTCCTCCTTGAGTCTTCTGGCAATCCACAATTCAGGTCATGAAGAGCTTCCAGAAAGGGTTGATACAGATCCCAATAACATTTGGTTTCCAGGAATTTGTTGAAGCCCTTGTTCAACTCATGAATACTTCCAGACTCTACCACCCCCTGTAGCAATGATTTCCACAGCTTAAATATGTTTTTGATGGAAAAATAATACTCATTTTTCTGCATATTTTGAAGTTACTGGTGATAATTTCACTGGCTGCTCCTTACAGCCTGCAACATTTTGTATTCCCCTTTTCCATAGCACCCTAAGTAGCCATAACTACATCCTCCCCCGGCAATCAGATGCAGCTCCAGGTTTACTGCCACTCCTGCTATCCACCTGTATACTGTTTGCAATCCTCTTTGCAATCTTGAGTTAATTGGTTAGAACTGCACATGTGTGTAACATGGACTTTAGAAGGTGCATAACAGTATTGTCTGGTTAGCTCTTTGCTCTCAGCAGTGCAGTTCCAGAAATCCAGCCAAGTCTAGTCGCTAACAACTTCTAGTCTGCCACTTTGGCATTTCATGATGGCGTTGCATGTCCCTCTGACATGCAACATCACCACTACCATGTGTGTTAGCAAACAAGGCATGGCAAGTTTGTGAAGAGCAAAGTCTACATGCAGGAGTTCTTGCCTTCTTGTTGGCAGGCATTGCAGCAAGCTCTGCCTACAGCCCTAGGAAATGTCTTTTGGTACAAGGGAGATCTTCCCCTGCAGCACAGCCTCGCTGACCCCTGGCACTACCCCGCTGCCTGCTGGCTCAGTTCTTCCCAGAGTAGGGCAACTTGACTTCTTCCTTTCTTGTTGTCTTCAAATTCAGTTGCTTGCCAGTTCCCTGTTTATATGCTTGACTCCAGGGACCATAAAGTACATCAAGGTTTTCTCCAAGTAACCAGGCAGAATTTTAAAAGGCACCAGTTTGCAGGAGCAGTGGAGCTGCGGGAACAACTCTTGTAGGCCCCAGATGTCCTGTACTTTCTAGGTACACCATAGGACATGCAGATGTTTCCAGAAAATGTCCAGGAAGGTGTTGGAGCAACTTACCAGAATGCAGAGCATTTATCGGCAACCTGCGCACATTTAGGACATGGTAAAACGAAAGCTAAGGACACTGATTGCAGAACAGAGTGTACTGTACGTGCTCTACGTACGCAACCGTGTGGAGCTCCAGCGCAGACACACAGCTGCAGATGTGGATATGGCCCTGAGGCTGATCTCATATTTGAAACCAAAGGGCTGTGGTTCACCCCCTGCATCCATTCGGTGCCAAACTTCATGCTTTGCATTCTGGCACATAAGGCAGGTTTCAGGTTTTCTAGGTGTACGAGGTAGCCATAAGGTACCCAGACTTCACTGTGCAGAAGGCATCTGTACAGTACACAAATTCAGTAAAAATGCTTGTGAAATAAGACCCTGTGACTGTGTTTACTTAGGCAACATCCCTGTGCAAGTATTCATTGATCTGTTTTCCACAGGGGCTGTCCCAGATTGCATGTTGCCTGCCTGTTCCGGAAAAATTGCCACACACTGAGAGGCTTGAAGTTGCTTCCTCTTTACAAACTTGATTTTGACAAACAAACTACTCTCTTTGACAACAAAATCTCACTCTGGTCGATTTGGTCTAAATTTCAACCCATTTACTCCCAGGAACTAGTTGAAATTGGAGGACAAGTTAGCAGTGCCGAACAGCGAGGTGACAGGAGAGCTACCTGAGAGCAACTGCAATCTGCTTTTGGAAACATGTCCTGCTGGATACCAGGCCAAATGGCCATTAATAATGGCACCTGTCATAAAACTTAATATGGCCTGTTACTGTATATTTTCAATATTTTTCCTGCAGTTCTTGAGATATGTGAGAGTGAAAAACCTGGCTCAAATAACTAATCTTGCAGGATATCAATTATGATCATCATTGCCTATATGTTTTTAACTAATAAATATGATAAGGAATTTGATCTACATCATTGTAGGATGCTTTCAACCTACATTTTCTCCAATTTTGGTGGATTTGGAAGTGTTTCCCTTTGATGACTTCAGTCTTCTAAGAGTCTGCACAAAAGCACTAACAAACAGCCAAGAAATGGCAGTTGATATGAAGGGCAGGCACTTGAGCATTGCCCCAAATATGGCCCAGGACATTGGCCTTTCTCAGCAATAAGCCAGCAGTGTTGCGGTGACCTGCTGGGAAGCAAAGCATTTCAGGATATGACAATGTTTCAGGGCTCAACACCTACCACGCTATGGCGGGGAGAGGAGGAGAAGCGAAGATTTTCCTTAACAGCACATCACTTTCAAAAACAACTAGTGCAGCTGTGAACACGGTAGTTTTAAGACACAGAGTCACTGTTTCCAGTGATCTACAGGTGAGAAAGAAGAGTTATGAGTTCTCATTAGCTAATCTGGCTGGTAGCACCACCAGCTCAGTATATCAGAACAGGTCACAGACTCACAGACTCACAGAAGGGTTGAGGTTGGCAGGGACGTCTAGAGATCATCTAGTCCAACCCCCCTGCTCCAGCAGGGACACCTAGAGCACGTGGCACAGGGTGGCATCCAGGCGGGTTTGGAAGATCTGCAGAGAAGGAGACTCCACAACCTCTCTGGGCAGCCTGTTCCAGGGCTCTGGCACCCTCACAGTAAAGAAGTTCTTCTGCATATGGAGGTGGAACTTTCTGTGTTTCAACTTACACCAGTTACGCCTCATCCGGTCAACAGAGTCTACTGTGGCTTTAAAAATGGGCACCATCTTTCCTATCTAATCGTTTTCTTCCAGCAGCTGGACTTGAAGCTGGACTTGTCCAGCAGCAGGGTAAGACTATGTCTGTCCTTGTCAGCAGTCATTCCTGCTGTTACGTTTACGGATATTGAATCAATGACTGTGCATCCAACTAGTCCAAATCTAACTATACTGTGCATGCATGTACCGTAAAGCAGACAGTGTGGATTGATTATGCACACTGTTAGAAACCTACTTGCTAATTCACATATGAATATACATAACTTTAGCTTCCAAGTACAAATTTCAAGACACTGTATGTGTTCCCAGCATTACCTTTGTTTTCTAAACAAGAGACTTTAGATTACAGCTGACCAAATGTCATTTTGTCATGTCAATACCTAACCTCTCCTTTCAGCCCTAATCCTTCTTTCTTCTTTTCTTCTTTTGTTTTATTGGACTCTCTCTCCAATTTGCTAAGTTTGAATATGTGATATAAAACTGATGTTTTCCAATGGGTCATCTTGTTCTTTTCTTGATGCACTGCTAATTTTCTTGTGAAAGATTTAATCAGCATTTCAAGAAAAAATACCCACCATATATCATTTTTTGCCTCTCTCCAGAAGTAATCATTCCCTTCCCCATCTGTGATCCCCAGTAAATATTCGTTTTATCATGTATCCAGTGGTTTTTCAGCAGTATTAGAGACAGGCAACTCACAACTTTAAATGTTTTCCTATTCAAACATTAAAGAAAAACACACACTCTGCATCAAGTATGACCCTAATTATTTTAGAAAAACAAAATTATCCATGTTTAATAAAGTGGGTTTTTTTAATGGATCTCCTTTGCCATTCTACAGCGTTAGCAGGTTCAGTTCCTCTTCTCCAGTTCATACAGCATATCCTGGTCTCTCAGTAAAATGACAGCTGGTACCCATCTGTTTGTGCAAATGCCACTTACTTACACTGCTAACTCAACAAGCTGTTTTTAGATGCTTGTTCCCTCCTCTGCTTTCGTTTCACACACTGTTCACTTCAAGGATGCCATACTTTCTTCAAATACGTCTTAAATACATCACTTCTTAAAAATAATCCCCAACATTGATCAATTAAATAAACTTCAGTTCATCGATGTGATTAAGTCTCAGCATCTCAGCACAGACGTGGGGGGTCGGCCATTGACACATGCACCTACTCATATGCAAAAACCTGAAATAGAGACTCAAATCTAAATATTAGGCCTAAACAACCACAAATCTGGGATGTGACAGAGTCTGAATCTGACCCTGTTCCAGCATTGTATGTCTCAGCGCTATCACCAGCCATGGGAAAACCTCTGACAACCCAGATTGACCGGCTTTGCACCTCTAGTCCAGCTCTTGTTGTGCAGCATAAACCATTCATAATGTTCCTACAGTGAGGAAAAGACTAGATTTCTAGACAATGTTCATTTAAGGTAGCATTTTCACTTTCTTGTAGCATCTAAAGTGTTTTTAAAAAATATAATAAAAAGGTTTACATCATTTTTCCCTGTGTAAAGCAATATAAAACATGCTAAGTATCTTCCTGAAAATCTACTGACATTCACACTTGTGTTCTTTTAAGATTGACATGTGAAAATATATGCTCACAGTTATGTAGCATTTGAGAAATAACAGACATGCTAGTTGCTACACCTGGTGATCAGATAGATACTTAGCAGAGCACAAAAACACAAGATCACTGTAGTTAAAGGAGACCTCTGGTAAATGATAGCAAATGGACCACAAAACTTCTGTTTCAAAACGCAAAGAAGTACAATTATTTACCTGTGAACGCCAAGCACTCTGCAAAAGCAGAAAGGATTAATGAGTGCTTGGGCACTGCACTAGGTTGTGAACGACATTATCAGGTCTATATACTATGAGCTTGCCTTGCAGAATTCGGAATCATGTACTTCCAAACCGGATGCATCTGACATTTTACTCAGTAGAGGTAGTTTGAAGCTTTTAAGTATAGTGAAGTGAGAATTTTAATCACACAGTATCATCACTCTAACCCCTTAACTGGCCATACATGTGCTTAAAAGATTTTACACAGGTAAGATGGGGAAAATACAAGCTTTTGACACTGAGTCACAGCCAAAAGTGCACGGATAGCCGTTCTCAGAGATTTTTTTTGCCACAATACAACTCTTAATGAGAAGGCAGGAGTACTATGTTCTGCCTAAGGGACTAATAATGTCCATTTAAAATGTAATATATTTCCACTAAAAAAAAAAAGGATTGTTCCCTGTCATCCATTATTAAGAATATACCTAAATTAATTGTTAAAGTACCTAGACTGCAGCAGCCTTCACAGATCATAGAATCATAGAATCATAGAATGCTTAGGGTTGGAAGGGACCTCTAGAGATCATCTAATCCAACCCCCCTGCACACGCAGGGTCACCTAGAGCACGTGGCACAGGACTGCATCCAAGCGGGTTTGGAAGATCTCCAGAGAAGGAGACTCCACAACCTCTCTGGGCAGTCTGTTCCAGGGCTCTGGCACCCTCACTCTTAAGAAATTTTTCCTTAAGTTCCTATGGAATTTTTGGTGCTTCAGTTTCCGGCCATTTCCTCTAGTCCTATCAGTGGCCACCAGTGAAAAGAGACCAGCACCGTCCTCTGCACTCCCTCCCTTGAGGTATTTATATACACTGATTAAATCCCCTCTCAGCCTTCTCTTCTCCAGGCTGAACAGGCCCAGCTCCCTCAGCCTCTCCTCATACGGCAGATGTTCCAGGCCCCTCATCATCCTTGTAGCCCTGCGCTGGACTCTCTCCAGAAGCTCCACATCCCTCTTGTACTGTGGAGCCCAGAACTGGACACAATACTCCAGATATGGCCTCACCAGGGCTGAGTAGAGGGGCAGGATCACCTCCCTCGACCTGCTATAGACGCTCTTTTTAATGCAGCCCAGGATTCCATTAGCCTTCTTGGCCACGAGGGCACACTGCTGCCTCATGGTCAACTTGTCATCCACCATGACACCCAGGTCTTTCTCTGCAGAGCTGCTCTCCAGAAGGTCGGTCCCCAGCCTGTACTGGTGTCTGGGGTTATTCCTCCCCAGGTGCAGGACCTTGCACTTGGCCTTGTTGAATTGCATGAGGTTTTTCACCACCCAGTTGTCCAGTCTGTCCAGGTCCCTCTGGATGGCAGTGCAGCCCTCTGGCGTTATCAGCTACTCCTCCCAGTTTGGTATCATCAGCAAACTTGCTGAGGGAGCACTCTGTGCCTTCATCCAGGTCATTGATGAATAAATTGAACAGGACTGGACCGAGGACTGACCCCTGGGGGACCCCGCTAGCTACAGGCCTCCAACTGGACTCTGCACCGGTGATCACCACCCTCTGGGCCCTGCCATCCAGCCAGTTCCTAATCCACCTCACTGATCCTTCCAGGAAAAGTGTCTCCACTTCAGGAAGACCACAACGGACATCCCAAATGTGGGAATTAATTAAACTGCTTTCTAACTTTTGATAAATGATATGAATAATAAATGATATTGCTGTACAAGAACCCACGTAGCCTGTCCACAAATTTCTCCCGTTGAGGGACACTAGTCCAGCTCAGATCTCACCGAATGCCAGAGGCACTTTTCTGATAGGCATCTCTCTGTGAGAATAGCACGTGCTGGAGAAACATGCTGGAGGGAGATTAGAGCTTGCGAAACAGACTTGCTTAATAACACCACATTTCAAATCCAGAAGGGACTTCTGGGTCTTTGTATTCGGTGTTTCTGAAATGTCAGCATGGAAGGCGCTTTCCAGAGCAAGTACTGAAGAAGGCTATTACCAAATGTCATTAGTCAGGCCTCAGAGTTACCACAGTCAACTTGAACCCAAGTCACGTACATGAAGTTATAGCATTTGCTGATATGTATTTTGCAAGCAGATGGCCTGTTTAGGAGCAAGGGTTGGATTTGGCCTGTTCAAAAAAATCCTTCTGCAACTTCATCCCCTCATGTAACTCTTTTATTATTTGCACAAATTTCCATAACAGCCCAAAGCTGTGTGATTAAAAGGTACAGTTTTTGGCCTATCCTGGGGCATTTCGTCCTAGAATGAGCACACAGTTATACACTACAGTGCAGAAGTGAAATCCCAGTAGCACACAGAGTGTGCTTTTGCTAGAAGGAGCAGGAGCTGCATTCACAGAAAAATCTTCAGGGTAGAATTGCTTCAGCCAATCACATTGCAAAACAAACATGGCATTGGGCAGAAACAGAAGCAGGGTAGAATCATAGAATCATAGAATCATAGAATGCTTAGGGTTGGAAGGGACCTCTAGAGATCATCTAGTCCAACCCCCCTGCATACGCAGGGACACCTAGAGCACGTGGCACAGGACTGCGTCCAAGCGGGTTTTGAAGACCTCCAGAGAAGGAGACTCTACAACCTCTCTGGGCAGCCTGTTCCAGTGCTCTGTCACCCTCACTGTTAAGAAATTTTTCCTTAAGTTCCTATGGAATTTTTGATGTTTCAGTTTCCGGCCATTTCCTCTAGTCCTATCAGTGGCCACCACTGAAAAGAGACCATCCCCGTCCTCTGCACTCCCTCCCTTGAGGTATTTATATACACTGATTAGATCCCCTCTCAGCCTTCTCTTCTCCAGGCTGAACAGGCCCAGCTCCCTCAGCCTCTCCTCATAGGGCAGATGTTCCAGGCCCCTGATCATCCTTGTAGCCCTGCGCTGGACTCTCTCCAGCAGCTCCACATCCCTCTTGTACTGTGGAGCCCAGAACTGGACACAGTACTCCAGATGCGGCCTCACCAGGGCTGAGTAGAGGGGCAGGATCACCTCCCTCGACCTGCTGGAGATGCTCTTCTTAATGCACCCCAGGATCCCATTGGCCTTCTTGGCCACGAGGGCACACTGCTGCCTCATGGTCAACTTATCATCCACCATGACACCCAGGTCTTTCTCTGCAGAGCTGCTCTCCAGAAGGTCAGTCCCCAGCCTGTACTGGTGTCTGGGGTTATTCCTCCCCAGGCGCAGGACCTTGCACTTGGCCTTGTTGAATTGCCTGAGGTTTTTCACCGCCCAGTTGTCCAGTCTGTCCAGGTCCCTCTGGATGGCAGCACAGCCCTCTGGGGTATCGGCTACTCCTCCCAGTTTCGTGTCATCAGCAAGCTTGCTGAGGGAGCACTCTGTGCCTTCATCCAGGTCATTGATGAATAAATTGAACAGGACTGGACCAAGGACTGACCCCTGGGGGACCCCGCTAGCTACAGGCCTCCAACTAGACTCTGCACCGCTGATCACCACTCTCTGGGCCCTGCCATCCAGCCAGTTCCTAATCCATCTCACTGTCCACTCATCTATCCCACACTTCCGGAGCTTGCCCAGGAGGATGTTGTGAGGGACGGTGTCAAAAGCCTTGGTGAAGTCGAGATAGACGATATCCACCGCTCTCCCCTCGTCTATCCAGCCGGTCATTTCATCATAGAAGGCTATCAGGTTAGTCAGGCAAGATTTCCCCTTGGTGAATCCATGCTGACTACTCTTGAGCACCTTCTTGTCCTCCATGTGCCTGGAGACAACGGCCAGTATGAGCCGTTCCATCACTTTTCCGGGGACGGAGGTGAGGCTGACTGGCCTGTAGTTGCCTGGGTCCTCCTTCTTGCCTTTTTTGAAGACTGGCGTGACATTGGCCTTCTTCCAGTCTTCTGGCACCTCCCCCGTTCTCCAGGATCTTCCAAAGATGATGGAGAGGGGCTTAGCTATGGCATCTGCCAGCTCCCGCAGCACTCTGGGGTGCATCCCATCAGGGCCCATGGATTTGTGGGTATCGAGGTTCCTTAGGTGCTCTCTGACCCAATCTTCCTCTACCCAGGGCAAGTCTTCCTCTCCACCAGCTTCTTCTCTTGTCTCTAGGGCCTGGGACTCTAAAGGGCTGCCCTTGGTAAACACCGAAGCAAAGAAGGCACTGAGCAACTCTGCTTTTTCTGTGTTATTTGTAACCAAGGTGCCCATCCCGTCCTCCAGCGGACCCACGTTTTCCCTGATCTTCCTTTTGCTGTTAATGTATTTGAAGAAATTTTTTTTGTTATTTTTAACGTCCCTTGCCAGCTTGCCTTCCAGACGTGCCTTAGCTTTCCTTGTCGCATCTCTGCACTCCCTGACTACGTTCCTGTATTTCTCCCAGGGGACCTGTCCTTTTTTCCACATTCTGTATACCGCTGCCTTCTGCTTGAGCATTGCCACAAGCTCCCTGCTCATCTCCGCAGGTCTCCTGCCCCCTCTGCCTGACTTCCTACACACAGGGATGCACTGTTGCTGGGCGTGGAGGAAGTGCCGCTTGAAAACTAACCAGCTCTCTTGGGCCCCCCTTCCTTCTAGAGCTCTAGCCCATGGGATTCTTCCGAGGAGGTCTCTGAAGAGGCTAAAATTGGCCCTCCTGAAGTCCATCGTCGCAAGGCTACTTACAGCCCTGCCTCCTCCTCATTGAATCCTGAACTCCACCAACTCATGGTCACTGCAGCCGAGGCTACCCCCCACCTTCACATCTCCTACTAGGCCCTCCCTATTTGATAGCACGAGGTCCAGTAGCCCACCTCTCCTCGTCGGCTCCTCCACAACCTGCGTCAAAAAGTTATCGTCGACGCTCTGCAGGAACCTCCAGGACTGCTTATGCCTGGCTGTGTTGTCCTCCCAGTTGATGTCGGTGTAGTTGAAGTCCCCCATGAGAACCAGGGCCTGTGACCGTGAGGCAACATCCAGCTGCCTATAGAAGGCCTCATCAACCTCCTTGTCTTTGTCAGGTGGCCTGTAGCAGACACCCACCACAGTGTCTCCCACATTAGCCTGCCCTCTAATCCTTACCCACAAGCTCTCAACTCGCTCATCCTCCACTCCCAGACGGAGCTCCATGCATTCCAGTTGCTCTCTCACATAAAGAGCAACTCCACCACCTCGCCTTCCCAGCCTGTCCTTCCTAAAGAGCACATAGCCTTCCATGGCAGCGCTCCAGTCGTGCGAGCTATCCCACCACGTCTCTGTGATTCCGATGAGATCATGACGCTGGGACCGCACACAGATCTCCAGTTCATCCTGCTTATTCCCCATGCTTCGCGCATTGGTATACAGGCATTTCAGGGAAGCAACAGAGGCCACAGGTTTCCCAGGAGGGGTGAAAGAGGACCCTCCGTGATCATTTCCTACCCTCACTTCCCCACTACCATACTCCCGCTGGACGCCATCTGACCTGGGCTGTGCGGTACTGCTTGCCGTGTCAGTGTGACACTCCCCTTCCCCCTTCTTGCCTAGTTTAAAGCCCTCCTAACCAGGTTGGCCAGCCTTTTTGCAAAGAGACGTGTGCCCCTCTTGCTAAGATGAGTCCCATCATTCCCCACTAGCTGTTGGTCATCAAACAGAGACCCATGGTCATAGAAGCCGAAACCCTGTTGCCAGGCCCAGCGGCACAGCCAGTTGTTAAGCTGCCATATCCGCCTTCTCCTCCTTGAGTCCATTCCCCTCGTTGGCAGAATGGAGGAGAACACCACCCGGGCACCTGTACCTTTGATGGCCATCCCTAGGGCTCTGAAGTCTTGCTTGACGTCCCTCATTTTCCCCATGGCATCATTAGCACCCACATGAATCAATAGTAGAGGATAATAGTCAGACTCATGAACAATTCTTGGGAGCCTTTCTGTGACATCCTTTACTTTGGCCCCAGGCAAGCAGCAGACCTCTCTGGATGAAGGGTCCGGTCTACATATCGGTGCCTCCGTGCCCTGCAGCATGGAGTCACCCACGACGATCACCCGCCGCTTCTTCCGGGTGCTCCTTTTCACCTTAGGGGGAGCAGCCTTGCTGCATGGATTAGACTGCCCCCCTGTAGAGATCCCCTTAGACGGGCCTTGGTTCAAGGCCTCCTCTATCTGATTCACATGTTCCAGGGCCTCGTACCTGTTGAACGTGGTCACCGGTGGAGGTGAGGTGGGCTGTGGAGGGGATCTTCTGCCACCTCGAGTGGGGACCCGTTTCCATTGTTGGTCGTCCCTGGATACTGTTAAGTCCACCCCCTCTACCCTACGGCAAGAGGGCACTGGACTTTCTGACTGAATTGGGGAGTTCTCAGGGTAGCTTTCCTGGGAAGACTGCAGGATGCAGCTCCACCAGTCTATTTCCCTTTCGCATTCCCTGATGGCCCTCAGTCGTTCTACCTCCTCCTTTAGCTCCGCCACCAGGCTGAGCAGGTCATCCACCTGCTCACACCTAAGGCAGGCTGTGCTTTCGCCACTCCCCGGTAACATGGAGAGGCCCAGGCATTCCCCGCAGCCAGAAACCTGGACCGCTGCATGTTTCTGTGGCGGTTCAGTCTGGGATAGCAGGGTAGCAGCTATTTCAGACACTCAGATGTTAAATCAGTAGATACAAAGTTATGAAGGAAGGACCGAGGCAACAAGGAGGAAAAACAGCAGCAGAAGGGAATATATGTAATGGGACCAACAACACATATGCATAATGGGACCAACGACACATTTCCGAAGAAGGTTTATTTCACAGAAGTTACCAAAAGTCAAACTTCTAAACCTTCTGAGATGTTAGGGGTCCTGCGGACCCTAAAGACATGATTTCCAGAGGGAAGAAAGCTGCCTTCCCTGCAGTGGAAGCAGCTGAGATAGATTGCAGTGACCCTAAGGGCCAGATTTTTACTGTGCAATGGGATCTGATGCAGAGAGGTTCCCCCAAGCAGTGGAAACCCCCTTGGAAGCTCCCTTGATTGATGCTGTCATGCATCTTGATTAGCTCAGACCTGGCTTGGTGCCTTGAGGCTACGGCCCTACCCAGCACCCAGCCCCAGCGTTGCTGGCATCAGCCTCTGGTGTCTCAGCACTCTGCTCTAGGGGAATCAAGGGCGGAATGTGACCTCGGACTACAAAGAGCTCCTGGCTCCTGGGAAATCATGCCTTCCTCCACGCAGGGAATGGGAACAGGACCTGAAACCTCGTCCTTTAACTAACGGGAATAAGAGTGTAGTGCTCTAGGGACCACTAGAAACAAAACTAAAACCGAAAGGCTGGCCTGTTTACCGGATGAGGGCCAATTCAAAACAGCAACTTCTTGGCTTATCTCCATCAGGAGGCCTGTCCCTCTGCATTCTGCTGTCTGTGGTGGAGCTGCAAGGTGCAAGAGGCAAGGCCTGACTCCACAGCATGCCCAAACCAAACCCCTCAACACCATCTAGGCTGCCCTTTGCAGCAGTTCTGCACAAGGAGAGCTGGAATTCCTGCTAGATGATGCATGGGGCTCCTGGAGCTCTTTACCATCTTCCACCAGGAGAGCAGGCAAAGGCCCAGGCAGATCTGCTGCTGTCATTTGTCTGAGCTAATGTCATTGTCCTGAGGTGTTAGGGAGGGTGGTTGACTTGCGAGCAGAGCAGAGGTTTTACAGATTTCTTCCAGTTTATGCACAGATTTCCTACAGAATCCAGACTCATAGATTTTGCTTCCAGACAATATTTCTGATAGGAAAAGGCATAATGGAATGTTTTAACCATTACTCCCTTCCTAAACCCTCTATTCTGACTGGTCCTTTTGGAACAATTTTGTTGTTGTTGTTGCAACAAATCTTAACCACAAACAGATCACAGATGAAATTGTGGTCAATTTCAATTTTTAAAAAAATGGATCAATTGGAAAATTGGATCAATTTCAATTAAAAAACACAACTGTGAGGTATTTTCTGTGAAAGCTTTAAGAATAACTCTGACTCAGGCTCTGTCTGAATTGCAGCTACCTGCACATGTGCCATGAGAAATCTATTCCCCCTTTTGCCCACATGCTGTGGTGCCCACCTCCCATGTCACCAATGCAAAGAATCTCTTTAAAAGCTCTCAGGCTGTACGTCACGGGAAAGCTTCTTTGCCAGGCGGAATGGGTGGAAAAAGTCTATTTCATGAAAAAAAAAAAAAGAGAGAGAGAGAGATAAAGATATGAGCCTTTTACTTCTGGTCAGAAGAAGCATCTTTAATGGCGGTGAATAAATCATCTTCCAAAGACAACCTTGAGAAATAGACAGCAGAAATAGCACTCTTTTTCCTGCTTTCACCCTAAACTGCTGTTTCTCTAGCCACACATTTTTCCCTTAGGAGAAACCAGCTTATCTCCTCTCTAATTAGCAGCCACCTCCTGCCAGCTCGCTTTCCTCTCAGCAAGTTCGAGGCATCCAGCTGAACTCCCAAAGCTTGTTCTCCACTCACATTTGGACCACCTGAGGAAGGGCTTGTGAGCCTGGCAGTCTCTAAATTGCTGTGCCTTTTTTTTTTCCCCAGAAATATCCATTGTTCTAACAAAAAACAGCACCTCAGCCTACAGATTCTGTCTGGCAAACTCTTCACCAGCTGTTCCACCGCCTCCCATGTAACAGCAAGAACCAGCATAGTATGTCATGCAGAACATTTTTTCACCCACGGAGCATGCCATGTCTTCTCCTTTTACTGAGGGGACAGGGCATGTAAATCCCTCCAAAGTCTTCAGGCAGCCACATCAGCCAGAGGCAGCACTTGGGAAATACTCCCTTGTCTTTCAGTGCCTCTTAACTCTCTTTGTTCTTCTCCACATCTGTCCCTTTCAGATTGCTTTTCTCCAGCATGGCTGTTCTGCTTATTCTGCTGTTTCCCCTTTACTGAGGGCACCTTTGGCTCTTGCTGTTGTTCACACAAGAAGCAGTTGGCTCTGGCGGAGATGCTGAGATGAAAAATATTTGTGTCACCTACTGTTCCACCTTTTGTTTTTCTCAGCAAATTCATCAATTCATTAACTTACTCATATGGGTTGGGCAGCTTGATCACTGCTCATGGTTTCATGAAACCAAGAGAATTTGGTTTCTTTTTTGTTTTTAGATCCGTCCTCAACTTCTGTTAAAATTGTTACAGTAAACCTGCATGGAAACTGGAACATTCTGTAGCTAAAGCTGGAGTTGAGCTCTGTTCTGGTGTCTCACTTATACCAACTAGATTACCCCACACTATCCATCAACCTTCGAAAATCCAGCAACCCAACACTGTATTTGCATTTCCATGGCAGGAAGGTGGAAAGCAAGCAGTTCCAACAGTGAAGCTTAAGTTCAGCAATGCTGTTATCAAGGGCATTTCTTGGTAAATTTTGGAAGCACCGCATTTTGGGGGAGGCCCTGAGGGTGCAGGCAGGACCCGCCACTGCACCCTGGAGAATGCAATGTGCTGCTTTGTATGGTAGGACAGTCAGAATGGCTGGTTACGTAACCAGCCTTGCAAGGACAGCCCTCACTGCTTGGTGAGCATGAGAAATGAATAGCTGCACACAGAGTAGTTTAAGAATCGGAACTAGGTCTACCAAAGCCCAAAATAAGTGACTGTGCCTTTAGAAAGCCTACCAAAAAGTTTTTTTTCACAGAATCACAGAATGGTTGAGGTTGGAAGGGACCTCTAGAGATATAGTCCAACCTTCCTGCTCAAGCAGGGCCACCTAGCATGTAGTACAAGGTGGCATCCAGGCAGGTTGTAAATATATCTGAAGAAAGGGACTCCACAATTTGTCTGGGCAAGATGTTCCAGGGCTCTGCCACTCTTACAGTAATGAAGTTCTTCCGCATATGGAGATGGAACTTCCTGTGTTTTAATTTATACTCATTAACCTTGCCCTGTCACTGGCCACCACCAAGAAGAGTTTGGCCCTGTCCTCTTTATATTCTCCCTCAGGTATTTGTACATATTGGTAAGATCCCCTCTTGATCTTCTCCAGGCTAAACAGGCCCAGCTCACTCAATCTTTCCTTATATGATAGACGCTCCAGTCCCTTAATCATCTTCATGGCTCTACGCTTGACCCTCTCTAGAAGCTCCACGTCCCTGTTGCACTGTGGAGCCCAGAACTGCACCCAATACTTCAGGTGCGGCCTCATCAGACCTGAGGAGAGGGGCAGGATCCCCTCCCTCGACCTACTGGCAACGCTCCTCCTAACGCAGGCCAGGATCCCATTGGCCTTCTTGGCCACAAGGGCACATTGCTGCCTCATGGTTAACTTCCTGACCACCAGAATTTCCAAATTCCTCTTCATGGAACTGCTTTCCAGCAGGCTGACGCCTCATCTGCACTGGGATTATTCCTCCCCAGGTGCAGGCCCCTGCACTTGCCTTTGTTGAACCTCATGAAGTTCCTCTCTGTTCAAATCTCCAGCCTGTCCAGGTCCCTCTGAATGGCAGCACAGACCTATGGGGTGATGGCCGCTCTGCTCAGCTTTGTATCATCTCCAAACTTGCTCAGGGTGCACTCTGCCCCTCATCCAAGCCATTGATGAGTAAGTTGAACAGCTCTGTTAGTATCAGGTCTATCGGTGCCCCCGCCTCTCCTCGCTGGCTCATCTTGAAGTTATTTATTCGCAGTGTTCTGCAGGAACCTCCTGGAGTGTCTGTTCCTAGCTGTGTGATTATCCCAGCGGACATCAGGGTGGTTGAAGTCCCCCACGAGGACCAAGGCCTGAGATCATGAGGCTTCTTGCAGCTGCCTGTAGAAGGCCTCATCCATTTCCTCTTCCTGGTCAGGTGGCCTGTAGTGAATTCCCACGACAGTGTCGCCTCTGTTGGCCTGCCCATGATTCTCACCCACAGGCTGTCAATCCACGCTTCGTCCTCCCCTATGCTGAGCTCCATACGTTCCAGCTGCTCTCTCATGTAAAGAGCAACTCCGCCACCTCACCTACCTGGCCTACTTGGCCTGTCCTTCCTAAAAGGCGTAACACCATCCATGGCCATGTTCCAGTCATGAGAGCTGTCCCACCATGTCTCAGTAATTGCAATGAGATCAGGGCCCTGCAGTCACACACGCATCTCCAGTTCCCCTTGTTTATTCCCTATGCTGTTTTTTTTTCCTGTTTTTGTTTTGTTTTAGTTTGTTGTTGTTGTTTTTTCCAGTTCTCAGTGTTTTTCAAGTGGGGCTGCAGAGCTCTACCTCGTGCCTCTGTGTTGGGTTACATGGCAGAGGTGAGGGGGGAACAGGATTCACCTGATCCCCACAGAAACCAGCCTTTCTGTTATTGACCCTTGGCGGTCTTAGTCTTATGAAATAGGCAGTATTTTGAAAGGCATTTAGCATGTCTCACGTGAACAGTTAAAAAAGGTCAGGTCAACAGTGCTTGATGCGCTACCTCAGAAAATTGGATTTCATCCTGGATTGAATTTTTACCAGAGATCCTCCCACCCTACATTAATGTCTTCAGGCTAATTGCTATGGGCTCTTCTCTTCTGGGCACCTACCTGAAATACATGTGGTCTGCAGCCCTCAGGCTGCAGCTGAGATGTGCAGGCATTGTGGCCTGAAGGTCACTAAGGGCTTCTCACATGGGGCAGCCAGCATCCATCTCATGAGCATCTCACTGGCTAGCTGGACCTCACTGCTTCAGTTCTTCATATATAGAAGCCAGAAGGGGCTATAAATTTTCAATTTCAATCTCTCTTTTAATGCTTCACTTTGACTTTTCTTTATCAAAATGCTATTGAAATTCTTTTCAAAAAAAAAAAAAGAAAAAGCTAACATTTCTTAATTCAAGCAAACGGGACAAACAGAAAGGCATAAAAATACTTCTGAGGATAACTCTGCCATTTTATAGGAATGTAGAGAAGTTCCTTAGTATTTGGGCATTCTGAATTGATACAGCCTATGAAAAAATGGGCACTTTGGATGACGCAAAATAAGGCATATCTATCAGGCTTCAAACTAATGAATAAGCATGCGGAGAGGTTTTGAATGCTCATCCACCCCATGAGGACCATCTGTTGTACAGTATGTAAGGCACTTTAGGAAAAGTTCATAAATGTAATCAAATGCTGAGCAGTAGTAAGATGTGTCTGCGTTAAGTTAGTAATATTAAAACCCCCTTTTAAAAATTTTTTTCAGGATTTTTTTCTGTTTTTAAAGATGTTGTGTTGCAACATAGGCCCAGTACATTACGCAAGGCAGTTCACACACACGCGCAATGGATGACAAGCTCTACACCTAAGAGCTGAACGTCATGACGAACGTGTGAAAACCTCATGAGGGACGTGGTACCCAGACCAAGTGAGCAGTTCCTTCGAGGATGGCCAAAGCACCTGAGCTGCTTTTGCTGGGCTGGGAACCCCAAACACCTGAGTGGCAGCAGCTGGAGCCTTTTAAAGCAAAGTGACATCAATGTCTGCTTGTCTGAATTCTGTAAACTGAAGCTCTCCAAGTTCAGCCGTCTCAGCACTGTGAATTGGAGCTGCAGTGCTGTTGGACATGCTAAGCTCTGTATTCGCGCTCTGAATTAGGGCTCCAGATGACCAATTTACCAAATCCTCATCTAATGTCAAGCATGTGAATAATTTTGTTGAAGCAGATTGCTGGGCTTGCATGACTGATGGCAGGCATGGGTTTATACACTGAATCTGAGTTTAAATGACGCCACTAAGCAGCTGCTTGACATGAAATAAATCATTTCACAAAGATCCCTGTTGTAAAATAAAGTTCACTGGTGTAAAATGGGATCCTTCCCACTGGTCCATTTTGCAAAGCACTAGAAAACTGTTTTTATTTGCATCTCAAATAATAGATAAATTCATACTTAGCTTGAATCACTTGATTCAGAAATATGAGCAAAAGGAAGAACCATCACAGAAGTACAGTAATGATAATTGCAGCTTAATTACCCATAACTGATTCTTTATGCCCTGAAATAATTTATTCTCTTTTTATGCTTGTCTCTGATATCCATTAGAGTCATTACAACTGCGAGTCTATAATTACATTCTCTGCATTTTAACACTCTGCGCTGGTTGGTGCTTTCCTCTTATCTTTCAGCTAATTTCATTACAGAAACATCAGGAAAAATTCCATATGAATTTTCCAGAAGTTCCTGTGATTTGATTTGGGTACATTTAGGGCTTAATGAAGCCAGCCCTCAGGACGGAGCTTTTTGTGCGCGCGCACGGCTCTCGCTCCCCAGCCTCTGCGCCAGGACCGGCCCCATTGCGAGGACAGGCTGGGGCTACTTGCGCAGATACTCCTGGCTGCAACTTGTGTCTCCTGCCTGCTCGTGATAGGCACCCTCAGGGCTCCTCTAGGTGAGGACCCAAGTCTGCTTCTCTGCCCTGAGTCCCCAGTGGTAAGAAACACAGGATGCGAAAGCCAGAACCCCCTCACAAAATGTCATAAATTCGCTGCAAACCAGCAGATGACTAAAAAGTAAATTCCTCAATCTTTAGTTTCTCATGGGTCTAGCCTGACTAAGGGCTTTCTGTCTGATTTACCAGGATGCAACAGATATGAGTATTGCCCCAAGAGAGCCACCCTGGTGAGTTACAGATTGCCACCTAGAGCAAATGTCAGGTAGGACTGCAGCTCCCCAAGGGGATAGGTCAGTTTAACAGTGAAGGTGAAAGATTTCTAACTAAAATCTCCATTTTCCTACTGCAGCTCCGACTCACTAAGAGCTCTCCAATATAATTTACTGACTTTTAACTTCCCTTATTTGCGAGACTGGCTAACGATGCCAATGGGCCTCTACTAAAAATTGGCTGTAAACGCCCTGTGACAAAAGTCTAGGCAAAAAAAAAAAAAAAAAAAAAAGTATTTTACAATTCCTTCATGCTAACAGTTGTTTCACAGCCAGAAAAATATTTTACCCTGCCTTGCATGACTGAGGAGATGAAAATACTACATTAAAATGGCAGTGTGGTAATGCCATTTAATGGACAAATTATGTTGAATGACAAGTATGAGGCTGGGCAATAAAAAAATCACACAGAGGGTAGGTTAAATTCGAGTTGGAACAAATTAATCTTACTTTCCCATGCCACATATTTACCCTGTAGAACCGCAACAGCCTGGGAATGAAGCGTTAAACTCAATTTCCTCTTACAGTATAACAAAGGAAAAAAAACGTAATTTCCTCAGCTGGAACAGGCACGTTTTTATGGAGTCTGGGGATCTATTTTCTTAAACAACAAAACACCTTCCTCCTTCCTCTTCTCCCTGATTTATCATTGTTTAGAGCAGGACTGGGATAGACCAGAGTGAAACAAGAAGAAATAAGTTGCTTGGCATTTCTGAAACAGCCCCCATGTCCCTTCCTGCAGAACACGCTTAGTGGAGCAACACATCACGGAGAGGAAATTACGTGACTGCAGCTCCCTGGTTCCTTTAGCTCTCCCACCCCGCCATCCCCATGGGCGCTCGGCTCCGAGCTGAGCACACTCACACCAGGGCTGTCCCAGCCCCACGCAGCAAAGTCCTGCTCCGGATGCACCGCCTGGGCTCCTCTCTGCCCTGGGCTCCTCTCTGCCCTGGGCTCCTCTCTGCCCTGGGCTCTCTGCTTTCACCTGAAACGGTTTCTTCTACCACTTCCCTCCTTCTGAGGAACATGGCAGTAGCACAAACGCAACCTGAAGAGCTCGTGTTCTTCCCGAGTTCTGCACTGAATTCTTCACTGAGGGCTGCACAAAAGCGGTCCAGAGGGAAACTTCCCCCCGCATAAACTCCTATGCAATCCTATTTCTCCCGCATGTGGCTTTCTGCAAAGCAAGCCCTGAAAAGAGCTGCCTCTGCAGCTTTTCTCATTTGCACTTACCTTCAAGCTCATGTTTAAGAGCACTTTTCAGCACTAATATTTAACTTGCATTCCTATAAACTTTGTAATATTTTTTCCAAGTGATTCCTTTGATGTTTGATCATTCTCTGTTGACAATTGCAGTTGTTCATTTTTAATGTGCTAATTTTATGTAATGTGTTAATTTTAATTTTTAAAAATTGTTTTGTTGGGCAATTTACTCTGATGTGTTCTGTGCTATAAGAATCCATCCTCCCCTCGCAAGATACTTCTCTAGGCCTGTCTCATCACCACTACCTATACAATTCCCATGGAGGACCTGCTCCATAATTTTACTTTTTCTATTTCCTTCCTCTTGGGGAAACTGGGGGCTAATTGTGTCTTCCTTCAAGGAAGTGTGAAGATTGCCTCTGTTAAGATGCACAATGAGGATCTCACGACAAACTTGCTGCTTTCAGTTACATCCTTTTTACATACCAGGCTTTTGCCCACAAAGAGCAACATCTCAAACTTGTCTCCGTGGGTGGCAATGCTGTTCAGCTTTGCCAAATATGTTCCGTTTTAGGGAAGCCTTCAGAAGGTCAAGAATGACGGAAGAAACCCACCAGGTCTGCAGCGGCCCCTGGCCTGGAGCCAAGACGGGCCCGACGTGCAGTTTGGTGTCGTGCTCGTGTGTCCCAGCTCGGTCGCCCTCGGGATCTAGCACTTGCAGTGGCGCAAGGCTGCAAGGTGCCTCTGTCCACAGGAACCTCTTGCCTGCTGCAGATGGAAGCGTGAGGAAAGCCAGGGGGCCGGGAACACAGGCGTCCTCCTCTCTTGGCAGGGAGGGCAGCCTACGGTCTACGCGGAAGGAAACGTCTACTGCTTATCTGCACTTGAGAAGACGGGCGCAGCCCATGGTGGAAAAACACGTGCCGGGGCCTGCCAGGACCCAGACGCTGCGAACAGCTGCCCTATATCAACCTGCTTGGTTTTCAAGGCTCACTGCTTGGAAGGCCTCCATTTTTCACGGAGCGGCGCTTTTGCAGCATGCAAAACTCTGGCTCGAGACTTCAGGACACTCTCATAGCCATAAAGTAATCCTCACTCTTCAAAATCATGTGTCTTCAGGCAGTGTGGTGAGAGATAATACCCCAACATGTCCAGGTTCTCCTTGATGCAACCCCTCGTTTCTGAGCTAAAAAAAGCTTCCCAGCTTTCACTTACTTTTTATTATTTTGAAAAGGAAAAGCGTGATTCTCAAGGAGCCCCAGACACAGGGTTTTATGGAAAAAAAAAAAAAAGAAAAAGAAAAAGAAGCAACAAAAAGGCCCTCAAAAGCCTGTGTTTATTGTCAAACTCTCTATGAAGTTATGAGATTTGACAATAAGGCTTTTCTTCTTACCATGCATGCAACTAGGCAACATGCAGCTTGATTTCTGCAGTCAGAAGATATTCAAAATACTTTCCACATACAGTAGGTGTCATTTTGACTTTATTTAAGGAAAAACGGGGAAAAAACAGTAATTTTCATAATACACAGAAGACAAGTTAGATAGCACTGCAAAAAAAAGGCTGAGTGTTTTACTTGTCACCAGTCTGCTTTGCAGCTCTACGATTAGTAATTTTAATGCAGTTTGTCATTTTGTATTATTGTTTAGCATCTTTATAATCAGCAGAGTTTGGGGTTATAAATCACAAAAAGTGTACTACTACTACTATGAAAAACTAAAAAACCCACAAAAATCACTTTCAAATAAACCATAAATATGTGATGCACATTAGTGTAACAAAACCATTTTTGTAAACATTTTCTCCAACATAACATGTGCATAAGATAAAAAATAAGAACACTGCAGTCATACAAGTTAGGGTTACTTTGACTTAAAGATACAGGAAGAAAAAAAATATTACTTATTAAAGCTTAAAACTAAACCTAGGAGCTTTTCTTTTCTTCCTTGCTTACAAAAGCACTGTTTGACGAGCTGGGTGTTTGCCGGCGCGCCGGGTGGGTAACGCTGCTGCCGCCCCGGCACGTCCGCCCCGGCAGCGGGGCTCCGCGTGCGGCGGCTACGGGAACGGCGTTGCCAGGACTAACCGAGCTTGGAGCACGCGGCGCTGGAAGAGCCCCGCACGCGGGCTGCCCTCGGGCGCACTGAGTTCACTAGGCTACGGGGCACCCACCTCTACGATCGCGTCGCGGCTTCCGAGTCCCCTGGAGTTCGCTATAGTACAAAAAGACGGACCGCTCTTTGGGCTCATCAAGCCGGCCGGGAAAGAACACGTCCTTCGCCTTGGGCCGCAAGCCACACGGTAAAAAAAGGGGGGGAAAAAAACAAAAAGGAAGATTTCTAGGTATTCCTCTGCCAGCAAATGTAAGGCTTGATTGAGCTTTCAATCTTCTGGTGTGGGTGTGTGGGTGGGTGTGCGGAGGGGGTGCGCGCGCGGGGCCGTGCGCCAGGCGCTCGCCACGGCCAAAGGAGGGCACAAAGCGCCAGCGGGTCCGACGCCGGCGGGCGGGATGGCTCCCGGAGGCCGCGCGCCGCCGGGGAGCCGCAGCGGAGCCCGGGGAACACCGAGAGCCTGTTCACCAAAGGAACAGCTTAAGGCAGCTGTCAACAAAGTACCCCACCGAGAAGGAGAAGAATAAAAATATTGGTTTTTTTTTAAAAAAAGGTCAAAACGAAAAGAAAATTAAAAAAAAAATGGCTGAATCAGGACACTGTGCATATTACACCTCACCAACAGATTATTACACACTCAAGGATTCTCAAGTAATGAACATGTAGCCGTTAAACGAATTATTACTCTGAAGACATTTATTACAAATGTCGGAACTTATTCATAAAACTGACTTGAAGAAAAAAAAGAATAAAATAAAAAGGGAAAGGAAAAAAAAAAAAGCCAGAGCTGGGATCTTACATCTAAACACAGGTATACGCTGTTTTTATGAATAAGCAGTATTAACTACATTCTTAAAAGAGTTTTAGTGCATTGCATTCTTAAAAAAGAAAAAACATCACCGCCCCAAAATGTTTCCTACAACATTTAACAGTTTACAGAACTAGCCTAGTTATTTTTACCTGCCTGTTGCTAAGCTCACGTTAGAAGAGTGAAGCCTCTGCTTTTAGGCTAAATTCAGACTTCTGTTAAGGATGAAACTGGTTCAAAAAAATGCTTGCTTTCCAAATTTAGTAAGCAAATTACATTTCTCAGTGTCTCACTGCCATAACGCTACCGCTATTGCCCCAATGGACCACTCTCTCCTCCTGCTGAAACTTGCTACACAATAACAGTCAGAAACGTTTCCATCTGGTAGTTTTGGTATTAAGATTAAATTAGACATTAATGGTTTTCATCTAAAAACGTATAAACTAAACCACCTCTTTTATTTTATGCATTAAAAACAATGAGGTAGGCACAAAAAATAAACATATGTAGTTTGGATTTTATTTCTGTTTTTTTTTTTTTTTCTTTTTAATTCTGCGAGTGCAGACTGCGGTAAAACTGTTGTCGCACTTCTAGGTTTAAACAAAAATTAAACCTTTAACTGAGGCAGTGCTAATACTGTGACATAACCAAGATCTGGCCTAACACAGAATCATTATAGAAAATGGATTTTTTTTTCCTTTTTTTTTTTTATCATCTGCACATGTTTCAGGCAATACCTGGTACACAGAAAAAAGACTAAAGTTATTGGCCAAGCCAAAACAAAACTGCAGAAACAACGAAAAAAAAAGAAAACAAGAATTCCACCCCGGCCCCTTCCCACCCTCCCTGTCCCCAAGAAGAAGTTATCCTAGTCACTGTGTCTTTCACATTTTATAAATATTAACTTCTTAAAACCTGCACCTTCCTCTTTGTCCACATATTGTCACATTACAAAAAAGAAATGTCAATTAAATACATTGTTAACATTACTAGACTAGATCTGCCCTCTGTTTCAGCAAGTCTGACTCTCAATACCACTTGTCACCTTCTCTTGCCTGCCTCCCGTCCATTCAACAGCATCTCATGGTAAGTCTGTTTTTCTGTTTTCCTCCTCTTTTTTTTTCCCCTCTGTTTTACCACTAACAAACAGAGTCCTTCAAAGCTTAGGAATCCTGGAGCTGAAGGGAAAAAAAGACCTGTAGCTTTCTAGTGTGATCCCAAATCTCAAAGACATTGTAGCACCTGACGGCAATATCTTTACAGCACCAGCTGCCTTGCAGCCTCAGTTGAAAAACAAAAAGAAACCTAACACCAGTGACGCCTGCACACACATTGACACAGAGTGCTGCCCCCGTGCAGGTCTCTACTCCAGTTGAAAATAATTCCGAGTTATGAAGATCTCCGACTCCGGATGTCAGCCTCTCCTTGCCCAAGCCCAGCACTCTACCAGCTCAGCAGAGAAGTCCTGCCCAGGGTCATGAAATACACTTGGCTGCTGCCGCCCGACCGCACGGAGGCGAAGAAAACCTGCCGAGGAAAGAGGACGGGAAGGTCAAGCGAGGGAGCCGAGACGGCGGCCGCGGCCCTGGCGAGAACGCGGGGAGGGGACGGGTACCTTGTCATTGCGCTCGCACAGGAACTTGAGTCTTTGCGCCCGTTTGTGCATGAACACGCCGTCCAGGTGCCCAGTCTCCACCGATCGGATTTCGATCGCCTTCTCCCCCCAGCCCATGATCTGGTTGGATCGGATGTACGCTGCGGAGAGGAAACACGGCACGCAGGCGGTGACCACGGGCAGCAGCACCGCGGAGCGACCGCGAGGGCAAAGGCCGCTCGGCTACAAAGGACCTGCTTGTACAATACTATAAACACGCACACGCTCACGGTGCTATTTTTGTCTTAAACACCTTCACAGTGTCTAAAAAGTCCTTTTCTTTAATTATTATTATTTTCCCATGTGTTTTCCTTCCATGTTCTTGCCTGAGCATTCCTGACATAATGGGAACGTCACAACGTTCAATTAAAGGGAAGGAGCACCAGGATTTGCACAGGCCTTTTCTCCCAGGTTTGACAAAGGGACAGGCTTAATGAGGTGTTGGCAAAAAAGGAAAAACAGTACCCAAGGTTTAAAGAGACTAAATCGATCCCCTTGGGAATGTCCCCTGCATCCCTTCTGCATCTGACTCTGTTATTTTCCCTCTGAAGGAGTCTGTCAGCAAAAATAGAGAGGAAAAGGGAAAGCTAGAAGAAAATTAGATAACATCCTTTATGCAGCTGGACTGAAAAATATTATGTATTTTTAGCAGAGGTTTCTGTTAGCTCTCTAGGTGGAAATAATATTATTTGCCATACAGGTCTCCTTTGCACACAGATGAAGCAAAACTCAAATACTTTTCCTTAGGGTGTCACTAGGCTAAACAGATTAGCACCAGCAGGAGGAAAAATAATCTGTTCTGGATAGCAGCAAAAGTCAAACCAAGGAGAAAGGCTCCAGTATTATGAAAACATATATTAAGTAAGCAATTTGACAGATAGTCTTAGGAATGCTGCCAAAGATAACATATGGGAAGTTAATGAGGAGTAAGCTGTTGCCTCTGATTTGCATTCATTTTTAGTAGCAAAATAAAATGAAAATCAATTAATCTTAGTAATAGTACTTAAAAATAGCAGTATTTTCCTGCTTACATTTTTTTAATATTAATCTTCAGTGAAATTGAACCAAATAATTTACTACTGTATAGAGTACACGTACAGCATGCAACATAATATCGCACTGGAAACATACTTATTTTTAAAATATGTCCATTATGGTAACTCTTTTACGTAGCTTATTAAAATTGTCAAACAACATCTTAGACGGCGTCACCTGCCCAGATCCGTTTCCTTCACAAGCATTTCCATCTCCAAAGAGTGACGTTCTGGGCTCTACAATTTGCCAGTTCATAAATTCACTGGGTTTCAGAAGAGCTAGTCAAGAGTTAATCATCCCCGCAGCGAACACGCTGTGCGTGGAACCTGCCTCCCTTTGCCCCTTCCTTACTGTTTGCACTGCTCTAGCAGTGTTGTCAGAAGTAACCTCCTAACATATGGATCCACCGCAGAGCAAGCAAAGCCACTGTGTTTGCACATACTTGTGTCTCCATAGCATGTCTGCACCCATTTTACTGAGCTTCAGTGCTCCTGCTCTCAAAGCTGCCTATTTTAAGATGAAGACATTATGCTATCGTGCTGGGGCAATCTAAATTTCCAGGAGAGTAATCTGCTCTGCAGGCAAGTTACAATAAATGCGTTAGTTGGATATAAAGACTGTTAACGACAACAGAATTCCCTCCAATAGTATTTTACTTGTCTGCCACTTTATAAGTCTTTACACTGAAGGGTTTTCATAACTTTGTTGCTGACTAGAAAAAAATTGTAGGAGCTCACAGATCCCTGGTGTTTTATTAAATGAGCTTGTTCATTCATGGGCTTCACTAGATATTTGTGGATTGTGTTCATCAAAACTCAGCAGAAAACAATCCACATGATTACTCTCCACTTTGCACAGCTGTTTCCCAGCAATATTACAGCATCACTGCTTCCAAACCTGAAATCAAACCTGATGCATCTCCCTACTCCCTGACTGCGCGTTGTAGTGATTCCCCTGGAGCACTTACCCACGGATGTTGGCATTTCTCCCCACTGCAGAACCACATCTTTCGTGATCCTTCCGTACGTGTTTACGTAAACCCCTTCATCCTCATAACAAACCAACAGCTCCATTCCATCCGTGTTCGGGAGGATTATGATTGCATGCGGTTGGATACTACTCTGGATCTACAGAAGCAGGAAAAATATATATACTTTATTTTTTGAATAGCAAAGCCCACTCTGCCAGAAAGGACTGAGTGGCCCATTAGTTGGCTGCCACAGCATTTGGTCACTGCCTTGCAGCCCCCGCTGAGCATTTGCAGTGGGCTTTGCCATTAAGCTGCTGTGTTGGCCGACTTGACTGGGCAGCTCCTGGCCAGTGGGACACACCAACCCCAAAGGCAAAATGGACAGTGGATTGCAGAAGCTCATACGTTCCCATGGCCCTATCAGTTTGGACGCCACCACCTCCGTCACCACTGCGGGCAGCTGGTGGTGGTTCACAGGGGCAGCCTGAGGTGTCCATGGTCTGCGGGGAAGGGATGGCAGGAGCCCAGACAAAGAAGAAATCCCCAGCCCAGGAGTAAGTAAGTCTTACATGTGTTGGTAGATAAATATCATAGACTGATCCTGAATCCACATCAACAGCGTGGAAGCCAGCGCAGGAGCCATAGATCACTTTTAGCCTCTGACCCTCCTCCACAGTGAGATCCACCAGCAATGGCTTATGTACCAGTTCTCCAAACGACTGTAAGACAAGAATCAGACTTCACTGCTGAGAACCTAGATGGATTTCATTAGAAAGCGAGCTCTAACGCACACATGGTGGGCCTCTGGCCTCCTTCCAACAGACCAGCCAAGCTGACACGTCCTCCAAGGACAAGGATAGATTACTCTACAGTCTGCAGCATTTCACCCACATAATATAAGCTTTTGTGGGGAGGGAAAGGGGCTGTGTTACTTTGTTTGGTTTGTTTTTAGTAAGAATTGTTCTCCTCACAGTTCAGGGCAATTTAAAACTCTTTTACTGTTTACTTCAAATTGCACAACTGGCGATAACCAATTGCTCACTAATCAGTTTGGTACTGATACGAGCCAGCTACCTTCACACTTGCAGCATGCAAAAGGAGCACATCTGAACATCACCTGATGGCTAGTTTTGCTCATGTGTGGATTTTTAGACCGAGTTCACTTTTCTCTGAGTCATCTTTTATTTATAGAGAGGTAATAAATGGTTGTGCTACTGAGTCATGTGGAGTCTTCTGATTGTTAGTTTACACTCAGTTTTAATTTCAAATTTTAGGCATACTGCTTTTTAGAAATAATGAGCTCCCAAATTAGAATATTCTAAAAAGTTCATGATAGATTTAGCAAAGAATTTGCAACACTGCTGCGATAAAGTGTTAGAACATCTTTGCAAAAGGGGTAACTACAAGTGAATTGGTCAATATCGTATACACAACTTAAATATACTGTTACCTTAAAGGCCATAAATTTGTGGTATGGCTTTGGTGCCCATGCATAGACTTCCACAGAACTCTTCAATGCAATTACCAAGAATTTGATTCTTTCATATTTTACTGAAATTAAAAGAAAACAAAAAAAAAATTAGTAGTAATTCCGAAGTCATTTTGGTCACTTCAGAAAAGCAGAAAATGACAATATTTCCACATATTTTTGTACTTTAAAGGTTTTTAATAGTAGATTATTTTAGAAAATATAATTACACGTAGTTAAGTATTTTGACGTATTTATGCCAAAAAACTCTTCACTCTTCTCAGTGTCACCATGTTTGGAATTATCCAGTCAGCACACACTTATTTACAGTTATTTCATTCCACATTAGACGCTGCTTACTCATCAAAAGTTTTCAATCACAGATATTTCCTACAATAGAAACCTTTGACTGTGGCAGAGTTTATTGACAGTTACAATCACCACACTGGCATTACTCAAACCATGAGTATATTCTGAGCTGATGGCAAAAACTCCCCAGAAGGTAGGAAAAAAAAAAAAAGGAAGTGAAATGAGTCCATTTTAAAAGCATATTTGATTGCGGAGCACTTTCTTTTGTTCCCAAAGCCTGAGATTACTCATTAGTAGGAAAATAATTAAACCTAAGTAGAGAACATAGAATAACCACGTTCATAGCATCAAAAAGAAAAACTGTTACCAAAAACTTTAAAAGAAAGACTAAGTAGCTGCCCAGAAAGCTCTTTGCTAGCCAACAAGTTAAAAGAAACAGATAGCTAAGCAAATGCAAATGCAAAAAAAAAAGTTATACTACCTGAAGTTTCTCTAATTTACTTTATTCCCTAATTCTGAAGTAAAGCAGAGGAGCTAAAATCACTCTTACTGACAATTTTGTTAACACATTTTACCTTCTGTCTAAAAGAATGGAAAAAAAATCTGAGCTGTTGAGGAGTCAGGATTTTTTCTAGGACATTTCAGAAACAACACCCTAAAAACAGATTCTCCAAAAATATATGTGACGTTCTTCAATATCTCGCAACCTTTTCTTCTCCCTCCTCCCCCCCGAAAGAAGAGCAACAATTGTACCATATCAGACACAAAGAAAGCTGCTGGGCAGTGCTAGTCCAGGGCTTGAAAAAAACCAAAACCAAACACACACCATTTACCAGGGTTAATAACGTGTCATTACACAGCAAATTGTGGCAAATTCTTCAATATTTCCCTCTCTGTTCCCCTGTTCAGAGAGCAAAAAACTAACAGCCGAGCAAAGCTCTGTTTGCTATTACTCTTTCCAAGAGGGCACTGATGAAGTCTACAAAAGTGTTGCTGGATCTGCATTTGCAACTGCCATCTGAATTTGGGGAAGAATATACCCTGGGGACTTCCACCATGTTGTCTTGTGTTAGGCTGTGAAATACTTTTTTTTCATGGAAGAAAAAATAGAAATACCAATTAATACCTATTCAGCCGCAGGAGACTTCTCCCCATCTCTTAACACCAAGTTTTAGGGGAATATGATGTCTTTCAGAACCGGTGAGTAACCCCCTGCATCTCCACCTTATACCATTCTATCTCCAAGCCAAACCTGATTTTGACACAGGGTGAGAGAGAAAATTGTTCTTGTGTTCCTGTGAGAACAGTGCTGCTTTAATAATATTATTTTAATGCCTTTTAGATACTCAGCTGTTGTACAAGTCTGTAGCTGTTCTCTCTTGGTTAGCAATAGAGAGACAAAGCTATTACGTGCTCCCTATTGTTTGCAGGGAAGGAAGAACACTCAACTGTAAGTGTTAAAGGATTTGATGATTTTTCAATGGGAAAAAAAAAAGTCTCAATCTCCACAGCTATACTGACTGAAAAATAGTTTTTTGTTCAGTCTTGTCTACAAAACTTCTTGGAATTCTTTCCTTTTGATTTTTTTTTTTTTTGGTGGTGGTAGTGGTGGTAGAGGGGGGTGTGCAATACAACCACCTTATCTGAAAGGGCTCCTTTGATAATCCCCATTCTTTGCTCTGGGTACTATCTGGGAATGCACCCAAGTCTTTGTTTCAGGAGCGCGATTTATCATTTAGAAGAGCCAAGAGCTGCCCAGAGCAATGGAGATCCAGGACCGCCCCTTCCCTCGGAGGGCTGAGAGCCCCGGTTCACCGCAGCCGCAGAGGGCGGCAGGACCAGCCGCACGGCGGGCAGCTCCCCGCCTGCGAGCGCCCCTGTTTGCAGCGCTCATCCCTCCTGGGATGAAACTCAGGCCTCCAAGAGGCCTCCCACCACCTGAAGAAATCTGCTGTACACCTGCAGTTCACTGCAAAGCTCAGTGCCAGGCTGCAGCCCCATGCAACAAATCCTTCTTCCTCTGGAAAGGGATTTCCTTTGTATGCCTGCCCTCCGCTGCTGGAAAGCCTCCATTAAAGAGCTGTTAATGCATTGCTAACAGGCCGCTTCATTATGCTGCTGACAGCAGCAGCAGTCAGCAGCTACCAGACCAGAGCAATGCATCAGAAATTGTTTTCTGGGTCAAGGTTTTGGTGGGGCCGTGACTTACTGCCATATTTATTGACTATGCCCCACTAGCAGGCTTTTCCAAGAGCACATGGATGAGAGATGCTGGCTGAGCTCAGCCTGACTGCTGCTGTTTAGCACAGCCACAGCTACCAAAAGCAAAGGCAACACCGAGGGTCCACTAAGCTGCATCACTTCCAGAGGATGGTACCAGGGAATGAGAGCAGGAGAAAAAGCTCCTAGTTCACATCCCCACTTGCAGGGCAGCAGACTCACTGCGTGGGCCACTGACTGGGAGAACACTGATGTCCTCCACCCGTTTCGCTGGAATTGTCTACAGCTAATGAATTTAAACGAGTTAAGACCATCCAAAGCAGCCTGCCTTGTGGAAACACGCTTCAGGCCATAGCTGCATCGCAGCCTATCCGAGAAGGCGTTAGCAAACATCATGAAGTAAGGGGAATCAGTGAATCATCATGAAGTTCAAGCATATGCTTCTGTTCCCAGACGCCCATCCAAAGCAAGCACACTATCTAGGCTTGCCTTCCCCCTCACGCTCACCCACAAAGATCTGCATTAAAAAAGGAGACATTTTTTGTCATGAGTGAAGTTCTGAGAAACTAATTAGCACAGGGAGCAGCAACTGGATGGCACCATGGGTAGACCCTGAAGGGTCTAACAGAGGTGCCTGTATCATCCCTCTCTGCCCATATGGGACAGAGCCATGGGAAACAGACAAGGCAATCTGAGCCCATTCCACTTCACAGCCCCACATCCCACTGCAAAACTTCTTCCATATTCAGTATAACCAATATGCTGGCATCTACTCTGTCACTTCGCCAGAAAAGCTTGCCCTCAGGGATAGAGAAGACAGCTAGAAATAGAAATAAATCTTCAGCCCAGCAGCTACATGGACTGCAGCCCTCGGTCTCAGCCAGCTTTCATCTTGACAGCTTTGATTACCTCATTTGCTACTTACCAACTTTATAGTGCACACAGCCTTCCAAGTCACCCACAGTTGTCCAACCCTGTTTCTTTTCCACTTCAGGATCATTGTGAAGGATTTTATTTCTTAACCAGGACAAATAGTAAACTCGCAGCTTGTTCTTCTTACCTAGCCACAAAGGGAAAAAGATTGGTTTATCTCTGAACAGAAAGATAAATGCAATCCCCTTCCTTCTCAAACCAACAAAAAACACCCACAGAACAAACCAAAACAACAACGAAGGGGAAACTGCTGCAATCAGAGACATCCCCCTCCCTATTTATGTCCACAAGAGCTTTAGATGAAACTCTACCCAAACACACACCAACATGTTAATCAGTGATGGAGACGCATGGTAATACTCCATGGACATAAAATGACAAACTCGGGGAAATAAGTCTCTGGTTTTCTGGCTCTTAAGGCTCCAATAACTTTTATTTCAAGGTCATAAAACCACAAAAAGACCCCAGAGATTCATGAACAGATATATGTCTATATACATTTCTTTAAAAAAAAAGTGTAACTAAGTTGAAACAGCCCTCTTTTTGCACAGAAACTTAGGAGAGCAGCATGACAGAATGCAAGGCCTAAAATTACCCACACAGCTATTGGAAGATATAGGATTGGTTTCAAAGAAGGAAGTAAAAGCAGAGAAGAACATGGCAACCAAATGTATTTTATAAATTCTTCACAGTTAATGATCAGGCCATTTCCATCACTTAAACCAACCCCCGAGACACAAACAGGCCAAGTTTTATCAAGATTGTTTCTTATACAAGTTTTAGTGCTAAGTAATGTCAAGGTATAACTACTTCACATCTGTTAAGTTTTAAGTAAAAATGCAGCGTGTCTCAAACTGCAGCAGGGAATTTGCCCACTGCTCATGTAAACATCCATGACCAGCTTGCTCAGAGCTGACACCGGCCTTGTCAGCAGACTTGACCTTGTGCTCCAAGGGGTGCACGTAGCACTCATCAGGCTGCAAACTGCAACTCCGAGAGAGGCTTCTTCTCCACAAGCCAGAGAATGTAAATATTTGATATCTTCAGCTGACATCGTATCTGCCCTGGTCATTAAAATACAGCTCAGACAAACACTTAATATCAGAACGCCACCTCGAGCACAGAACAAGGTTCACAACAAACTTTATCAGTGGTTCTCTAAGAACTAACAGCCTACAAAGCACTGAATTAATGAGAAATGCACATCCTAATGCACATCCTCAAACCTTACAACTGGCTTTGCTGTTGTCACTAAAGTCCTGCAGATGAAATGGGAAGCAAGGAAGAGACCCCTAAACGGGGCTCCATGAGGTGCCTCTGCACAAGGAAAGGAAACAGGAGAAGCCCTCGGGGACCTGACTTGTCAGCAGAGTAGCTCCATGTTTCCCTGTTAAGGCTCTAGCAGTCTGGGCTCCCCCGTGCAAGAGGGACGTGGAGCTTCTAGAGAGGGTCCAGAGTAGGGCCATGAAGATGGTTAAGGGACTGGAGCATCTATAGTATGAGGAAAGGCTAAGTGAGCTGGGCCTGTTTAGCCTGGAGAAGAGAGGACTGAGAGGGGATCTGATCAATATGTACAAATACCTGAGGGGAGAAGGTAGGGAGGATGGGGCCAAACTCTTCTTGGAGGTGGCCAGTGACAGGACAAGGGGTGATGGGTGCAAGTTGAAGTCCAGGCAGCTCCATCTCCATGTGAGGAAGAACTTCTTTACTGTGAGGGTGCCAGAGCCCTGGAACAGGCTGCCCAGAGAGGTTGTGGAGTCTCCTTCTCTGAGATCTTCCAAACCCGCCTGGATGCCACCCTGTGCCACGTGCTGTGGGTGTCCCTGCTGGAGCAGGGGGGTTGAACTAGATGGTCTCTGGAGGTCCCTTCCAACCTCAACCATTCTGGGATTGTGTGAACCTGTGCGGCTGCGGAGCAGAGCACGAAGCCCCAGTGCTGAGACCTCCCTACTGCACTGGGCTGGGTCGGGGCTCCCGGAGCCCCACACAGCCCCTTCCCTGTTGGAAGGAGCTCGGCTGCGCCGGCCGGGCTCCCGGGGCATATGCGGGCGCTCGGAAGGGCCCGCTCGCCGGCAGGGCTGCGGGAGCACGTGTGGCAGGAAGCACAGCTTGCCAACAGACCGCGCGCTCGACACCAGGGCCATCAATCTCTCCGTGACAAAGAGGCACAGTCTGAAAGATCCCGTGCGTGTGATTAGTCGGGGGGGGAGGGCAGGAGGACAAGGGAAGGCAGCCTGAAAGGGAAAATCTGTTCACTGAATTTCAACGTAAAATGGAATCTGGACCTGCCATTTCACTAAAAAAAAAAATCACCCTCTGCTCTGATGACAGCAAGTGACATGTGAGGCAACACTGTGCTGTCCTTTGTTTATTCCCACTCAAATGTGGTCAGCAGACCTGGCAGCAAGTGAGCACTCCGATTTACTGTCTGGCTTCATATTTATCAGGCCAAGTCTCATACGGACAAAGCTTCATCTCGACACAGCTCTTGAAGATGAGCAAAAGGTACCAGAGAACAAAACACAAGTGCCACAGGTGCCACATCTGAACAAAGCAAGGTCCCCTCACAAAGGCACTGCAGAAGACGGTCACGAGGGACAGGATGGGAAAAAAAAAACCCTCCAGTTCTCTCAGTAGGGAAGAATCCAGAGCAGAAAGTAGTACAATTCTGGGCAAGGAACAGGTCAAAAGGAGAGCTCAAGGTCAGAACGATGGCACTGACCGTAAAACTATGACAAGTCCCTGTCAATTAGGGGACAAATTCCCACTCAGGCTTCTCCATGGCTTAATGCTCCCCAGTAGCTTAGTCAGACTTTATGATTCAGAACAAATAGCACGTACAGAGTTTCCAAGCACATGGCTTTATTTTCTTCCCCCATGCCTCCTCACATGATATGCACTGGGGTGTTTCTCTCCAGAAACATTTTTTTTTCACAACAACAATAGGAAAATATCTCAAGTGTGTTCCCATTGTGTTTTGGTGTCTAGACCACAGGGAAAGTCACAAGACAGGAAATTCCTCTGCCTTTCAGCGAGCTGACACAAAAAGAGCACGAGCAGTTAGTTACATAAACATGGCAACGCATGGATTTCAGCAAGTTACACTGCTCTTAATATTTAAATGGGAGATGGGCGGTTGGAAGGATTAGATCCTTCTGCTTGCTAATCTGTACCAGTCAATTTAAACAGCTCTCAACAACCCTTCTTTTTTATGGGGGTGGTAAATTTGCTAAGGCCTTGAAATAAGGAGTGAAAAAACCCGTCTGCTCCAGTCATTGAATAAGCTGATCAGACGGTGACTTCTATGAGAACTCCTAGTCCTGGTTCTCCCACAGACACTGTTTCACATGCAAAGTCCCTTTTCCTATTCTGAGCTTTTTGTTTTTATTTTTGCTGTGGTTTGTTAATTATTAAGCAGGAAGACTCCAACCAGTTCTTCTGCCCCGTCATCTCCTTCTACCTTCCTGGGGCACTTGCTCCATTCATGACTCCCTGAGGGATTTGCATGTTCTGTGCACGCGTCGTTGCTTTGTTTTCCAGTATTTTTATGGCTCTCATCTGAGTATTTGAAACTGTTTTTGTCTCCCGACTATATAAACTGAAGAACGATGAATTCAGGAGCTTTAACCTGCAGAGCTGCCCGGTGCTGTGGGTTACAGCTCAGCATCAGAAGCTTTGCTGTCCAGGTAAGTTTTGCACTCAAGAAAAAGACTTGGGGGGAAAAAAAAAGGGTGCCAGGTTTTCTAAATTAAAATGCCATTTTTTGGTGACAATCCCCTCACAGTGACAGCGCAGAGCAATTGCTTCCCGCAGCACGCGGCACCTCTCAAACCCCACCACCACAAGCACGTCACATCCTGAAGAAGCCGCAGGCACACGTGGCCCGCGGAGCCGTCGGGAAGGGAGCCGCGCTCCAAGCGGAGCGGGAGCTGCCGCCAGTCGACACCCAGAGGGGAGGGAAGCGCCGGGCCGCAGCAATGTAGCTGCAGCAACTTCCATAGGCACCAAAAACAGCAAGCTTGGTGTGAGGATGGGTCAGGCCGAACGCTAAAGCGCAGGAGCCAAAACTGTGACGTGAGGGAGGCCTGGGTATATAGAGATAATGGCTGCCCTAAGCACATCCTGCCTCTCGGTGGGCAGGAATACCTCTGTCCTTCCATGTAGTCTAGAAACCTCCCCCCAGAACGGAGGGTAAGGGACAAAGGTGAAGCCATAAAACAGCCCAAGACGGGCTGATTTCTTAAGGGTTAATGTAGCGTGTCTCGGCAGAGGAAGCAATAGTTTTGAAGGAAACAAAGAAAACGGATGTGCCAGGGCACTCGGATCGTGACTGACGCAAACATAAATAAACCTAAAACAATCGCGCACGAGATTTCACAGACACTTGTCGTCTGTATAGGTTATGCTTCCAACCAGCAGGTTTTACACAAGCTGGGTTATACAATACTTTTGTTTGTGAGGTCCACTGTGCAGCAAACTCTGCGGAATGGTCCTCCCCAGGTAGCATTCGTTTTTAACGCACAACTCGGTGCTAGACGTCAAAGGAACACCAAAGGGGACACACAAGAGGCTGGTTGATTGTTTTTAATCATCCTGGATTCATTTACCCTGCTTATATGTTTTGCAGCTTAGCTGTATCTGAAAATTGAACAAGCTTACAAGCCAATTAAAAATACAGCTGCTTTAAACAGAAACCAAGCCCAGCGTTGATCCTACAGCAAGAGCATATTACCACTAACAAATTAAATTGCCTGGGTGTATATTTACTTGCAGCTCTGGCAGACACAGTCATTACTGCTCCCCCGAGCCCCGCAGGGCCTGCCCCATGGGCATGCAATGATGGAGCTTCTCCTTTTAGGACAAGGGGTAATGGGTTCAAAGTTGAGTTGAAACCCAGGCAGTTCCATCTCCATGTGAGGAAGAACTTCCTTACTGTGAGGGTGCCAGAGCGCTGGAACAGGCTGCCCAGAGAGGTTGTGGAGTCTCCTTCTCCGGAGATCTTCCCAACCCGCCTGGATGCCACCCTGTGCCACGTGCTGTGGGTGTCCCTGCTGGAGCAGGGGGGTTGGATTAGGTGGTCTCTAGAGGTCCCCTCCAACCTCAACCCTTCCGTGGTTCTGTGAGGAGCCGGGAGCGCCGAGGAGCTCCCCTCAGGGACCGCGGGGCTGTGCACGGCGCCCCAGGGCTCGCAGGACGGCGCGGTGCAGTGGCGGGAGCCCCCACGGCTGAGCTATGGCCGTGGAGAAAGGTTAACAGCACACCACACCAAGATGCCTAACCGCAGAACAACCTTACGCAATAACCCTCTGGAGCCTAGCAGTCTGGAAGCTCACGCTTCGTAAGGCACGTTTTTCATCACCACACACACAGCAAATGCAGCCGTCACCACCACCCTCCATGCCCTGTTGCTCAGCCGTGTGCTGCTGCACCCGAGGAGAGCAAGGCAAGCACTGCACCCGCCTGGCTTCTCACATTCATCATCTCCCGCCACACAGGCCGCGCTCCACTCCCTGTCACCTCCTCCGTGCCGTTCTTATTTCCCTGCTTTGCAAGAACATTTCCCCTTCTATCGATACAAACGCACGAGATGGCTTTAGAAGCCCACGCAGCAAATCATGTTTTGATTAGAAAGAGGCCGGACCGAAGCTAAGTGCGCAAGAGCGGAAGGATGCCCTTTTGACAACTTCACAAAACATTCGTTCACAGCTCCCAAACACAGCACAGAGATGGACGTTGCCTCCAAGACCGCGCAGCTCTCTGAACAGCCACCCATGGGAGGAAGGACAGGGGACAGGCAGGCACGGGCGGTGTATGGAAAATGACTCATTTGCAGAAACAAACTGAAAACTCGGAGAGGTGAAGTGATGGAAAACCCGCCAACCTCAGTCAAGTCAGGACTTTCCCCTCAACACATAGACTGACGAGAGAAGATTTTTGCTGTGCCATGCCATGCCAGACAAGGGTAAAAATGACACTGAACAGTTAACTTTACCAGAAATTGTCACCAAGACATTCAGCCCTTCAAGTACATCCATTTGCTGGAATCGTCTTCGATTGATGAGCGGATAAACTTTCCCCTGACCACTTCTGTCTAGCAGCATCAGCCCACTTTCAGTGCCCACTAGCAAGTTCACTCCTAAAAGAAACAACAAAAACAGAGACCGAGGTTAGGAGGCAAATTTGACGTATGCATTGGTGAACGAACGCTTTACAGAGCAACTGTCATAGTTCAAGCATGCCCAATCACTGCTGGTCCTGCCTGGCTGCCAAGCAGAAGTCCTCATGACCCAGAGGCTCTCTTGGCTAACTGCAGCTACCGAAACCCAAAACAATATTGTGCCATACAAGACAGCAAAAGACCAGTAAGCCACGGGGAGTTTTCTAGAGCACCAGCTTCCAAGCAGAAAGGCACATTACCAAGCTTATATATTCTGAAGGGTTGGCCTGTAAGCTGTTACTGGCCTGGCAAATGCGATGCAAGACAAGAACATTGAGAAAAAGCAGTGGCAGGGGCTTAAGAGGACCAATGGGATGAGAAGACTGCACTCTTCTCCTGTAAAAGGATGGGCAAAGGGTTGGGTCTCAACTTCTCAACAACCTGAAATAGCAAAATTCTGGTTATAACATCTTTTCCACGTAAATTGTACAATCCAGCTATGATTTTCATCTGTTATTTCCAAGTATTCACAAATGTTCTTCTAAGGATCATGCAAACATAGATGAGAAAGGTCAGTAGGCCAGTTTCTTTATACAAAGGTCCACACTTCCAACAGAAAATTCTTTAAGAGCCCCAAACACCTCAGAATATAAAACCAATTACATTTCTGCAGTGAAAAAAGAATCTGTAAGAACAAGTTTTAAAAAATGATTAACATATTATCAGTGTAACATTTCATAACCATTTGCATTAATTACAGTGCTTCAGTCTAGGATCCCACAAATTGTTCAGAGACAGGTCAAATACAGTACAGTACACGGAATGGAAATCAAACCAAACACAAGGCTCATTTTATTAGACTTCTGTGTTGCAATCTGGATGCTAAACTTGTTATCCTTAAGCATAATAATATAATGAAATAATAAAAGAGAAATTTACACAAAAGATAATAATAATTATATTGCTAAATGGCCTTAATCCCTAGTCAGACAGTATTCCCAAGATATAACTATTCTGGAGCCACACAGGAATATCATGCAGACTGATCACGAAGCAAAAGCTCTTGCAAAGCTGTCCCAGCACATGGGAGCCTGCACCTCAGGACACACGGTTTGGATCCGCAGCAGTGACAAGACATCAACAGAAATCTCCCTGCTCTCGCATCATTTCCAAAAGGCACGTTGTTCACACAGAGTAATCAGAGATACGAGGAGCTGACCCAAATGCTACCCTGCCCACCACAAGTTTGAAACTTGCCCCATTCTCCTTCGCATGCCCTCTCAGCAGGGAAACTTCAGTGGGTCCCTGGAAACTACCACCTCTGCTTCCACCTCAGATTGGATTTCACACCACCCGGCTCCCCGTCTCTCCCAGGGAAGAGATCTCAAGCTGGGAGGAGGCAGAAGGAAGAAGGGTGCCGGGAGTGCACCCAGGCAGGGCCCCACGCAGGGCGCAGCGGGACCCAACCAGCCGAGGAAGCGCCAAGCACTTGGTCTCACTGCTGCACCTCCCACATGGAATACATAAAGCTGCAAGTGAGTCGGCTTTGATACATAATTTTGTGTTTTTTCAGTGTGGTTTAATATTCAAAGGGACATGCAAACTGCTTTCGCATGGTCTCTTCCCCTCTTTGTAGGCCAGGGCTCAAGAGCTTCCTCCTCCACCCTCATCTTTCTCTGTTGGCCTTATGCTGTTGCTGCTGCTTCAAATTTCTGCACTTACCTGTCCACAATGCCTTTCCCTAGCTATCTGCACCTTGAGAGAAGTACCATCTCCATATGAGGAAGAACTTTCCTGTGAGGGTGACAGAGCCCCGGAACAGGCTGCCCAGAGAGGTTGTGGAGTCTCCTTCTCTGGAGATCTTCCAAACCCGCCTGGATGTCACCTTGTGCCACATTAAAATTCAGGCATCGTCTTTACTCAATGCCAGCCAACCTCTTCTACCCCCACCCTACAATTAAGCTGTTCTGGTTTTTCAAACAAATGGAAATGTTGCCTAAAAGAAAGGAACAGGTTTTTTGTGGGGACTGGGCTTAAAAATCAATGACCATAAAATCTCTGTTATGCATCCAAGCCATTAACTGTCACCACTTAGTACTAATAGAAACAGTATCACAGAACTAATGTAATCAGCAACCTACCAGATAGCATGAACACTAGTAAAGGTAAAACAAAACAAAGGAAAGCAAACTCCCTCTACTCAGTGAGAAACACCAGCATGAAATGGCTTGATTTGCTGTAGGAAGAAAAAAAAAAAAGAAAAGAAATACGCATGTTCACTAGCTTACACCACCATCAGTTTGGCCCTAAATATTCAACAGAAACGGGCATTGTTTCAACTGTAAAACACCTCTAGGATTTTGCACTTACACTTTAAATCACCGCAACAGTCAGACACGTAGAAAATATAAAACCATTAACACAAATTGCTATTGGCAAAACAAGGCAGATCAGAAAGACTATGAGTCATCCTTACTGATCCTATACAACTTCCTGCTGCCTTCACTATCATGCAGTCAGAAAGCTTGCATTTGCACACATCTCTATTTTATCAGAGTATTATTCACATGAATGCATGCAGAAATTGCATATGGGTAAAAATTCTGATACTAAGTTGCTGGGGGGCTGCTACTTAAGTCACATGGCTTTGCAGGCAAGAAGCACAGGGCAACAGCGCTGTCCTGAGGAACAGGAAGACTGGAAATCACCTGGAAAGCCAGGGAAAGCCTTGCAAAGAGTTACGCAGATGCAAACACGGAAGTGCACTCTGCTGCTACATATTCATCATTTGTGTTTAAGGAAAGGCCAACTCTTTTTAGCTTTGAAAATGATATACATGTGATATACATGTGCATTTACAGTGTTCTCACTTTAGAACTAGGATATATATGAATATATTATGCGTGCATATACATAAATTTAATATACACAAGCATCATGTACTAACATCTAGATAATGAGGAAATTCAAGTGGCCCCATGGATTTTGGCCAACAGAGAAATTACATGGCAGAGAAAGGCTTTCAACTGGGTGTTGCAGCACTGATTCCACATTATAACAGGCAATAAAAGAATTGCCCTAAGCCTTTTACCAGTGTAGGATCCTGTCTGCATTGTCTGACACCGATATAAATTAGCCCTTGTGACCAGAAAGGCAGACATACTTAAGTCAGCTGACATCCCACATCCAACTTCTCTCTGCACTAACCAGCACTGTAGAATTTAAGCTGTAGTTTCACACTGGAAAAGACACTGGAGGTATCCTTCCCTTTTCCTTGGCCTTCCTACAGAGACTGATAACTGAGGTGGAAAAATATCTAACAAAACCCAGCTTCCTCCAGCTCTGCAACAATACATTAACAAGAGCAGCACAAAATGATATCTGTTAAAAGTAAATCCCTACGTGAATGGGCACTGGCTTGACGTGTATGATGCAAAGATGACCACAAGTTCCCAAAAGCTGCAAGAAATGTTCTAACAGGGGACTAGAAAAGCTAAAAGAGCATCCAGATGCAAATAGGCTGAAGCAAGTCTGACCCATGCCATTGGGAGTATGTGTACAGCAGCAAGAAGCTGTATCAAAGCAGAAGCAACATATTTTTTAAAACATAATGATCAGCTCTTGCAATGAAGTCATGTGAATAATGCACAGAAAGAGCTAAGGCTTCAGAGGTTTGTTCTCGCAGACCTCATGCTCCTACTGGCAAGGTTACATTTCAGCACTGCAGGAGGAAAGTGAGCAAGAGGAATTCATTACCCCATAAGGCAGCGCACAGAATCTCCGAGTTGAATCTCTTCTTGTATTTGCGAATCTCGGGGGTATCGCTCTGTGGTCGTGTGTTTGTAGGATTCACATTGACAACTGATCCCTTCCGCGTGGGGTCTTGCCTTATTGCCTCTGATCTCATTGCTTCGCTAGAAAATCCTACTGAAAAGAGAGAAAAGTACAGGGCATGTAATATCCCCTGAGTGCTAAGCTCTGACCGTTTATTCCTTACTCCAAACAACCCACATCAGTAACTGAGAATACTGAGCAAGTCTTTCTTTTTGTAAGAAATGTAAATGGAAAAAGAAATAAACTATGCAATCCATTGCAAATCAAATAAAAAGCATGATGATTAAATTCGTAAGTACTTTAAAGAGCCACTAAAGTCACTGAACCCTTTTTCAATTGTCTTCTTGCAGCTACTTTACTTACCCACAGAAGTCACAGTTGTCCCACTAGATGGAGAAATCTGTAGTAATCTGGGGTCTATAAAAGGTGTAAAGGAGGAGGAAGATTTGTGTTTCTGGAGTGTGTTACTAGCGGACTGAGTCTGCAATGTAAATTTCAACTTTATTAATATTAATGACAATAAAAAGCAAGGATAACAACAACCAACATTTTAAAGTCACTACAGAATTGTGGTACAGAGCCTCCCCACTCTTTTATGCTTCCTTTAGAGATATATAATTAATGCACTGCAGGCACCATACCTGAACATATGCAAACTGCATGTTACAGTGAAAATGCAGTTAGCTAAATGTTCATCCCTGTCAGCTCAGCTGCAAGATCATTTTTTAAGACTGGTCACTAGGATCAGGCATAAAGTGAGGGAATGTCGCTTTTTCCTTTTTAGCTTTCCTTTTTTTTTTTTTTTAAGTCTGCTTAAATGCTTATGTCTACTTTCTTATCTGCAAGCTGTCCACTACATTCCACTTCTGCATTTCTGAAGCATCTCCTAAAATTAGCTAGTTTAGTAAGCTAAGAAATTGGATCTTTTGGCTTGTGCAATAAAACCTGAAACATCTGGGATCAGATATTCACTTCTATGATGGAATATGTTTCAGTGTCCAGTACTGTTCTTTCTCCCTATTTTGTTTAACCTGAGCCTCTTGCCAGAAAGCTGCAGCAGGTTCTTCCACCTTTATTTGACATAGCAAAATATTAAACCTGTATCGAACAAAGGGGCTCATTAGTGTGGAAGGTGTAGCAAACGGTGACATGAAGCTATGAATATGTAGTGGATAAAAGCACTGGTGCTTGCTTATGTGGTCTAAACATGAAAAAACATAAAGAAAGGAAGAAGACAAGTGAAACAATGAACTGTTAAAAGTGGAAATGGAGCGACTTAAAAACCCTTGCCAGTTTAGCATTATAGTGACGACATTGCACACTGAAGCAGAATGGGACAAGTAAAAATACATGTAAAGGGTGTGCACGTGGGAAAGTTACACCAAGCAGAACTGGGTCTTAGCTCAGCTTTATGCAAACATAGTTAGATGCACGTCATCATCAACTAATCTCCAACCTCTGATCTTTCTAAGCTTCTACTGCAGAGAAACAGCAATGGGTCTTATGAATACATGACTCTCCTGCACAGGTGACTAGCTCCAGCAGCCAGGGCCCCAGCTGCCTGAGGCAGCTGAACCCGGCTCATTCTGCTGCCTGCAGCAGGGCAATGCGCGAGCATCTCTCTGGACCCATCCCCTCTACGACCTGCCAGAGCAAGCTTCTGGAAAGATCAAAGGCTGACAAAGCACAGCTGAACATGGAGTATTATGCTAATAGAGCTTCCAGGGAGAAACCACCCCCCAACCAGCACACACCACCTGCTGCTACACGGCTTCACAGAGTGCACCGCCACGAGCCAGCCCCGCTCGCCACCTCCTGCTCTTGCCCACAGCCCTCGCAAGCCTGCAGGGCCAGGTGCCCTTTTCACACAGTTTTGCTCTCCCTGCGCTGACCCTGTTTGCATGTAAGGAAGTGGTTGTTCCTAAAGCCTACGCTGGCCTCCTGGGTGGCAGTGGGAAAGTCACACCAGGTTCCTCACTTGCTGCTAGAGGTAGGACTGGGCAAACGATGCCCTTCATTCACAGGGCTGCATCCCCTCTGCTGCAAGGGGCTACAGACCCCTGCACCACCAGGCCCCAGCAGAGCCCCACGGGCAGAGGAAGGCCCCATGGGACCACCCAGTGGGGCAAGAGAGCTCCCAAAGTGGCCGAGCCTTCCTCCTCTGTGCAGACCCAAGCCCACAGCCATCCTTGCACGGTCGCTTCTCAGAGCACAAACATACTTGAAAAAACACAGATTTTCCCCTGATTTTCTTTATTTCAACCACCCAGATTTGAGAACCCTCCCGGGCAACACCTGGCGCATTCCCCCACCCCACGTGGCAAGTTCCAAAAATGCCCAAATCCCTCCGTGGCAGCTTCCTTTCCCCAGCGGTGAGTTGCTACAGGCAGCTCCTCATAGATGCATAGCTGCTAGCCCAGCCTTTAGTGACAAAGCCAAAATCAACCGCTAAGTTTTAGGAGGCACGCTGCCTGAAATTAGCCTGCTCCCAGAATAAAACAGAATTAGGGGGAAAAAAAAAGGAAAGAAAAAAGAGTATTGGCTTGAAATTACAGTAGTCAAGTTTAGTTTCAAACAAACGCCATGCAATTAATGACTCACTAAAAGGCAGCAAAAATAGTAAACTGGCAAGTTTGGCGTGGGGGCTGCTCTAGAGTTAGGGGCTTCTCAAACAGAACTGAAACGTGTTATTTTGGGGGTGGGAACAAGGTGACAGGAGAAATTAAAAAAACAACCAAAAGAAGCAAGGGGAGGTTGGCTGGAGTCCCTGTGCGCACTAGCTAGGAGGCGGCGCTGCTAGAGCCCTACGCAAGCAGCCAGCTGTGGGGAGCGACGTACCTCGTGAGCAGTGAGCTTGTCCTGGGGTGTCTGTGGGGACATGGTGGGTGTCGGCTGGCTGGAGGATGGGGAGGAGGAGGTGGAGGAAGTGGAGGAGGAATGGCTTTGCTGTAAGAGATCTGGCAAGAGGTGAATGCGACCGGCAAAGCCATTGCTCTCATGATGGCTGGCGCGCTTTTTGTCAACTGTACTCTGCAGAAAAAACAGGCACACTTGTCTTGCTCAAGTGCTGCTTACAGGCCTACGTCCCTAACGAGCTCTCTGCTTCTCTCCCTCGCTCTCCTTCTACCTCATCTACCTTTTCACTTGTCGCTTTGCCTTGGAACAGGCTGGTAACTCACGCCTTGGTGCTTGGATTGAAAGTGGGCAGAACGGCCGGGGTTCAGCACATCCCCACCATGTCGGGCAGGCAAAAGCGCACGGGATGCGGCTGGCTCCGCAGAGGCAGGTCCGCTGAGAGAGGAGCTACTGAGCCGGCGCGTGTCCTGCCCCAGCCCGGGCCAGCGCCCTAGGGAGCGGGGCTCGGGACGGGGGTTTCTACCCCTGCTGCTCTGGGTGGCACTAACTGAACTCCCGCGCAGCTACGCGCTGGGGCTGCCTGGCGAACGCGCTCGGCTCGCTGCTTGAAACAATAAGCATGAAATCTTCATTTTCAAACTAGCAGGCTCGATTCAGCAATTGGCACTTGGGGGTGAAATTCAGCAATGCGATTACTGGGGCAACTCCTATAAGCTAACACGCTCATTAACAGATGAGCTCATTGAAAAGCAGGGAAGCATTATCTTTCACAGGCACAAGAATGCAACATTTCAGCATCAAAAGAAACAACAAAGCACCCTAGCTCTGTCCACATTCTCTGCTTTGCCACCCGTTTTGCCTCTCCATTCCCGCTGTACTAGTTGTTTGTTGTGCAAATTTGTATCTGTCTCTGTGTGTGTCTGTGTGTGTGTGTGTGCTTTTCTGCATGTGTTACTTGGGTGGTCAGTATGCCCTCAACTACAGGTTGAAAATAATGAAATAATAAAATAAAGTAAACGACAGCCCCAATCGCTGAATGCTTCCTGACAGCCTCCTTCCCAACCCCACTCCTGAGACACATGTTTTGTCCTATGGTAAAACTGAACTAAGCTCCTTGCTCCAGGTACTTGCTTTGCACTCCTGCAGCTGTGCTACCATCCTGTCCCATAGCCTTTGAGGTACTCTGCACATTGCTGCTAGGGGGTCACTGGAAAACATGCAGAACAGTAGCAAGGGGTGAGGACTACTTGTTTCTTTGCATGCATCAAACATCTTGCTCATCTGAAATTCACTACAGCTGTGTCTCGGTAATACAAACAACAAATATAATGTAGAAACAGCATGGGTGAATGAGCGAGTGGGTTAATGAGCACAGAAAAGGTGCAACGCTGCACAGGAAGGAAAAGCAATACCTGTCGGACAATTAAGGTGCCCTCCTTAGACGGAGTCAAGGCTGGTTCACTCTCCACATCATCATGGACAATCATGGTTTTCACTGATTCAGTTTCGCCGTTGCTCAAGTTCAACGTTGACCTATCAGCCAGGCAAGAAATAACTGGGGTGAGATAACAGTATTTGTGTTCTAGCTTTCACAGCTCCACACCAAGGCACAGCCAAAATTCATTTATGTTGTGTTCAAAATGGAGTATTTATATAACCTGCCAATTAAAGTTTCTCTGTCAAAAAGAGAGTCAAGAATTTGCTGAACACCCCTTCTTGCTTATTGCAAATCAAAGGGAGAAACTTGAAAGGACACTATTTCTAGAAGTACCATTCAGCCTGCTTTAATACATACCAATAAAACTTTCCTGGGGAGCTGAGAGGCTCATTTCCCATTTGCAGAAATTGCAGAACCACAGAATGACTAAGGACAGCAGGGACTTTTGCGGATCATCTAGTCCAAACCCCCTGCACAAGCAGGGTCACCTAGAGTTACCTAGAACTTAGTTCCTCACTTGCATCCCAAATGCTCAGTTTGATTTGAAGGCACTGCTTCCATGTTTGAAAATGTCACTATATATAATGCTGTCTTGCTCTTAGATCAGTTGCAAGCTGTAAGAACTAACATACAAGCCAAATTCTTAACTTTATTATCCTTCAAACCCCCCAAGTGGGAAAACAAAAGCAAAATGCAGAAGAACTAACACTGCTCGGACATCATCAGGTCCAGAAGTAGATTCATCTGCTCCTTCCTGTTCCATATCGTCATCTTCCTCATCTGTTGTCCCTGACTCTTCACTGGAGGATGAATAATCCGTCACCTTATGGGGAGGTCTCACATCTTCTACCGCACGTAATTCCTTCGCCAAGGCGGTTAAATCCTGACGGCAGAGGGAAAAGAAAAGTGACGATGCAGGCAAGAGAGGAAGACAGCTTGCAAGACAGCCCCACTGTGTTACACTTGGTGCCTGATTTGTGCGTGGCAATCCACTGCTGTTCCCAAAGCTCCAAGCGGTATGTTTCCTTGGCTTATTCATTTCTGATGGCTACCAATACTCCTTTGCAGATAAAAACTAAAACACCTGAAGAGTCAACCTAAGGAGTCCTTGCCGTATTGAAGAAAAATGTGTATATTCTGAATCCAAACCACCTTGACTATGGCCTTATTTTATCCCATTATACCATTCGAAAGACTTATATAAGCACCTGCACCCACTCTCACACAACGGCTGCCTCTCACAGTTCATTTTTCTTAACCCTGCAGGCTAATAGCATCTACCACAAGAAACTCTGGGCACTGAGATAGCAAAAACATCCTAAGAAGTATTGAGCATCGCAAGGCACAGCATATCCAGTCAGCTTAGAAGTTCATATGAAAGGTCAAATTCATTAGCACTGGCTCTCTCATACACAACTGTCAAACAGTTTGGGACATAAGCTGACTTTCTCCCTGCCACTTGAAGTGTGGGCAAAGCAGTTTTGCAGTGACCTACTCTCAATCCTGTAGCTATGCATTATTAAGCTAAAAAGAGTTTATAGCAAATACTTCAGTACCAGTTAGAAGTGAAGGAACAACCTCTGCGTTTAAGAAAGTAGCTTTAACTGACAGGTTTCTGTGCTAGTACAGTAACAGCAAGAGAAAAAAAGTTTCAAAGAAAGTTCCCCTACAGTGAATACTACTGTGATCCCCTGGATACAACAGCACATAGAATTATAATCATCTTAACGGCAGCCAGATTAAAAGAAAAACAAACAAAAACAAAAACCGGAAAATAGCAACAATTTAAGGTCTTACCACTTCTCCCTGCACCATTCAGCACAGCATTGATACATTCAGGTCAAATGCGTTATCATGGGTCCCGCCACAGACAGGAAGCACAGGATTGAAAAAGAGAAAGGTTAGAAAGGAAGAAAATGACAGAATGGAAACCAATTCCAAAGGCAGAATAAATCCTCATATTTAAAGCTTTGTCATATGCACAAGCAAACCTACATAGCACAGAACACACTGCTGGCCCCATGGTTATGAACTCAACACTGAAGCTCACTCTCAAAGACATCACGATGTTCACGTTTACACTCATAGGGGTCTACGGGAAAACGAGCAGAGTCGGGGGGCAGCAGATGTGACTTACAGCAGGCTTGACAGGCCTGAAGACTTCCTTTTTCTCTTCAGGCTTTTTGGCCGCGTTCTCATGGCGCTGCGATGGCGAACCCTCCGATTTTGATGACGCTGTGTGCACCAAGACCCAAAAAGGAACACAGAACAAAGCAGGGATTCACTGGGAAGCTAACATACATTTTCTTATTTCACTTTAGAGGAAGAAACATAGGGGAGAAGGTTTAAGTGTCTGACTGCAAGACATCTGTTTCACTGGTTTGCTGATACATTTTCCCTGAAAGACTCTGCAGAAAGTAGCAGTGTCAGCTGTGACTGGTGTAGGTGCAGCTGACTATGACCAAAGTCCAAATAAACTGTCACATAAGTACAAAGCCAAAGTGGTTACAGGTGCTGTGCTCACTTGCCCAAGGGATTGGGCCAGCAGGTGAATCAAACTGTTTAACCCTACTAAGTTACAAGCTGGAAGACCTGGATGCAGCATCCAGAGCACTCCAGCTGAGCGGTGTCCTTAGCAGTTTGCACACTTTCAGCAACGATCACAGCACAGATCGAAAGGTGCCCTCGAACAAGTGAGGAAACAGGTTACAAAAGCATGGAGACCAGGCTGCCTGCACATGGGAAAAAGCAGCAGCAACTGAACGCATACCAGAGAACTCTGAAATGTTTTCATGGCCACTTCTACATCTCTTGTCTTTCCTGAGCAAGAGTATGCAGCCCGCAGGGGGGCATTTCCAAATGCTAAAGCTAATCTGTTTTGGGTACTGCATGGCCAAATGTCTGTCCAAGTGAGGGTTATCGCCCTTCATTTCTAAGTGTTGCAGCTCATCTAACTCCAGAAATGTTACGAGGGGTGGTGGAAGGCCTTACATCTCATCCGGAAGCGCTCTCCAGATCCGCTCTGAGAGCCGGGATGGGAGCCAGGCTGGGAGCCGGAGTTGCTTGAACCTGAAGAGCTGCCGCTGCCCGGCCTCGGAACGAGCTTCTCCACCCTCTCCCACAGCAGACGAGGCTCTATATTGCTGGTTCAGAGGAGGCAAGAAAGTCTCTGTCATTCACTTCAGTGTCAGATTCCTGCTTCTCAACCCGAACATCATTCCTCCCGAGTGTTTTGCTAATAACTGCTCTGAAAAAACGCTTACAAACACTGGACTGAGAGCGTCAGTGACTTCGCGACCTAGGCAGTGGCTCCCTTTGAAATACCTACTACCTTATTTAGGATGGCAAAGGAAATGTAACTGGGTATGAGCTGCTGTTTCCTGCTTGGGACTGTGTTGCATATCCGAGCCAAAGCAGACAGTTCCCTCAGCCTGCATGCAGCATGTTCAGAGTTAGCTCGCATAAGCCAAACCATAAAGCCAGCACTATCTTCCCCTCTCAGGATACCCCCAACCAACCTCCAGAGACCAATTCTGGGTCCACTTTGCTCTGCTGCTTTGGAGATAGCCCCTTCTTCCCCCTTCTGAGCTCAAATGTTTTCTGTCACAATTCAGGGATGTTTCTGCCTCTTCCGAAGCCTAGTTCTGGCTGAGAGGCTGGAAATTTCCTGAGATCTCTTTGCTTTAGGTCTTAATTCTGCTGAAAGCAACTCCCACAGCTACCCAAGATGACCTGATACACCAAAAGGTGTAATGTTCATGAATGACCACATTTCTTTCTTTCAGTAATGTTCAGGATATTTTGAATTTTTTCAAAAATTATAGGACAGACAATTCAAAGGGGAGGCGAGAAGAAATTCTGCCAGCATTTGCTAGCGTACATGATACGGCAAGGAAAATTAATCACAACTGAAAAGGAATCCAAATTCCTCTTCATTTCATGCCCCATAAATAGACAAAGGCAAAAGTCCTCTGAGGAAAGCCTGGCTTCCCATCAGCCTTTTCCTTCCCGCATGGGAAACGCAGGCACACGTAGGCTTACAAACCTCGTGGAGTTTCTTTGACCTGCTTGGTTATTTTGCTGCCCACTGCCCTGCAGCGGAGAATCACGACGGGACAGGACAGGAGATCGGGACGTTGTTCTCACGGGCACCTTGGGAGAAAAATGGTTGTATTAAAGACAAGAAAGGAGAAAGAGAAGAGGAAAACGAATCCTCTCCTGCTATAGAATATACTCTTAAGATTTTAACAATGCTTACTCTAAGTCCAAATTAGTATCGAAAATCAGAATGAATAAGAATATACCCACAAAGCCAGAGAGCCTTAGTTGGGATTCTGATCAGATTTTGAAGAGAACTCCAAGTTTAGTCTTAATACTAAGTAGTACTTAGTAGCTATCACACAAAACACATACACACCCCCTATTCTCCAACTACTGAGACATTTAAAAAGAATATGGCATTTTGACTGAAGCAGGCGAGGCACAAAGCAATTTGCTGAAACAGCATGAGAATTAGGAAAATAAGCAATAAGCTCAGGGGAATCAAACAAATGCCTGGGAATGGATCAGCAGAAGGCAAAGACTGGTGGGGGAGAGGGAATACTCAGAAGAAGCAAATCCCAGTGGATGGGGGAGGGAGAGGAGGAGGAAATATATTGAATGTTTCCTTTTTGTTCAATTTCATTTCAATTTTAGATTTGTGCATGATTCATAGTTTGGGTTGCTCACAGATGAAGAAGAAAATTAACTCTGAGCAATAACCTCAGGGATGTTTTAAATTCTTTCCTGGATATGGTAATGATTTGTTAACTTTGCATAATAAATTGTCTCTCTCTACAATAGCTACGTTCTATAAAAAAATTGCCTGTTTCACAGGAACTGTCAATATTGCACGTAAGGCTGATTATCATTAACCCATTGCGCAAATACCTACAGTACGACTTCCCTCCTGAAATCCCCACAGTGGCACTGTCCCAACGGCACAGTCTGCCCCGTGCCCAGGCTACAACATCCTTAAATGAACACAGTAAAAGAAAAGAAGAGCACACGTCTGTCCTTCTCCTCCTTACCCTTGGAGGCACCTCGTCACTGTCTGATCTAGCCCAAGGCTTTTGGGTGGGGTCGGGTACCTCCGACTTAGAGTCAGAACTCTGACTTAGCACTTCACTGCGTGAAGGTGGATATGGGTCCTGGGAACGAAGATGGTGATGAGCAAATTTGGGAGAAGGGTCACTGAAGGAATGGGATCGCGAGACAGGGGAAACATTGTTCTTGAGAGATGCCAGATGGGACCACTGTACCTTACAAGAAAACAAAACATAAAACATTCAATGCGCTCAGTATCACGGGCTTTCCAATCAACACAGAATAAAGGCAGCTGGGGCGGGCAGAGACAATCGGTTATGGCATTAGGGAAGCGTGGGGTGGGATCGATGCACTTAAAAGCAAGGCAAGCGCCTGAGCAACGTGAGGGACTGCAAACAGAGCACACGTGCACCCCGGGAGCGACGCTCTCCACAGACAGACGCGCCGCTGCCGGCACCAGGGGGGACCTCGGATTTGCACCGTGAGCCTGGGTCCAAAGGCCGCTGAGGACAGAGGCCTCGTGCAGCTCCCCAGGCTTCAGCAGGTTTGGACCAGCTCTCCAGGCAGCACCAGTGGCTGGGGAATTTGGAGCACGTGGCCAATCGCAGAGAGTGACGAATTAACAAAGGCCACCAAATGTGTAAACCAACCGGCACTGATGTCACCTAACGAATTAGGGAACTGGATACAGTTCCAAACCTTTGGAGGAAGGTCATAACACAAAAGCCTTTATTCCATTACAGTCATTGCAATATATATATACACATATAAACCATAATATATATTGTATACAGTATACATATGTATAATACATATTATACATATCCCATATATGTACCACATACTGCACATATAAACGTATTTATACACAAACTACACACAAACATACACACACACACATTCAATTACACACACTAAGAAGGCACAACAGTGACTCCAGAATTAAAAAAACATTGGGATTTCCACTGGAATCCATACTGAACTTTCAACCTAATCCCTCCTCATGCATAAAACCATGTTTCCAAACTAATTTCTGAAGCTGAGGAGAAGGAAAGGTCACAACTGAGGAAGATATTCTCTTCGCACCTAATAATTATTTCAATTCCATTTTCATTAGGATGGTTGTGTTTATTTTTATATGATCGTTATTTCCTCAATTTTTGTCCACACAGCTATTGGAAGAGCCAGATTATTCTTCATGTGAGTATAAGACCCAGACTTTAAAAGTAGCTGGCACAGAGAGCATGAAGATACAAGTCTAATATTTTGAAATAATCATAAAGGTTTGAATTAAAGCCAGGAATTAGTGAATAAGGGATGAAGATCTGTCCTGACTTCTCCCACTCTCTTGGCTGCTCAGTTTTTCCTCTTGCCCAGAAGAGTTTCAATACCTACTTGCAACAAGGCAATCGGGAACACTGTCATTTACACATATTTGGGAGAAAAGAATTCTTCAGGGACACAGAGGAACTATATAGCTCAGAACTGATGGCCCATTTGTAAATCTTAGGCAGAGTTCATGCTCTCATTCCTATGAGATACAAGCTCTGACAGTTTTTATTAGGAAATAACACAATGACAACCACCACTTCGTTCAGTGGTTTCAACCTCTTTTTGACTTTCAGGGGTGATAGAGAGCTCTGTTTAACAAGAGCGAGCCTACTGATGGCCAACATGATTTTCTTAGTCAGGTTTTATTGAACCCTCTGAAGCAGCACTCAAACTGCATCATACTCAAAGCCACCTATTTAGTTAACTTTTTCCCCAATAATTTAAAAAAGTAAGCTAGTTCACTTTTTTTTTTTTTTTTTTCCCTGAACATCCTCTTTGGTAGAAATACTTTGCATAGATCAAATTCTGAATTGTAAACCTGTTCTGCAATGGTGTCCAGTATTTACCCTACAGATAATCATAGAATGCAACAGTTTAATTTAGTTCTAGTTAAAAAGAAAAAGGAAGACCATCAGCTCACTAATAAAATAAGCAATAGAAAACAGAGAGCAAACCTACTGAATAAGCTGCTTCGCATAATAGTGCTACTCTTTGCATGAGACTTTCTACATTCCAAGTCCTGCCAACGCGTGGTCAGAGGAGACAAGCTGGGGCTCCTGCACTTCCTGCAGGCTCCCCAGGATTTCCCTTGACGTTTACCTGGGGTTCCATTGGCCTCTGCAGGGCTGGCTGAGCAGGTTCTGAATTTCCATTGGAAAAGGACTCTGATCTTGAAGGCACTGGTGGCTCCAACACTTTGCCCATCTGCTTAGACTGTGCTTCAGGGGAGCCCTGATTAGTTTTTCTAAATCTCTCCTCCACCTAAGTGAAAATAAATGCAGGTTAAGCCCAGGTTCAATAAAACCAATTACAGTAGGAGTAGGAAGGGGATTACTCTTTTTTTCTTTTACCATAAAGAAAACAAATACATTTGAGGTTTGGCAGAATATTTTTATTTTTCCCTATAGCTTTCACCAGCTATGGCAAACACAGGGAACTGCATCAAAATGGCGAGTATGCCAATATGGAAAATCCCTACTAGGAAAGAGGCTACAAGAGGCAGCAAGATGTGATTTGATGAAGGACAATTATGGGGCTTCTTTCTGCCTGTACCATTCATAAGAATTTTCTTCACAGACAACAGAAAAGTATAGGTGAAAATAGAAATAACTTTAAAAATTATATATATATGTATATATATTTCCCATTGCTATCCCTTGGTGTAGGTTACCCACCTTATTAAACCGAAGGGTTTCTGTGCCTGTCTCTCTAGCAATGTAAGAACAGATAGGATACACTTCTCTTTCTGGTAATACTGCAGGCAGTTCAGCTTTAGGTATGAAATGGTAGGATTGGTCATGCTCTCTCCTATCAGATATTGCCAAAACAGCATCAACTGCATCCAGAAGGATAGTGAGCAAATCCCCCAGGCAGAACCCTGGCCCCTGCAAGGTCACGACACTGGGAACAAAGCGAGTAGCAAGGGGGGAAAGGACGGAGGGGGTTCCAGCCAGAAGAGAGGCAGCCTCCCCTCTCCTAGGGCAGCCTGTGTTGGAATCACAGCAGAGTGCACCTTTCTACCGGAGGAGCTACCTCTGAGGAACATGAAACTTCCAGCACTTCAGCCAAGTGTCAAAGCAAGCTCAAGCTGCAGCTCTGGAATCATCATATGTTGAGATCCTGCTCCTAAGTTTTAATCCTTGCACCTGGAGCATAAAAACAGTTTGGGGGTTGTCTCCTAACTGTTCCCCTAGCAGTGATGGTCTGGAGAGACGGGCTGTTTACACAGCCACGCTGGAAGACAGAGACAGGGCTCCAGGGCTCACTGGCTGGGCCATCTTGACAAATCCAACCTGCCTCCTCCTTCCAGAGCTTGAGGACAGCACTGGTTTGCCTGTGGGAACAAGCAGACAGACAAGCTGCTGCCAGGCCCGCCTGCATTAAGCCACATCTTGGCAGACACAAAACGAAAGGAGGTGAGGTGAGAATCTGCATCATGCAATCATTTTCACCACCGTTCTCAACCACCTAAAGTCACCCTTTAAAGTTTTAAAATAGGCCAGACTCCTCCTAATAGTTTTCTTGTTATGCATAAAATAAGGAAAAGCTCCAGGTCTTTCTGTCTGAATGTCTCTGGCTTTTATGTCTCTGATTGTAGATGATAGGAGGTTTCCTCCACAAAGCACAGCAGCTGCACCAGCTACATTTCCCTCAAAACAAGCAGATGAGATAGCCAGGGCATTACTGCATAGAAACAGGCTCCGTTCCTGTCACTGGAGGCTCTGAGTTTCCTTCTGCTTCACAAAGCCAGCATTAGAGGTCCTTTCTCTGGTATCCCCTCTTCCAACTGGAATGGGAAAAATCCCTAATCGTTCTACAGAAAATAGCCACTTTGGCCTATCATCACGATAGCCAGCATCTTGGCAGATGGGGGGTTTCTCTGGACAGCAGTCCTCCTGAGAGTCCAATTACTATTTCAGGTCAAGAACTAGATCAGTGTTAATGCTTTTAAGATTAATTGGCATCATTTCCACTGCCAAACAGATATTTTGGATATTTCTACTACAATTCTTTAAGGCAAAATACTGCAGATCTTCTGTGAAGATCTGACTAATACCAGGATTTTTCTTTGCCTTCACTTTATTCCTTTTAGCTAGCTCACTTAGAAAAGGAGAAGAGCTGAGTTAGTGGTTCTGCTACAACCAAACCTTGAGAAGCTTCCCCCCTTTCCAGCTTTGAAAGGCAAATGGAGAAGGAGGAATGGAGACAGCTCTCCATCTCTTCAAAATCAGCCTTCAGAAACCCTGCTAACAGGGCAGGAGTGCTTTCACAGAGATGGGCCAGAAATCTGCAACAAGGACCTGCTGGCTCATTCCAGGTATGCAAACGCTGGACAAGTCTGAACTTTGTCCAGGAGAGAGAGAAGTACCAGACATTTCACCCAAGAGGAATGGATGAGACCGCAAAAATACGAGAACGAGGACAATAGTATCTATAAGAAAATGTGTTTGTGTTTACCATGTCAAAACAGTAATACTTCAAAAGCTATAAACAATTATTGGATAAAGGTGGATTGAAAACTCTTTTATCATGCTCAACAACCCATGGAGTTTTTTTCTTTTTCCAAAATGTATTTATCTAGTTCCCACATGCTGGCAATGCAAGTCATTAAGAGCTTTGGCCAGTACTGCCAGTTGAGTGGTTTGTGGGTAACACGGTGCTCCCCTCTTGCCCAAGGGCAACTGGAGAAGGAGGCCACAGAAAGAGCAGAGCTGTGCATCACAGAGGTGATGATCAACTGCTGAGCAGTGGTACCCACAGAGCACTCACTGAGACAAACAGCGCTCTGACGAGAGCCCTCAGCCCGTGGAGGTCTCAGGGAGTTTTCTGTTTTCTAAGAGTAGGTAAGAGTGCTCTCAGAAAGGAACCTTTAACATCCCAGAAATGAAGTGAATGGAATTCATGTTTGTGTTCATAAGAAGACCAGTTCCAAGGACACGGGTTACATCTGTAAACAGGTGCCGTGCGCAAACACCTTTTGCAGGTTTGCAGGTGCTTTCCAATCACCTCACAGTTTCCAATCCTCAGGACTTGCCAGAATCACCGACTGCACCATTGCTTCCCAGCAAAAGGCGTTCAGGCTCAAAAGGCTTCCAAAATTAGCTCCTCTCAGCCCGCAGGGTTGCGGAATTTCTTTCTGCCCTTTAAACCTACAAATCCTGCACTTGCACAAGTGTTTGGGGTACCTCTCAGGTTCAGCAACCCACGAGTGACATCGACAGGAATCCTGCCTGCTATCAGTGACACCTTGGCCCCTGATGGGGCTGTAACAGAGCCGTCCTCTTAGAGACACCTACAGCCAGGAGTGTAAGGAGCAGACCGCCTCTCCGGGCGCACAACGTACCTCTCGTGCTCTTTCAGCAGGCTCGTAGTGGGGTTTTGGCTCAGGTGTGTGATAGCTTTGCTTATTCCTTTCCTGCTGCTGCTGCTGCTGTTGCTGCTGCTGCTGCTGCTGCTGCTGCTGCTGCCGCCGGTGGTCGTGCTGCAGCGAGAGCAGGTAGGCTTGCTCCTGCTGCAGCTGCCGCTGGAGCCGCTCCGCCTGCCGGTGCTCCTCCATCTCCCGCCACCTGTATTCCTTTGAGAGAGCACGGCAGCCACTCAGGGGGTGTCCCCGCCGCGCGGCGGCCGTGCCCCCAGCCATCCCACCAAAAACACACCGTGCTGCTCGCTGCTGCTGTCTGTTTGGTTGTTGGCTTATTTGGCTGTTAAAGTGTAACCGAGAGCTAAGTTGGACCAAAATGGCATGTGTCTCGTGTTGGGAAAGTGGAGAGGGTGCTGCTTAGCTTGACATGGTTGGAGAGTTACGTCCTAACTGATTTTTATTACATGAGGAACAAGTTATTTATACTAAAACCAGTGTAAAAGTTCGTAAAGCAGTGACTTAGAGCAACACTAGGCCATTGTACCCCGGGGTGGATTTACATATCGTGTGTGCTTTTGATCTGCCACACAAGCACTCTAGTTCTGCACTGAATGCCAAGGTCTGTTCAGAAACTCGACCACCAAACCAGAGCTGTTCCACTTTAACATAAAGCCTCCTCTTACTGCTCCGAAAGCAGCGTGACCGCAGAACGCTTCTCGTATGTGCCTGTCAGCCCACGACGCTGGCTTGAATGGCCTTTTAATCACGCTCCCTTGTTCATACTGCTGTGCAGCTGTGCCCGACTACGGGGAGCCCAGGGCTGCCCGGATAAATGGATCCTATAGCTACTGAACAAAACAGATACAGTGCTTTACCAGTAACATGGCCTGCTCCTGGAGCAGCTGCTGCTGTAGAATTTCCAAGTGCCGCTGCTCCTCTTCTAGCTGTCGCCTGATATACTCCTGTCACATAGAAATTACCCAGCAATAAATTTATTCAAAAGGAATGCATCAGAACCCCCTGGGTGGAACACCACACGCTACTTCCCCAGTTCAGTTTTAACGAGAAATGCACTTCAGGATTGATTCGTGCCTAAAGAACAATTTAGGAAGTCCTGTCACCTCAACAGCGGGTGTTTTGGCCCACCAGGCCCAAAATTGGGACTCCTGCAAATGCAGCCGGCGTGGGCTCGTGTATTTTGGGAGTGATTTCAAGAAGCAGCAAAATGCACTTGAAGGTTTTGGAGAAGTTAAAACACAGCAAGTCTGACTCAACACAGCCAACACAAAGTCACATGCAAGTCGTATTAAACATTAGTTTGTTGCACTGGTGCGATGAACTGTTAGCAACAGCTAGAGCCAGGCTTAGTGAAGGCAGACCTGGTGCAAGCTCCCCGGGGGGCTCTGCCAGTGCAGCTCGGCCCTGCCCTGCCGTCTCCCCTGCGCCCTCGCCAAAAAGCTTCTCCTGAGCACGCGCTGCCAGCCCGGCTGAGTGATGCGATGGGTATGGCACAAACAGACATCCACCAGGAAACAGATGTGGGACCAAACTCGCTCGCCCTGGCCACCTCGCTGTCTCCTCCGCTGCGTCCTCAGCAGGCCGGGACGTCTGCCTGCTGCTTCACCTGCCCCCCTGGAACAACTGGAGCCCTGAGGCACCGTACCCAAGCTGGTCACATCCTACCATGCAATTAATGGCAATGTGTTGTAACACGTGCATGCGCACACACACAGGCACACGCACGCTCACGTTCACAGTGTGGGCATAGAGAGACCAATGGCACAGTGATGGCAGCTATAGGAAACCTCGGGGCAGACTGGTGCTGTGCGCTACGTCGTCATGTTGCGCAGCCTGATCCACGGTTTGAGCGGAAGGAGTTTTGGAGAGGGGACATATCGCTCCTTTCTTTTACAAAAAGGATAAAGAATTCACGGTGGCTCAGTTCGGCCGCATCAATTAAGCAGTTGTCATTAGTGGCACAGTGCGTAATTAGCATTTCAAGAGATTAAACAGCAGCTGGGGGAATACCCGGTGTCTGCCCAAAAGCTATTGCTGTGCTGTAATTGTAAATTTTCCATATATCTTTTCCCAACGGTTAATCTCTTCTTTTGACTCCAAAAATCTTTGAGACACACACAATAAAAATTCCCTAGTAACATGATGGTCTCAAATATTACGTCTTTTACATAGGAAAAAATAAATACACCAGGCCCAAACCAGTATTCCTAAAGTTAATGGTAAATTTACAATCAGCCTCTAGGAGAAAAAAAATTGGCCCTTCATTTGGGATCAGAATTTTGCAATACATGCACAATAATTATTACCCTGATTAAAGTTTGCAAAGAATTTTAAAACATGCAGATTTCATGCACAAATATGGCAGCTGAATTTCACAGTTTCCAAAGGTCCTCACCTGCACGTTCAACGTTTTAAGGGCACACTGATGCAACTTAACATATTCCAGCTGCCTTAGTTGGCACACATTATTATAGATTTAGATAGGCAGAGTTAGAGAGAGGGGTATAAACTCAAGGAAGGAAAACTCTCTGCAGCTCAAAGGTTCCGTTTCAAATTCCAAATATTCAAAGTTTATGAATAAGCCTCTGATGAATGTGGGGTGCCAGAACCTGACCCGCAAGAGCGCGTCCTTTCTCTCAGAGGCTGCCCGAATGGGGGCATTTCCCACAAGAACTGCAGCACATCCAGCAGGACAAGCACAGCATCAGTTTTTAGCACAGTGATTATTTCACCAATTCTGTTGAGTTTTAGCTAAGCCCAGGGGTGCGAGCTGAATTTAGAGTAAGTATTATAACAAGAGCTCTTTTTCAAGGGACGGTTGAGGCTGCCAGAATTTTCCAGAAAGCCCTATGGTCTACGTTAGTGCATTTGCTGTCGCAGATAAAGATGAAAGGGTCAGCATGAGATTGTTTCTAGGCTTTTTCATTCTTAATATTTTTTAAATAAAATCAGAATTTAGAAGAAACAAACCTAGTGCACACATATCTTTATAATGGACTCACCTGCTCCCTTTCTACCCTCCTCTTTTCCTCCTCTGCTCTTCTTCTCTCTTCCTCTTCCTTACGCCTCCTCTCCATTTCTTCCAGACGTCTTTTCTCTTCCTGTTCTCTCCGCCTTTGCTCACGCTCTTGTTGCCTTCGAGCTTCCCGTTCTCTTCTTTGTTGCTGCAGAAGGGGAGAAGAAACCACAAAGTTTTACTTCTGTTGTGGTTATCAAAGAAAGAGGTGGGGTTGCTTTCTCCTGGGAAGAGAAGGATTTACCAGGACTGGCGAGCTCTGCTACTGAGCCACAAAGCTCTGTATGCAAGTGTTCCATGGGGAGACAAATTGTAGCCCCCACACGGGTATCCCTGAAAGCAGCAACACTTTTTCTCTTGGATTTCTTCATCAAACAAACAAACCAACAATGAATCGCGCCCCTCGCCAAACCCAACTTTTTCAGGTACCACCTTTTTGGCACCTGAGGTGTGGAAACTTGCATGCAGCTCATCAAAACCACAAGGTGGTTCAAGCTGAAATCTCAGTCTTTTAAGAACTATTGAACTTGGGAACTAAGCAAACTGACTATCTTCTTGTCTTCAACACACTGAAGTCACAAACGTTGCCAAAGGGAAATGATTAGCCCCACAGAATCAGCTAACACTCAAATGGCAACCATCTGAGTACTTGGTAAGTACCTTCACTCTTAACAGAGTCCATGGTCTGCTAAGAATTTGGTGGTGTTGGGACAACAATACAGCTGGATTTACTGTCCTGCCCCAAGCCTTGCCTAGCAGAGAAGGAAGGCTGACCAAGAGCACCTCTGCCCCTCCCAGAACATCAAAAGCACCTGCATTTAGAACAAGAAGAGCTGAGCTAAGCTTCTATGGTTACACAGATAAGCTGCCATGCATGATCCAAATGTTAACTGGTGTTGGGGTCCTGAGCCTGAAAAGAACCTGGAAAAGAGCTCTGGAAAGTATTTTTGAAATCAAAAGCAGACGTTTTAGGTGCCCATACAGCTGTGACCGACGCTTCCTGCACTTCTGCAGAAGCTTCCAGTTACTCCAGCTACACCAAAATCCCGGGCAGCCTCCCACAGCTCCCTAAGTGTCAAGAGATGCAGCTGCCTCCTGTCCTACCATCAGCTGGGAATTTCTCTACAGCATCTACTTTCACTATAGACTTCTGTAATATGCTGAAAATCATAAAAGAAACGTAGACAAAAAAGCACTGTCAATTTATATCCGATATATAAAAAAGAGCACAATAAAGAACTATATTGGTTTTCTTTTTCACATTTAGGTGAATGAAATTCTCAAAATTCTCATTTTTTGGTGCTGCCAGTAATTTGCCAATGCTAAGACACACTGTTTCCTCATGCGATGAGCTTTCTTTGCTCAGTACATTACCCTGTGAAGCAACTAAAAGTTCAATAGCTTTCTCTGTCTCCTGAAATCCTACTCCAAATTGGGGTACAAGCACTGAAAGAAATGTGGGTAACACATGATAAGAATTGGTAATACTTAATAAGAAGGGGATGCTTCTCTGGTCTCCTAACTAATTGCACTTTTGTGAAAAAATGCACCTTTCTTGAAGACTACTTTTTAAGTAGACCCACTTTGCAAATATAACATTGCTCTTCCTTCTCTGTAGAATCATCCTGGGTTCATTGCCAGCTTTCTATGCCACAAGGTCTTTTCTCCCACCGTGTTTTCTGTCTGTTCTTGGAAACAAAGTCTTCATGCTCTTGCATCTCCTCTCCTAACCAAATACATTTACTAGGTTTTTCTCTCTCATTTAAAAAACTGCTCTTCAACACATGGAGATATAAAAATAGTAAAAGTGCTCCAAGGCAGCTGTGGAACACAGTGGATTTCATAGGTTTCGCTGCTTCCCTTTTTTATTTTTTAAGCACTTTAAAAGGATTAAGCAGGCACTTTTATTTCTGAATATGCACATCTGTGTCAAACAACTTCTATATTTAAGTCAATATATTCAGGTGCCTCTTGGCTAATCAAGTCTGACAGGCTCTTTATTTAAGAAAACTAAGATATGAAGTACAATAATTCTGCTGCCCTGAGGATGCAAGAGAACACGCTGCTGACTGCTTTATATGCACACTTAGCAAAACAAACACTTCCTAAACATATGAAGCCTGTCTGTCTAACAAATTTTGTTGACATTGTTAAGTGGATATATTGCAAATCTTGGGATGGCGTCAGTCTCATTTCAAGGAAGATCTTTGGGTCTTTGGGTCATCTGAAGAAACAAAATCATCGCCATTTGAGTCAATGGAGAATTTTTAAGCAGTAATTACAAATAACTTTCTGAGATAAAAAGAAGTTTCTAATCGACTACGAGGGCTGATCCCCCATGACTTCATGAAATAATAAAATCCCATTCCACTTTAAAAGAAGAGATTTTTAAGCAAACACTGAACAAGACTGCTAGCCCAGCACCTACAATAGGTCTTTACTAATACCTATCATGAAAAGAGGAGGAGGAGAAAGCTTCTCTGCCACCAGTGAGCATTTAAGTACAATATCCAAAGCACAACTGTGCTCCCATGCACACACCAACGCACACGGAGAGAGGGGCTCTCTCTGCACCACTCCTACCTGCCCGCCAGAAACCAGCTCAGCCTCCTGGGCCGGTGGGTGAAACACAAGGCACCTTCTTCAAATTATGCAAATTTCTGTATTTCACAAAACATTATTACATTAAAAAAAAAAGAACATAAGTGTTCTGGTTCCTTATCTGACTTCGAGTTGCCTTAATGATGATCTCGTGATGGCACTTTGACATCTCCCAACGGAAGGCCACGCAGTGAAGCACCGTTTACCAGGAGGGGGCAATGCAACTACACACGCACTTGGTGTACACAGACAGCCCGAGGACGGACCTAGTTCACACAGTAAATTGCAACAGATGAATTCAGACTTTCTAATTTCATATTCATAAAAGACTATTACTTCGTCCTATATTCAGAAGAAGGCTGATGCACAGGTATAGCCAGGATTCTTCCATGAAGAATTAGGCAGCCCCTGCTATTGTTTTAGGAGGTGGACTAGAAAGACTGATACAAAGAGGGTTTTTTTTCATTTGTCCATACTAGAGAGAAGACAGAAGTAGAACTTCTTCCTCAGTACTTCTTACCTAATCCTGCAGGCAATGCAAATGAAACAGGCACAAGTAATCACCCTGTCTAAAAGAAGCAAAGTCCTGGCAAGTAGCACCTGTGGGCACATCTGCATTAGCACCTCAGCTCAGATCAGGAATGCTCTTTTGATGCGAGTCATCCCATCATCTCCACTTAGCAGGTTTTGTTCCATATTCTGAAGCAGCTGTGAGTGCCAACCACTCCTTGGGGATGACACTAAGAAGGCAGATGCTCTGCAGCCAGAGCAGGCGCACCGTCTAGAGCACAGCTGGTGCCAAGCAGCTCCTCCTGCCTTCAGACACGGGCACCGAAGTGGTTGGGTCTTCAGCACCTCAATTACTTGTGGCCCACAGAGCCGTTTCTGCTGGGCCCCACTCCTTGCCGAGGGATGTCTATCCCTACCACTTCAGAAACATCCACCTTAGGCTCCTCTAACCAGGAAGAGGGACAGCATTGAAGCCAATTACCCAGAATCAAGGAGGGCCACACAGATTGGGATGCACCCACAGCTAATTTGGAATTTGCCAAACCACACTGATTTTTGCAAATGCAAATGCCCCTTTGCCTTTCTATACCTGTCACACTGAGCACCAGCATCTGCCTTTTGCTGAACAGAAACACATTAGAACAGCGTACAACAGCTCTGATTTCTTGTTTTAACCATCTGGAGCACTTAAAGTCATACAGCTGATACTTATGCAGTTAACCTTTACTCTCATTCAAAAAAGAAAGGAGGGGAAGCGGGAACAACCCCCCTCCAGAGGGTTTCAGATGATTTTCTGCACTTTGACCACGTATGATTTCTGTCTCTTAAGTAACACAAAAATTATAAGGTCCCTGCAACAACAGCCTGTGATAGTCACCTACATGTGTTTAAAAAAGAAGAAAAAAAACAGCAATCTCTTCTCTAATACTGCTGAGAATTACAGTTTTTGGCAGCTGTCCTAAACACCGTTCCTGTAGCAGTCTCAGTCAAAACTGTCTGGGCTCTGTGCCAGCATTGTAAGAACAAGCCCTCGATTTTAATTTAGGAAGGGGCAGAAGTGAGGAGGGAGGAAGGGGGGATAAGCAAGTTGTGCAGGGAGATTATCTAATGCAAAGAATTCTTCTCAAAGCATGTCAAACACATTTATCAAACTACACACTTAACTCCACAAAACCGGGTATCAGGAGAGAGCCACACCTGGTGAAAGTCTCACCAGACAGATGGGAGGCCAGAGACGCAGAGGCTGATGCTAATCTCGCCCCTGTCACCCAGTTTTCCGTGTTTGCTGCCTTCATCAGCGCAGGGGGTGAGTCAAGGACAAGGTGACAATGTTTCAGTGTTGTGGCCTGCAGCTGTGTCCCAACTCTGATGTTATCTGAACGCAGTCTCTCACCCTTCCCCCCTCCAAGGGAGTTTGCCATGGCAGGTGTTCGGGGAGAATCACTCGGGATCGTACATTTTTCCAATGGAAGATCCAATGGACTAAATGTGATTAAGTGCTTGAGGTGAGGCACTGTGTTTTTTCTTTCTTTTTTTTTTTTTTTTTAAATATAATCTCCTTTAAGAAGAACATTCCCCCAGACTTGCAGAAGGGAAACCTGATAGCTCATCAGCCATATCACCATCTCTGTGGGAACCAGGCAGGGGTTATAGGTTCAAGAAGAGACAAAGGGTTTTCTCTTTCAAACCTTACAGCTTTGCTGTGTAGCTTTAGTCACTAAATCATGAAGCAACAGCAGGCACTGCCTTGTGGTCGCTAAAGCTGTTGTTTCGATTTGTATTTACAGAGGCAGCAGGATGGATTAAACTTGCAGGTAACTGTGCTCACTTTTTAATTGCTCATTAGGTTATGATTTCTGCCACATTCCAAAAAGCTGATTTTCAACCCTCGGCAAAGAGATGCATTTTTTATTTCCATTATTAACAGCAGTATCTCCTTTGTTTTAGATAGAAATTCCAGAATTTTAAGTGATTCATTGATCACTGAAGATAAACAAACTAGATGATAGATAATTTAATCCCCTTCCATGCCAAAAAAAAATCCCTCTGAGGAACCTTAGCGATCACACAGGCATTCAGTAAAACTCATTGACTCCTACATCAAGCAAAATTTTAGAGGCTAAAGGACGACTTGTGCTTGCCTTTCATAACACTAAAAAAAAATTGCTTTCCTCTTGTCCCGTGTTAACTTTGCCTCGCCTCGTGTTGTCACCTTCCTTCCGTCCCCCCAAACTGCTGCCGCGCCAGAGCCTAAAAACAGGCAGAGCAGCTGGAGGAGCAACGATGTTTGTCTTGGCAGCCGCACAAGGGTGGGGAAGAAACCCAAGCGCGATGGAGTTTGCAGCCTCCCCCTTGTCCCATCTCCTGCTCCATGTGTGGTGGAGCTGTCGCTACCGGTTCTTCCAGCAGCACTAAATGTGCTTGGGTACTGAAAAGGACCAGAATATGGAGCAAAAGGACCAGAATATGGAGCAAAAGGCCATCCGGAGCTGTTTGCACTAGCTGTTACGCAAACACGTCATGTGAGGTTTCACGTTGGGATGCAAATCAACATTTGGTCCTCATCGGGTCCTTGCTAAACGTTTGGAAAACCAGGATGGGCGTATTTTTTCCACTATTGCCAAGCAAACAGTTGAAACAGCAACTCCAACAACAGAGGTTATTTAAGGACAACTGGAATTTGACCCTGTGCTTCCTGTAGAGCTTGATGATCGGTTTCACTTTAGCTCTAGCATCCAGTTCTGGCCTGCAAAACTGTTTTGAAATCTTTCTACCCTTGAAACTTGCACTGAATTTTCCATGTATATTTACCTAAACACGTACAAGATCATACGGAAACTAGGGCAAAGCGATATTGTGCATGTACGTTCACTTTTTTTAAAAAAAAATCCTTCAGGTGGTGTATGCAAACTGCACATTTACCATATCACAGAAGTATCGTGCACTTTTATAAATCTTACATAACTATATTTTTTCACAGATGTACAAATCGTAATTGCATTTCTTATCTATAAATCTAGGGGGAAGGTTATTCATCGGGCTACTATGGATGAAAGAGTAATACATCAAAAAATAGGCTTTCACCTACCATGATCGAGTGCCAAACGCAGATGTTTGTGAAAGCTTTAAAGTGAAATTCTAGGCACATAATGGGCCCAAAAAAAGTCATCTTGGGGCACTGCCCACTTTAAAAAAATCATGTGGGAATAATTAATGTCTCCCCTTCTGTACAGCTACCCAAAAGTCTAGACTTGTTGCCTCTTCTTTTGAAGAGGGACCAAGACACGGCCTCCCCCTGTGCCTTCAAACAAGCAGGCCTTGGCTGCCACTGACTCCGCAGAAGCTGCTGGATACTCAGTGCTGTAGGAGACTGCTCATATTTAAGTAGCCAGACACAGATTTAAGTGCTTTGCTTTACGTTTGCCAAGGGAGTCGTACGTGTTGTTTTCTTCCCCGAGATGTGCTTGGACTACAGGGAACTCTTTTCACATGAGTGTGGGAATAGGGGAAAAACAAAACACAACCCAAATGAGTGGAACAGGGGCTGCTGCCTCCTGAGCTGCAGCCTTTTTGCTTCTACCTCTTCTAGCCGTCTCCTCTGCTCCTTCTGCTGCTCGATGCGCTTCTGCCGCTCCGCCAGCAGCTGCCTCTTGTACTCCTCCTGCTCGCGGAGCTGCTGCTCCTGCAGCAGCTGCTGCCTCCGAAGCGCCTCCGACCGCTCCTTGTTTTCCTGCTGCAGCCGCAGGAAATCGCGTCGGAGGGTTGATTCTCCAGGCACATTGACAATGGAACTGCAACAAGAGGAAATTAAAGCTTCCTTTACAACAAAGCCTTGCAGGCCATTAAGTACGCTTTCCCCACCCCACAAAGCAGGAGGTACATTAATAAAATTCACTGTTTCTTTAAATTTCGTTTCTTTCAGAATGAAGACACTGGATGCATATCAAATAGGGGCTTTCAGTGGAAGGTATGAAAGGAAGTCAAGCAAAGTAAGGACCAACTCGGACATTCTGGGGTCCCGACCAGAACCCACTGTCCAGTCACATTTTCTCCGTAAATTTTCCTTCATCCAGGACTCTCTGGGCACTAAGCCATGAGAGGGGAAGCTTTAAAACCTTTAGCAGCCACAGAATAGGCACGGAGACCCTCTGGGTGGTAGGCTTTGTGCGGGTAATGCCACACTTTGGTAGATACAGAAATTGAGGATGCTCCTGATTTACAAGCACAGATTTTTAGATTTGCTGATGTGGACTGCCCAGGGCACTCCAACCAGCAGTTATTACCTCGGCTCTCCTTCTTGTTCAGGCACTTCCTCCTCCTCTTCCTCACTTCCACTGTATTCATACTCCGTCTCATCTAGCAGGAGAGAAACAGCGGCCTGAGCAGTGCTTATCTCCACATTTCAGGACACAGAACTTGCACTGGCACCTTCATCAATCACTTCCCAGATTCCCTTCAGACCCTAGCGCTTATCCTGTGTATCCCGGCACACTTTCCCAGATACATAATGCAATGCAATGCAGACCAGCAGACTTTCAGCAAGATCCCTGAATGACGCCACATTTTCAGTCTACAACAAGGGGCTGCTTGGAAAACCTCCAGGCCACTTGAATAGAGAGTCCAGGCTGCCCAAGACATTCGCTCCATAGCTCTTGTGACGGGTCATTTCTGTGTGTGAGCCTAATTGATGGCATCATTCCAGGAAAGAACCTACCACAAGGCAAGAAAAAGAAAGGAGGGATATGCCAATATCCTCCTAAACACGGCTTAATGGTTGCCTGGAAGAGGTAGTGGCCTAGAAAAGAGTAATCTGATCTGAAAATAAGATACTTGCAATTCAGATATCCTGTGCAGAAAGAACAAAACATAGAAGCCTGCTGATAGTCAAAATATGAATTAAAAAAGAAACTTTAAGGGTTTGAGCACTCTGTTAGTTTGTTTTTGCGGGGAGGTGATGTGGAACACAGAGCAGGACAGAAGTACGTGGATTTTTAGTAAGCCAAAAGGCTTTCAGAAGCTGCGTACCTTTCTCTCCTCTCTTCTTTCTGGTCCTGTCTATATGGTCCTTGAGCTGGATTCGGACTTGCCTTTCATTTGGTTGGTCACGTATGAACGGGTGCTTCAGAAGCTGCTCCGTAGAAGGTCGCTGCATATAATTCTTCACTAGACAACCTTCTATAAAGCTGAAGAACTTTTTCGACCTGAGAAAGTGGGCAGGGGAAAGCAAAACAAAATCACAGCTCCAACGTTTGTTCAAAGCTTAACTCCCTTCCTCCAAGAGCAGCGTGCCCCAGAAGCGCTCCGAGCACTGCTGGGAAGAGTGGGCCAGCGAATGAGGCCGGCTCCGCTCCCGCTCCGCTGCTGCCGGCTCGCATCCCGCATGCTCGGAGCACGGGCAGGCAGCTCGGGCACGTCTCCGCCTGCCCCGGCCAGGAGAGAGCAGCTCTCCCGTGGGAAGGGCAGTGCGAAAGCCGCGGGGATGCCCGGCAGCCTCGAGGCAGCGCAGGCCACGCCGCGTCGCCCAGCCGCAGCGAGAGCGCCTGGCGTCGACTGACGGTAGTTTCCATTTTGACCTGGGATGCCACACACGGGTCCTCGCAGGACCCCGCGCAGGCACTCCCTGGGGCCTGTGCCTCACGCAGGCCCTGGGGCCACACGCTGCCCGGCACCAGCAGGCCGGGCTGGGCCGGGCCGGGCCGCGCGCAGCAGCGCTCACAGCGCATCCGAGGTGGCTCCTCGCTACCCTCGCGCTGTCTGAGCCCTTAGTGCAGACTGCCCAGAGGAAAACCATTCAATGAGCAGCACACCAGCACTGCAAATCCTCAGAACCACATTTTGCTTCCCTAGGCCTATTTCCTCACAAAGCCTTCCCTCAGTGAACATGGCTGAAGCAGCGGCCTTGGCTTTGGCCACATTCCCTTTCTGGTGCCCTCCAGTTGTTGCCATGCTTGGGTGGCACCACCACCACTGAATGGGGAAGTGTGGAGGAAAAAACAAAGTGGTTTTCACCTGCTGCTTCATTTTCTTACTGAAACCTAAAAAGTTGAATTCAAGGTAGCCTTGCCATTTTCTGTTATTCCTGTTGCTCCCCATACCGAATGTTATGCTTCCAAGAAAAAAGATGCAAGAAAGGCACATGCAAATACTATACATGCAACTCTGTCCCTTAATATATGCAGAAAGCAAGTATGAGAGAAGGAAAATGATGCCCCGATAGATACCCATGCATAAATAGGCCAATCCAGGCAAGCACCAAGCCCATCAGCAAGCCACAACTTCTATTATGTTGATACTGAATAAGCAGTCACTTCACTTCATTATTTTGACAGGTTCACAGCATCCTGCGATCACAATCAATCCATGTGAAACCTCTTTCTAGGAAATAGTTCTGTTTCATACCCGCCAGTCGTAACCAGTAACGGAGAGGAAACCCTCAGATACTAATGGATTCTTCTCAGCTGGCAAGAAGTGCACACTCAATTTCAATCATTTACAATAATTATAGTAAAAGCCTTCATTAGTTTTAATAGCTCCTTTCAACTTAACAACTAGAACACTACAGTACTGTTCTGTTTCTTTATTATGCTACATCTGACGAAAAAAATCTGCATACTAAGAATGCTGCAGGAGTTTATTTTTTAAAAATATGGTACTATTTGTCGCCTTAATGCTGTTCTGCCAAGGAAAAAAATCTTGTTTTTTTATATTCCCAGGATTCAAAGATAAAATTTCTCTGGGGTAAAGAGAACTAAAATAATCAATGCGCACTTTTTATTTTATGCCTCGATTCAATGGCACGGAAGATAACAACAGATTGATTTTAGCCAACTTCAACCACTTTGCAGCTGTGCGGCAGCAGCACCGAAGCAGCACGCTGTGCAATGCAAGAAAGCATCGTGATACAAAAAGGGTTAGAAAGCAGCAAGTATTACATACCATTTCTTGGATTTTAACCGCGGGGGAGGATTTCTGGGTATCAGAAAGAGCGCTCTCATGGGATGCATGTCACAAAGTGCTGAAGGAGAGAAGACAAAACCAAACAGAAACAAACAGACATTGGCTTCGTTGCGCTCTGTCTTCTCAAGACTCAGCTGCCACAAGCATCTCTGGCAAACCCAACCCCTTACAGAGCACATACAGCTAGGAATGTAACTGATTAAATGAAATGACAGCAATTCCACAGCTCCGTGTGGGAAGTGAGGCCCCAGATGAGAAAGAAGTCACAGCACAGGTTAGGCTACGGAATCAGCCATGGTGGGAACGTTTGTGCACAGCCCTCCTCCTCCTGCAAGTCATCCAGCTTATGTTTTGGTTAAGATGATGCCCAGAAAAGATCATGGCAGGTGGGAAAAATGACACAGCCACCATCTCATACAAATTCATTCACTCCACCTGCCCTCCTATGGAGCAGGACACCTCCTCACTTCCACTCTCCAAACTCGGGGAGCTTTTCTTTATTCCAAGACCTGCTGGGTTTACAGCAGTGAAGGCTCTGCATTAAAAAGGGTCTGCATGAAAAGGTGAGAGCAATTTAGCATGTGCAGTGAATCTCTGCTTGCTTCCTGGACGCTGCTCCCGTGATTTGGACACTAGGAGAGGCCAAGCCAGAACCTCTGCTTCCATTTGCAAAGGAAAAAATGCGACTGTCCCATTCCAGGCCTGCAAACCCCTGTGAGGCAGCTTTTAATTGGGAGCCAGCCCAGCAGAACAATGTTCTGATCAGGGAAAGTAAGACCGAAAGGAGGCCAAGTGGTAGCTCAAATACTGTTAATATAGTGCTAGGTGAGGCGCCCAGGGAGCAGCTCTCATCTGGGTGTTTGGGCAAATGTGAAATTAGGAAGGAGAGGGGAAAAAATGTGAAAATAAAAAATCAAACCATCCAACCTTCTAAAAATGAATTCAAACATTGTGCTTCATTTTAAAACTTTTGCACTTAAAAACAAACTAGCAAAAGCAGCCAGAGGCTACAATGAAACGCCCATTTTCTAGCCAGGAAGAAGTCAATATTTCATTCTGAATTTGACAATTTCAAAGAGTGTTTTCCAGATGGGCTTTTCAGTTGAGGGGATTATTTTGCTCACGTGCAAGAAAATGCATTAACTAACCCACTCTGAGGTAGCTCAGGCTGTTCAGGGGATGGGGGAATTACATTTGCCTGTGTACTAATGAAGGATTTTCACTAACATTAAGAAAAAGGATCATTTCTGTTTATCTTCTTTATAAGTCCTCGTTTCCTCCTCAAAAATATCATCCCTAAGCTTCATTATTCAGAAGGAACAAGCATGTGAGGGGAAGAAAAAGATATGCAGTTCCATGTTTTTGCTTTTCAGGTTTCTCTCAAAAACATTGTGAATATTGTCAACTAGGAGCCACTAAGCTCAATACTCTGCGCTGAAGATGGATTTCCAGTTTAAGTCACATCATTCCTGAGGAAAGGCAACACCCCCGCCATGATGAGTTGAAACAAAAGGAGTGGTAACGTGACCATTACACAGAGTCCTGGAAAATCAGCACAGCAAAGAGCGCTACAGGAGCATTTTTCATGAAGGTCTATTTCCCAGATACCCTGCTGCCCCCCTCCCCAGTTGAGGTGTAAACGTCTCAGGCAGGCCATAGACAAACTGGGACGCAAGTCCAAACCACAGCATATTTATAGGAAGGATGTTTACAGCTCTATTAGCTTCTAAATTCAGCCCAGCAAAATTAAATTACTGCATAGTAATGCTTAAATGCTATCTTATCTCTATCAAAAGCATTGCTATTTATGGGATTTTATATTTATAGCGCAGGCAAACCCAAAGAGAACAGAAATAACAAGAGGGCACTTCCAGAAACCTCAAAGCTAGGCTTAGATTACAACCAGCATCTCTTAAGTATATGTTTCGGCCTTGATGAGCCCGCTGGGAAAGCAGACGTGTCACTTACGGGGAGCTCCTTCTGCCATCTCAATGGCCGTGATGCCGCACGACCAAAGGTCACTCTGCACAAAGAGAGACAGAGACCATATGTTAGTAAGTACCTACCCGACTTGGGCAGTAAAGGAGTATTTACAGGGGCCCTGCGGGTGAGACTGAAACCAAATGCCATGGCTATTTACACTGTGTAAGCTACTTTTTCTTCTAACATTAACAGAAAACGATGCCTCACATGTCATATGTATACAGACAAATGCGTATGCACACACACACAGAAGTATACCATGCCTTTTTCAGGGCCTAGACCAGTAAATATAGAGGAACACAAATTTGTGGACTACACTGCCAATATTTTCTATTCCCCAAAAATCAAATAACAGGTTTTTATAGGGAAATAACCATCACTGCTAAACTTGTAAGAAGACTCTGTTTTGCATGACACTTGTAGCCAAAGCAAATGCTCCCTCCCCACCACCTCAGCTTTGCTTGAGATACTGCAAAACAAGAACGCTTCTGTGGAAGCCCCTCAAGGCTCTGCCTCTAGAGCCAGCCCCTGCCTGTCAGCCAGCTGCACTCGCTGCCCAAGGACAGCCAGGCAAGCGAGGAGCAAAACCCAGAGGCTCCCACAGCCTCGGGGGAAGTGCTGGCAGGAGGCTGCTCGGAGGAGCACGGCCAGTCGGAGGAGAAAAGGTAACTGCTCTTGAGAGAAGCAGCGTTCCTCTCTGCCAGGCTAACGAGGATAACGATTAAAAAGTGAACGCTACTGAGTAGCCAGCTTTCTGCCCTAGGAGCAGGGAAGCATTTCTACTGGCTTGCCATCTGCATTTTCAGATGCAGCAGGGCAACAATTTCTCTGGGTCCAGTCCATTTGTGTAAGATAAACTGCATGGCCTCATGGTCTTAAGAAGCTTTGAAGCATGAGTTTGCTAAAGGATGCAGAAAAGGACAACTACTTCAAATCCCTATAGGTTCCCCAGAAACAAAAAACAGAAAGAATTTTTCTACTGCATTAACAAATATAATGAAGTTCTTTTTTCTAAGTCTCCAATCCTTAATAACTCCACCTTGCAAAGGTTTAAAACGAGCATCAGCATGTAAAACACCATTAAATCTAGAGAAACAGGCTCAGTCTTAGCCAAAAGTGGAAAAACACCAATTCCAATCACCTGGCAATTTAGACCTACACAAACATACTCATGGCAAACATCACTATTACCACGAGTGCACACTGCGCTCATGGTAACGGCTTAATCAGAGGTTTTCTGATATCCTCACTGCCTTGCCTGGGTAAAAGTTGGACTAGTTGCATTACTTGAACTGAGGATTTTATAAAGCACGTTTTTACATTTTTTCCTCCTTTGCGCTTTCATACACGCAAGTTAATAAGCACTTGGCAGGTTTCAGAATGCTCTTATTAGAGAAATATAGCCTTAAACATATATATGTGTATATATGTGCATTATTCTCGGGGTACTGCAAATACTATCAAGCCAATTATGATTTTGCCATAATTAGGTCTTTGGTTTGTAGCAAACTATTTATCAACATTTACACAGTGTCTCAACATCAGGAACAGGCACAGCATGAACAGTTCCTTCTGTGCTTCACTAACTCACCAGACAGCAGTTCTATTTAAGGCAACACCTAAAATGTATTGTTCTGAATTAGTGCAATAACTAGGACATACTCAAACACAATTTAAAGTACAAACTTCATACAAATTCAGAACATCAGCATTTCCAAACAAAACTCTTTTTTTCTTTGGGGCATCTTTTCTGAGTGCTTAACAGCACACTGAACTGCTCCTCCTTATGCCCAGAGGCCATGACAACTCAAGTAGTGTGAAAGGTCAAAATCTGGCACTGACCCTTAGCCTGTCCTCCTGCACAAGAATGTATCTATCTGTACAAAATGAATTAATTCTTACAAGGGATGAGAACTCTGAAAACCTGCCACCATCCTCAGGCCTTCATACTGTAAGTGTAATTTGTTTTACTCTGCAAACACGACTCTTACTCTGTAATCATACGTAGCATCTGGATTCTCATCACAGGCAATAACTTCGGGAGCCATCCAATATGGAGTTCCAATGAAAGTGTTTCTCCGGCCAACTGTCCTGTCCAGCTGAGCGCTCACACCAAAATCCACTGCGGGTGGGAAAAAAGATTAAAATAAAACAAGAGGGGAAAAACATATGCAGCAGTTACTTCTTTCAGATGATTTGGAAACAAAGCCATGTCGATGTTCCTTGTGGGAACAGCACGCTGAAGAGAAACACGATGATTAACACCAAGGCAGGCGAGTCCCTGGCTTTCACGTGCAATATGCTCAGGCCACCGGAGTCAAGGAGCACAGGAGCATGGGGCCACCTCCTCTGCACCTCCCCGTGGCTGCCCCTACAGCCTCCCCTTTGCCCCAAGGGGCAGCGCAGCTGCAAAACTACTGTCCTGGAGCCTACAGGAATGCCGGAGCCAAGAAAATTAATGCATACAGAGGGACACCACCTCCCAAAGGTCCTGCTCGTGCTGCAGGGGCACCGCACTCGTGAGCGAGTCTCCCTTTGGACTGCCTGCACTTCCCGCTCTAAAACCAGGCACGCAAAACCACCTGTGGCTCCGAGAATGGCTCTAGTGCACAGAGCAGCCACGGGACTGGCAACAGAAGATGGGGGCACTCAGGAGGTCCTCTCTGGGCACCTGGGCTGCAGCCAAGGAGCCCCCTCCACAGGCCACGGCTTCCTCCTCCGCGGCTCCCTGCACGACGCTGGTCGCAAGGGCAGCGGCGCCAGCTCCGCTCGAGGAGGAAGCTCCCCGAGAGCGTCGGCAGCCGGGACGTCTCGCCCGGCCTCGCGCAGCACGGAGGGGTCGCGCAAGCCCGCGGGCTGCGGGCAGGGTGGGAGGGCTGCGCGCGGACCTCTGCTCGACCAGCAGGAAGGTGGCGGATGCGGCGCGATGCACGTGCAGGAGGCTAAGGCAGGCAGCAACCAGATGAGACACATTAAAGAAAAAGAGTGTCTCCTCTTGGGAGGGACAGGGACAGGACAGGGAGGAGAGGCGTTCCCAGCAGGCATTCCTGGGCAGGAATTGTGTTTTGATCTTCACTGAGGGCTGCCCCGATCACATATGCGTGCCCAGAGCCTGAACAGCATGGGGCTGTTTTAGCTAGCTAAATACAAGCTAAATACAAGAGTGATCCCCATCACTTCCAGACTCCAAAACAACCAGAATCGGCATGAAGCCAGCTCACACGAGGCTCAGAGGGAGGCGCAGAGCGACCTGCTCGCTGGACCTGGCATGGTAGCAGCAAACGCTGCTCAGGCAGAGCGACAGCCTGGGTGCCAGCGCCTGCGAGCAGAGGAGGGCGCAGGGGCTGTATATAAGCACAGCTCCTGTGCCTGCGGGCACGCCGTGCTCCTGCCGGGCCAAGCCAGCGTGGGAGGAGTGGAGGAGGCTCCGCGGAGCGGAGGCGCTCGCCTACTTACCGAGCTTCACCTCTGCGTTCTCCGTCAGCAGCACGTTCTGCCCCTTGATGTCCCTGTGAATCACGTGATGGGCGTGAAGATGCGCCAAGCCCTGCACCATGGACAGGAGGGGAGGGGTGACAGGGGGTTAGTGCCTCCTCGCTTGGCGCCACGCAGCGCGTCCCGGCCCCGAAGCTGGAAACCTCGGCCCACGTGCGGGCACAGCATCCACACGGCACCGATACCCCTGAGAAGGGACGGGCGAGGGGCCAGCATCCCTGTTCCAGGGCAAGGGCATAGTGAGGGCAAAGCAAAAGCTCCTTTCCAAAGCTGCCCTTCCGCAGGCGCCGCCAATACGGAGGCTCCTCGGCAGAGACCCTGCCCAGACAAAAGAGCAGGAGCGCGGTAGAGTTTCCAAAGGCAACACAACCACCCGCACACGGTGCTTTCTGTTGAGGCAGCACCTGGACGCCTGCCCCGGCGCGTCAGCCGCGCAGAGGGAGGGACGGGCCCTTGTACGTTGCCTTTCCCCCTCCGACGGCAGGGCAGGACAGCAGGCAGCCCTCCCGGCAGCCGCGCGGGTGGCGCTCCCCGCTCAGCCCTGCTTGGGAAAGCGCCGTCTCCGGCGGGATCATCTGCCCGTCCACGTTGCCCTCCCAGGCCTTTAGTGCTTTGGGGAAAGTAAAGACACGGAACCTTTACAGCTGCAAAAGGTTAACGGAGCAGTGGTTGCTGCAGAGAGATATTTGCTAACACGTGTTCTCCATTAAACGGTCGTTTGCCAGTTTGTCTGCATAACCATTGGGCTATTTTCTTTTTTTAAAAATAGTCAATGAGCGTGACAAATAATCGAGCGTGCAGCTCCTCCCTGCACATGTCACGAGCCAGCAACACGAACGCTCAACGTCCTCAGTACCATGCACTGGATGTTAACACTAAGTGTGGTCGGATATTTTTTCCGGAGCGAAGGCTTTTCCACAGCTTCGCACAGGATACTTCCTAAGGCCTTATGCTCCGCCACTCCTGCCAGGAAGATAGTCATATGCTCATATGTTCTCTCCAGAGAACAATCTCATCTAACTGGAAAAAAAATGGTCCATTTGGGCTTGGGAAGAGTCAGGAAGAGGCAGGGGGTCAAGCGCTCGGTTCCGTGCAGCGCCCACACTGGCGCTCCCCAGCAGGCCGGGACTCGCTCCCAGCCGGGCCTCCGCCCGCGGAGATCTCCGGCACTGCAGCTCATCCACCTTCCCCTCCGTTACACAACCTCTCCTCGTCCATCCCCGACACAAACTCAGTGTCAAATCACGTTTTGCAATGCCTCATACCAGCGTGAATTCAGCACTCCTTTTTTCTTTTTTTCCCCCCTCCAGATATTCCTGTTCCTGCTAGCAAATAATTAAAGCTGTTTTTGTTTTTTGTTTTTTTTTTTTTAAGTCCAACAAGCAGGAGAAAGTTGCTTTCCAACAACTCTGTTCCACGGCAGCTGATTTTTATCCTCTTCTCAGCCTGCATGACTTTACCTCCTGACTCAAGGGGAACTTAGGACAAGGGCAGCAGGGCATGCAGTGCATCCAAAGAGGCACGGCTGTTCCCAAACCGAGCACGAGGGCAGCCCTGCAACAGCTACCTTTGCTAACACTAAAGCGCGCCACGCACTGCGTTTGAGATACAGCCACAGTGGGTATTCATGACTGCAACTTCGCTGCCTGTTGCACACAGCAATTCAGAGTGTGCCAGCCCCAACGCCAGCTCAAACACCAGCGGCAGCAGAACTCCCTGCTGACGTCTGGAGCGGGGCAGGAGCCCACAGCCGTGCATCTCCCTCCCTCGTAATCTCAAAAATCACGAGATTGAACAAATGTGCAACGCAGACAACAGAAGCACTGATTTATGTGCAGAGCCACTGGTGGTTTCCTTTAACACGAAGCCTTTAGAACTTCACTTATGATGAGGCAATGGAATGGACACACTGCGTAATGGTACGGGTAGGAGGCAATTTACCAAGAAGCACAAGGAAAACCACCCCAGATTTACTCAGCACAGCCAACAAATGCCAATTCAGAAAGCACTTTAACTGTACCAGCTGGAAATTAAATATGAAGAGTAATTAGCTAGATCTTCAGTTTTTCAAAAAAACCACCTCTAAGTGGCATCCCTCCTCCTGAGAAGCTTTCCCAGCGCGGTATGGAGCGGCCTGCAGTGCCCAGCCATGTAAGGTATGTGTGCTTGCTTCAGGCAGGCTGCAGGGGTATCGTGCACGCGAGCACCTCACGGCACAGAAGCACTAACCCTAGGCCGGAGCCAGCAGTCCCCATTCTCCACACGCTGCACTGGCAGCAGAGAAAAGCACCTGCCCAGCACGTGTGAAAGAAACCATCCTGCGCCCTGCTCCGTTACGATCCCCCTGCAGCCTTGGCGCTCTAAACACAAGCGCCTCGCGGACGCACGGACGCTGCTTCTCAGCCTCTAAAGGTTGTGACAGTGGCTCCGGCACTGGCTTCTCACGACACAGAATTGCTGCTTTCTGCAAGGCTGCTGTTGCTGTAGGGTACAGCTCGCACAACCCCAAGTATTTGCCGCTCCTGTCCTCGCTAGCAGCTAGAGAGTTAAATGAGATGGAGCAGTCTACACTTACTCTCAGACACTCTTCAAACCATGGTGTGGCTAAAGGAATTGGCCTGAAACAATTTCTTGTGGAACCTCAAACCAGGTTACATCTCTGTAAGATTGCTGCTATTTCCAAGCACAATTGGCAATTGGTCGGTTTTCCTTACCCGGAGAATCTCTCTGGAGATATAGGCTATCCAGTCTTCCTTCAGAGTGTTCCCCTTCGTGTTCTTCACGAGGTCGGTGATAGAGCCTGCTCCACAAAACTCCATAACAAGCTGCAAAGCAGGTAAGAGCACAGGGTTCACAGCTGCCTGGAGCAGCAGATCAAGCCGGGTGCAGCAGTGCTTTGCAAAGCCCTCCCGAAGCCCACGACAGCATCTATTTTACATTCCCTGCCTGGCAAGTGGATCCCAACCAAATGTCTCCAGCGTGTGTCAGACATATACGAAGCATGTCTCACATTAGTTGCCACGCTTTCAAGAACTGATTTAATCACTGTAATTTAACGCTGAGAATTTGGATTTGCTCAGCTAGGTGCATTAGTAGCAATGGGAACACAGAACATACCCAATGCTGAAGAAATCAAACTGCTCACACCATTGCAACACATCTTATTTACAAACCCCATGTATTTATGGCAGACAAGAACATTCACTGGTGCCTGTAAGCTGCCATTTCAAACCCAAACTTCAATCCTCCAGGGGGTATAGATGGGATGAGAACTGTCATGATGAAAATTTTCAAGTTCAGCTTTATTTTTACAGCCACATTCTTACTGCTCAGCTCATCTGCCTTGCTCCCATGAAACATGTTAACTATCCATTTGGGAAACGAGCAAAAAAATCTTAAAGAGCAAATCAATTGCTAATAGCAAACCTCGGCTCAGCCTTTGTCTCCAGGATACATGATGCACCTATGCAATTCACTTCTCTGTTTAGACAAGTACCAAATTCCAACAATTTGCCTTTCCATAGCATGGTATTTGTGTCATCCTCAAATGATATCCCAAAGGGAAAGGCATGCTTGAGAACTCTCTGCTTACCCACAGTTGGTCATCATGTCCTGGAGGACTCTTCTTAATGAAAGCACCATAATAGGTTGCAATATTTCTGTGATGAGAATACTTCTTTAGCATGTTAATCTCCAGTTTGATTTCTTCTTCTTCATCCTTGGGAACAAAACAAAAAACATACACTTTTAATACAGCATGTGCAACACCTGCTTCTCTCTCACTCAAACAGGTTTAAGAAAGTTTGGTTTATACCAGCACCATGCTCAGCATGGTTTGTGCCAGCAAGATCTGTTGTTTACTATGATGTTCTAAAACAGACATTTATCTTCCCAACTCTTCAGCAGTTGAAAAAGCAAATAAAGGATGTACTGGACTTCATCTAGTAAGGAAGCAGGGCAGGATTTGTTTAAAAATCTGTGCTTCCAATGCCTTAAACAACAGGCTTCTCTAATCCAGAGAACAAGAAAAAAAAATTGAATTTATGTTGGAGGTGTAGAATTTCACTCGTCAGCATTTTTTTTCCTTTCCTTTTTCCTCCAATTTTTAAAATTTCACACTTTCTAGTTCAAAGCCACGCAGCGACCTGACCCAGTGCACAAGGACCCACCATGGCCCAAGGGCCGCCTTGACCCACCTTCCTCCTCATCCTCGGCCGTCGGGCACGATGGCAGCGGCGGAAGAGTAAGAGCAGGAAGAAGCAGGAACCGGCGCTGGGAGCATAACAGGGAAGCGGCCGCACAGGAGCGGAGGGGAAGGATTTCCCGTGGCCCTGGCGCTCATTCCGGCGCTGGGCTCCGGGCAGACAGGCAAGCAGGGCTGCACCGAGCAGCGCTGCGCACAAAGCCCTCGGCAAGCACCCGAGCCTGCAATGCCGCCGCCCAACGCCGTGCTGGACGTTCGGACAAGAGCTGTGCGGAGGGCAGGGTGCCGAGCGCCCCGGGCACCCACGGGGACGAGGAGCACGGAGGAAACCCAGTGGACGTGTGCCCCCACAATGTTAATATTGGCTTCGTGTCAGCAGGGTGTCCTGGCAGGCACAGGGACAGTTAAAATAACCCCTGTCCGCTACAAAGAAAACAATTATTTCACACAGACCAACGCTGGGATGCAAGGCTTGCTCGCGAATGAGGATAAAAGAATTCCCCAAATGCAGCCGGGGATGAACTATGCCTAAATCAGTTCGTGATGCTTCTCTAAAGGAAAGCACTGGGCATTTCTGAAACACTGAACAAAACAGTGAAATAATGCTGTAAATCAGAGCTCCCAGCGTGTGGGAAGAAAGCAGGATCACCAGAACAACTCAGTGAGCCAAGAGCGAAGCCGGTGCCTCCTCAGCTGCTGCTGCCATTGCCGTTGCCCAAACTTTTTTTTTTTTTTTGTCCAAATGTTAAATAAATAAATACATAGATAAATGAAACTGTTTGCACTAGGAATATCCACGCTGAACTTGGTGAACTCCATCTTCCCACGAAAGACTGTAACAGGAATTTTGCTAACCTCAATAGTCTGGACCTTGCTCGCCGCTAGGCTCCGTACACGTAACGTGATTAATCTGCTATTTCATATTCTATCTTGGTTAACCTGCTCTTCCATCCCGACTCTCCGTGCACGGAATTCTTTCCCGCGCTCAGCCTGCGCACACAGTAGCTTTACACTCCCAGGGCCAGGACGTCCCAAGGGCTGCTCCTGCTTATCCACTCCAGCAACGGGCAGAACGACAAAGCTTAAACAGGGTCTCTTTCTGAAAAAAACTAACAAACAAACCAAAGGATTGAAGGAAAATAAGAGGCCTGCACAACCCAGCAGGCTGCAAGCAGTGAAGGCTCTTTCAGTTTCCCTTGCAGCCGTATCAAGGCACCCACTCTGTGAGCTGCTGCAACGCTAAGGGTCTCACTGAACCAACAGGGCTAACATGCTGTTTTAGCTGTGCTTGAACATTTGTCCAGCACCCAGGAGAGTGTGGCGATCTATGGTTCAATCCAGCTTGAATGCCAGCTTACAAAACTAGAGATGGGTACATAATTCTTGCCAGATTTTGAAGGATTTCACTTAATGTGGATCGATGACTTCCTGGCACCGAGGCCCAAAGACTTTATGGTGGCATGAGCCATCAAAAGCATTAACCAGTTTAGAGGACTCTGTATTACATGAATCATTAAAAATGGGGGCTCATCCAAGATAAAATTCTTTTGCTCAAGTTCCAGGTCTGCTTTGGTGACTCTTCCAGCCTTCAGCCTTGGATGTGCCAAAAAGCACCACTTCAACGTTTTTCTAAAATGAAAGCCATCATTTCTCGATTCAAAACATTGTTTCAGCATCTTACTTGCATCACGGGGCACTCAAATGACCGTTTTTTTGGAAAGGTGGCCCACCGCGTCCGAATGGCACGCTGCTCTCCACCAGGCCTAGGAGGAAGATGAGGCCACGAGGCAGGACAGGGCCCCCAGCGCTGCAGACGCCCTCAGCTGGGCAAGGCGCATCCCACGCGGAACCCGCCGGAGAGGGACGTTCCCGGCCGGCACGTGCGCGGCAGGGAGCAGGCAGAGCCGCCGAGGGGCTGGCGGAGGGCGGCCCCCTCGCTGCTCCCTGCGCAGCCGCACTCGGACAGGGCTCCGCAACCACAAGGGCCTGGAAAAACTAAAGACCGTTTGAGGGCAGAGGCTGTCAGTCCCGTGAGGGAACACGAGTGCCTCCTCTTCTCGTGGAGGAGAGGGGCGGCTGCTCGGCCCTTCCCAGGGATTTTATGCAGCTGGAGCCAATCACCACTCGAGGCCGTTATCCGTGGCACCAAGTGCCACCGAGACACAGCCCCGTCTGGGCGCGCTGCGACTCGCGCTCTCCTGGGGACAGCCCCTCCGCTCTCCTCGAGTTTCTGCAGCAAGCTGCAGTGCTGCAGGCAGGAGGCCCGTCACGCAACCGAGCCTCGGGGCGGATTTCCTCCTCGCTTTCCACGCATTCCCCTCCGGAGATTGCATCTCCAGGAATCTTTAAAAACCCTGTGGTCTTATCAAAAAATAAAATAAGAAAATAAAACTTAAAAAACGCACGTGACATCGGCAGAGAAATTCGCCACCGTGCAGTGCCACAATTTTGGAGAGCACCTCAGGAATGAAAGCGGGAGCGGATCCGGCCTAGCAACGTGCCACCTAGTGGTTCCCAGAGCCCTCACACTGCAATGTCCCCAAATCCTCCCTTCTCCCTGCAAACTGCTGGCTTCCCTACTATCTAGTGCCCTCACCAGAGATGCAGTGACCAGCAAAACACAGATCAGCTACTTGTTACTTCTGTTACTTAAGCTGGGGTTTTGCAAGTGGTGGTCTGTCTGAACATGCTGTCACTGGAGTACAAACAACAAAAAAATAAAAGCAACTACAACGGCCCTATGGAGAGAACATTAAACTGGACAAGTCAATTATGCAACTTCAGCAGCTCTCCCAAAAATGACCTTCTAGAATCATTATCCCAAGAGAACCCTGCCCATTTGCACACATTTTCAGAAGATGAGGAATCATGAGCACCCTGGGGGACAAGCTGGTGGGAAGGGAGAGGAAGGAACCTGCAGCTCAGCAAGTGCCTAAACCAATGGTCAGAAGCAGAGAGGACATTACCAAAGGGAGAGGGGGGAAAAAATCCCTCCATGCCCAGTCTCATATTCTTCCTTGCCCGTCACTGCTTAGAGAACCCAGGACCAAGCCAAACAGCCTCAACCTGTCCAGAGCCTGCGGAGCATCCTGTGTAACTGGTGCCTCTCCATGACCAGCTGCCTCCAAAAGCAGCTCCTGCCCTTGGCCGCTCTTGGTTTTATGCCCTTCAGGGATGGCACAGACAGGGGAGGAGGAACGGGACGCTTTTATTTATCCGAGAGTACGATGACAGGCAACAGGAGTGAAGAAACGCAGCCAGGCAGGGATAAAGCAAAACGAATGTTAGCTTCATTACCGAACCTCATCAATTACCAGGCAATTTACACGCTGCTCTAAAGCAGCCCGCAGAGGAATACAAACTGGTCCTCTCAGTAACCTTCCTTGTTGTTATAAGAAATGAGAGAGTGAAAAATCTCCTCCCTCCCCATACAAGCAACATTCAGTGGTTTGAAGCTGCAAGCAAGGGTTTTAAGCACTAACAACACTGCCCCAGCAGCGGCAATCCAAAAACTCAGGAAAAGCGGAGGGGTGGGAAAAGGAAATCTCCAAGTCTCCTATTGTTTGCCTTTTCCCATGCTGCCCACGAGGCTCTGCCAGCCGGTACCAAGGGAATTGCCTTGCTAGGAAAGGCAGAGCCACTTACACTGTGCCTGGGATTCCGGGTTAAGCTACACTGGCTAAGAAGCACTAGCTCCGGGGTAGTTTCTGGGATCTGAGGATCTTAGAACTATTTGAGAATTTGGATACACATGGAGAGAGACACCGTGTATCTGTACGGCTCTGCAGTGGGAGGGGAAGGGCAGCACCAAACCAGGAGCACCCCGAACGGGAGGAGGAAACGCTTTTGCCTTCAGGGGCACCAGGACTAGCACAACGCACCCTTTCTTTCACTGTCTCTCCCCTACCATGTAAATTCAGGGAAAAACAAAAACAAAAATCACACAAGCCACAAGAAATTCAGTCTGTTTTCCTTCCCCCTTCCTCTCTCTTTTCATTTCTGCTCTCTCCCTCCAAAAACCAGAAGTCTTAGAAGGCACCAAAAAAAAAACCCAACCCTTTCCAGATAAATGATGACACCAGCTCCCGCAAAGCCCCATTCCGTGCGTGTGTCACATCCTCTCTCCTCCCTCCTTCCCACACCCCAAACCTCTGGCTTTCATCCACTCGAAACTGGATCTGGCCAGGACGGGGAAAGGCTGAATAGCACCGAGCACAATAGGTGACCTTTTCTGGTACTGGGATCTGTAATAGACACGGTCATTAAAACAGTTCTCACACACCAGGGGAAGCTCTGGCAAAGGGAGCCGGGGCAGCGCTGCTCACCGAGCAAGAGCTGCGGTGCTGCCTCTGAGGCGGGAAGGAGATTGCGATTTTGGGAGGAACTAACCACAATAAAAGCGAAGCTCCCAACGCGAGGCAGGTCCCTGCCGGAGCCTGCCAAGGTGCGGAGTTCACATACAGGGGAGCAGCCTGCAGCGCCGGGAACGCAGCGCGAAACACGGAGGGATGTTCCCTCAAGGGTCAAAAACCCCGGTTTTGTCGGTGCTGGCTCGGAGGAGGGGGCTGCCCCTTCCCGGGCTGCACTCGGACGCCTCCAGCCACACGACTCCATCACGGGGGTTCAAAGCGCCCTCCCTGGCATCCCCCTCGGCACAAGCCCCTCGTGGGCGGCGTGGGGAGAAGGCAGAAACGTCCTGGAAGGGCTGCTCTACCCGCAGAGCACCGCACGGGATCTGTATCAGCAGGCGTCCAGGAGGGGAAGGCAAAACGCGCGTGAGGAAACGGCCGTCCTGGCAGCACGAGCCGCGTTGTGGCACCCGTGCCACGCGAGGCTGCGGCGACGCGAGCGGCCGCGGTGGCCGTGCGGGCCCGCAGGCCGGCAAGGCCCGGGGTGAGCGCGAAGGAGGCGCCTGCGCAACCCCTCGGCGGGTCCAAAGGGCACCCGAAAGCTGCAAAGAAGCCACCGCGCAGCGCCGGCTGCTTCCCGGCACCGCGGCCTGCCCAGGGATGGGAAGCAGTCCCGGGGGTCAGGCCCATCTCCTGCCAGCGCCTCTTCCTCTGCGATGTCGCAAGCTCCAGCCTGCCAAGCAGGGGCCTAAAATGAGGGCCAACCCGGGCTGTGGCCGCTAAGGACGGTGGTGGCTTTCTCAGAGGGCCGTGGAGCAGCCACTGGAGGCCCCGAGATGTTGTTTATTACCGACTTACGCTTCTGCCCCTAAATCGACTGGGAGGTGGAACAACTTGCCAAGCCTTCGGCTGCCCGGATTCCCGACGTCTTTCAGGCTTTAATTAAGCAAACCCTCCTCATTAAAATGTTGCAAGGGCTGCAATTTTTTTCCTTCCACGTATTTAAAACTGTGTATGCAACACTAACGCGGTGTTGCATTTTGCCAGCGAATGCAAATATTACATTACACAGAATATTACAATAAAAAAGGGGGTGGGAGGCGGGAACCAGGATTCCTACATTTTCTTTGCAGACCATCAACCAATACACTCATATAAAGCTAAATAAATACCTCACTGAGCACCTAAGCTATGAGGAAATAGTAAATGCTTTTTTAAAAAGAAGCCGATCTGAGGTATACTAGACAGAACAAGATCTAATACACAGCCACCAAATCTGCAAACACCTAAGTAATACGTTGGCTTGGGTGCTAACAGCTACATTCAAAGCCTGCTGTACGTGCTGGCTTTAACCCACGGTCTCTTATACCCACAAAAGGAAAGCTTCAAATTTTGGGCCACGCTACAGTCTCCAAAAAAACTCCCTGTAAGCAAGGACTGATGTGAGATCATGATCTGCCTTCTTCAACAAAAGGTTTCTTTTGTGAACTAGCCAAAATACGTAAATTACACGGGAATAAAACACATCGTCCCATCTGTACATGTGTCTTACAAAGATGATTGAATGACATAGTGAGAACACACAAGTCCTTGCAAGTTTTAATCTCAGGTAATCTCTGCCTAAAGGTGAAACACTTCAGCTGCTCCGGTCCAATATTAGTCACCGTTCAGCCTCGGCGGGTAATCAGCACCCGGCTCCTGCGCCTTGCACAAAGCATGGAAAACGCAAAGTGACGATTGCTACCGGATAGGATCTGGCATGTCCAAATGGCACTTTCTGTCACAAGGAGACAGGCAGAATGGATCACAGAAAGAAAACCGTGCTGGAAAGACAGCAGCCCTCAATCATCTGTTTAAAATACAGGCTTAATATGCATCATATGCAGAGCCTGCAGGTGGCTGCAACTAGAAGAAAGAACACAGAGAATCTCAAAAGCCGTCAAAAACGACACTGGCAAAACACTCTTGTGGCAAAGGCATGAGTGACACAAAGAGGGAAAGACACAAGCGGACAAGATGACCCGAATTTTATTTCTGGGATGAAAATGAGACTGTGCACGGAACGACACAATCACAGAGTCAAGGTCCCAAATGGGCCCAAATTTGCCAGTAACTCCCCCCCTCCCCCCATTTAGAAGTAAGTCAAATTCCATTTTCTATTCTGTTAGAAAAAATGCCCAGACAAGTACCTTATTTTTTTTCCACCCATTTTGCAAAGGCAGCTAATTGCAAAGGCCCACAGAGCGAGGTTCTAACCCCTCTCCACCACCAGCACCGCTTCTCCCCCCTCAGCTGTGCTGTTAGAAAAGCGCAGAGCAGAGCACCAACATCTGCTTTCTAGCTGTGAGACAGACACCTCTGTGAATACACCCAGAAATACACCAGCCTCTGCCCTGGGAAAAGTTGACTAAAACTTCTCAGTTCATACTGAATAAGAGATGTCTCACTAGGTTTTTATCAGCGCTACTGCTGTAGGGTGCATTTTTGGCCACAGGTCTGGGGCACGGGGAAGAAAAGTCCCCTTCTGCAAAAGACAAACACAGGCCCGTGACTGATGTCAAAAGCAGCCCAAGACCCACTGAATAAGAAGGATAAGGCAGTCTCTGGGAATGAACTCCGAGGCAGAAGAGAAACAACTGGAAAAGTATGTCCTGAGAGCAATTTCATAGAGCAATGGCTCTCTCCAACTTGCTTTTTCACATAAGAGAGTGATCCACATTTATAACCCTATAGGTTTTCAAAGCAGAAAAAAAACCTGATGTTCTGATATTACATTTTACCTCGGAATATGTTTGTGCTCAGAAATTCAGCTTTCTTTTTTTTTTAAGCAAATTCATTCCAGAATGATTTACAACTGACTGACAAGATGATGATGAAGCCTCTGTAATTATCAGGTCCAACCACTCAAATTACAATTTACCAGCAGACACCCAACTACTTGATTCACAGCTAGCACTTTCATCGGCATATAGTAGGTTCTTCCTAAAACAAAAGAGGAGACAGATAATCTCTATCGGTAACAAATAAATGTAGAAGGCTCCTCAAGAAAAGGAGACATTTGCAAAGGGCAAATTTCACTCTGCGTTTGTGCCAAACCCTTGCAGAGAAGGGACGACCAACAGGGCTGTGACGCTTTTCCCTTACACTCGGATGAGAGCAGTTGTTGGGCAGGTACAAAGGTATGTCCGTGCCTGTGCATACCAGATAAGCGAGTTCCTTATCGAAGCAGCTGCTGAGGTGCTCTTTTTCATCGCTACTTGCTTCGGTGAGATTTATGCTGACTTACCCGCAGCGCTGCAGAGCACCCTGCATTGCCAAAGCCCTCGGGAGGCCGCGCACTCCGGTGCCCGAGTACGCGCGCTTGGCGCCGCGCCGCACAAAATCCCTTTCCCGCAGCTGCCAGCAGAAGGGAACTGTGTTCCCGGAGCAGATGTTTTGGCTGCCGCTGCTGCCAAGGCCGCCGGGAAGGCTCCGAGCCGAGCGGAGCCGCGGGAGCTCAGGGGCTCCCGGCGGCCTCTGCCAAGCCCAGGGTCTCAGAGCACCGCGCCGTGACCAGCGCAGGCACCTGCGGGCGCAGGAGGGCAGGAGGAATAAACGGGGTGCCTGGAACTGTTGGCTCGCGGAGGGCAAGCAGAAAGCAGTGAGGAAGGGAGAGGGACGCCCGTGTGCTGGGGAGAGGAAAAGGGGCTTCCCTCAGCCCAGAAAGCAGAGAAATGGCCACCTGCCTTGAGAGCGGCTCTCTGCGTCAATCGAGGAGCACAGGACAGATCGAAACACACAAAAGTAACTGCACCAAGAACGAACCGAGGTGAAAGCACCGAGAGCTCCCCTACTCACACTGGGGCCATGGGCAGGAGCGCTGCTGGGTTGGTTTCGTGGCAGGGGGTTGTCTGACTTCTTGGGCAACATATGTGACCAAAACAGAAGTCCAGAAAAACAATGGGTAAGTTTTGAGTCTACTGGAACCTGTTCCGGTCTCTTCTTCTCCCCACCTCTGATCTACCAGACCTGAGCAACATCAAGCGCCAGAATGGGATCAATTAAGAGCCCCTCAGGATGCCCTTCCTCCTATAGAAACCCATGCACATATCTCTTCATGGCACTTACAGCCCCTCAGGACGCCCTTCCTCGTATAGAAAGCCATGTGCCTATCTCTACACGGCCGCTTCCCAAGCAGACCGCTTTACGCTTTCGTTTCTAGCATGAAATTCCTATTTTTCAAAGGAAGTCACAAGCTAGTCCTTCTCCCCTTCTCCTCGCATCCATGGCTAAAAAGCGAGGCACAACATCTCGACAGCAAAACAATTTTACTCGTGGTGTATTTCATTGAAATCCTGCTCTACATTAAAAAAAAAAAAAAAAACCCAAAGCTGATCTCCCTTGGAAAGGGCATCATCTTGGGTTCCAGTGGCCACGAGGTCTCTTGTGCCAAGCACAGCTCAGCCTGCTCTGCAACGCCAGCCTGCTTGCATCTGCCTCTGGAGCACTGCCTAAGTTAAGAATAAATGCAGAAGTCACATGCTTATTTAAAAAAAAGAAACGGAGGGTTGTTCTTGTCTGCATAAATAAATAGTCCCTTCACAGGGACTTTTCCTTTAAAACAAAACTAACGCTATCACTGCAGGGTCCCTTGGGAAGATGATTCATAAGCAGGAAAAGGACTGTAACCCTACGCTCGAGCTACTCGACCTAAACGATATTACGACTTTTTGCTCTGCTAGTGCTGAAACATGACAGAGTGACGCTCTGAAAAATCTGTCTTTAATCGCTCTGATTCGAAACCAGACAAAGAGCAATCGGCCCAGCCAAAGGGGAGAGGGGCCGGGGCCGGGGGAAGGAGTTTTCCATTTAGCTCCGCACCAGGAAGGCGCCTGCGCGCCGGGCTCGGCAGGGCGGGAGGACGCGCCGCGGCGGCAGCGGCGGCTCTGCTCCGAGCGCGCGCTCCGGCGTCGCCCATCGCGCTCCCTCCTGCCAGCGGGGCGCAGGGGGCCACAAAGCCACTGGGCTGCTCTTGGCCACCCCAACGTGCTGCTCACCTCACACCTGCGGGGCCTGGCTTACCCGTGGCGTTGTGAAGATGGCAAAAGCCATGGGAGGGGATAAAAAATAAACGTGAAGAAACAAACAAGTCAACTCAATACACAAGGAGCACCGACCACCTACAAGCCGCTACTAGTGTCCCTCAAAGGTCCGCATTGCGCTGCTGTGCCAACCTCTGGAGGAACATCTGCTTCTTCACACCGTGTAGGTGCTGAGTAGGTACCTCACTGGGCCCTCTAGCCATGGCCAATACTCAGCAGCCTCACAGGTTTTTAGGGAACAAGGATGAAAACTCAAGAGACAGTCTGCACAATAAATTAATGCTCACAGGCCAAGGCAGGTCAAGGCAGAAGCAGGTAACAGCTCACGAAGCCACGTTAACTTAGCAGGGCGCTCGCAGCCGCCGGCCCACGCTCTGGGCAGCTGCTTGTCCTGCAGAGGCCGACCATGCAGGGGCGGTTTGTGAGCGAGCGTGGATCACGGCCCCAGTCCGAGGCCAGCAGCAATCCATCATGAGTAACAGGGCTTAATTAAGCCCTGTGCAAAGGGAAAAAGGTGGAAAACTCACAAGGTAGTAGACGTGATACTGAATGCAATTTTTTTTTTAACCTCAAAAACTGAAATCCACCTTTTTGGTCTCACTGTGCCTTGACAACAGCACAGTCACTGCTGTCCACCAATCACACATCTCCTGAGCATTCCCGACTTTCCACAGCTACATTCCTTCCATGCTGCAGAGGAGACCAGTAAGGAAAACACCTTGAGCTCTTCTTAAGAAAAACTCCAGCCACTCAAATGCCAGCCCACGAGAGCCCCGCTCTAAATCCAGCACTGCCTCAGGGATGCTGCTGTGTCAAGTCTTTCCTATCAACGTTTATAACACTCTCCCCAAATCCACCAACTTAGGCTCTCCTCCTTTGACTACTAGCTTTTTGAAATGCACCTCTTACAGAACTTGCTTTTTCCTTTATCTTTTCTTTATCTGCAAGTGATAAATCATTAGGTGCCTCATATGCAACAACATTAAATGAGCGCTCTTTCCCACAGCGAAGTCTGCTCAGGTATCTTAGACCACTTTGAAACTGCTGCCAAAGAAGCTGGTGATTTAAGTCTTATCTAATTAGTATCTGGGGGAAGAAAAAGCAATATCTTCTGCATTAGCGATGGGGCACGCACAAAGCAAGGGCAGGCTGGCCTTTGGATTTCGGAATTCACCTAAAGCAAGCAGATGCCTTTCCCAGGTAAGCCGCCTCCCCGCACCTGCGCTGACCTGCTGCTATGTGGCCGGTTTCTTTCGCCTTTCCCGAGCCGAAGCGCAGGGCTGACGCGGTGTGCGTGCCCACAAACACGGGGCAGGGTCCCCGCCGCGCTGCGCCCAGGCCGGCCTGCTGTAGGGGCCCGGGGACGGGCGGTTTTGCCAGCCCCGCCGCTCGCACCGAGCCATCCGGCGACTCCGCTTCCCGCGTGATCCCCAGCGCCGGCATCCAGAATCACAGGAAGTGCTGTGGAAATGCTCCAGTGCAAGGAATGAAGTCATTTCTGAGGCGAGGAAGCGGGCTAAAAATAGCCTGCTGCACGCTGGGAAGCACTGGAGGGTGCGGGAATCCCGGCCTGGGAGCCTGGGACGCGCTCCCGGGTTCCTCGGCCTCCAGGTGCGGACGGGGAACGGGTCACGGCCAGGGCTCCTCCAGGCCGCGAGGGGAGATTCTACGGACGCGGCTGGCGCTTCCCACAGGAAAAAGGAAAAAGCGGCCAATACTTCTCTGCTGCTTGAACTTTCTAAAGCCTGGGACGAGGCAAACGCCAGCGGTGGCGCAAGGGAGAGGGCACGAGCACTGCAGCTGGGACAGGGGGAGGAGAGAGGCCGGGCTGGCCCCCCGGCCAGGGCCAGGCCTCGGGCGGGCTCTGCTGCCCTGCAAAACCCCAGCTCTGAGCAAGGAGCAGACGGGACACGGGCAGGACCTCCCGGGAGCAGCCCCGGGCTGGGGCAGCAGGAGCCTCTGCCACCACGGCGCAGCCGTGGGAATATCTGTAAGCGAGAAAGGCAACTGCTGCTCCAGCTTTCTGGCGCAAGGGAGAGGAAACCCTGGATGAATTCACGCGGGCTGGATGGTTGTTGACATCTACATCTGCGTGCCAGGCGAAGAGCCGAGGGTGCCCTTTACATGCTGATCCCTCCGTTTCTGCCCAAGTGGTCGGTGCGCACGACAGCACGCGAACGATTTGTGTTGCAAATGGGGGAATTCGCTGTGTGCATTTGCAAATTTGTCTGAACCAGAGCGGAGGAGCAGCGGCAGCTCTGAGACAGGAACCGGCTTTGCTCCCAGGAACTTGGCTTTGGTGGAGACTTGCTTGAGAGTGCAGCCCTCGCTCAACTACGTCACCCAGCGCAGCTCCGGCACCTCACAGCTGACCCCAGGCTCCACATAACGCTGCTTCCAACCACCACGGCAGGAGAGGGGAGAAAGCAGAAAAAGCCAGAGCTGCAAAACAGGTAGCTCATTTGCTGTTTAAAAAGAGGAGCTTGTCTCACAGAGGGGAAGAGGGAAAAAACCCCAAGCCCACAAACCCGTGCTCGAGCAAAGGCTGCCGAGGTGGCGCAGTAAGACACGAGCAAACCCCGCCGGGAGCCTGCGCTCCTGCCGCTTCCCCTTTTGCCCCTGGCCTGTTTTCCCAGCTAAGTCTCCGCTCGCTGAAACACCCCACAGCAGGGATGGATTTCCAGGCACTGTGTAGGTTTTTCCCTTCCTGCTCCCGTGGCTCCATCCAAGGCGCTTCACCAGGCGAGCGCCGCTGCCCGGAGGGCACCCTGGCCCACGCCAGCACTTCCACTTTATCCCTCCCAGCCCGTGTCGGGTTGGAAACCCAGCGCTGCATTCCGATATCCCTCCACTTCAGCACTTCCCGCCAGCCTCCCTTGTTTTAGGAGCAGGGTTTTCAGGCTGTGTTTGAGCCAACAACTCCCCACACAACCACTGCGTCCTGCAGAAGGAGCGCCGCAGAGGGACTTGCTACAAGTGTTTTTCTCTCATTAAGCATTTGAGAACAACACAGCTATTTTGTTTTATATATATATGTGTGTGTGCATTTGTGTATATATGATGAGATAAACTCAAACGCACAACCCTCTCTGTAAACCCATAACCTAAAGGAAGAACCAGAGGGAGATTTTAAAATGCTCCAACGTTGTTTGTGTGTGTGTCAACCTGCATGAGTTTTCATAGCTGCAGTGTCCACATGAAAGCTGAGCACTGAAACTTTTTTCTTAAAAAAAAAAGGAACCCCTTATCTACCTCCTCCTGCTGACTTAGTGCAGCACAGTGGTCAGCTGACTGCTAAAGGAGAGTGACTAAATTTTGCCATATGCAGACGCAAAGAGGCAATAAACTGCACCCTCCCTTCTCTATGCAGCCTGCCAGGAACTCCTGCAGCTCCTCTCTTTGGAATTCCTCTCTCACTAAGGTTGGCTGAAGCTGCCAAGTGGATTCAGAAGGCACTTGCTGGAAAAGAGGGCAGGACACAGAGGCATTATCACTGAGAAGCCTCATTTCCTTAGGAAGTCAAGATAAAAATATGGAATGCCACAGTAAAAGCAGGAGGAACCCAGAGGCAGGTGGAGTTTATGAAACTACAATTAACAACAGTCAAGAAAGATTATGTTTCAAACAGATATAACCCCTCTAACCTAAACAGCAAATTAATTCTCATACCTTTGATCTTAATGCCTAAGCCTAAACCCAGAGTGCACCTCTGAAGAAGAGAAGCTGACCCTGAAACTGTGATTTCTCACTTGCCTATTCGGATAGCAGGAATATGCCCCAGCACCCCGTCCCAGCCTAGATGCTTGCTAAAATTAAAGCACTCTGCCACAATTTGCTCTGTTTCCCTTCTGCCCAAACTGACAAGAGCACACATGTTCTAGCACTGTATTGACAGGGTTGTCTTGCTTTCCCCGAGCAGACAGTATGTCTGATTCAGCACTGGCAAACGGAGCCGCGCTCCGTAGCTGACGGTAATCACACCAAACGCAGCCCCGTCCTTTCTGCTGTTACCTGCACACCAAACACTTCTGTTTCCCATCAAACCGCCACCGTCCCCAGGCAGCTCCAACAGCCCGAGGGCGCCGTGGTGGAGCGCGCGCGGGGAGGCCGCCCGCGCGGTCGCAGCCGGTAGCCCCGTGGCCAGGCCCGGTACGGGGCACTGCTGGGCCCCGTGGGTCAAACAGCAGCACTGTGCGAGCACCCGCGCTCTGTCCGTGCTCCACGGCTCCCCGCATGGCCCTGGCGTCCCCAGCACAGGCGCTCGAGACGCTCCTTGGAAAAACCGGTCACTCGCATCCCAACAGTGGAGGTCTCCAGGCTACTACAGGTACCAGGGCAGGAATATATGGGCAGGATTACAGTTAAATACATGAGAACTGCCCCCCAATTTTTAAGGAAAATGAGTCCACACTTGGCCAAAGAGCTCAAAACTTGCATTCAAACCTTAACACATGTCAGCCTTCCCACTCTTCTGCCCACAGAGGCCAGTTGGGGCCTGCACAGCAGGACACCTTGCAGTAAACTCCAGGTACATGACAGTATCCTGACCAGCCTGCCTTGTGCTACATGAGGATGTCACCCGGTAATCCTACGGCCAACCCGGGCAAAACATAAACGCTGTCTCCCTGAAACAGGGGGATTTGACTGGACTAGCAGAGCTCCTCGATGCAGCTGCAAGATCAGTTAGCAGAGTCTAAACCACGTTATGATTTATGGGGCACCGGTGAAACCTTTCCTGGCGGACAGCAGAGGAGCCTTGCACATCACACTGGTGCGGGCACACGGGCGAGGGGAAGGCAGAGGCGACGCAGCTGCCCGCGCACCTTCCCAACGCGGTGATTCCCGAGCAGCCTCGAGCACGAGGCCAGCTCCCAACATCAGCGGCGAAGCCGCGCAACAGGAACGGGGCTCCCAGAGCCACACGAAGCTCCGCAGCCAAAGCTTTTTGCTCCTGGCAGGCAGTAGATCCTGGTGAGGCAGCAGGGGTGCCCCTGGGGAGTTTTACAGCAAAAGGAGAGTATCTGTTTCTTCCAGCCGTGAAGCAGCCAGGTTCCAAAGCAAAGCACGTTGAAATATAAATATGCTCCCTCTCTCCAGCCTCCCGCTTGTCCGGTCATTACCCAGAGAAGCTTGGCACCCTCCTCCCCGTCCCTGATCGTAGCCTCTTCTCCAGCCCCACAGCCTTGCTACCTGCCCCAGGCCCCTGAGTAACGGAAACTTGCCCTTTGTACAAATCCCTGCCAGCCTCGGAACCAGTTCCAGGAAAACTCCAGGAAAGTCTCTTGGGTTACATCCAGAATCTCAGGAGCAGCTCAGGCCAGGTGTTGGACGCACTCGCTTTGCTGGGAGACCAAGTCAGTGTTTCTAGCAGGGCTCTCGCCAGCGCGGGGCACCCATGGGTGCCCTTCCCCTCCGTTACAGCCAGGCACGGGCAGCTGAGCTGACCCGTGCGGCGCCACCCGCGAGCCCCCCGCCAGCCCCGCTGTCCTCTGCTGTGTGCGGAACACAGGCATCTTCATTCACCTGCAATCCCTCTGTTTTTGAGACTTCTCACGGACTATACAAAGATGCAAACCTGCAACTCCACATAGGCCATAAGATAAGGCTCAAAAGACAGCGACTCGCCTGCTACAACAGACAGAAAGCAACCTGCAGAGCCAGGGAGACGGCCAAGCTTGACTGCCTGGGTAGAGGAGATGTGCCACGTTGCGGTGCAGACGTGGAGGTTTTGGGTTGGGGTTGTTAGTTTTGCCACATAACGTGCAGAAAGGGCAAGACAGGCAAGCACTAAAAGCGATCCAACTTCTTTCATAAATCAGCAGGATACAGCACCCAGTTGTTTACTTAGCACAATTTTACACAGACTAGACTGGACAAGTCATGAAACACTGGGCACAAGAGCTGAGAAATGCCGCTGTTAAAAAGGCATGCGGAAAACTTTCCGAAAGGATGCCAAGAGCGTGTGTGGGAAGAGGTAGGAGGAAGAAGCAGCAGCGTCAGGGGTTCTAACAAATAGAAAGAAAAGACAGGATTGTGTTTTTCCCTCAAAATTAGCTACTAAACATTTCAAACAAAAGCCTCTCTGGAAGTGGAACACAGGATCGACACTGGAAACAGCTCTGCAGCTGCAGAGGAAGCCTCCAAGAGTTAAGCAGCGTCAAGCTGTCTGTTCAGGGAGCCCTGCGAGTTAACAGCCTAGATGCACACAGACTGCCAGAAAACATGGCAAAGTTTTAATTTTTCCTTCCTTTTCTTCCTTTTTGCTTCACAAGAAAAGCAGCTCTTCTAACTAAGTGGTGCCCGCCGAATGTGCCAGCGCGCCTGTGCCGTATCCGATGGTGTCGGTCACGGTTCGCTCGGAAAGCTGCAGCTCCCCGCTCCAGGCTGGATCCCTGGCAGTTCGGGCAGCAAGTGCCCTCTGGGAAGGGGTCGCCCCGGCTAAAAACAGTCTTTTCCAAAGCAGAGCCCCATAGCGACCCTACAGTCGAAAGCTTAAAGACAACCTGCGAGAATCTCTCAAATAAGGCCTCCTCGCACTACACACACAGCCGTGGATTAATCCTGCACGTGTACATGTCAGAAAGTCATTTTTAAAGCATGTATATGGTGATGGTTCGTGTTGTTCCCCTTTTAAGGTCATTGAATTCATTCCAACCACTGAATAGCTTGCAATTGATGAAGGCTGGTATTTGGTTTGTTTTTATTTGTTCTTGCGGAAATGAAAATTTTCATCCTACATATTGCATCAGCTTCACCCTCAGAAAGTGAAAACCTGATCTAGAAACGCAATTCTGTAAGAATACTTGTAGATTTTGTCTTAATTTGCTCAGAGACTAGGGATGGCGAAGAGACAGGAAAGTTTTATGCACATCAACCACTCCCCCAACGTTAGAGGCAGCAGCGCTAACTACTCATAATATATTCAAAGATCAAGCTGATATCTTCAGCCCACCTCCTCTTTTCTCATCCTTACCACCATTCTTTTCGAAATTAAAATCAGAAGAGAAAACCACAAGAAAAGCAGAGAAGAGCAAAGAACTTTTCAACAGTGCCATGCACAGTTTGAGATAACGATATTTCTTCCAGCTCCAGTAATACCTCAGTTTCTTCATGCCAAGCAGAGCTTCTCTGGAAGAGTATTCACCTTGGTTTTGCCATTTTGGGTAATCGAAGCTTTGCAACCCAGACCCGATGCAGCCTTGGCGATCCCGAGCCATGCAAGACTTGCAGAATTGGGCCATGATAGCTGGAAACTCGGGGTTGGCCACGGCATTAGATACTGTCACGAGCTGGGTGTTTGGCAAGGGGAGCGGTGCGGAGAAGGGAGAGAGTCTTCTGCCTGTTCCCAGCCCCGGTCAGACTAAACACTCAGATATCACCCACTGCAGCGATCGCGTTTAAGCAGGAAGACATAACATTGCCAGGAAAACTTGAGCAGAGGCACAGTCACCTAGAGCCCCGGTAGCTGCTCACGGCAGCGTTTGCCCCTCGGCACGCGCGCAGCCACCCCAGCGCATGAGCGCGGCCCCTGCCAACGGGGCCGCCGAAGCGGGCGCCACGGCCAGCGCGAGGCCGTGACTCCTGCGGCGCTTCCTTCGGGACGGGGCGGGCGGCAGCAGCCCCTTCCCCTCCCTGCCTGCCCATCCACCCCCACGTTCTCTCCTCCTCCTCTCTCCTAAAGTCGTGGCAAACTAGAACAAGGCTGGAGCGGCTGGAAACGGGGCTGTTCTGTGCCCTGCCAGCCGGGGGGGACGCTGGCGCGACCGCCACGGCTTGACAATCAGCACCATCCCTGGCAGCAACGTCAGCCCGAGCTATTCCCACCCCGCCGCCGCCGGCACCCCTCTTCCCGTCTCATACCACCTTCTTCCTAGCGACGGCACAACTGTTTGCCACGTCGTGTGCTAAACTAGATCCGTGAACCAATCCCGGTTATAAATAACCGGGGGGAAGAGAAGCGCGAGGGTATTTTTAACCTGGAAGTGGGGCCCGTTGTCTGATCCAGTTCTCCATCTGGCCACAGGGGCCCTCGTGCCGGGAGGCTGCCCAAGCGCGGGGAGGCGGATGGGGAGTGCGCGGCCACAGGCAGTGAGAGCCGACAGGAGCATCCCGGGGCCACATCTGCCCCTGAGGAGAGGGCACACGGAACAGCCATGCCTGCTGCCAAAAGGCAGGGCTGACTTAGCACGACTTGGAAACACTTACGCCACGTTTTTAGCCCCCACAGGCTTACTGCTTTGAAGCGAAACGCTTGAAATGTATTGGTAAAGAACCATGAGGATTTTAAGTTGCAGGGGGCTAACGTGTCAAAACTCCTCCCTCTGCCTTTCCTCCTCTAAAAAAAAGGGAGCGGGGAGCAGGAGGGCTATGAGATAAAAGAATAAAAGAGAGACAGTGCCAATACAAAATGAATGTTTCAGAATCAGCCAAAAATTACAGAAAGTTTCAAAACATAAGGCATCTCCTGCAACATGAGCTCAGCCACACTCTACACAGCATTTTCCAATTGTTTTTTGCCCTGCAACCTCTCAGTTGCAACTGTTTGCGATTAATATATGCTATTAAAAACAGGGAGAGTGTGCAGTACAGCCAAACTTAATGCTAGGAAGAAGCCTTCATTCCGCACGGTGCAGCAAACTGCCTTATTTAAAGCTGCTTGCAGCACAAGGGGAGTTTCGGCTGTGCAAAGAGCCTTCGCTTTAAGTCAGGGCACCTCCAATCTTCCCAGTTCCGCCTACATGTTAACTGCAGCAAAAAGGCACTGCCTCTTCATGGAGGCGCTCTTTGAAAATCTCCAGCTGCAAATTGGTTTTTACCAGGCCACCCCACAAAGCAAGAATGTCCTGCTCTTGGGAGACACAACGGCTTAAGCTAGAGACCAGCAGCCACCCCGTGCACCCATCACAAGGCGACACAGAGGTGCGAGCAGAGCCCTGTCCCTGTTGCCTGGCTGTCCTCCTCCTCCTGCCTGTTCACCCCTTACTCCCCATCTGAGCTCTTAGGAGTCTGTGTCCAAGTCCATTTTTACTTGTTGGGACCTATTCATACACCATCAAAACATAAAACATTCTGCAGTGATATCCCTGTTCCCGCTTTAAATAACCAGCTTGCCAAAGAACCTCTGCTTTCTGCAACACACTCTGAGCATTATCATAAATTTTCCAATATAAGGGAAAAATATGTTCCTATTGATATAAGATTGAGGAGTTTAGCAAGATGCTTGGTTCCAAGATGCACAACCTCTTTTCAGAAGTGCACTGTCACTTAAACATACTGCACATCACACAGAAGGAGCTCATCTGACTTCAAATCTGAAGCTGTTGTGTTAATTTGCAGATAAAAATCTATGTAGCACAAACAGAATCAACAGCGAATGATCCATTCTTTTTCTCATCTGTTTTAAAAACTTTAAACTCATTGCTTTTTGAACAGCAGAGCCTATGCTTACAGGACATCTAAGGATTCAAAAACAGGCATACATCTTTTATTTCTTTGACTGGGTTAATTTCCCGTCTTTCCCATCTAAAGCTCCATGCTAAATCCCTCTGGGTCAGTTACAACTACTGCTTTACACTGCTGAATTCTGCCAGCAATCTGCTCATCATTCCAGCAGATGTTTCTGCTTTCAGGCTTCTGGGAACTTTATTGGACCCATTTCCTTTCAATAACTGTATACCCTTTTTAGGCTGCAAATGTACCAGGGAAACTACTGTCCTCCACTTCAAGCAGCCTCCTCATCTTCTTCTGTAAGGCAGATGCAAGAAGAAAAAAAGAAAAGGAGGGGGCAATGGGGAGTCTGTCCCTTTCTGTGTCCCTTCTTTGGAGAGTTTCCTGAGAAGGAAGCATTGCTTGTGCTCCTGCATCCCGGGACTAACCAAGCAGTGTGTGCACAGGGGCCTCTGGGCCTCATGAACACACAGAAATCTCATGAAAGGCAGACGGGCTTGAGGGGTCAGGTCCTGCAAACAACAAGCCAGCGTTTGAACGCGAGAACCATGTCCTTGAAAATAAATACGAGTTAAGCCATACACTAGCCCGTGCCAGTGAGTTTTGCTTTTATTGCTTATGTAGCAGAGCATTTCTCTACTCACCTCGGTGACGTCCATGACCTTGATGGCTGCCAGCTGGCCCGTTTTGACATGCCGGCCCTGCAAAACAGAGAGAAGCGTCAGCACCAGTGTCTCACACACAGAGAGCACAACGTTCAGACAGGGGCTGCGACACAGGGCTTTCCCCATCCCCGACAGACCCATAAAAACAATTATCACTCCAGATAGGTAAAAGAAGAGAATTTCTTTCAAAACTGTTCTTACACAAAATCTTGGAAGCTGTTCCAACAGCTGTTCTCCACACTGAAAGGGTGATTAGAAAGATGAAACGCAAAGAGGAGGCTTGTGCAGTCACCTTCCCCTCTACTTCTGCAAGACCCAGACTCAGGCCTGATAGTTCCTTAGCATTCAGGAACTGCAGGTTTTACTTCCAGGCACTGGTGCTTGGCACCTGGGCAATACCTCACTGGGTAAACCCAGGCGTGCTGAGGTGGTTGAGAAAGGTCAGTTCTCTCAGGTCTTTGCAAGGCAAGAAGGCAGGGTCTCTCCTCAGCCACCCACAGCAAGGGCACATGCACCCAGAGCTGCATTAAGGGATCCAGCTGCTGCGAGGGGGAGCTCTTACCCTTCTCCGCCATCTCCCTCCCTTCCGCTGTCACATATTTCTCTGATGAGCATCAAGCTCATTCTGGTGCTCCTCTGATCATATGATAAGTTGGTTTAGATCACTAAAATGGCAGAAAGTGAACAACAAAAAAACCTGAACTGCAGGGGGAAGGGGGCGGATGCAGAAGAGCAAACGGAGCTGGTTGGCTCTGCAGCTAGAGCAGAGACAGGGTGGCTCCCGACCTCCTTCCAGCACTTCCAAGGTTAATTCAACTCTGCCGACTCATGAAACCATCCCGTAAAACTGTTTTCTCCAGTATAATTTTACAGGGGGGTAAATATTAGGTTTTTTTTTTTAATAGGCACTTAGCAATGGTCCTAGTATTCATATTTTCCCTGCTTCCCCTTACGCACCACAGTCCACACAGAATTCCAGTCAAAGAGTCTGATCTCCCAATGCTCTTCCCAAACCTCAACTCCAAGGCCCTCCTCTGAATCCGCCAGTTTTCCATCCAGGAAGAGACACGCCACCTACATTGCTGAATTCCTCCTCTCTCACAAATAAAGCACGATACAAAAAAGATCCCCACAAAAATACATTTCACTAAAGTTATAGTTTCTTTTTACAGACTTTCTTCTCACTGATTTCTGAGTTTCCCAGGCAGAAGCCTACAAGGACATATATGTTTGTGTTGGTGGACATCAACGTTATTCTTTTTCCTGGGTAACTTTTTCATATCTTTACAGTCGTCTCAAAGTTGTACCCCCAGAAGCAAAACACCCGAAACCACTGGTTTATTTGGATAACACAGGCCCCTTCATCATCCCCCTATTGCCAATGTCTTACAAAGGGATCGGATCACGGGCTGCAGGAATCGCAGCCTCCATTTTCTTTTACAGCTTGTAAGGGCTGCACTCTCCCCTTATTAACCAACCCTCCTGCTTTCTATAAATAAATTACTCAGGCTTCTGCCTATTCTGTAAAGTCTCTTTATTACATGCATTTCTTTTTATAGTTTGGTCCCAAGCTAGCATGGATTCCGAAACGAATCGAGGGTCCCAATGGCCGGCCTTGCCTTCCCCTCCTGCCTTCTGGATCCAAAGCCCTTCGGCCAGCCCAGGAAAGGGACAACTCACGTTTCCCTCCTTGGACCTCTGCCTGATGGCAAAGGCCTGTGGTCCTCTCCTGAAGAGCTACCGCCACCAAGGCAGGAGGAAGAAATACCTCACAACCTGGGGGAAAAACACCTCCTCCCTTAGCTCTGCCCCTCTTTTCCTCTGCTCCGTGGAAGGAATTAGCAGGCCCCAGGGTGACTGATAGTTTCAAGTGCAGAAAGCACATGCTCAAGATATGGGGGGAACACGGCCTTCTCGGTGAAAGGGGAAAAAAAAGAGACCACAACACTGAGGAGCACCGAGGAAAAGGAAACTTTTTTAAAAAAAAAAAACAGCGAGACATCATTCGGCGCCAATTCTGCAGAGAACGAGGGATACTAAAATGGCGGCCAAACACCTCCCCACATAAAACGCCCCACACAAAAGAACGAGGAAAGTAGCGAGAAATCCACTGGGCACCATTTGTGTCAGAGCAAGTTTGCCACATTTGTCATTTTTAAGGCTCGGAGCTACTGCTCTTTCCAGAGGGAGGCAGCGAGTTTCCCAGGGCCGGCTCCACGGCTCGGCTGGAGGCGCCGCTCCCGCCCGCCCGTGCGCGCGGCCGCTCCACACAACCAACGCGCCGCCCCCGCTCGCCTTCCCCGCAGCTCTCCGGTCCTGCTGGGGCTCCGCTTCTCTCCGTTGAGAGCCGAGGCCTCTGCTTTTCCCCGCGGAGCGTGGGCCAGGCGGCGCGCGGCTCCTGCCAGTGCTGCGGCTTCTGCCGTGGGGAGGGGAGAGGAGAGGCCCCTCTGCAGCCCTCCTGAGGGACTGCAAGGCAGGGAACTGCGGACTGTGGGAAACGTGGCATTCCCAGCATCCCAGGCCAAATTTAAACCCTGGCCATCCTCAGAACGTTGTTAAAAAAGCGGCTCCAGATACTCTCACGATGTACAGAGTGCTCCACGTTTCCAGCATCCGCAGCGTGTAGGGGCTGGCATGACAAATTGATTTATATGTGAGAAGGAAAAGGACAGTCTGAAGCCACATTCATCTTATTAGAAACATTTCTAGGAGGGAGGGAAGACGGCAGCCATCACGAGCAGGGCATATAGGCATGAGCAGAGCTTTTGTTTGTTTGTTTATCTGCTTAAGAGCTCTGCTCAAGAACAGACTTGCCAAGCTATTAGCATGCCGGCACAACGCTGCTTGCGACGTGGAATAGCTGAGCGCTCCTGTTCTGGCAACTGCTCTTCAGACTTCCCTAGCCAGCTTTGGCTCAGCAAAGATAGGTCCCACTTGAAATACAGAAATAAAACCAGAAGCGGCTGGGTGCTACGAAAGCACTGTAGGAGCTGCATCAAAAGTTCCACAGGAACTTAAGGAAAAATTTCTTAACAGTGAGGGTGACAGAGCCCTGGAACAGGCTGCCCAGAGAGGTTGTGGAGTCTCCTTCTCTGGAGATCTTCCAAACCCGCTTGGACGCAGTCCTGTGCCACGTGCTCTAGGTGACCCTGCGTGTGCAGGGGGGTTGGACTTGATGATCTCTAGAGCTCCCTTCCAACCTTAAGCATGCTGTGATGCTATGCTACATTAGCCCGTAAGATGATGTGTAAAACTCTTCAAACTCAACCTAGTTGGACTGAAATGTATTTGGATCCAAAGTCCCGAGGCGCTTCCCAAACGTGGTGAGCATCAAGGTAGGGCAGCGTTTCTCGTGCAGGATGATGCCCCCGTGTTGGTACCACGCGGAGCCTTCCGGGGCTCCCTCCTGGCCATGACATGAGGTGCGTGGTGCCTCTCAGGACTGCCCCTCATCGCCTCTAATTACCGCCCGAGCATCCAAAAAACGTGTCGAGGTTGCAAAACGCAACCCTCTGCAAACAGCAGGTTCTGCAAATGCCAAACATGGGCCGCAGGAGATGGCCAAGTAGCTGTCCCATGGCCAGAGAGGGAAGCGTGGACACACGGAACGCACTGAGAACAGGGATGGGAACCCTGCTCAGCGCGGGACGGGCAGCACTGGAGACGGCCGTGCCGTTCGCCCCGGGTACCACAGCCGGCAGCGCGGGCTGCATCGCCTCGACAGTGAGGGTTGCTCCTTGCACGCTCCCTCCTCCTGCCTTCCCCTTTCTTTTTTGTGAATCTATTTATATTAAAGCGCGTCTTTGCTCACCCCAGGAAGGAATGCAGGAATATTTTGGAGGCAACTACTGCACGGTTCTAATTTTAAACTACCCCAAAACAGCACTGGGATGAGCAGGTCAGTGGAACTGAGCCCACGCCCCACCAGATCTTGGAACCCTAAATCTGTTCCTTCTCATGAGGATGACAAAAAAAATACTTATTTACACGTGCAGGATGGTAAAATGCAGCTCTTCTCATCAAATAACGCTCCATGGAGTGTTAAACTCTGAGCAACATTTAAACACTTCTCAGCTAGCAGTGCCACTGAAACGTATTGCCGATCGCGCCTGAGAGCAGCACACTGTTAATTTCCACCTCAGGGGGCCTCCGGCAGGCTGAAGAGCCACGGGGACAGGGGAAACCCGTGACAGACCGCCAGGATCTGGAGAACATTACAGACTTCAGTTAACACACCTACTTCTTGCCCCTTTCTTCTTCTCCATACAGTATTACTGTCATTTTTTTTGGTTTTGGAAAGGTTCAAAGGCAAGTACTGTATGTACTGAGTTTTTTTTTTTTTCCTAAGGTGTCTTAATATTAAAGAAATATACAAATTAAATTAAAAAAAAATCCTATCAGCTCATACACCTTCTTGCCCCATTACTGACCCATTAGGTATTCCATGGCAATTTAAATCTCCTATTACCACAGTGTTTCCGTCCTATGTAACTGTGTGTCTTTGGGAGGACTGTTCCTAGAAATTTGCTCCCCAGCTAAACGGCAAGAAAGAGGAATATGGGGGCCACATAATCACAAACTGAGCCAGGAAGGCAGCACGCCTAACTTGCAGGCTGGGCTTTTCCTGCTCCCTGCTCACCACCAAGTCTTTGGGAGACCTCACCAGCCTCCCCTTGTCTTACCCTGAGTGTCACTGCTGCCAAGAGAAAGCAACCGAGTTGTAAAAAGCAACCCCCTAATTCACGTTTTGGTGCCACAATACCTGCACGAGCGGCAGGCTGGCTTTAATTGTGCTGTCGAGTGCTAACTTACCACGGTACCACCTCTGAGGACTGCACGATGCCCCAGTGCCAAAATTAACTTTTCAATTTGCTTCTCATTTAGTAGATGCTAAACTCCTCCCGGCCCCAGGCAGCAGCCCATGCAGCAACGCTCTGCTGCTGGGCTGCATCCTCGCAGTGACTGGTAACATATCACTGGGGTTCATGTCGATGATCAGCCCATGTTGTCACTTGCCCACACAGAGGCTTTGAGAGCAGCCCAAGAGCCCGGCTCTGCGAGATGCTTCTTCCCACTGCACCCAGAAAGACCAGATGTACCCTGTAGGAAGCAACAACAGCAACGCTGGGGGAGGAAACGGTATGTGTGTTTTGGTAGACAGCAAGAATTTAGCACACAGCAAAAGCAACTTTCACGTTAAAAAGGAAAAAGAAAAGTTCTCAAGCAAGAAGTGTGTCTAGTTGCATTCTCAGTCAAACTGATGCTATTCCTACCTATAAAGCGTTCTGTAACCTAAACAAAATCAGCAGAGAGAGGACAATGCTTCTCTAGCAAAGAAATCCTTTCTAAAATAAAGATTGTCAAAAACCAAACTTTGGGACAATGGAAGGTCTAGCAAACCACCCCAAAAGCATGGGGTGGTGGGGGGAAGGACTCAAACCAGTGTTCTTTTTTTGCCTTTTAGATGAATTCTAAACCAAAATCAACCAGAAGCTACTGAAGACTCCCATTGTTCAAGTCAAAAAAAACAGGATGGGGTTTCTGTGTTTTTCCTCTGACTCTTGACATCAAGTGCCTAGAAAGCAAAGGGGATCATGCAGTCTCCATCCTGCTGCAGATAACAATAAGGACAGTTTATGACAAAATAATAACAACAATTTACTCATACATAGTACAGAGCAAAAAAGATGCAGCCTGTTAAAGCATGGAAGGAAAACAATCTTTGTGCACAGATTCGATGTTCCTACTACCAGGTTGATGGTAGTCTTGCTATTCTGAAGGATGCTGGACACACATAGCCAGGGGCACTTCCCTCTCCCAAAGAGCTCACTGCCTGAATAGGCAAAGCAGAGAAAAGCCTGGTGGGAAGCAGGACAGAGCACCACACTCTGACTTTCCCCGGATCACAGGAGGTCAGTGGCAGAGCCCAGAACTAGAGCACCCATCTCGCAGCGCCCCGTCCTGCCGTCCTCCTTGCCCTGTGGATCAGCAGGCATTGTTTCTGCCAAGTGCCAGGGGAACCCATGGAAGTGTAACCCAGAAACACCTAGAAAACAGGGCCAATTCCCAGTAATATCCATGACAGATTTGCCCAAGTGAAGCCTCAGGCATCTCAGACAATAGCCACTGAGAAAGCTACTGAGGGACTGAGCAAAATATCGGCTAAGGAAAGCCAGGCTGGAGGGGAGCAGAGGGAAGGAGCCTGGCAGCCACGCACCCAGACTGTGGAGGCAGCTTCTTCGCCAGCCACACCAATCTGGCCAGCCTGGCTACCCTGGGATGTTTGAAGGCTTCCCATTTCCTGGCTCACATGGCACCAAATGTCCCTTGAGCAAGTGGAGTCACAGCTTTGCCTCTTCCCTCCTCCTTCCCGACTGCCCCGCGGGAAACGCCGAAGAAGCTGGTCCATTAACAACGTGTGCAGCAAGGCCACGAGGGCCTTCGGGGCACTCGCATGTCTTTGGACAGCATTCCTTGGGGAGCGCTGCAGCCAGGCCCTCCCCAAGCCACAGGGGCCATCAGTGACTGATGCTGCAGCCGAGGAGCTGGGCTCGCTCTGGATTCCCACTGCTCCAGGGGCAGCTGCCGGAGCTCCCCCTTTCCAGCTGTGATGTTCCTCCTCCAAGGACCCTTGAGCTACCCAGGCCTGGAAAACATTATCTCCCAGAGCAGTCCCCAGAGCTGAAATTCACCCCCTCCTTCCAGCCACCCCGAGGTGCTGTTCAGATTTACTGACCTTCCCCAAGGCAGCATCACCCATCTTGTCCTCTAAGTGTGGATCCCTTCCCTCAGCCTTCTCCAAAAGGAGAGCAGCTGACATCTGCCTGTCTGCCTCTAACCTTATTATTGCCTGTGCTTTTACTCCTTTTTTTTTCAAGGGCACCTAGATAATTGAGTTAAGACATTACTAAAAGATACCAGAGAAAGAAAGAAAATAATAATAAAAAGAATGAAATAACAGTAGAGGAATACCTCCCACACAGACACAGTTGGCTCAGAACACACTTGGCTTCCTCTGAAAACATCAGTTAAAATTGGCCGCTTCCGGCTTTCATTCAAATCACTTCTTTACCCTGTCTTAAAGGCTTAACCATTCATTACATCCACCACTCTTAACATTGACTTGTTTCTTGTGACCCCCCTGCAACTGTCTCCTTCAGGCAGGGTAATTTATTTCTGGCAATTCTAATTAATTAATTAATTAAGGGAAGAAGAAAGAAGACAAAGCCTATGAAGAGGACGGAAAGCAGAATTCAGATCAAAATGATTTAATGTGTGTGTGTGGATCCGAAATGTCAGGAGTAAGGGGAAAAAAAGCTCAAAAACTAAGCATCAGGTACGCAGGAGTGCCACCAAAGACTCCTGGTTTTCTCTGGGGAAGGGAGGAAAGATGGAAACCAAATCACCCAGCAGTGCCCTGTCCTCGCCTGCACGGGGACGTGGTCCCCACGAACACTGACCACGCCAGGGAACTATTCTGCAAAGGATTACAAATGCGAGCTCGGCCTCGAAAGAAAGGGCAAGAAGGGATGGGAAAAACGAGGAGGAGGAGTGCTACTGCCTCTATTTCCCATTTCAGTATTTCCTTGGGCTGTGGCCAAGACTGGGCCGTGACCAACATGCTGCCACTTTTTGCTCTCCCGTCGAGAGAGGCCGGCCCTTCATCCAGCTGCAGCACGAGATGCTAACCAGCACGTTTTATGGATAGAATTTGAAGCTGTAATTGGACAGCTTAATATTAATGGGGGCAAGGGAAAGGAGAACTATTTTCATTTATATCATCCCAGTGGAACAATACGGCTGAACAGAGCAGGAAAGTTAGGCTGCATAATGAGTTTTATTTCAGCATGGTTAAAATAAAAGACTTTACATCCACGACCTTCAACAAAAAAAAATCCAGAACACAAGTATAAAATGAGAACAGTTAATGAACTCTAAAATACATATAACGAAATTCCAGTCCATCTGTCCAGTTCTTCGACGCACGATAAAGAAGGGCTGGAATTGTATTTTAGGGCTTTTTGCTGCTCTTGGGGAAGAGCAGGGCTGATCTTTCCTGCACTTAGGCAGTCATTGCAAACACAATGGGCGCCGCTTCTTGTTAGTCACATCCCCCGGTCATTTTGGAGTAGGGAGCCTAGAGGAAATTCTCTAGACAGCAAATGCCGAAACCAAAATGCACAGTTTAAACCAAAACACAGAGTTTAAAGCCAAACGCCCAGTTTTCGGGGCTCCAGATGCACAGGGAAGGTATTGTAAGAGGAGGCACTAAGAACGATGAAACCAGCTAGTGTAGAAGCCACACAAACGGGACTGTGTTTCATACCTGGATCCTGTATGCAAAAACAACCTAAGAAACATTTTCCCAACTTGTCTGCAAGACGCAAAACACACGTTTAGCCAAAAGTTGCATGTATTTTAATTAAACGGGGGCCTGCATCATAGGACTCGAGACTTCCGGAGTTTCTTTTCATCTCCTGACATCCTGCCAAGTACATCTGCGATTCTGAAGCAAAAAACACCTTGTCCCCGAGACGTGGGCCGGGAGCCAGCGCCGTCCGTAACCAGCTTTGTGTCCACGTGAGCTGGGTTCAAACACCCACACGGCATCTGTGGCCTCAAATTATTTCTGCTTTGTCAGCACCAGAGCCTGACTCAGAAAGCCGGCCTGCACGAACAAACCTTTCTTTAACAGACTCGCAAACAGCAAAGCCCTAACCTCAGAGGCCTCCAATCCTGTTATTTATTCTCCCATCCTATTATTTATTTATTTAGCCAAAGAGGGAGGCTGGAGGAAAGGACCACAGCGAGCACAATTTCCTTTCGGTTGCTACCTGAATAGCACTTGGGTTGCACTCCCAAAGCCTGCGGCCACCCTGCTTATTCTTTGAAAGGGCCACACGACAGAAAAGCCATTATGCAACGTATCTAGATTACAGGTTAATCCATGGAAAAGAAGAGTATTCATTAAGTAAATTGAGCCTGCGCCTTCTCCGATTATTACTTTTTGCCAGCTACTCAAGAACATACCTAGTGCCTCACAAAAACTAGTCAAAACACGTTCACTGCTCTTAAATAACACACTGTGGGCCTTAACAGACCAAGCTTGTGGCAAACAAAAAGGAAAAGAAATTTCTAGGGAAGGCTTGTGAAACAACTGCCCTGTGCTTCTGCCATTGGAAGCCGGACCCCCTCTGCCTTCGATGCTCACAGGATGAACATAACACAGATTAAACAAAAACTATTTCCCTGCAGAAGGATTTGTGAGATTTCAGTCCCAAAGACTTCAGCCTTCTGTAACTACAGGCACTGTGTCCGCTGTGGACTTTTTAGCATTTCTAATCACAAGGGCACCTGAGAAAAAAACGAAGTCTCTTCCACACAAAAAATATATGTGTCATGATGCAATACCAAATATTCTTGCAGACCACAAATCACTACTCTGGAGCAGAGCTGTCATTAGATATAATAAAAAAACTCCCAGTCAGGAAGGCCCAACTTATGGTTGTAAATCACTTAGTAAACTAGAACACATGAGACAATTCAGTATTGGCCTGGACTCCTTAAGGAGCTCTGTAGGTCTCCATGTTCACAGAGGAAGAAACAAAGGAGAAAAAAAAAAAAAAAAAAAGGAGCATTTTCCTCGCAGGTCAAAGACGAACCACACAAAGGGGTCTGAAAAGTTGTTCCAACACCGCAGCAATGGCACCTCAGCTAAATATAATGCAGTGGCATCCCGGTAAATATGGTGTGGTGGCAACCTGCTCTTCAGGTCTGCGGTCACTGTGGAAGACAGACCTGCTGCCAACGAGGAATGGGTGCAGAATGTGCCTTAAAAACTACCTATCCCCAGCACTTAGAGAAATCACCGCTTCCAACTGGGAGCGGTCACGTTCAACGCAATCGGGCACTCTGACCGAGCGCTACAGGGGTGACCTAGATACATCAGGTGGCACGGGGGTGCGGAGCAGCGGTTCCTAGAATTAAGCAATCTTCCAATTAAGCGTCAGGCACAGCAAACTAAATTAAATCAGCTGCGGTGCTGCCCCGCTCCCCGCCGGGAAGGCGAACAAAACCCCCTTCATGCCTGCGAGCTGTGCGGCCGGCAGCTGCACCAGCAGCAGGCCCGGGCACCCGCCGCCCCGGCGAGGGGGCTGCCGGCACCGGCTGCGCCCGCCCCAAATCACAGCGCTCCGAGGACAGCTAAAACCGACTCATTGTTTTTTAAATCCTAATAAAATGGGATTTCCGAAAGTTCCGCTGCGTTTAAAGTTAGCCTTTCAAATTTACAGCCACTCGTCTAATTAGTGAGAGAGCTTACAGTTTATTATAATCATGTGTCTGCACTGAAAACATCAATATAACATGCCGGAATTGATTGCTCACTTACACAAAGCACAGCCATCGCGACTGCTGTCAAAGGAGGATTCACAGCGAGTCCAAGGGCTCCTCTTTCAAAACACGAAGGAGAGGAGCACTGGGTATTTAAGCAGCCCAGCTGAGCCCATGGGCTGCTCAGAGAAGCATGTGAAAAGACTCATCTCGGGGAGTCACCAACCCAGGCCGCATCTGCAGCGCCTTGGGCGGATACAGACCTTCCTCCAAGCATGGGGCGGGCCCCAAAACCCATAGCTGAGCATGGGGATACGCGTTGCAAGTGGATTTGTTCACACTATGGCACAGCACCCCCAAACCCAGGCCCCGGACACTGCCAATACCCACCATGACCACGAGGTTCTTCTGCACCAGCTTCTGGTAGGGACGCCTTGCACGCACATCCCAAACACACTTTCCATCGTCACTCACCTCTCACCAACTCCTTTAAAGAGCAGGAAGGCAGGCTGCTAACAACCAGCTCTTTCTGAGCAAGGTTTTTGGCTTCCTGGCCCTCCAAAGAGGACCCCTGCAGCTACAGGGAGCCTGGCAGCAGCCGGCCAGCTCTGCGCAGACACTGGCATCTGTCCTGGAGGCCCTGCTCTAGATCAGGGCTGCAGGATGGGTTAGGCCAAACTCGATAAACGCAGCACGGTCCCGGTGCTGCTCTTACTCCTTGTCCCATTCGAAAATACCTCCCATAGAGGTGCCGGGGACAAAAAACAAACACAAGTAGGCCCGAAGCCTCCAGTGAATTTCCATCTGAAACATCAAGAAAACCTCAAAAGGTTATTTAACATTACACTGGGCTTGAGTTCAAATAAACATGAGAATTCAAACCCAGAAGCATTCAAGATGTCCAGTGCCGAAGAAGCAAGGGAAGGAGCTCATTTTTTCCACAGTGGAAAGCTCCTCATCTGTTTTCTTTGCCACAAACCCCAATCCAGCCAAGCAAGGAACAAGGTTAAGCAGATCAAAGGTAAAAACACCCAAGGCTCGTGTGGAAGATGCAAACTGTGTCACTGTAACAACTGCGCTGCAGAAGGCAGCACCGAACAAGCGCTCCTAAGGATGCAGCAGAAGGGCTGGGGCAACAAAAATAACCAAATGCAAATTACTGGCAACTGCTACCACTCCATTTTAGCAAAATTAGCAAGTGCTTAATTTCTTTTTAATTAATTTTGATGGCTGGCTATTTATTTTCATTTTTCATTAGTGCCCCAGCAGATTATAAGCCATTTTATAGACACATTTAAAAACTGATAATGCACAATTTTAATTCAGAATTTCTGGAGAGACTGTTTCAAAACAAAAAGAAAAAAGAAAAAGGGAACACATTTCTCCATCATGCGAATGAGCCAGTAGGTAACAGAGATTTAATCTACTTAATTATACCATTCAGCACTTGAATTTATAGTTAACACTGAAATCAGAGGGTGAAAATTCATGAAGTGGCAAGTGAGAAAAAGCAGACAATTTGAAAATATTTGAGAACCACCTTAGCTACGGAAAAACCTATTAAAAGAACCACGAAAGCCAACATGTATGAATTCAAGAGCAGACTGTTACAGGTCTCCAAACTTCCCCCTTTGTGTTCACTGCAGGCAGAAATCAATTTATTTTATGTTATATGTCTCTCCCGTGAATGTGTATACACATACACTCAACTATAACTACACACTTACGAACGACAAGCTTTCACTTCCTCTGCCTTAAGACTGAGACCTCTCAAAGCTTAGACAAGCTTGTGCCAATATATTCCAAGCAAACAAACTTAGGACACCATGTGCTTGAAAAGAAGTCTTATTTCTTCACGGAAATTAACTTAAAAAGTAGGCCTTCGGGCCTGGTTTTGTCCAGCTATCCTAGGCAGACACCCGATAGGCAGCAAGTCAGAAACACAGAAACACATCAGAGAGGACTGGGGGTGCCCAAGGATGAAGCAGAAACTTCACAAAGACGAAGGCCTCGCCCAGCTCAGAGCCGCCACCGCAGGATCTACCCTGACCCAGGGCTGAGCGCAGGGCCACGCAAGGCGAACACTGACAACGAGCGTGACTGTCTGTGGTGGATGGGTTGATGGCAACAGCTGAAGACAAGACACGTAGAAGCCCTATCTTTCCTCTCTTCCTCCACATGGAGCTTTCAGCAGTTCCAGTGACTCCTTCACTCCACTCGGAAAACAGGATCTCAAGGGAGAATACCTAAGAAATTCCAGTGTTAATAGCATTTCATTTCCCCCGGCTGGAATCACCTCATGAACCATGATCAAAGAGTTTCTTTCTTCAATCAAGGTTACCTGATAGTGAGTTGAGAGTAATGGGGTATTCAAATAGCTCCTACCTAATGGATACACCACAGAGTAAGGAAGGGGCGCATATTCCAGAAAGCTGGAAGGAACAGACACAGAAAGAAAGAAAAAAAAAGAAGAGGAAAAAGAAAAGAGTAAAGCAGATATTGCTTCAGTGCTACTAGTCCTCACACACAATCCCTGTAGCGCCTGCTGGAGAGCCCACGGATAACCATTACCACAGAGAGGCTTGGGACACACGTGTGCACGGAAGAGATTAAAAGGATGAGGGAATTCCAGCATTTAGTAATCCTAACTACCACCACAACTCATGCTATTTGCTCTTTACACAGAAGAGTCACTCTTTGGAGTGCCAAGTTTCACTCATACTTAAAAAAAAAAAAAGGTTGTCTGAACAATGTCCATGATTTACAGCCAATATGAGATTAACTGAATTCAGTTCCTCAATGCCAGATTTAAGGACAACTCATCCATTTAATGATGCCATTAGGGGCGGGTAACAGCGCTTCTTTACACAAAGGCTCCACATTGGCATTTTCAGGTCTGCTTTCTACCTGTGCTTCCCATCACTTTGGCCATGACTGAAACACCAATGCTCAAATACAGCTATCTATCTCAAATTGAATACATTTCAATAAATATTTTATTTTTTGGAAAAAAAAAAGAAAGGTCTGATAGGGAGCAAACAAAATTCTGTCTTGTTTGCCTGCTGCAAAACATGTAAGGAGCTTCAGAAATCTTCCAAAGGGAGACAGTTAAGCCCCCTTGAACTGGCAAGGTACAATAACTTTATTATTATTATTATTAATGAACAAAAAATCTATTATATGCTTTTGCAAAGCTCTATAGCAGACTTCAAGATCTCAGCCAAAGTACTATTAAAACTAAAAGCTGTGCCAGAGGACCTCCATACATATAAATCATTTGTGGGGAAAAAAAATGAATATGCATTTATCATTAAAGGAGTTGGCATTTCCCGCATTTTTCCTTCAATTCATACACACAGTGACAGTCTGACCCACACAGCACCTTTATTTTCCACTCTTAGAACCATTCCCTGAAAATCTTTTTTTTTTTTTTTTTTTTCCTTTTGCAGGGGCTCCCTCCTGCTTTTTCTGAGTCAGATCTTGCAAGGGCAGCTATTGCAAAACCAAGTGACAAGTTTTTGTTACCGCTTTACACTTCCTCAGAGGAAACACCCGAGCGCTCTATAGGTAAATAGCAGTTTGCTATTTACAAAATGAACTTGCATATTGTCTATATTCCGAAAGATAAAGCATACCAACTACCTCTTTTTTTCCGATTAAAATTGGTAGGGCACCTCTAATGCTCCACCTACAAAAATATACACCAAAAAAGGCCCTTCTGTGACCAAGGGACAACAGAAACTAGGACACTTCCTGGCCCCAAGAGAGAGCTTCTTCCCAAGAGAAACTCCACTCATTATTCCCCTCTCTCCTGCCTCAAAATTTCCAGCTTTTGCTATGAAAAGTTCAAAAGAAGCTCAAAAAAACATTAAAGAAAGAAAAGCTCACAAGGAAATTACTGTCCCGAGCAACCTGAGGCACAATGAAGGATACACACAAATACACACATATTTGGGATATTTGTCACCACAAAATATTGTTAGGTAGGAGAATGCCTGCAAAGAAGAGCGGGTTGAAAGGAGATGACACATTTCCACACCAGCTGTAGACTTCCTGTGTAATTTTGAACAAGTAACTCAATTTCCTCTGCTTTTTTTATCTATAAAAATACTAACTAGCTTTATAGTTGTGTTGTCGGGCATAATTCATCAATGTTTATTAAAGAAAGTGCTTTGATGTTCTTGGGCAACAGCCATCACAGATAGATAACATATTAAGGAACAGCTAAATATTACCAAGACTGGAGCCTTTTACAAGGGTTTAAAGTCATACTCCGCACCGAGCTGCCATTTGAGACCAGAAAACCGCAGTGGGTGCTGCCGGCGGGAGGGTCAGTCGCAGACGGCGCCTTGCAAGATCTGGAGGAGCGCGGCTGCTGCGACGGAGGAGAGCAGCAAAGTCAGGGGTGCCGAGGGAAGACCGAGGAAGCAGAGTCTGACTTCCCTTTCCTCCAGCGAGCCGCCAAGCCACAACTGTTGGTGTGCTTTGGTTCAGTCCATTGGGTCTAAATTCTCTGGTTCAGTCCGTCGGGTCTGAACGTGGGTGGGTGATGCCTTGTGAGACATCGCTCAGACATCAATCCCTGTGGCTTCTTGCGATGTGGCTCTGAAGTGTCTACCTCAAGAAGCCTCCCTAGGCCGTACTTCCACAACCGGGGAACTCATTTTGGCCCTGCACCCAGCCTGCTGGATGCATCACCCCACAGCTCTGTGGCGCGCGCACCTAAACCAAGGAGGGGGCGCCTGTGGCGTCCTCCTGCAAACTGAGGTCTTGCTCCCCTCATGCACTCCCTCCAGCACGCGCCGGGATGAGCAGAGGCTGCAATGGCCCCTGGAAGCGGGCGAAATTCCTTTGATTTTGAGGAAATGCCTTCACAGAGATGCAGCCAGGCGCAGGCAGCCCATTTTTAACAATAGACACGACTTTCCAGCCTTCATAAAAAGACACGCTACCGGCAACGTGATAATCTGGCAAGCAGTCTGAAAAAAAAAGAGGAGTCTCTTTTCAAAAATGCTGCTGTCTACTGTTTGTTCGTGTGAGAAGAGACCCTTCCAGCTTTTTAAATTTTTCACTTCTACTTCAACACATGAAAAAAAAAATCTCCTTTTCTTTGAGAGGATGGCCCGACTTGTTCGCAGGGTGCATTCATTCCAACTTTCAGCTTCCACATATCAAATGCCTTCCATGTTAAATGTGAAATGGCAGAAAGGGGTTACGGGAAGAATTATCATTACTTTGCTCAATGATCTTCAGCAAAGCAAAACGGAATGAGCAGGTTAAGACCATCTCCAGAGCAAGTAGATCTTGTTATTAAAGAAAGATCTGTTGAATAAACATTAACGACATCATTTGGAAGTCTTCAAGAGACTGTAAATCCAAGATTTGCTGATATAGAGGAAATGCAGATCTTTATCTACATGCCTGAAAGCAAAGCAAAATGAAATAATTTCTAAAATCCCTCTCTAAAGAGCCATTTTGTCCTTTAGGATTAAGACTCCTCTACTTTAAGGCCATCATTTCTGCACCTTGCCCTGTTCGATGCTGGAGCTGTTGATGTACTTTCCAGTCTAAGGTGTTCTTGTTTCCAAATTAAGAAAAAAAAAAATCACTCAATCCTCCAAAGATTCCCTGTTTCAGAGGTGGTGAGAAAAGGCTGCCTTTAACACAGGCCAACTCCTCCCACACCTCTCAACCAATGGCTCGCTCTATGCCAAGTTACTTTGAAAATCCTGCAAATCCACCAAAGAAGATTCTAGAAAGACAGAGCAAGCCCAGCAATGGGCCGCACTGCCCCACGGCGGGGTCCTGCCAGCCCACGGGCACCATCGCCAGTGCCCCATGGGCAACACAAACTCGGCCGCCATCTTAGACCCTCCATTAGCCCTGATCATGAATGATAGTTTTTACAGAACGGGATGGACTCACAAAAAACTCCTGAAGTAAAAGATTCACACGCGCATGTCAGCATTTCTGCAGCGTTATGATGGAGCACCACCAGACGCCTCGCTGTGGTTGACCACCCTCGGGACCTCTCAGTGGCTGGGGCTGTTGTTCCTCCCCTGCCCAGCTCTCACAGTTATTTAAATAGAACAGCTCCACGCGTCCAACATCCAACGCGGAGGACTTGCCACCATCCTTCTTCCCTCGGAGACATTCAGCCCATCATTAAGTAGGTCCTAAGCTCCCCTCCACTTTGTGAGCCTCTAGTTCATTAGAATATGAGTGAGGTGCAGTTCAAGATAATCCTGCTGTTAGCAGGGCTGCTTACAAGATTACATGTAATGAGCATCGGTCAAAGGGGACATAAGCAAGTGCATCACGGATTTAATAGAACCCTAAAAGAGCAACGTTGCAATTATCTTCCCGGTAGGCTCCGTTTCAAATAAAACCCTCTGCAAGGCTAACACTATAGCACAGTGGGGAGCATCACAGTGGGCTAAAATTCTGTTTTTCTTCTCTTTGTTCATGAAGGAAGACTAAGAACTTGGCCTGGGAGGCGTTTAACTATCTATTTGATTAGTCATTCAACACAAAGATTAAGGTCACCAAAGCACTAGCGAGCCCAAATGCCTACCTGACCTCACGTTGCACTTAAATGTAAAGTCTAAGGGCAGTTGCCTCCTTCTGTGTCATTCCACAGCTGGCTTTGACACCAATAATCTGCTTTACCCCATTTTTCCTACACAATTATGTCTTCTGCATTTTCAAAGAAGACGAGACAGTTCCAAGGTTACGCTCAGACGCTGTGGAGAACGCGGAAGTTACATGTGGAATATTTATAAATAACTGTTGTATACCCCTCAGGTTATCTGTTTGATATTAATGTGCCCAAATGCCAACAATTAAAGCAGGAAAACTCATGGCAAAAAATAAAGTTTAAAAAAAAAAAGAGAGCAGAGAGCTTTTTTGTTGAGTAGAGCAATCAGCAACTTTCAGGTTTACACAGTTCACCCTTCCCTAGGCGACTCGAGGATCAAAGAGGATCCTAAACCTCAAAAAAACACGAGAAAAAAAAAAAGGAGCAGTTGAGTGAGCGCCTGCCCTGGCTCTATGGGTGGAACTGACAGACTCCCTGGCCCGCAGATACCGCAACAGCAAGCCAGAAATTGAATTTAGCCATCAGAGGCAGGCATGAAGAGGTGAGACTTTATGGCTGGTAAGGAAAGTGTGAGGCACGAGTGAGTAAATCCCTCACGTGGACGTAGTGCAGGTCACTACCAAGGTAGGAAGCAGCTAGAGGAATAAAGGAAGGGGGCCTGCTTTCCCGGGTGCTCTTCCCGCAGCCCTGGAAACACAGGTGATGTCAGCTGCTCTCAGAGGGAAACGGCCCAGAGCAGACAGGGACCCTGTCACTAGGACAGCGGGGAAGGGGAAGCCTGCAGCCCACACAACTTCCCTCCCCAGGATGTCCCGAGACGGAGCAGGGTGCCCCGGGAAGCGGGAGTCCTGCGGGGAGAGGAAAGGGCAGCGCAGCACAGCTTGCCGCAGCACTGTGCCAACGGAGGCGGCACGGATCTGCTTCCGCAGAGCCTGCGCAGACGGAGACGCAGACGGATGCACAGGAGAGAGACGTGGAAAGGCCCCACGCAGCAGGAATTCTCTAGCTAGGAGCGGAAGGACTCAGTTCTGCAGATACTGGGACGAGATAAGGCTACGGCCCCTCCACTCTCCACCAAAGCGCTCTGCTTCCTGGGGAAAGCTCAGGCTGGGCCCTCATTCGAGTCGGAGCCACGGCCTGCTGGGGCTGAACGGATTTCCACAGGCTCAGCGTGGGAGCGCGGCTCCACAACCATTTAGTTCTTATTATACTGCAGTAGCTCTCAGAGGCCTCAAATCACACCCAAAGCGGCGTTGTATCAGATACTGTTCAATCCCCCACGTACCCCAGCTGCTCAGCCCAAGCTGCTTACACACTGATGCCCAAATCCAGAGGAGCGTTTGCACGCCAGCGACCCAAAACAACGGAGTTAAATCCTGGCCCGCCTAAGGACGAACTCCCAGTCTTCCTTGCACAAGTTGCAGCAAACTCTGCTCTCTCACCTTGCTGTTACTGTCTTTAACGCTCAGCCCTGCAAATCCTCAGACCTGACAGCCAACTGGTAAGCTGAATAAGAAAACCCTATGGTGTTGTTTAGCATCAGTAAAAAGATTTCCGACACGCAGTCAGTATGCAACTCAAAAAGAGACCATAGTGCTAAAACATAAAAATACCCCTTGGAAGCTTAGATTAAAACAATCGAGTTAGCATCGAGTGTGCTCCTCCTTAAAGGCTCCTCCTACGCCCAGAAGTTGATCACCATCTTTATCAGCAGTGCTACGTCTTGCCATAAACACAGCTTCCTCCAAACTGTCAAAGTTCTAAATTACAGGATCTGTGCTGCTATTTATACTCCTAATGTATATAGATTTAAGAAAACCTTGGGAGATTCCGATGGGGACAGTTTCTCCAGGCATTCTTCTGCTGCAGGACTGCTCTGAACACAGAAATATTTCCATGTCTCAGCAATGGTTTAAGTTTTCTTAATGCCAATTTCTCCCCTTAGTTTAAAATGTTTAGTACAGCCCACTGTAAAAGAAAAGACAGCATTTAATCGAACGAGGGGAACTAATTTCTCCCAGCACCCTCCCATTTCAAAGGCCCACACAAAACCACACTTTCAAAGAAAGCTCTAAGGAGAATGAGCCAAACACAAATTTTGGCCAAAAAAGAAGAAGAAGAAAAAAAAGGAGTAGTTTAAGAGGAGTTTAAGTAGTTTAAGAGTGTACAATCAAGAGACTCATAATGAAAATTATTTTGCTACTTGAGTTACAACTTGAACTAGAATCTGAACTTGTAGTATTTTCTTAGCATTTGTATATATGCCTAAATCAAATGAACATTAAGATTTGGGCTTATGGGATTTACTTTGTTGTATCATCCTACTTGTCAGGGTATTTTATAGCAGCAAGTTTACTTAGCAGTTCATCCGTAACTATGATTTACTTCCCTTTCACTAGCTTAAAGACTGAAATCAGAAGACATTTAATTCTTCTAACTTAATATTTATAAATTAAGGAAGTAGGATCATGAGTACAGGGTTGCTCAAAGCCACTTCCATGCCAAGGAGTTCCACAAGAAAAACTTTCTGCTGCCAAGGCCGCTGCTTTCAGCGCGGCTTCCCCATTAACGACTGCCGTTCGGCGTGACGGGGTCTGTGATGAACCCTGGCAGGAGGAGATAAGCAACATCTACCTCTGCCTCAGTGTGTTTGAGAGGGCATCGTGGAACTCAGGTAATTCGGTAGGGCTGAGGCAGAGCCCGGACTCCACGACTTCAGCATCTGCTCCCACTTTTATTGACTTCGAAGGGGGATGGATGGCTGACCTCATGCTGCAGGGCACAGAGACGAACCCCGGCCACCGAGAGGAGCGAGCAGGCTGCATGACAGGCTGCACAGAGGCCTAATAACAAGCAGGAGCTCGGCAGCAATGTGGAAGGTCCGCGGCTTCTAGGGGAGCAAGAAGCAGCTCCTCACCTTATCCCTGTGCTCAGGCAATAACAACACTCTGTGCCCACTACTGACAGTAACAAAAGACAAGTAAATAAAATAAAATGATGTTATTTCAGCTGCAAACAATTTCATTATTACTAAGAACACTGTTGTTTCAAGATAGACATTTATTCTGTTCTCTGCTAGGAAAACAAATTATGTTTTTTGAGGATAACATAAGACTAACTTAAACCTTTTGCAAACATAGCTCTGTGAAAGCAGCCTCATTCACCCACAGAAGACAGAGCGACACGGTTTTTTATTCCTAGCTTGACCTCACCCTTTCAGCCAAAGCTCTGGAAGTAGGACGGCCGGTGCTGCTCAGGGCAAGAGCATCTTTTTCACGCGTGGGGAACTGAAAGTTCTAGTTCGCCAAGAGTTATTCCTCCGGGTGCAGAAGAGCACTTGCTGAACATGGCGGTTAACTCAGCCTCAGTAATTATAAAGAGCAGATTTGGGAAAAAAAAAAAAAAAGAAATATTGAGAAGTCTCCAGAGAGGAAAGCAAGAGTGGTGAAAACACACTTTCAAAGACGTGTACTGCCTCGCCCTCAAAAGAAACAAGGGTGTTTAGCAGAAGGCTTCTTTGTTTGTAGCTTCAGCCAAGCAGCGTGAAGTTAGTTCCTGTCCTTGTTTGGAGGCAAAGGAGGCAAAGCAGGGAAGCCACTGCGTGGGCAAGAAGGAACAGGCAGAAAATAGGCAAAGGCATTTGAGAGCATAAGTAACGAGCAGGATACGGATTCAGCAGTGACTGGAAGTCCAAGTCTGTGCACAAAAAAAAAAAAAAACGGCGAGTCCTCATGCGATTCAAACGTGGCGAGTCTGTCTGCCCTGGGTACTTGGTACTGCTGCAAGTCACGGCTTATTCCCGTGCTTCTCCCGCTGCCAGCAGCACACATGTCTCTCAGCCAAGAGCACATGTCCACATTGCGCCTGAGGAGGCAGCTAGGAAGGGATCTGGCCGCGAGCTGCTGCCCCCAGCCCGCACCTCCTCCCGCTGCCCCAAGGAATGGCCACCCGAGCAGGAGTCTGCTCAGGAGCAAAGCTGGCAGCAAGCTCAATCGCTTCTCCTTTCTAGCACCAACCAGCAGAAAAAGAAAACCGGCACCCCCTGCTCAGAAGTAAAAGTGGTGGCACTCCTCGGTGACACCACGCACCTGTGTCAGCACACAATTAGGAAGGGCCAGGGCTTTGGAAAGACATGAGCCAAGCGCGCGCACCAAAGACGTGCCCATTCTGAGAACAGGACACCAACCCTGCTAGGTTTAATCTATCAGCTGGGAATCTGGGGTCTGCTACTGGGGACGGCAGACTGAAAAAAGGCTTTCGTTAGCCATGATGGGGTTAGCCACAGGAGACGTCGGGTACTGCCACATCCAGTAATGAGACATTGGCACGGGCTGCCACTCCAGGGATAACATGGGATACTCCAAGGAATAGTCTGGCACATAAGAGCATGTCAGTCTTGGGGCAAGGGAAGGACTGGATCATCTCCTGAGAGCCCTTCCAGCCCTGACTTGTATATGAGTATACACAGGTGTGGACAAATGTACTCACATAAATACATAAACGCAGATACACATACACGACCCACACCACTCAGTCTTCAGATTACGCATACTTACTAAAAAAATGGGAAAAAAGAACAGCAACCCAAGTCAGTGCCGTGTGTCCTACATGTACGGACTGCGACTAAAAACTTTGCCCTCTTACGTAAGGCGCTTGAGTCCCACTTTCAGCGAGAAGAGAAGAGCTCCTAGCTCGAGCCCAAGGAAATCGGCCAAAGGTTAATCCGCAAGTTGTTAAGTAACTGCGGCCGCTCTCATCTGCGAAACTTCCTTCTTAGGAGAAAACACGGCAGCTCCATGTGGCCGCCAAACTCACGTGCTGGAAGGAGGCTTGGAGGACTCGGGCCCAGCCTCGCGGAGCGCTCCCATCTCCGTGCGGGCGCTACCTGGACCTGGTGCATGTTTTTTCACAGGGCCGTTGCATCAGTTGGCTCCCACCACGCTGCTGGCAGGAGCGTGTTATAATTTTGCTCATCTGGAGGAATTTAAAGCCATGCTTAAGCACGCCTGCTAACCACACTTAGAAAGATCCACCAAAGTGCAGCCAAAAATGACGGAAGCCCTTCAGCTGGCCGAGACAGCGACGGGAGACGCATCGATGCCGCAGCGCTATCGGAAACCTCACAGGCTCCAAAGCGCCAGGACTGACGGGATATCCGGGTGGCAAAAGCCAAGCTCTGGCTCTGTGTTGCCCACCCTGTTGGGCTTCCTTTTCCTCAGCAACACCCAAAACTCAACCTCATCCTTGCCAAAGGACGTCCTGGGCCAAAGTGGCTTCTCCACGGCAGGGGGAGGGAGTGAAGACACGGTGCTTCCATGCCCCCGAACAGCAGCTGTGACCACCTCCGGAGTAAAGTCCAAAAGGGGTTAATAACATAGAGAAAGCAGAGAGCAAAGTGTGTGCAGTCGAATTTACCCATAATGAAAGCAAAGATCTCCAAAACAGCAGCTTGGGCCAGCCAGAGGACAAGAAAACACTCCTACCTCGTCCCCAACAACACACGTGCCTTTCAAAGCCTCCCAGGAACACAGACAACCACACATGCCCCAGACTGCTGAACTCTGCAGTGCTCTGCGATGTGGGCGATAGAGAGAGGCAAAAAAAGAGCCACCGCAGAGCCACTGACAGGACACTTGCCGTTTCGGTGGCAATTACAGAGCACAAGAAGAGAGGGAACAATGTGGAGAGCTGGCTCCGGGCACGATCCAAGGCTAACAATTATATATAGGATTTTCTCTCCTGACTGAGCTGTTACAAAACATTCAAGCTTAGCAGGTTGCTTTCCTATCCCCCTCCCCCCCGCAAAAAAAGTAAAGCTTCGTCTAAGAACTGAAAACTCTGCAAGCAAAAAGTTGTAAGAGGTTTCGTCTAAACTTCAGCACACAAAGCTCTGAAAGATGCTTGTTTTCCTTAAAACTCCTGGAAATCCAGCAACCTGGAGAGAAGACTCAATGAAAATAGCGGACAGACCCTCTGCTCCGGAGCACTGAATGGAGCTTATGTGAGCTGTACTTGAGGCTCCGCGGAACATTCAGCTCTGCCTCAGCAGCTCCTCCAAGACTTGGAGGCTGCACAGGATGGCGAGGGGAAGAAAGGCCCATTGTAACAGGAGGACACTAAATGGGAGCTTTATGTAATACCCATTTAAGTGCGTCTCCTTAAATGACACGGGAAAGGCTAATGATCAGTAGCTGGGTCTACCCTCTTTTCTTAATCAAAACACAGCAAAGATGTGTCCTAACTCTTATGAAAAAAAGGAAACAGGATTAAAAATGCACAATCTAAAAGCATGTATTCTTCAGAGACTTGCATCGTTTGCAAGATGCTGTAAGCTCTGCTGATTTGCGGCCAAAGTCTGAGACCAGCGATGCCAAGAATTCACACTTTGTTCGCATATCCGCAGCCCTCCGAGGATTTCAGGCATTTACCAGGTGACCGTGCCCAGCTCCCTTTCCTCCCCCCAAAAAGACCTGCACCAAAGTAGTGGTAAGCTGTGTTTTAACTCCTCTCCCTTCTGCCCATTAGACGCTGAGAATGTAGGTCACGACTGTGCCGCGGCCTCGCTCCCTCCATCGAGATTAACAGCCGGGCTCGGGGCACTAATAACCTGATGCCCTTCTGGAAGGGCCACTCCACTTCCAAGCATTTCGGATGTGCTAAGGTGAAAATATACCTGAGGGGAGAATGGGGCTAAACTGGATGGGGCTAAGATTGGGCCAAACTCTTCTCGGTGGTGGCCAGCGACAGGACAAGGGGTAACGGGTACAAGTTGAAACCCAGGCAGTTCCATCTCCATATGAGGAAGAACTTCTTTACTGTCAGGTTGACAGAGCACTGGAACAGGCTGCCTAGAGAGGTTGTGGAGTCTCCTTCTCTGCAGATCTTCCAAACCCGCCTGGATGCCACCCCGTGCCACGTGCTCTAGGTGTCCCTGCTGGAGCAGGGGGGTTGGACTAAATGATCTCTAGAGGTCCCTTCCAACCTCAGCCCTTCTGTGAAAATACCAAAGGGAGTCAGTTCAAGTTTGAATAGGCCTGATTTAAAACACCGGAGGAGAGAGACAGGGCGAACCCGCCGCGCTGCCCGTCTCGGGCGGCAGCACGAGCCTCGGCGCGGAGCGCCGCTACGCTGCCGTCCCCACAGCGAGCACGGCGGGGGAGGAAAAGAGGCCAATAAAATTAGAAGCCAGCTGAGAGGATTTGTAACGCGAAACCGATAGGCACAATGCTGAGAATTTTCCTGTCTGCTGAGAGGGAAAAAAAGAAAAACTGCTGGAGAGGTCATTAAAGACAGATGGCTCCTGCCGCCCGGGGCCTAGCGCCGAGCACGGCCCAGCCGTGAGCGCGGGGCGAGCACGGAGCGGCCGCGAGTGGTTTTTAAAACACTGTAGGTGCCTGGAGAAGTGCACTTTCTGCAGAATTAAGTCATGGGAAACTTTATCTCAACTCCAGGGGAGATTTCCCTGTCTTCCCTCCTCTCCATCCCCTGCCAAAAGCTGAATTTAGCTGCAAAAGACCGGATCATGCTTAATAATAACAAAAGAAAATAGCCACAGGAGCACAGGGGGATGAGGGTGGAGGAGACAGGCTGGGAGAGGGGAGCAAAGATAAGTAAATCCTTGGCTTTGCACAGGCCTCGTAGCTATTTATCCCCACGCCGGGATCACGTGAAGGGAGCTCAGGGGCAGAACAAAAGGCCTTTGCTAGGGAGCCCTCAAGGAGCCCTGCAGGAATTTCTGCCCAGCACGCAAGTACCCTTCCAGTGAGCCTGTAAATTGCAACAACAAAATAAAATAAGAATAAAAATGAATAAATATATAAAAAACCTTTTATGCAACGTTACCAGTATCAAGAAAACAGCCCTTTCCTTGGTCTGCCGAGAATCGACGCTCGGAAAAGCGGGTACGACCTTGTCCCGGGGCTGGGAGGCCCGAGGGGCACGGCGCCAGCACCCCGGTGCCGGTGCCCGCCACGAAGGAGCGGCGGAGGGAGCAAAGAAACTGCAGAACCGGGCTGTGAGGTGGGAAACCAGCCCCCCGCCTGGCCGCGTAACCCTCTCCCGCCAATGCCTTCGAACTGCGAGACCGACAACCACGCGGGAGGTTCGGCAGAGCCAAGTGCTTGTCATTTCATCGGGGCTGCCAATTCCCGTCTCGCGGAGACAATGACACATCAAAAAGAGCTTTCGCCTGTTTGTATCCTGCGGGCTCTGCAAACGCTGTCACCAACGGCTGCTGGAGCGGGGAGGAAAGCCTTTTTTAATGACAATAAAGCCCCCCCTGGAAAAAAACATAAGACTATTCTAAGGACTCTCTGAAAAAAACACGAAAAACACGTTTTGGCAAACCTTTGATGCATTCCGTATTTCATTTCAGAATATGATATTCTCAAAATGTTTGTTACTATTCAATAGTAATCATTCTCAGTCTTCACTAATAAAGTATTCATAACCAAAGCATTTTTTTACAGTAAAATACTGGTGTCTGAAGATGCTGAAAACATTTAGAAGACAGAAGCAAATACCTGAAAGCATTTTTGAGCATTTTCCCAATTTTAAAAGACTTGGTTTTTTTTTCTTTTTGCAGAGCCAAACAGATGCCGAAACCAACAGACACAAAATTTCATGTTTTTTTTTCACATTTTCAGTTGGTTTCCTTGGAAGACATCAGCTGCCTGAGACACATCGTTTTGCTCCTGTCCTCCTGGGTTATTCAAATCTGATGAGCTTTCTCTGGGAGGAAAAGATCATTAGAAAAAGTCCTACTCCAAACTGATCCAATAAACATCCAAGTTTGTGCACATAAGAATATACTGTGAAAATTTTCTTTATGAAAGTTTTGCTTTGTTCTTCCTCTCTCTCTCTCTCTCTCTATATATATATATGTAACACAAACATGTAAAAACATGTGGAAGTACAGAACCCCATACATGAAACTTTGAGAGCAGATGTACAAGCATATCTATAAACTTAGAAAAAAGAATCACATCAGAAAACTACTGCAGATCACCCTACAGTTGATCTACAGAAAAACTATATTCAGCATCAGCCGTCCGACAGTGTGTGCCAACTAATGCCTAAAACTTGCTTTGGTTCTTTAAAAAACTAAACCTACACTTCATTCAGAAGCGTGAAAGTAACTGTAAAAGTTTTAGAACGAGATTACTTTCACAGCTTAAAAGAACATTTCTAAAGCTGAAATGGCTGTTTTGCTGAGAACCAAAATTCACTATAAAAAAGACGAGTTTTAATCAGAGATGTACTCTGACGACTTAGAGATCACATCTAAATGCTGCAGCAAGAATAGTTTTGGAGGGGAGTCACGAGAGAGCCTGCAAGCTTCGCGCCTTCCCTACGGCATCCTTATGGCAGCCCAGTTAACCAAAAAAAGAAGAACGTCTCTTTCCAACTCGCAGATTAAAGCAAACGCCAGCTGGGTGACTGCATGCTTTTGTGCAGCCATGTTCCCCGTGGAAAAGTGACTGTTTACACTAGTTTTAAACTACAAAGGACGAACACCAAGAAGTCACTAACGGGGCGAGCTACACGAGGAGTGTGTCCGAAGGAAGCGGGGACGCGGCGCGCGCCTGCAACGCAGCCCGCGGGTCTCTGCGCACTGACATGGGCTGCCACTGAAGCCAGGGGCACAAACAGGGTTTAATGGCTACGAAGTGTAACGAACGGGAGCTAACCCTTAGGCTCAGAAAGCCAAAAAAGAAATTAAAACGACCCACACGAACCATCAGCTGCCAAAGGAAGGAAGGTATATCCCATGTGAGGGATCTCCCTATATCTATCTGTATAAATAGATTATATATTATTATAATATATATATATTATTGTATATATAACCCATCTGTGTATATTTTTATATCATATAAGCATCATAATATAATAATAATGTATAATAAATAAAGAAGAAAATAAAACTATTTTCTTCTTTAGTGACAATAATTAGAAAGAACAGTCAAGGTTTACAGAGCTCTTGTATGATCCAGTATAGAAGCCCTTCGGCTAGTTAAAATATATTTAGATTTTCATGTAGAAGACGCTTACGTTTTGCCAGGCAAACCAGCTTTTACGTCAAGAACGGCAGCTCACTGGTACCTTAAAAAGCAGGTCCCAGCACTAAGCACAAGGGTGCAATGCTGCTGTCAAGCAAGCAAGCAAAGGGGAGAGTTCCAGTGTTTTTTCTTCAGCAGGATCTAACACCGAGTTGACTAAATGAGCCGTATAGCTTAACACAAAAGCGGGTTGTTACCTACCCCTGTGCAGAAAGAGCACTGTTAGACGCCTCCTTTTCCACAGGAGAAGCAGCGCACGGGCAGCGCGGACTGCCCTTCCCCTCCGGGACGCTGCAGGCCCCGCTGTGCAGAACGGTGCAGAGACAGCCCAGCGAGCAGCTTCCGAGGGCGCCCTCAGCGCCAGGTTGATGAAGTTCCCTCTACGTTTCTCCTGAGTGCAAAAACCTTCCCCTGGGGAACTGTCAATGCGCCCACGGCAGCGCCGTGTCCTATGTGGAACCAGGTATTGATAACCATGGGCTTTGGCTACTAGTCTACTCGCACTGTCCACATCAAACAAGTGGAAACAGGAGGAAAATAGGCACTTACTAAGATTAAATTCCTATTTTAAAATGCTACCAACAAAAAATTGGGTTTCGATCTAATACAAATCTAATATAATACAATAAGTGATGATTGCTGGATCGCTTTTGCATTTTTTTTTCTTTTCCCTAATAAAATATATTTTGCAAGGGGAAAGATATTCACATATGGTTAAATTTTAAATTGGTTAGTTATACAAGCTGTAAGTAAGTGCTCAGCGGTAGTTTCAATTCCAGAATCACAAGCTGTTACTCATTTTACATTATTATATGTCCTGCCCCTATAAGAAGTATCTTCGTTCACTTCAAACAGGTTAAGGAACACACAGATGCATTTAAATCAGCCTGTAAATGAACTTACAGAACCTTCTGAGTAGAAAGTTCACCAAATACAAGCCTTTGTCATCCTACTCCATCAACCTGGCCTTAACTTCCATCATTTACCTAAAGATAACGTTGTTCAAAAGTGATACACAGCATAGAAATGCTACATTAAAAAAAAAAAAAAAGTATCTCAGTTTAAAATTTCTTAGGTTAGTCTATGGAAAACTAAGCCAATAACAGACTTTCTTAAAAAATACATATAAAACTATAAATCAAAGCTTTTTTAGAAAAAATCCTCATCCAAAAAATACCATAGAGCAAACATTCAAAATACAATCTTCCCATAAAACCACAAAGCAGGCTCTTATCATAAAACTAAAGGTCTTTATGAGGTGTGTTTTTTTTTCTTATAAATATAAAAATAATTAAAATGTATTTTATGCAAATGTTAGATGGGGCTAGGCCTGTGACTCAATTCTCATGTCACCTCCAATCCAAGCAATGAATCTTGCTGTTCAAGAAGAAATCTGAAAGCTATGGGCAAAAATATTTACTACTGCTAACTCTAATTAATCCATGCCCAAGCGCTTCTTGTAGTTGGGCGCACAAAATAAACCACAGACAGGCTTCTTCCATTCGCGATGCACGAAATCCCAACAGGAAACTCCTCAAATCTAGGATTATAAAACTGCGATGAATAAATCGCAATAATCTGTCCCTTTAGGCCCCCATAGCCAATAAAATGATTTGGGAATGTACACTTGTGAGCATGCCTGTATTTTCCTCACTGCAATAATATCCATCCAAACCTGTGTGATAGCTCTGCACCCATCATGTTGCCATCTTCTATATGCATGGGCCTCAAGGCATGCTGCAGAGTAACCACACTGAACAAATACTGCAAGGAGAAATAGGAGAGAGACTAAAATTGCCACTTTTAACAGGAATTATGGTATTCAGCTAGTAGTGTCAGCCACGGGAAGGTACTGTCAAGGGCTGGTTAATGTGTGTACCCAGTTCTGACGAACGCAGCATGATAAAAACACTCTTTTTTCTTTATTTTTAAGCTACAAAGGCACCCCAAACAATGCACTTCGCCAACAGCCTCAGCTCGCGGCAATCAGCACGGCCTAAATCGCTGTAAATAATCTCCAAGGGGAGCTATAATGTACAGCCGGCCCCGCCGCAGCAAAGCGGGGTCGCGGGGCAAAGCGCTTAGGCCGGTTAAGCAGCGGCCTCTCAAAAGAGCAGCCTCCCTCCAGCTCCGTCCGCCGCGCGGCACGGCCCCCGGCGCTGCGCTGGGCGCTCATCCCGCCAAAGCTGGGAATTACTTGGGATTTGGCCAGCACGGCCAAGGGCTGACTTAGATATTTAATGCATACCTACCCTGGAAGATTAACCTAAAGAGTTATTATTTCGGAAAAGGCCGGAAGAAAACGCGAACGTGTGGCAGCGATGGTGTGAAAGGATGGTGTATTTTGGGAAACTCCAAAGCGTGGGGACTTACAATAATCTCTGAAAACTGAAAAAAGGCTTGAAAACTGAAAAAAAACTCAACACCCCTGCCCCCAAGTCTAATGCAGAAATCTTTTTTCTTTGTGCTGGATCTATCCAAATCCAGTTGGGTGACAGACATTCATGTTATCCTCGCAAGCTTCCATCCAGTCGGCCTGCAAACCAGCCTTACGATGAAGCAGCCGCTCTCCACTCTTCCCTGTTTTAGGCAACACAAAGGCAGGATGCAGGAAAAAAATAAAAACCAAAAGTTGCTGCAAGAACAGATGTGCGTCTCCCATTTCATAGCTTCTCGGCTGGGTATTTGGCCGAATGTTGGGGTGCAAGAGTTTAGGCAGGAGCCCCAAGGTCGATCGTGGCCGAGCACCAGGGCCCTGGCAGCAGATCCCCCTCGCACGGCACCGCAGCGGCGCCTGGGTGCAAAAGCCAGTTTTGAGCCGAAGCAGCTCAAAACTGGAAGCAAATTAATTCACGTATCGAAACGGAGGCTCCCTGCCACATCATTCATTCGATTAAAAGGAGAGTGTTTTGAATTTAAACAAAACCATGGCAGAAATGTCGCTGTATTGCTCAGCTCTGGCTGAGGAGCCGAGATGCAGGCGAGGGCTGCCGTGTGCCGGAGGCAGCCCGGCCAGCAGGACACGGAGCCTTGGAGGCACCGGCCAGTGTCTTTCGCCCTCCTTCACAGAGCTGGGTGAGACTGGAAGGACAGGAGGAGTCCATCAAGCCAGGCTGGCTTTCCTAGAGCCTCTTAGTCACCTTCTCTCACAGAAAAATGGCCTCCTAAGAGCAGGGCTTGAAACACAAAACGTAACGGGGCTGCCGCAGATCTCCACCTAAACCGTCCCGGCCTCGTGCGAAGCCCGCAGGCCAACAGGCCTCGGCAGAGACACAGCAGCAGCCCCACGCGTCGCGGTGCGAGGGAGAAACCCGTGCGAAACCAGCCTTACGAAGACAGAGGAGAGCAGCCGAGGGGACAACTCCTTTAAAAGCGATTTATCCAAGAGGCATCATCTTAACGCAACACCCCACGCGGCACATACGGAGCACGGAGTTTTGGCAGCGGGCTGAGCCTGTTTCCACGCAGCCGGTGGAGGGCGGGAGAAGCCGAACGCTCTCTTTTGCAGGTGAGGAGGGAGAGGAGGGCTGCGAAACACGGCCTTGTGCCGCAAGGTGCAATCCAGCTGCAGAAAGCGCCCAGCTGTCCCGAGCAGCACGCACGGGAACGCGCTTTTCTCTGACGTGTCTTGCCCCGGGAATTGCACAGAATACGAGGAGAGGCTGAATGAGAAAGGCCCGACGCTCGCGTGGGGCGTTTCCAGGCTGACAGAAAGCCGACGGCCGCGCGCACGTTGCTGTTTGCTTGCGGGGAAGGACGAGAGTCGCAGCCGACACGGCGCGGACACCGGCCGGCCACCAACGCAGCCGCGCGCGAGGGCTCCCCCGTGCCGGCCCCAGCAGCGAAAAGCAGCAGCGTGGGGAAAGGGGGGGCTCCCGCACAGAGCCCCGAGGATGGGACCTCCCGGCCGGCACCCGCGCTCTGCCCACGGCGCGTCCCAGCGGCCCCAGCTCCTGCCCAGAACCTCTGCGGGAGGCAGCATTAGCGAAGCGCCTGAAAACGGAGTGCTGAGCGGAAGTAAAACGAGTAGCAGGCAAACACCACCTCCGTTTGTGTCGAGGGCAGCTTTACGACCCCAGTGATGTTAACTTCCTTTCTTTTTTTTTTCACCATTAAAACATCCGCTCACACATTCAAGGAACAACACATGAACACTGCTCCCCCACTGCCCACTTCCTCCCCCTCAGTTTTCCACTAGTATAGAGCTAGCGAACTAAATATATGAAGAAGTTTCCCCTGGAAGTTTCGGTTTCTGACTTCGTCTAAAATTTCAGAAGGTTCAGCCTATGTCAAGCATCCGCAGCCATTCCAGTGCTGCAAGCGATACTCATCCATAACTGCAAAATGAATCGCTTAAAACTAAGTTGCTCTCACTCAGGTCCATAAGAAGCCTGAGCACAAAAGGCTGCAGGTGGACTTTCTCATGCCGTGCTTTTAAAGCTTCTAATTTTCATAGAATCACAGGGAGAGACGGTGCTTATCAGCATCCTCTGTCCGATATTAACCATTTGCAAACCATCTCCTTTTGCACACCCACATTCAGTAACCCTTTGCGCCACCCAAGCACAACCCGACGGTCCCAGTTTTGGTCTCCATGCCTATTGGGAAGAGCAGCCAAGCCTCCTTCCAAACCTCCAAGGTGGCCGCGCTTGAGCTGCAGGCAAAATATTCCTGCTCGGAAAACCATTTGCGGCTGCACCTTCAGGACGCGAGGTTGCACAGCTGTATCGAAACAAAAGCTCGCACTTAACTCGGTTAGGAATTGCATGAACCTATAAAGTCCACGGAGATGAGGACATGTGTTCAGCGTGTACCCCGGGGGAGCAGAAGCAAAATAAGGGAATATTGCCCCAGTGCTGCATGCAGAAGGCCTTTACACCACCGTGTAAACTTTGCACTTCACAGCACCGTGTCTTCACCAAGCCGCCAGAAGAACATTCACACATGAACGCAACCACCAAACTCACTAATGAGGCCAAAAGCCGGGTAATCATTTTTCCAGATTAAATCCATCTGTCCGACAGCATCCATCTGCTCAAGGAGCTTATTAAGACTGAAATAAGTCTGTTATTGGGTGGGCGACGGGGATCTGAGCCTGATCTCCGTCACCTTGGGGCTGTCCCGCAGCCGAGGAGCGCGGCCGGCCGGCCTCCCTCCCACCTCTCCACCGAGCAGAAACGCTGAGGGTGCCCTTTGGTGTTGCTGTTTTGGGGGGTTTTGCTTAGTTGTGTTCACACGTTTCACGCTCAGGGCAAAAAACAGTCTCCAGAAACAGAAAGGACCCCAGGGCCCCCACCACCAGCCTTGGTGGTCTCTAAGCTCTCCGAGAGAGGGGACAACCCTCCACATGCACCACAGACAGAAGAGCAGGAAGAGACTCAACCAGTATTAAACTCCTCCCCCTCCTTTTTTTTTTCCTTTTTTTTTTTTCAAAATTTCGATTGAAAATCAGTGGGATACGGCCAAATTTCCACAGACCAGGCCATACACTACATCTAAAAACAAAGCCACAGAGGGCTCTATGATTCGTACCAAGTCATGCCATTTTCCTCTTTGCATTTTCCACCTCCCAAAAGGAAGTAATGGAGATACAGGACAGTGAGATGTGATGAGGAAAATAATCACTGGGGACTATGTTCTATAAACAAATACTTAGGAGGCACATACAGGCATTTGCTTGTGCAAACAAGTATTCGTTTCCATAATTTCCACAATACTAATCTACCCTGCTAGCTCAGGAACCCGAACAGCAATTTTGCCTTTACTGCTACAAGAATTGCTTTTTCGCTTCCTTAAATGCTGGCACAAACCTATCTGCTCAGCCTAGGTTTCCACATACAAACGTGCAGAGCTGCTCATCCTCAGCAAGGGGCAAGACACTGCTCCATGTCCCGCTGCTTCCTCCGTGCCTGGGACTTGGCCGTTGCGGCTGGGCCAGACCTGCCCGGTGCTCGGTAGGACACGGGTCTGGGGCGGCAGCTCCACGCGCTCTGACCTCCGCTGCCCAGGGCTTCGTCCTCCTCCACACGTCCACCGCCTTCCCCACGCCACCGACCAAACCCGCGTGTGCGAGTCCTCCCTCCGAGCGGTGCCCGTGAAATTCCCCTTCTCCCTCCGCGCGTCCCACACGACCGAGACCATGATCCAGCTTCGCGCAGACCCCGACGCTGTCCGCGCCGAGCGGGGACTCTCCCGCTCATCCCAACGGGAGACGCCCCCCTTCCCCGCAGGCTTCCCGACATCCTGGATGGGAGCGGCAGCACCTGGGAGCAGCAGGAGACTGACCCGGTGCCCGCACCGAGCAGGAGGACACAGCAGAGCCGCAGGAACACCCAGTCTGTGAGTTGGAGAGCAGCTCACAAACTCACACACAATTTCACAAAATAAGCCTGTTTTTTGTTTTTTGTTTTTTGGGTTTTTTTTGGTGAAATAAAAAGGCAGAGGATAAATCCTGCGTTTCTCACACAGCTTCAGTGACTTCTCCCTGCAATGCCCTTAGCGCAAAATCACCCGCAAATTAACCGAAACACAGAATCTGACCTCACACCTCTGCTCTGCAGAACAGTCGGCCTGCCAGAAAGTTCAAACGTGAAAAAAAGGTCCCAGGAAAGTTGTTCAGAAATATTACTACCTGTCAACATGCAACATGACATTTCCCACCAGCCTTGTACCAAACACCTCAGCCCCATTTAAACGGGAGAAACGCTCTTCTATGGAGGGGCGTGGATAAGGAGCTCCAAGCGTTCACAGCAGCTTCCCAAAGCACTCAGTGGAAAGGGAGGATCTAAGCAACTTCCAGCCGGTTTTCAGCCTTTCCATCCCACGCTCTGAGCTAATCAGAATGAAAACAGATGGGGTCATTGCAAGCAGAGATGTTCACAGACTTCCCAGTGCAGAAACTGATAAGGACAATTGCTCTTCCATGGTCTTCCCTGGATTTAAGCAGAAGCCTGCAGCTCTGGAGTAGCTGGGAGGCACAGCATCGCTAGAGGCACCTTTAGCAGAAGCAAAAACATACTAGAGATCACTACCAACCTCCTAAGCCTTGGCTTTAGGATCAGAAAGCAAAAAGGAGGAGGAGAACATTAATCTCAGCACCCAAATGTTCCAGTTCTCCCTCGGTCCTTGGCAGCATTAGCTGGGAGTTTCTCCTGGAGAGGTACAGCCATTAGAACTGGCACTGTCACACCGCTGTCATTAGGAGGTCATTGCCATGGGTCCTCCATATGGAAGACACAGGTCGGGAGGAAAAAGTCTTCCACTTATTCCTGCAGTTGGGAAGGGAGGCAGCAATTCCACCAGGGAGCCAGCCTTCCTCCTTTTCTTCAGCAGCCTACAGAAAAGCCCAGACCTGATTTTAAATGAGGGCCTCCCAGGAAAGCAAGTACTCGGGCATGGGTCTGAGTGCTGAGAGGGCGGCAAGCATCCTGCTCCTCGTAGGGACGCGCAAATAATAAAAGAAGAAACTAGATATGGAAGTTCGAGCAAAGGGAAGAATACAAACAAGATGGGGAGAGTGAGAGCATCACTTCTGGGTTTGTTTTTTGCAATTTCTAACTTCCAGTTTAAAATGCCTTCTATGAAGGGCTTTCAGATCAGACAGACCAGTACTGCGGAAGCTACAATGAGGACTCCCAAAATGCAATCAAGAGCAAAGTTTTGTTTATGCTGACAGGGCAAGCCAACCAGACCAAAACGTATCTGCAAATATTTATTTTCACGTTGTGAATGTCAACATTCTTTGCTGTCTTCGCGACAAGTGGGCAACGTGCAGTAAGTGCACCCGGCCAAGGTCAAACACAGCCCTCCAAGGTTTCATTTGGTTAGATACCCTGGGGGCCTTACTTGTGCAGGCCTGGAGACACCACTAGGCAGGAGCCTGCACCCGTTCTGCAGAGGACTGGATTTATTCATGTTTGCAGTCCTGACCGGGTGAAAGACAAGCAGTTCAAACAAGAAGGGGGCTCGAGCTGAGCCCGCACACAGCGCTGCAGACGGGTCCTCTCCCACACACCTGGTGAGCCTTGTGCAATGAAAGCACACAGCAAGTACCATGGGTGTCGGAGTGCTATTTTTTCCACATTTATGCCCTTCTCTGATAGACAGGTCATACACCAAGCCCGCCCTGGCTCGCACGGTTTTAGAAGGCTTTTCGAGGAGAGCAGATGCCGAGGAGAATCCCTTCAGAAGTGTGCTGCGGCCGGCCACTGCAAGGCGAACAAACAGCCCTCCAAAGCGCTGCCAGTGCTTGTATTTTTCCACAGGGGCCAATAAAACTGTTTCTCGGCGGAGGGCACGTCTGTGTCCACACAGGGCACGGGGTTTCTGCGCGCGAGAACGCAGAGAACTTGGCCGCAAGGGCTACAGCTCTGCTGTGTAGAGCTGCTTGGAAGGAGACAGCAACCCACCAAAGACACCAGGGCTGCAAATAATTTACATCAGTGCTGCTTTTTTTTTTGAGTCTCATAAAAGAGATGCCTAGCAATTACCTTTTTTAAAAAATCTTTCCACCATAAAATGGAATCAGTCGGTTCTTAGAAGAGTTCAACATTAACATCTGCATTCAGTGTCAGATTCTTCGAGCAGTAACTAGACACTTCCACTCAGTTTAAGCAGACTTTGTATCAAGAGACACAAGCATTAAATACAAAGACATTGCGCACTGTCAATTTTTTGGTATTCCAGTTTTGCCTGGATGAGTCCACAGAGCACAAGGGGTCTGTGCACAGTCCACAGACCCTTTGCTATTGACCAAGGTCCAGAGAGGGTATTCTGGAAATAAAAACTACGTTATGTTCATGCTCTTCCTCCAGCATGCAGATCATTTTTGAGGGAACTTCAAAGCCTTTTTCTTTTTTTCCCTTTTTCTTTTTGGTGTGTGCAGGTGCGTTAATCACCGTATTTACGAGGGATAGTCACTCCACCTACGGACAAGATCAGCCCTGGTTTTTCTCCTCCTCTTGCTATCAAGAGCATCTTTCAGCAGCGAGTGCTGATCTGTCATGTGTAACAGCAACTGCCAAGTCAGGTAGGGGAGGGCAGCACTAACCAAATCCCAATTTGCGCAATTTTCAGCGGAACCTGCCCAAAAGGTGGGATGTAGAAGAGGCGCATTACAACATATGGTTTGGCTGCCAGTCAGACACACTGCTCATAAACAAGAACATATATATATACACACACACATTCATGGATGACAAATGCCATGGTAGAAATGCAGCTCAAACGGTTCGTTTTCTGTTGTTTTTTAAAGATGTTAGTCTGGCAGCTACGTCACCGTCGGAAGTTATGGCGTTGGGAAACAACCTACTCGAGAACAAATCTCTGACAGAGACAAGCCAGAAGAGATGCCAAGGATGCCTTAAGCTAAGCGAGTCGAGCAGATCAGAAACCTCGTCTTTAAAGAAAACACAGCCACATTTCTAGGAATGTAAATAAGGCACCTGCACACGCAGAGAAACGGGATCACTTCAGAAATATGCAGAAACTCTGAAGCTCACCTCCTGACTTCTCCGTGCTCCTCCAGGAACATTCAAGGCAGGGCCGAGCCTGGCGCGCTCCGGCTGCCTCAGCTCCCGTGGGAGCAGCTCTGGGGCCGCCCGGGAGGACTGGAGGATCCAAGGGCCTCCTGCTCTGCCCGTGCGCGGGGCCGCACGCGGGGCCACACGGCGTTCAGGAAGAGCCGCAGCGGGGAATCCGGCAGCATCTCCCGGAGACGGAGCTCGCGGCGCGCTGTCCCGCACAGCGCAGGCCGGGCGGGCCGGCTCTGCGTCGCGGCACGGTGTGCCCCGAAACACCGCACGGGCACACTCAGTCCTGGGAAAAACAACTTGGGGCGTCTGGTGTCCTCACAGCCAGGTGTCCAAGTACCCTGACCTTCTGCATGGCAAATACTATGCATCCTTACAAATGCCCGAGGGACCGCTGCCTTGCAGAGAGGGGGGAAAAACTGTGAACAGGAGGAGGGAGCATCCTCGGTTCCAAAAAACAAAAGGGACGCAGAGCCAAAACACCATCTTGGGGGGGGAAGAGCGTATGAAGAAAGTTGCCCAGCCTCCAGGTAGGGTAAATTACACGCCTGGGTCTGATGTGGGTTTTGCATGTCGATGTAATCTCCCATCAAGCAACAAAACAACAACAACAACAAAGTGACTTTGGAATGGCGCTGGCCGGAACATCCGCTATCGCAAGGACACAGCGCTGCCCGGATCCGGCTCTTCCCCAGCACGGGCATCGCTAGGGAGATGCCCAGGACACAGCCGCTGCAGGAAGGGGCAGGAGGGGGATTTCCACCTGCTTACATGTGCCTTTGTAATTTTGCTCCTCACTTACCACGTTCTTGGTGTTCCTTTATTTTTTTTTCCATGTTGGAAAACTCCTGCTGTCTGCAAGCAAAGGAAAGGCAGACAACCTCCCCATGGAGGAGACAGGAAGCCACGGACACGCGCGCAGGCTCCTGAGTGCAGCAGCGCCGGGCGCGGAGCGTGTTTGTGAAATAACCGTGCCATCTATTATTGTAATTATCCTTGGAATTTCTAATGCTGGAAACCCCGTGCAGATAAACAAACAAACAAACAATCTCGTCATTATGAGCCTCAGACGCCGGCTCACCCAGCCAAATCAGACCGAGGGCATCTGCATATCTAAGAGCGGGCGGCAAGCCCGGGAGCCAGCGCTACCCCGTCACGCCGCGCCAGCCGGGTGGAGGTAGCATCTGCGAAGCACAATTCCCCTTAGAACTGGTGCAACAGCTGGGAGCCTGGCTTGGGAACCACGCAGGGGAGACCAGAAGGACCCTCCTCCCGGCTCGCACAAAGCCACCCCAGCGAGGGCAGCGGCGGCGCTGCACGGAGGCAGGGAGCACATCTGTGCCAGTCTGGGGAATCTGACTGCCAGCTCCAGGGGCCACCCCGGCTCGAGGTCTAAGGCAGGTCAGGTGAGTCAGCGCCTCCCGGAGCTCGCTCCTCTCCCCGCTCTAGAGGGAACAATGTCTGAGTAAATGGCTGCGTCTGAGACATTAATTGCAGGTGTCTGAAAGACAGGAGGGAGGAAGATGAGGTGCCAAAATTGCACCACCGTGTTTAGCAATGTAAAAACGGAGGGGAGTCAGAGAAAGAAAGGGAGGGGGAGAGAAATCCGTCGCTCCTCATGGGATGGAAAGGCACATAAATACGCCAGGCAGATACGGCGTTCCCTCAATGCTCATTATTTGCCCACCCTTCTTCTGTGCTAAGCGCAGACGCGGTGGAAGCCTGCCCGACCGCCCTGCAAGCTGACACTGTGCCTCTGCGTCCGGGCTCACTTCCGTGGGTCAGCAATCTCTATCCGCTACTCCCACGAAGGCGCAGTGCATATTACAAAAATAGCCCCATTTAAATAAGCCCAGCTGTGCTCCATTATGCAGCAGAGTTCCAATATAACCCAGTTCCTTCTTGCTAGCAGAGACAGGTTATAATTTCTTAGGAAACCTCACCCTAACTCTCGTAGAGGCCTAACGAAGATGAGCCTTGTCCATGCCGGGGCTCCTGCTCTGCTCTTCCGTTTTGCCTCTACTGTCAATAAAGGCAGAAATTCAGCACGCTGAAGCCAACCCATAATTCAGCACCCAGAGCTGATCAGTTCAGTTGTACAACCAGGTCTCCTGCAGACATGAGGGGGCTGCTGCCGACGCAGCAGCCACTGCCACCAGGATCTCCGCTAACAACGTCCCTTTTTTGCCCTTTTTCAACCTGGTCCAGTCTCACATAAAGCTGCTGATTGATACAGGAAGCAAAAGCAAGCAAGGAAAATGCACAGATGTGCAAGGGACAGATGTCACGATTCTGTATATTAGGGGAAAAAAGCATTGATTCAGAAATCCTGCTTTTAAAGCCTACCAGAGCAGTCGGCATTATATCCTTAATATGTTAACATGCATGATTTATACTTTCCCTGTGTGCAATCCACACACTGTGTCTCTTGTACACTGAAAAATTAATGATAAACTACGCAGAGGAGACCAGCAGCAGCGGTGAGAGCTCTTAGCGGGAAGTTGCATGAAATGCTTCAACAGGAGCATCCATGCACATGGCTCTAATGCAGCACAGCAGTGCAACCTCTCTGCGTTTCTACCACCTTTCTCTTCTTTTTGCCTTCCTTTTATTCACCTGCCTTTTGTACAGAGGCAAAGCTGTAGTTCAAAACATCACTTTACTTGATTTCTCTGTTCAAACACTTGTTAAGGTTTTGCTCAACATTTGCAAAAAACAGAAGGGTAGTGAAAAGGACAGTACAAAGGACAAGGCCACTCCAGCAAACTTGCATTTGCTTTTTGCTATTTTCTAGCCCACCTGCATATTTCACCTCTGAATGTAGAAAGAAATAGTTTCAGAACCAATATACTGCCTTTTTTAATATAAATGTTTAATAAAGAAAAATGTTTTCTAAAAGTACACTAAGCAACTAAAGCAATAACTAAGCATCCCACCACTGAAAAACCCTGCTCCGCAGCACTCTAATAAACTCATATAAATGACTTTGGGACTGACCATGGAAGTACACTCCTGTGTCAGCAAATTGCTGCCTGCACCAACGCTTGGACCTTCCCAACTGAGCTTTAAAGTGGGAAGTCAAAGCCAAAGCTCTGTCCTTACTCCTGGGTCAGGAGTAGCAGCAACCGTAACTATAAATGACCTCTCAGGTCACCCTGGTTCACTTCTGGTCCCGATCCAACAAGGCTTAAGACTTTAGCTGAAATTAAAAGAGTGAGTTAGACTTATTTTTGGTCCTCATTCGGTCCAGCTCCCTGGCTAAAGATTTGGGAGGAACTTAGCGGCTGCAGGAGCTTCTTGCTGCCCACGTCCCTGGCGAGGGCTGCGGCAGGGCGAGCTGCAGCCTCCCCCGGAGAACACTCACAAGCCTTCTCCCCGATTACCATTTTTAATTGAATCTGATTAGATTTGGGATTCGCGGGTGGGAAGAAAAAGAGATGAAACGGCAAGTACGAGGCTCCAGGCCAGGATTAACAGCAATGGCAACGAGTCAAGCTAAAGGAATGACTTTTCCAAGCACCAGTCTCCCTTGGAACAGGCACTTGGAAGTCACTGCCCGGTATTCCTGTGTTCCAGTCATCTCTTCCTCGGGGAGGCAAGGATGATTTAGAAGGAAAAAGGAAATAAAGCAACACTTCATCACCGTGTACACATAAAATGGCACACCCAATTCTTACCCAACTGAAAATCCTCTTAAGCTATTCCTGAGAAAGCCAGGTAAGAGCGGGCAACAGAAACACCATCTGCACGTGTTTCTGAGCAGGGGAAAGCAGAGACACTGTTAATAAGTAGTACAGTGTCCTGTGACATTTTTCATGTTCTGTGAAAGGAAATGATTTGTTTGCAGCCGATACTGGATTTCATACACCGCTCAAGCCTTCCATGACAGAGGAGGCCCTGCTCAAGCACAGCATTTACAGAAGTTTTCACAGACTCCCTCTGCTCCTCACTGCGGGGAAAACTGCTCATCAGCAGCAAGTCATCTGTTACTCACCCACCAAGCCTCACGCCAGACATTTGTACCCTGGGCATAGGGCACACACTAAAACCCACATGAACAACATATCTACCTTCTTCGGATTAAACTAAGCTTAACCTGGGATAAAAAACTCACCACTAACTTCTGTAGTTCACTTGTCACTACCCAAGGTAGTTCACTTTTCACTACCCAAGGTGCTCTCAAGAGCGCCTGACAAAACCCTACTTTTTGTCCCCCTCGAGCATGCCAGGTAGTTTTCCAATGCAGAAGCACTAGCTTGTGGCACTAGCTATATAAAATATTGCCATTGATCAAATGACAAGGACATCTTGAAAAGCTGCAGCACTGTATCATGTGCCCACCTTCTCCCTGGACTGCTGAGGTCGTTCCCAGCTTTTGGAGGCTTCACAAGCTCCCAAAAGTTGGACCTAAGGTAGCAGTAGGCTCCCAAGAAGGCTGTGCCGTATTCCTGCTGTGCTTCCTCTGTAAATGACACATAAGAGACCTTCTCAGAAATAACCAGTTGACAGTGACTGAACAAAAGCTAGGGCAAGATCTACTGAGCCAAATACAAGCACTTTAGTCCCTCAGAAACCTCTGCCCTGCTCCACCTATGAACTTCAGTTGAGGTGCCCAAGCACTCTTTTTTTCTTTACCTGCAAGTCTGCGGTCAGCGATGGGTCTGAACTAAGCACTAGCATCCCAGGTTCCCCCCTTGTTGCTACAGAAACTACCACTAACTCACAACCCTTCAGCCTCTTTTCATAGAATCATTTTTCACCGCAGCAGAGAGTTCAATATTCTTAGATGCACAGATGGGTCTTACAGAAGTGCCCAATTCATGCTGAAGGGTCCCAGCAGGCAGCAAGACCCTGCCCACACCTTGGCCTAGAGCTCATTCGGGACAGCACCCACACGCACACACCACATTATGGAAAGAGGCAAAACAAACTCTGGGAGTTCGTATTGCCCAACTACCCCTGCCTCAGGAACACACCACGCTCTCCAAGGCACACTGAGCAGCACGCTGCCACCACCGCCACCACTCCCCTCACAGGAGGGACTTTGCTGCTCCTGCCAAGCCAGGCTGGCATGTGATCAGAAGGAAAATGATTCACAGGACACCGAAACATATTTCACCTCACTTGCGTCATAACTGGAAATTCTCCCTGGACTTCCCAGTTTCTCAGATCCCGGGCTCCCAGGCTTTCCAGGCCTGCAGGGGACGGCAGCAGCCACACAGAGGTGGAATCTGATGACTGAGAAGTGACAGCCAGTTTTCCAGTTCCTCTTTTTAAAAAGCATTATTTTCCAGCACCACTCAGCAGCAAATGTAGCCCAGGGGAGATAAGAGATGCCCAGAGGGCGAGCAGAACAGAATGCAGCCACCCAAGCGCCGAACAGCGCGGGACGTGTCCCAGGCTCAAGGGCTCTGCAGCCCTCGGCCGAAGCAGCCCTGGGCACAGGAAGTTCCACAAACACAGGATCGCCCAGGCCAGGGAGCCCCAGCTGTGACCTCAAAACGTATTTCAAGCCAGCTTCACCCTTGACTGTCTCTGCACCCCTGCATGGGCTTGGCACAGCGTGGCCGGAGAGGTTAGGCACCAGAGGGCGGCTGATATCCACTACGAAGCCACTGACAACCAGCAGCCACAAGCTCCACGTCTAAGCGAGGGCAAGAACCCCCCTGCGTGGACGTCATGGATTATGGCTCCCTCACGGAGGAAAATACAGCATGCCACTCACAACACTGCCAGGCTCCAAAGTGTGATAAATAGAAGATCTGCAAAATCCAAATTAAAAAGAGTTCTGTGATGCACATACCAACATCAATATATACATTTTTTTAAATCTTCACCCCGCCAGGCACAAGTGGAACTGGGCAAACAGTGAGACACTTCATTTTAAAAAAGTGTTAGGCAAGTGCAGCTAAATTCACAGGGTTTCTTCAAAAGCGCTTGTCCGGGCTATCCCTGTGAGCTTGCCTTGACATTGCCTTCTCAGAGCAAAGGAGAGTTTGCCTGAGCAATTTGCTTAATGCTGAAGCTATTTTAAGAGCAGTGACCCAGATCTTTGTTTTGTCAGCAGATGACTTGTATAACAGAGATGAATTGACAAGGAGTTGAACAGGCATTGGGCAATGCCCCGCTGGTGACGAGCATCAGCAGAGCTCACTCATGGAGGAAGGCAGCATCAACAGGCTCTTCCACCTGAGCCTGAGCTTTTGCCACCAACATCAGAGTCACCATAAGCTCTAACACAGATACAACCTCAGTGGCTATATGAACGTGCCAGTATGTATGACCTATATCCACAGCAGGGGCACGTTCACCATGGTTGTCACAGACTCACAAGAGTGGTTGAGGTTGGAAGGGACCTCTAGAGATCATCTAGTCCAACCTCCCTGTTCCAGCAGGGACATCTAGAGCATGTGGCACAGGGTGGCATCCAGGTGGGTTTGGGAGACTCCACAAACTCTCCGGGCAGCCTGTTCCAGGGCTCTGTCACCCACACACTATAGAAGTTCTTCCTCACATGGAGATGGAACTTCTTGGGTTTCAACTTCTACCCATTACCCCTTGTCCTGTCACCGGCCACCTCCAAGAAGAGTTTGACCCAGTCCTCCCTATAGTCTCCCCTCAGGTATTTGTATCTGTTGATCAGATCTCCTTTCAGCCTTCTCTTCTCTAGGCTCAACAGGTTAAGCTCACTTAGTCTTTCCTCATGATAGATGCGCCAGCCCAGCTCTAAGCTGGACCCTGTGTAGAAGTTATCTGTGAGGTAGAGTGCTCTCCAAATACAGCAGGAAGCACGTAACAGTGAAAAGGCTGAGCTGGGACTGCAGGTGAGCTGCTTGCTCAGTCACATCTCAGGAGGATGAATCACTCCGTCCACAGTCGTTACGCGGAGTCTGAGGAGAACAGAAGACATTCAGCCTCGACCAGCGCTGTTCTTAACCACTCATTTATTGCAGCTCATTAATGTGTAACTGAGCTCCTGGCAAATGGGGAGGGCCCTAGGTCAGAAGGCTGGAAAGCAGCTAGAAAAGACAAACTCAGGCAGCTTTGATTATGTTTTTTGTATGCTGAGACCTCCTGTTTTAGGTATCGCCAGCACTTCTGGAACCTAAGCTACACACAACCTTACGGAAAACATACTTAGGCTGACGAAGCACAGGGAATATTCTGGGGCATGGGGAATTCAAACCTCATGAAGACGCGGAAGATGCCGTTAGGGGAACGGCTGCAGAAAAGACACCTCAGGAAAAGATCTTACAAGGGTATCAGGAGGGCTCTCGAGAGAGACACAAACCTGGCCAAGAGGAGAGCTGGGGGCAGGGTTTTCAGCCTCAGCGCAGGCCGACACCCCTGGCTGCCCCGCAGTATTTCTACCCGCACCAGTTTGCTCTGGAACATGTTGATTCCTCACGGGAAAACTTTCCGCTCAGAGTGCTGGTGTTTACAAAACATTAGTCACGGAAAAAAATTCTTGGCTTTTCTGATTCAACCAAAGGGCAAATGTACGTGACATGGAGGCAACCTGAGCGCAGGCCTTTTCTAGAAGAGGAGCTGGGCTGTCTTCTACCTAATTCTCAACGTAGCGTGGTTTCCTTCTCTGGCAGGGCTGGAAAGCCATTTCCCACACAGCTTTGAAGCCCAGAGCTCAACTTCGCTAAGGCTGTTAAACCCAGTGGGTGACGGGACTGCAACTGCTCACGTGGGCTCAGTGCTTTTCCCTTCAATTTGTGCTCTTCCAGGAGAGATAACCATGCCGAAAATACATGGATCAGGTTTTCTACAGGAGAGATTGCTCCCCTCTCTGCAGTCCCCAGCCTGCCAGCCCAAAGCACACGAGTGATGATAAAACAGCAGCAACAACAGACAGACTAAAACAGCTCCAGCAACTCCTAGGCTGGGGCTTTCTGCCTTTGTCTTCCCTCACTGTTCAATGTTTTGGGAACAACCACGTGTGGTCAGTACAAAGTTGCTGCCCAAAGCAGAGAAAGAAATGGCTCACTAGAGGCAAACACACATGCTCGCACTTGTAATAACAGATCCTTTAATACATTATAGGAAGCAGCAATAACACTAACCTTGCGCTAATACAATAAACTTAATCAAATATTTCTGACATGTTGGAATCACAGAATCACAGAATGGCTGAGGTTGGAAGGGACCTCTAGAGATCACTAGTCCAACTAGACTGCTCCTGCTCCAGCAGGGACACCCAGAGCACGTGGCACAGGGTGACACCCAGGTGGGTTTGGAAGATCTGCAGAGAAGGAGACTCCACAGCCTCCCTGGGCAGCCTGTTCCAGGGCTCTGGCACCCTCACAGCAAAGAAGTTCTTCCTCACATGGAGATGGAACTGCCTGGGTTTCAACTTGCACCCATCACCCCTTGTCCTGTCACCAGGCACCACCAAGAGCCTGGCCCTGTCCTCCCTACAGTCACCCCTCAGGTCCTTGAACATATTGATCAGATCCCCTCTCAGCCTTCTCTTCTCCAGACAAAACAAGCCCAGCTCACTTAGTCTCTCCTCATAAGAGAGATGCTCCAGTCCCTTAATCATCTTCATGGCTCTACGCTGGACCCTCTCTAGAAGCTCCATGTCCTTCTTGTACAGGTGAGCCCAGAACTGCACCCAATACTCCAGGTGCGGCCTCACCAGAGCTGAGCAGAGGGGCAGGATCCCCTCCCTAGACCCGCTGGCAACGCTCCTCCTGATGCAGGCCAGGATCCCATTGGCCTTCTTGGCCACAAGGGCACATTGCTGACTCATGGGTAACTTGCTGTCAACCAGGACTCCCAAATCCCTCTCTGCAGAGCTGCTTTCCAGCAGGTCAACCCCTAATCTGTCCTGGTGCCTGGTAATTCCTCCCCAGGTGCAGGACCCTGCACTTGTCCTTGTTGAACCTCATGAGGTTCCTCTCTGCCCTCCTGAAGTTGGACTTCAGGACCAGAGCTCTCCAGGACACTAGACCTCCTAGGGTTAGAAATTTAGCCTTATCACTGCGTGTGCCGCCTACAACGAACATGCAATAGGATCATGGCAGGGATAAGGGGGTGAAGGGCTTCCTTTTTTGGAAGATGAACAAAGATGTCAGAATTCTGCAGGCTTTAAAATCTAAAGTAATTAAAGCGGAATTCAAGTCTACTACAGATTTGTCAAACGTTTAATGCAAAAAAAAAAAACCCCTTAATCATGCCACTGTCAACTGAGCTAGAGAGAAATTTGCTTCTCTCCTAGCATATGGCTTAATCTGCTCCCAGGGTGCAGTTCTCCGCTCGGGATTTGCCGTTGGAGCGGCCTTGCACTGGCGGTGTCTACGCTAGCTAAACAGCCGCCTCCTTTGAGCAGAGCCCGGCTAACAGGGGCACCAGGCTCCTCTGCCCTGCCGGCCGCTCCCCTATCTCCGACCCCAGGGAGCGTCCGTGCAAAGGGCCCCTCTGCTCCGGGTGCTGCCCCAACGGGAAGCCCCGGCCCCGGGGAGGGCAGAAGCGCCCCTGCCGCCCCCTGGCTCTACCCCACCGAGGCCATGAAACACAGCAGGTTAAACCAAACCCGGCAGAGGGAGGCCAGCGATTCCCGAGGCCCTCCCAAGCGCCTCTGAGCACTGTTACTGAATTTGTCACACGGGAGCAATTAACAACGATCAGAGCCTTTTGCCCGCGTAGGGCACCGAAGGGGCCAGCACCAGGCCTGCCCGCCTCGGCTTCCCACTGCTCCCCGCTCAGCTATTCCTGTCAGGAATGTGCAGCCCTGAAGTAACCGTATAGAAGTCTGTACCTTCCCCGAATGCCTTTTCAGCTTTACAGCAACATACACACCGCATTTAAACTTTTTTTTTTTTTCTGGAATGAGAGCGGCTCCTCGACAAATGAATCTCTGTCCAGATGGTGTTCTCAACAGAAACTCCTCTAAGTACCTCCTAATACCTAAAAAACAGCCTTGGCTCAATCCTCCCACAACTGTCACCTCCTCGCAGAGCAAGGGGTGGGGGCAAAAAGAGGTAATCTTAAGGAAAAGAAAAAAAAAAAAAAAAGAACAAGCAAACAAAACAAAAGAGCCCGAACAATGCAAGCAACTGCATCTTTCCTGAAAACAAGAGTGAGTGCACGATATGCCCAGTTATGTTATCACCATCCCCACAAATTAAATGGGTGTTTCTTAAGTCCTTGAGCCCCTCATCTCCCCTGGAGGAATCACACCGGCTCCCGTGCGGAAAAAGCGGCAGATGCTGTCACAGTCCCCATGGATTGCACTGAAAACACAACCATGGGAACTCTTCCTCTTTTCCCTCCATCTCAACTAGCAGCTTAACAGTTATAGCCCTTATAAAGCCCCCAGGCACTTCCTTACAGCCAAAGGAGTGGGAAAGGAAACACAGGCCAAATGTCTCAGCGTCCCGCAGAGGCTGCGTCAAATTTTGGAAAATCAGAAGTGTTGAAATGTTTAAAGCAGAACGGCTTAAAAGCAGGGGAAATGACATTGCCCTTCTGAGGGCAGCGCGGGTAAAATGCGCGTGTTGCAGGAACTGCACAGCCATGAGGATTCCTCGAGCGGCTGCGTGGCACTCAGCGCTGAGAGGCCTCACGAGCTCGTGCTCAAACCCACACGCAGGGAAGTCATGACTGAGATGATTCTCACAAGTCCGAAGAGATACCAGAGTGAAACGTTTGGCTCAGATTTGTCCGGCAGACGTGTAAGAGCACATCCCTCCAAAAAGCTCTCTGCAAACTCACACGGAGAAGCGAGGACAGAGTAAAACTGGCGAGCGTCATTTTTCTGTGAAGCCAACCCAAAAAAGGACCACAAAAAAAGGCCTAAAGAAGGTGCAGAACGTGTGGTGAAACACATTAATTCAGTAGCAGACCAGCCTCATCCTGGCAGAACTACAGCCCTACAGCAGAGGTCACAGGACTTAACTCTACCCCTTTTATTTGCTACTTACACGTACACCAAGGATGCCGCAGACAGGCCTGCAGGAAGGATTACAAGGGATGAGGGTAGCCAGGGAAAAGGGGAACTGCCAGAGGAGCTCACCCACATGAGGGTGAGCGTGAGGAAAGAGAGAGCAAGAAGGACAACGCAAACCACAATAAGGGAGGCAAGCCTGCTACCACCTAAAATTTGACATACTTAGAAAAGAAAATCCTAGGAGAAAAGATTAAATCAAAAATGTTAGAGGCAGACGGCACTTCTGACAAGCAGCATTTCTGGAAAGAATGCTTTTTTCCCCGATAAGCTGGAAGCAGGAACATCCCTTTACACCGGGAATTGCAAACTCTTGTCCATGAGCCCAACTCCCAGCTGCAGAACCTGACTGTTACCCAACTTACTTGCACTGACGGCAGCAGACCAGACCCGGACGGGCAGCAATGTATTCCTAGCTTTAGAAAAGCAGTTTAAACAAAGCAATCTTCACCTAACCGCTGCAATAAGAAGGCCTACCTCTGTTATGATCCTGCGCCATCGCACTTCATCCTGCTCTCAAATGGTATTTAAAGCTCTTAAATTATGAATTTACATTCTGCCTGCATGATCTGTTAAGGTTTCTGCCAACCTAGGACAGCAAAAACATTTGAAATATTCTTTCAAATACTTGATTTCATGATTTGAATGTTTTGGTGACAAGAAGTTCGCCTCAGACTCTCACAAGACTTTTTCTGACGTCAGGCGAAACTGTTCCTGAAACTAGGTGGTTTTGCTGACGGTTGTGACACGAGTCCCTGGCCATTTCTGCGTGTTGTTTCCAGCCACTATTAGAAGAAACCCACAGAATTCAGCACAGCCAAGACAGAACTGCTCTGTGCATCCCAGAGAAATTCCCATCTCCCTCTTGAGAAGGGCAGGTTACAAAGTCAGCTCTCAGGGCAACCCTTGGTACTGGTGCTGGATGCCCCGTGCGCAACCCGCGCAGGAAAGAAAAGAACAGCTATCAAATTTTTACTGGTAAAATACCAGAATAAACCTAGTCTTTTCACTTTTAGTCATTATCATAACACACATGGTACCTGACGTGCAGTTAATGGAGCTTTAGACCAAGAGCTCTTGTATGGAAAACACGCCCTCAGCTTTTGAAAACGTGAGGTTTTATCAGAGGTCAGCAGTGCACGGGGCTCTATGAAACCCCTTGTCTAGTGGCACCTCTCACTGCATTACAGAAGCATCAGCCAGAGGGAGGTTTGAAAGGGCCCCACCAAGGCAGCACCACTAACCACCACTGATACAGGCTCACGAGCAGGCAAAACTCTGCAGACCAAACCACTGCGCCACAGATACTCGAAAAAAAACACATCATCTTCAATGAATTCTGCTGTATATGATCCACTTCGCAGGTTATTGGTCAACAACCAGTATATTTTTATTCCTGAGGAGGAGCCCAGAGCGCTCTTCCATCAGCTGGGAGGAAAGCTACGGAAAGGTAGCGGCACTCAGGACTGATCTACTGCCTCGGGTCATTCCGAAAACCATAAAGCCGGTGGCATGTAAGACAAGCGACTCATTGACAAGAGCTCTTTGAACTTCAGCACAAATAAAATTAGGACAATAATAAAGATTTTCATTCCTTGCCATGTAAGACTCCTACAAAGGCTAAGAAAAGCTTTTCCCATCCGCTCTCCTAACGCTCAAGTTATTTAGCAACTGAAATTTCTTTCACATGACTTGAAACATTTTCTCAATACTCCCTTGCCATTGCTCCAGAATTTAACTCTTAGAGGGCGCCTAAAACGCCTGGGAACACGTATAAAGCGTCTCCCACAGCACCCGAGGATCAGTAAAATCCCAGTTTTACTTCCCCTGACTTGAGTGAAAGGAAGGAACTAAGTGCACCTTTCCTACCATTGACATTACATAAGGTTTTTGAAGAAATAAGGTTTTCCAGGCATTCCAGAGATGCCTAATAGACAAAGAGTTTCGAGAAAGGCTGCACTGCCACTATTAATAGACTGACATTTTTTCTTCCCCCACCAGACTGTACCAGAAATACAGGCGGAGGTGATGATTTAAGTCAGAGCAGAGGTACATGAGCTCTCTGGAAAGGCAGGGCCTGTACAATATACAGCATCCTACAACCTTCCTCCTGAACCGTCGGGCACCCATCAGAGGGGAGGGATGACACCTGCATACAGGTATATTCTAAAACACCCGCAGGGAAACAGGGAAGGGCTTTAGATCAGAGACTCCCCTGTACTTCCTAACACTTCTTTTTTCCATCCTGCAACAGTAAGTCATTAACTTAATCGTTCCAAATAACTATAGATTGCAGGATAAGCTAAAGATACCGCATCCCCGTGCATTCTCAGTTTAGCATGCACGGCACTGTTCATGTGGCTTCAATTCTTTATTTATTTGCTTCCTAATTCAACCAAGAGCTCTTACAGCCAGCAGAAGGCCCCTGAAGCTGTCACTGTAACGCGACACGTGCTAACAAACGCCAGGACACCAATTGTGAAGGTGTCCGTGTCGCTGTTTAGCCACGGTAAAACACCCCGGTACCTGCCCCACCTCCGTTAGAGGGAGCAGAGCAGCTGCAGCAGCTCCGTCCCGGGCTTTCTGCAGAAGTCCCGTCACCGTATAAGCCTCTCCGCTGGCTCCACCGCACGCACAGACACGCAGGGCTGCAACGGGGCTCGCAGCACGGGAGCCACCTCCCCATCACACGAGCACACTGCGCCCTTCCTCGAGGAGCTGCCACATCACTTGGCGAGGCCTGCCCTGCTCTGCACGGGGCGGGTGGGAAAGCCGATCCCAGCTGCTGTTGCGGCCAAGGGATCCCTTCCGACTCGGGCGCAACCGTCGCGGGAGGAGAGGCGGCCTCTACCCCACCAGCTCCGCCACCTCCCCTGCCTACGATGGAGGCTGTCGGCCAGCAGAAGCTTCGGTTGAGTGAACGGAGCAGAATAAGGAGTTTCCAACACTTCGGCAAGGCCTGCCGTGCTTGCTGAAGGAACATGCACTACGCTGCCTCCAAAGGAAAGAAAGAAAAAAAAAGTGTTAATTAGAGAAGAGATTCTCAGATTTGCAGCAGATTGAGGTTTAAAAATAAGATTCACAAGCAGATTGAATTCAATCAGCTGAGCTCATGGCTACACAGAAGCAATACAATGATACGGCTGGAAAAAAGAAAAAAAGCCTTGGAGCAAATGAAAGGACCCTTGCAGAGAAACACACTTTTGAAAAAAATAGCTTGAATGTCCAGCACTTAATTACAGCCCTTACCAACACCATCAAAAGAACTCACGTTATTTCTCCAGTTCCATTCTGAAAAACGTAATTTATCTATACAGAAGAGAACCCGATACTTATTGCTGAGGACATGGAGTGGAGAAGCCTGCTCTGCATGCTGCTAGATCCCAAGCAGCTGTGCACGAATAAACCTGCCTGTATTTAAGCCCCCCAGGTCTCTGTACAGACACACAGAGGGAAAGCACATTTGCTTCTTGGTAAATGTGTGCAAAAAGAGTTGCTTATTTACGAGTCTTTGGGAAAACGGGAAGCTTTCCTTCCAGTGATGGGGAAGAGGGGTTAGGCACTTTGTTCACTTTCACACATTAACTCGCAACAGGGTTTTCACTCCCACTCCTGAAGGCAGGAGCTACAACATGCAAGGTTTGCAGTGGGGCCCATCTGGCTAAGCATCGACGTTTAGAAAATCCACATCTCCGACCTGCTCATGCCAGGCTCCCGGGGTATCTATAGGCCACAGGCAGACTCACGTAAAGAGCAATTCATCTCATCTTAGGGTAGGCGCCTCCATAGGCCCTTCATCTCGCTGACTTCTCTCCACTCCAAGGCCAAGACACATAGCTCAGACTGAGATGCCAGAAGGACAGCACACAGAGGATAGGATACAGCCCAGCTACTTAAGCACCTTTCCAGAGCATAATCCAAGCCCACTGCACAGAAACAAGCTGCAGATTAGCGACGGGATGTGCATGGCCGCAGCACACACACCGGAATGCATTTTGTGCATGTGCCAGACCACTGCGAAATATCTGGAGCTACCCAGCACTGCCAGTCACTTGGAGGAGCACAAGAGAAATTAAATTAGAGCTTCCACCCAGGAAACACTGCATCGTTAGATTCAGACATCACTGCAGTCACAAACTGCCTGGGCTGTCACAGCAGCGTGTGCTAGCAGCACTGCAGTCAAGGGTGCATCCACATCTCGATTTTCTCTTCGTAGAGAAGTACAAAAAATGAAGAAAAAGAGTGAACTACAACAGAGGATAAAGGGGCATCCCCAGACTTTTTAGTATACATAAAAATAGGTACAGTGTAGAACACTTTAATACATCAAGGCCCAGGGAGCTTTGCTTTCCTTGTTTTGAAAATGAAACACCACTAGGCTGCTCAGAGTGAAGGGAGCAAGCTTTTAAGATGAGCTAAATTGGGTTTGAGCTTACTGTTTAAGTTGAAATTGTGAATTTTTTCCCACTGTCATCCCCTGCAGTAACTCTCCCAAAGTCCCGGGAAGAAACAAGTGAAACTTGTTTAACTGAACATGGCTGCTTTATTTTAAATCCTTAGAGTGATTTTCCAAGCTTCCAAACTCAAAAAACTCACACAAACGGCACCAGTTCTGAGGTAAATGAGCAGGTGTAGACGATAGCCGTGGTAATCTCCGCGGAGCTAATAAAAATCAGCTCTGCTGCAACACAATATTCCAGGCAGCTGCCCACCACAGCAGCTGCCACGCTTTCATCTCCCCCCAACCCCGCGTTTCACCTCCGTCCTCCCGCGCAGCCGCCAGCTGCGGAAACCGGAGCCGCGCGGCGGCCCGGCGCACGCGACGCGCGGCTGCAACGTGGAAACGCAGCAACCGAGCCCGGCCGGACGAAAAACCCATCTTCTGGTTTCCAGAACTGACGAGAAGCTGCCGCTGAAGTGCAGAGGAACCCTGTAGGCCTGTTAAAAAGGCAGTTTGGGGGGCCATTTTACACAGCACTAGGCCCCGCCAGCCCGCAGCGGGCCCTTCCCCGCGGCGGAGCTACCTGCCCACAGCTCCTATTCCCATTCCATGATTCACTGCAGTCCTTAGACGGGTGCGCTCTTATCAGCGCCTCGTGGGATGGCTCCGAGGGGGGTGACCGACACGCACCAGATAAGCGCCACGATGCCAGCGTGGCCGCGGCAGTTCTCCCACATCGGCTGTTCTGTTACTTAGCTAGGCCAATCGGGGCTGGTCGCCGCCTGCGGTGCCCTGTTTGTGCCGCCGCAGTGACAGCCACGGTGGCCCAGCAAGCAGCGAGGGGGCGGCGGGGACGGGCAAGAGCCATTTTGTGGAGAGCAGCACACAAATTCCCCTGCAAAAATCACCTTTTCTGGCACAGCCAGGTGAGATGCACCGAAACCAGCACAAAAACCTGCATAAATAACCCCATCCGCAATGCCCAAAGGCTGGCTGGGAGGTGAAAGCAGAAGATTCCTCAACTGTCATAGGTCAAACCCCTAATATTTTAACTCTACAAGTTCTGTTAGTGAAGTAAGGATTTCTACTGACAGTAAAGTTAACTTGGTACTTTTTCTTACACTTTATTGATTCCTCACTACTTTTTGTTTTGCACAACTATGAATCTTCTGCCAATTCGTGCTTGGTGCTCATGCCCTCTTCTCTGCCTTCACTTTCTCATTTCCTCAGCAAATTCACTTTTGCTAGGGCTGATTTTCTCTCAGGTGTCCAGCTGTCTCTTCCTGCTCACTTTCCGACCCCATATTTTACAGCAGACTTGGTCCTTCACCAGTTGGATTAGCTGAATGGAAAATCAAGCAGGAGGAGAGCATGGCAAGATCCCAGAGGTAGTCAACGCCTTTCAGGCCCACCCCTGGGAGTTGCACATGGCACTTTGGATGGAAGTAGCACCAATTTCTAAACAAAGTGCAGGGAAGCTGGCCCTTTTACGCTTGGACTTGATGATCTTGAAGGCCTCTTCCAACCATAGTGATTCTATGATCCCATCCCTGCGTCCATCTGACCCCGCACACATTAGGGAGGCGTGACAAGCCTTGCTCAAGGTGGCACGGGGGGACAGGAGCGAAGGTGCGAGGTGGAGGCACCCTGAGCTACCAAAGAGCTTGCAGACCACATGGCAGTGCTCTGCAGGTTGCAATCCGAGTCACATTTTGTGCCTCAGCGCAAGTCTTTCATGCTGCAGCCAAGGCAAGAAAAGTACTCTGAAAATAAGTTCAAAGTTCATTGAGCTGCAATGGTAAAAACCTCAAAGCTTATTATATTCCAAGTTACCTCAAGATCCCTAAGTACTGTACACAGCTTCTTGTTTTTCCCCCTTCCCCTTCCTGCAGTTGCCTTCTAGAGCCAACACTGTCTGGTTTTTGAGACGGTGCCGATCTGAAAAACAATCGGGGACGCAGAATGCCCCAAACACCAGGTATTTGATAAGAAACCGCTTACGCAAAACTAGGAGATCCCCTCCCAAATCCACCTCTCAGTTCAAGCGAGCTGAATTCTTTCCACTGTCTCCAGTGGGAGTTGGACTGGGACCTAAAATAACGCCGCAGATAATCATCTACTGTAACTTTCGACTACAGTCAAACCCACATTGTGCAAGAAAGTGCTATTGAGCTGAAGCGTCAACGTCATTCAAAGGCGAGGAGAAACACTCCTGGAGGAGCCCAAGTGTGGAGTCAGAAATGTACAAAGGGAACAACAAAAACACCACTTTCCTCCAAGGAAAACAGATCTCGAGAAAGTAACCTCACACCCTACCAGGCTGAAGTCACAACTGCAGCAGAAAGCACCACTTTAAAAGAGGATGACTGGAATATGATGTGTATACACAAACATACCCCAGACCACACGAGAAAAATCAGCCATCAATCTAGTCCAAAAGTATATACTAAAAAAAAAGTATACACTGAATGCAGGGAAATGCAAAGGCTATTTCTTGTAATACTGGATTCCCTCTGGGAATGGGAGGCACAGATCCGCTGTCATCACTGAAGTAAAACCCTCCTCACTCCCACCAAGGCCCTGGCGCCTGCTCCCCTGGCCGAGCATGAACCTTGATAGCCCCTCAACGAAAATTCCACTGCCAACCTTCATGAGGGAGCAAAAAGGGAGGAAGGAAAAGTAAGGAGTCCAGGATACGTCCATATGTTCCTCCGCGTCTTTCTTCAATGTCCCTGAACTAACAAAAATGGGAGAGAGCATTTCAACTTAAATTTAACCCAGATCAGTTGAAAATCCTCCCACAGAAGTCAAAAAACTTCCTAGGAGTCAGTTCAGTCTCTGTGCTACATTTTGTTACATCCATCACCTCGAAGCTCTGCACACATCCAGGTCCCCAAGTGCCAGGCCCTGCTCTAATTACTCCAAGATTAGAGAGTCCCTGCCCCAAGAGCCTGCAATTTGATTTAAGACGAGATACAAAAAAGACATTTTGACAAACAGACAGATGGACTGGGGGAGGAAGAATGAGAGGGACATGTGGTTACCCACAATTAGCAGGTTGCTTTCTTTTTTTTTCTTCCTTTTTTTTTAATAAAAATAAATATCAGTAATCCCCACTGGCCACCTGCCCAGCTTTTGTATATTTAATTAAAAAGGATTTGGGTGATGGAGAACTGTTCAAAAGTTCAGCAGGGTTTATTTTTTTTGGGGGGGTGGGGTGGGATGGGGAACAGAATCACACTAAGGAGAGGCTCCATCCAGCCTCAGATCCAGTGGAATGCCCCATTCCAGCCACTACTTGGTCCTTCCTGTTTTTTTTTCCGAAAGGCAAACTGTCACTTTGCAACAGAATACAGGGAAAAGAAAGAAAGAATAAAAAAAGAGGAGGAAGAGAAGAAGATCAGTTTATACTCAAATAAGCTGGTCTGCACCAGTTCCTGAGAGCCAGTGACCTCACTGATCCTGAACACAGCTTGTCTTTATGGCGATAAGGCTGGAATTGTATCCGTGTTTAACAAAATCATTTCAATCCACAATGCCGCCCGTTTAGTAGCGAGAGAGAAAAAAGGGGGGCCAGGGAGGGGAAATCAAGTGACTTGCTGGCGAACACCGAGCCCTGTCCCCTCTCCCTACCCACCAAAACAGTTCACCTTGTAGGACAGAAAGCCCATTACGATAAAAATAGAGTATCCTTGGCGTGGGAAAACATTTATTCAAGTTTTAATTTATTTTCAAATCAGCGTTTAAACGATCCCATCTTACATCATTTCCTTTTATGAGCCAGCAGTCAGACAATGCACATCATTTACAGGCAGTTTTGGAAGGCTGCAACATAAATCAACAAAAGCAGCCTTCACCATGAATTAACCATTACAGGGCTCTCGGAAAGCCACACCAGCCCCAGCCGAGGGCAATTAGGAGTCTCACCCCTAATTCGGATCCTTCTGTTATGCCTCAGAAGTCGCACAAAAACATTCTTCCCCCTAGTCATTGCTGCGAAAACAGAATGACGATGTCTATCTGCGAGACGTAACAGCACTCTCAGAACAGCTATTTTGAAGCGTTATCTATCTTTAAAGGCGCGTTCATGCACACAGGCACCCTGGGAAAAAAGAGCAAGTGACTGAGGGTGTTAACCCAATTCAGTCTCCCAGCAAAATTCATAAAATCTACAACTACAATGGCCAGACGGCACAAATTTTAAAATTTGCAAATTCCTAAGCAATGCCTTTAATTCACCTTTTTCTTTTCTGCATTAAAAAAGGGGAGGCAAACACTTGGTCTGAATCTTATCTCAAGGCAAACCTAGGGAGTGTTTTCATTTTGTATGAGTGAAACTTCAAATGCGCTTACTGCTGCGTGCAAAAAAAAATAAAGTTTAACTGCAGCAATGCTAAAAACGCCCCTTCAACTCGGTAAAGGATCAAAAGAAAAGCAGTTCTTGAGATAGGCGATCTCTGCTAAGCTGACCCAAGCCCTGCGAGCCACTGAAGTGCCCTGATAATGATTGACCGGAGGCCGCCAGGACGCTCCATGCGGGGCCTTTGTTTCGAAGATAGCGACTGGGGCGGAGGGCCCCATAACCCGGGGGGTTCGGCAGCACCGGTGCCAACCCGAGGGGTTCGGTGGCGCCGGTGCCGCTCGGCTCATGCCCAGCTCGGCTCATGCCCGGCTCGCAGCCGCGCAGGGGCGAGCGGGAACTGCCCGGCTCGGCCCTCGCTGCTCGCAGGAGGCCGCAGGGCGCCCGGCGCCTCACGCGAGGAGGTGGCACGCAGTGCGGCCCGCAGGCCCACGCACACCGCTCTGCCCAGCTGATACGGGCCCGGCGAGGGCAGTTCACCCCTCTGAACAGAAGAAACGCTCTTCAAAACCCGCCTCCTTTCAAAACGAGCACAAGCATAGGGGGCTTCTGCGGCCTGGCACCTCTGCATCGACTCAACGGTGACCCCTCCAGCTCCCTCTTGCAGGAGTGAACCGCCTGCCTGCTAGCTTGAAGGAAACACTACCCGGAAATGCTCCGTTCTTCCTTCCATGCTCTCCTGCTTACACTTGCAATCAACTACAAAAGGGCAAACAACCTCCAGGCGCGCTGCACTTTCAGTCCCGGGGACTTCAAACTACGAGCTGAGGAGCTCTGCTTAGCTCAAGGACAAGTAACTCAGCTCCCTCCATTGCCCCTTCCACCAGTACCTTCATGAGGCAGAGAATTTCCACTCCTTTTAGGCACATGGAGCCAGGGAATCACTAGCGAAAATAACGCAAATCTCACACCTCGCCATGGAAGCAGCCAAAAGCTTAGTGCGTTCAAAGAGCTTATCGCACAGGTCCCAAACCCACAGGACAGACCACGCGAACCAACCCTTCTAGCAGCACAAAAACCCAGCGGTGTCTACGCTGCTCTGTGCCAAGGAGGAATCCCACCCGTGCAATAAGACGCCTTTGGGTGCCCAGCAGCAGTTGTGCACTGCCATCACGTTCTGCACACATACATATGCACACACACACACGAACACATACACAATGTATATCTGCAAGCAGAAGCGTGCTTCCACCCAGCTCTACTGAGGCAAGGGCAGGAAAGCCTGGCCTCCTGCTGGCGTTTCACCAGGTCAACGCGTGCTTCTTCGAACCACAAGTCCCCAGCGAGGCGGGCACCCGGGGCGCCATCACCGCCCCAGGAGCTCGTGTCATGCCCCCCGTCTTCCCCATGGTGGCCGGGCACCAGCCCCGCCGCAGGAACAACGTCACCGCCTGTGCCAACGGCCAAGTGCGGAAGCACCTCCGCACTACTAGTGATGCCAGGCCCGGCGTACAAAACACTACGTAGTAGGAGCAAAAACAAAAGGGAAACAAAAGAGTCCAGGAGAAGGTACTGCAAGCCCGCGTTGCTGGGGAGGAGGAAGCTGGAAGGCGACGAGCAACCACAGCGAGGAGTTAATCAGCTTTCGCCCTGGGTCGCGCCACTCCTCCCAAAGCCCACAAAGCACCCGCATCGTCTCATCTTTTCTCATCTTTACACATCTCCAGAGAATTTGTCCAAACAGAAGAGTGGCCAAGAAGAGCTAAGTGCTATTGAGGAGCCCACTGACATTCCCTCTTCATTACATATTCTCCCAGGAACAAAGCGGAGCTTTCATCACAAAAGGATGTTTTGTTTACGCGCCACCTCGCTACCTGTCCGCCTCCTAAGAACAAGTAGGAGGCCAGCACAAATGGGGACAAATTATCAGTGCAAATATCCCCAGTGCACTACAGGCTGAACGGTTCTAGAGGAAATCAGTGCTGAAATACTTGTTTCTGGCACCCAAAGCCACCACTTATTTCTTTATCTGATAGATACGGTGAAACATCTTCACTATTTCCTGCCCAGTGAGAAAGGGTAGGGGAAACCTGATGGGGCGCACACAAAAACTAGTGCCCCAAACTGTTGCTATCCATGTTCTCAGAGTAACACGACTGCCTCTTGCACCTCAGGTGATTGGCCACTGTTCCAGGCTGATAAATGCATTTGCTGAGTTTCATTTAAAAGAAAAAAAAGATATGTATATACTTCTGGGAGAATTCTATCACACTTAATGGTAATGAAATCACCATTTTCTCTTGTCAAGACAGTTAAACCTAAAAAGAGTTTGCTAATTGAGTCAAAGCATTAACAAGTAAGCTAAGAAACAATGCACCGAATTGCAATAATTAACAGGAGAGTTTAAAGTTACACATTCACGCCCTACTTTTTTTTTTTTTTTTCCTCTCTCTCTCTCTCCTGGAAGAAGAGCTCAGGTGATGGGAGCTCAGGAGCAGGAGGATTACCAAAAATAAAACACAGGCCTAGCCAAGGCAATGTCAAAGTACAGCTTCTAATCAATCTCTCCGCCTTCCTCCGCCCTTCTGAGCCACGTACAACCGTGGCTCCAGCTTTTCTGTGTGTGTGTGCAAACAGAAGCAGCCCGGTTATTTTATGTCTTGTCTTAATACGCTGCTTGCTTGCTGTGGAGGCAGAAGGCTTCTCCATCACGAAAGCTGCAGTCCCCTCCCTCAAAACAAACTAGCATGTGTTTCCCTTGCAGAAGACACACGGAACTGCTTTCTTCTAGCTATTCGAGTCGCACACAGCCATAGCTTGCCACAAGAAAAACCTAAACTGCCTTGTTTATAGGCTATATATATATACATATATAAGCATATTCAGTTACTTTCAGTTCTCTCTCTCTCCCTCTGCAAATTTTCCTGGCATTTTTTACAACAATTTAAGGCTAGATTCCTCGGTCTTTGGCCAAATATTAAGACTGTGTGCATAATTAGTCATCCTGGCAGCTACCACTCACTGCAAAGTCATGCAATCTCAACGTTTGTTTGTTCCACTGCATGAACACTGGGGGGGAGAGGAGGGGCTGAAATAAAAATAAAAAGGCATCCTAGTTTCACACCCACACGGACACTCTCCTATTTCTATTTTTTAGAGGCGCACACTCGTCGAACAGGTTATTCTGGGAATCCGGATTTTCGGCACACCACCTTCCCCGCCCCGGTGGCCTCCTGTCACTTGGTGCCCCGTCCCCGCGGCGCGGGGCACAGCCGGGAGCGCGGCGGGGCCGCGTCCTGCGCTGCCGGCTCCGGCTCCCGGGCGCTTTTCCAAGGGGGAAGCCGGTGACAGCGCTAACGCGGGCCGAGGCCTTTGTTTAAAGGCGCTGCCGCCCCCGCCGCAGCGCGGGGCGCCGAGCGCTGCCGAGCGCCGCGGCCTCCCCGCGGGCCGCCCCGGGCAGCGCCCGCCCGCCCGCCCGCCCGGCGGGGGCGTTGCAGGGCGCGGGGGGCACTGCCCGGCCCGGCGGGACCAGCGCACGGCCCCGGGGCTGCCGCGCCGGCGGGGAAGGGGCGCTGGCCCCGCGAGCGCGAGGGGGAGAAACGCGAGCACAAACCTTGTAGACTTGCCCGTACGTGCCATTGCCAACCACTTCCACCAGCTCGAAAATCCCGGCGGGGTCCTGCAGCGGGGGCAGAGAACAGGGTTGGGGGGTGGGTTACGCGCTGGCCGCGGCCGCTGCCCACGCGCGTGCCACGCGCGCGAACAAAGGAGCGCGGCCCGCGCCCCCTCCCGCGCGGCGCCCCCCGCCACTCACCCGCAGGGAGGAGAGGTCGATATCCACGAGACTTTTTGCAGGAGAATCGTTCGCCATTTTTTTCTCGTCTCTTTTTATTCTTTTTCCACCCTTTCTTTTTTTTTCCTCCTTCTTTTTGTGTTAAATAACAGAGGCGCCGCCCCCCCTCCTCCTCCTCCTCGCCGAAGACGATGCGAATTTGCGCGCAGCTCCTCTCCTTCCTTTTCGCCTTTCCCTTCTTCACTCCAGCGCCGCCGGCTTGAAACTCTTCAGCATTGGGAGGGGTTGGCGAGGGGGGGCGATGGGTAGATGGATGGATGGATGGGTGGTGGGAGGAGGAGGAGGAAGGAAGGAAGGAAGGAGGGCGGCAGGAGAGGGGGTGCTGCGCGCCGCCTGTCCCCCCCGCCGCGGGGCTCTGGGTGGCGGTGGCGCGGGGTCGCTCGCGTCGCTCGGCGCTGGCGGCGGCGCTCACACCATGTCGCGGCGGCAGGAGCGGCGCCGCGGCGCGGAGCCTGTGGCAGCCTCGCGGCGCGCCCCGCGCCCGGGCATGGCACGGCACGGCCCGGCCCGGCCCGGCCCGGCCCGCGACGGGGCGGCGCTCACGCCGGCAGCCGGCAGCGCTCTCGCATGGGGGGGCTCGCGCGCTCGGCCCCCGAGCCGCGGCGCTGCCCTCGCATGAAAGGGCGGCGGGCAGCGGCCGCGCGGCGCTGGAGCGCGGCAGACAAAGATGAGCGCGGAAGGAGGAGGAGGAGGAGGAGCAGGGGAAGAGGGACACAAAATACAGCGCGAGCGAGGCAGGGCGAGAGAGAGAAAACAGCTCCCCCTTCCCTCCTGCAGCAGGAAAAACCGGCGGAAACGCGCCCGCACCGAGGCACTGCTGGGTAAATGCGCGCAGGCAGGCACAGAGAGGAGGAGGAGGAGGAGGAGGAGGAAACCGGCTCCGGGAGCCCTGCCCGGGCCTGCCCCACGGCGAGCAAGAGCCCCGGCTGCTCCGGCCAGAGGAGAGCCAGGCGCTGCAGCGGTTGGTGCAGACACCAATGGAGAAGGTGCCGGGTGCCCATGGCGCTGCCCGTGGGCAGTGTGGCTGTGCGGGCGTTTTCCACCTCCTTCCACTCATGAAATGGCCACCAAAATCTCACAGTTCCTTCCCCCCCCACCAAGCCCGCAGGCCCTCAGCAAGACCATGCTGCTCAGAGGCCTCGGAGAAACAGAGGCAGATAGTGGCCCCACGGATCAGGCCCATGGAGCACCTTGAGGCCTCGTGCCAGGCCCTGTTGCTGCACAGAGAGATCCCCCAGCAGAAACTCGGTCACGTGGAGGGAGCCCATTACCCTGTCTTGAGCTAGTCCCATGGGGCGGCTGCACCCAGGTGTAAGCCTTGGCAGGATTTATCTCTCCTTGAAGTCCTTTATCGCAGCGATAGGGCAAGAATGCAGCCTGTTTTCAAGAAGCAGTTACGTTTCCTGTGGGAACCAAGGTTTTCCTGTCTCTTCCACCTTAACCACAAAATTACATAAACATCTCTATAAGTATCGCAGAAGCATACTTTTAAAACAAAGCAAACCTGTTGAGCAGAAAGTATCAGAATAAATTATCATAACAGTTTAATGGTGCACTTCATTTTCACTTAAAGTGTTGTTGCAGAGAAGGTGAACCAAGGCCTGGACCACGCAACTGTTCCGGTCCGCACGGAAGCCTGCAGTCCCAAGAAGGCAAATGAGTTCAAACGGGCTTGGGGCTGGCTCCATCTGGCTGTATCTGCACAGTGCTAGGCCTATGTGCGCCGTGAGCTTGAGAGCTGGCAGAACTATTATTAATGCCTTCACTGCGTTACTTGGCTCGTTTACCTCTGTGTTTCTTCTACGCATAAGAAAAACCGTGACTGGTCAGGCCAAACTGTGCATGTCTCAAAGCACGTCCTGTCTCTGTGCAGCCAGGGGTGGTTGCTGCGGGAAGAGCAGAAGGACGAGGTACTGGTCTGGCGGTGCTTCCCTGCAGCATCCTCCCAGCAGCCCAGGGAATTACATGGTAGGATATTTGGTGTCACTATAATTGATAGTTTTTGAGGGTTTTTTCTTTCATTAAATTACACTGTCAATTCATACAGCTTCTTTTTTGTCCCTGAGCAGCAAGTTCTACAGGTGAACTATTTGTTACACGAAAGACCATCTCTGTTTATTGTCTTCGAACTAGTATCTGCTATCTTGCAAGAAACCCCTGCCGGTTCTTGTGTCGGAAGAGACAGAGAACAATCATTTCCTATTTTATTTTATCCATTAGATTTGTGGTTTTGCAGGCTTAGGGATGCCACGAATGGAAACCATTCCATACTTTTGACCATCCAGCTTGCCCTTCCTTGAACTGTTTCTGCTTCTAAATGTGTTCTTTTTTTTTTTAAGACAGAACTTCCATACAATATCCACAACACAGAGGGCCTCATGCAGCGTTAATGGCCAAGTCCTTGTCCCCAGTCCTTTCCGAACACTCTAGTCCCTCCTTTTCCCTGCTGTTGAGTATGAAATTGATGTTTCCATTGAACATGTCTATTGCAACTAGTGATGACAGATTACTAGTGGTCATACTATATTTTACTATAGTAAACTGTCTACTCCTTGATGTTACAAACATTTCCAAGTGCACACTATGACCTGCAAGATTTCCAGGCCCAATACATAGTGCCATTCTCATGCCCTGTGAAGATACAGTGTGAGTTTTGCAGAGCTGAGACTCTGAGTCACAAATATACCTGTTCACAGATACACATTTTCACACAGCAGTGATGTGCTTCCATCATAACGGTCTGCTTCTGAGCTTGTATTTTACTATAGTAAACTTTATTTTGCTATTTAAGTTATAGTTGTTTTAGTTATTATAAGACTGATAAAGCAGATGTGCTAATGAAAAGATAGTGATTCAGTGAACATTGTCACATCCTCTAGGGAGAAAAAAAAGTAGCTTTCATAAATTTGTAAATGCCACAGGACAGCTTTCTGCCAGCACCTCAGTGCCTCACCTTCCTTTTCTTCCTACACGAGCTAAGAGGATAAAGAGTTGTTTTCCTGAGGAAGATGTCTCTTCGGCTGTGGCCAAAACCACATGTTCATGCCCTTCACCTGCACAGGGCGCTTGCCCAGTTCGGAAAGTCTAGGGATAGAAGATCAAACCTGACATTGCTGCAAAGAAGATGGACAGTCCATTTGAGAAGTGTTCCTCACAGAGTGAAACCAACCTTCCTGGAGGAGAATGACCTCCTGAGATTATAGATCTCCAAGGAAACTTAATTTCAGCCCTGTGGATAGTCATCCCACACACATACAGAAGAAAATGACCTGTGTCTTCTACTGGCAAACCAAATGCAAGCATCAAAATATGTGGTGCAAAACTGTAGAGCCAGCCAGGATTTTTGTAACCCTCAGGACCTCTTTTTCTTTCTGTGCTCACACTGGCAGGGGAACAGAGAAGCTATGGTTTCCTGAGAAATTCTGGCATCCTTGAAAAAGGGAATTAGGGAAGAAGGAATCCTCCCTTCTTCTCTGTCCATTCATTCCTACCCTACACCACGATGTCCCTTGTGCCAGCCTCACACCACTGTGCAGTGAACCAGGACCAGCAAAGGAGAGGACAAATTTATTTTAATATTGATCGTTTCCCCAGGCCACTTCAGTGCACGGCTGCTTGAACTGCTGCGCGGGCGAGGGGCAGGGCAGCACCGCGGCGGAAACGGCGTGGAGGGCAGGAAGTGTGACCATGGCACTGCCTCTCTGCTGCTGCCTCTGTGACAGTCTGAATTCTCAGTGGATCCATAGGCATAGAACCATAGAAACTTCCTTCCTTACCGGAAGAGACACTGGGGAGTAATCAAGGGGATGGGGGGCAACATTTATGTTCTGGCCACAAAATAAATTCCTTCTCCTCCATTTTTTTTCCAGTTCTTTGAAACTGTGGTTGCTTTATTCTGTTCTGCATTTTAGTACTTTGTGGCCCTGATCACTGACCAGAGATCCAGAGGTCATCAACTGCACTAGCATTGTAAGAGCTTAATCATCAACAGTATTCAAGGAGATGAGTAAAGAGGCAGGAAGTTCTGTATTTTCATTTTGTTTTGGTACTGATTCAGCATGTAGCCTTGGGGCATCTCATTTCCTGCCTCCCCTCCCTTTCACTATTTCAAAAAAAGCAGGAGTGATTTTGACTTACTTGACAGTATCAAGTGTTAGACATGTACCCCCTCGTATTTTTTCGGAAAATGGTTCTCAGCTTGTCCAGGAACCTCCATAGCAGAGGCTCAGATTATGTGAGGAACTTCAGAGTGGCGAACATGACCGAGGGAGGCTCGGTACAGTCCAACCTTTCTACTGCACATGGACCTTGGAAACCCAAGGGAGGCTGGGTGGCTCTTTCAACCTGTTCTCCCAGTGCTGGTTAATACGTGTGGCAGGAGCCGATCAAACACAGCAGGACGCGACGCACTCGGCATTCCCGCAGATACGCTCTTCCCCTCCGCCACATCTGCCGCCGCTCTCTGGCACGTCCAGCGCTCCGCGCGCTCACTGCCGACACACCCGGCCTCTGCAGCGTCACGTAGGTGGCTGGGTTCCCACCCCTCTGGTTGCTGCTGGTCACGGCACCGCTGCTCCCCTCCTCCTCAGGCTAGCCCAGCGCCACGGTGTAGTGGGACCCCGGCACTGGGAAGCTTCCTTAGATGCTCTATCGATGTAGCTGTAGGTGACACCGAAGGTAATTGCCCCACTGCTTCCTCACGCATGTTCAGAGACCCAAGGTAGTAGACTGAAGGGACTGTTTCAATACAGGTACTGCCCAAGAAGCAACTCTGCCAGCACAAGACACGTGGCAAAGAGCAGCAGAGCACTTCCCAAGGCCTTTCTGAACTCGCCAGAGGGGCACCAGACCATCAGTGCTATCTGCTTTAGCACTTCCACATCTGTGCAGTTTCTTCAGCTGTGCCAGCTGCATTGCCGCCAGATCGCTGCTCTGCTCTGACCCCACCTTTGTTTTTTATTACTTTTTGCAGGCTTTGCTTTGACTTGTGTGAACCCCGGCTTTGAAGGAGTGGCGGGCAGTAATGCGAGAGCGGGAATCCCTTAAGCCGGTATTAAGCAGAGGTCATGGAAGTACGTCCTAAAAATCATTTCGGGTGAAAGAGCTACCTCACATGGGTGAACAGAGAGACAATGTAACCTCAGTCTTACAATTATTAATATCACAGCTGTGATATTAAGCAGCGCTTAGAGCACACAGCAATAGTAACTTGATCCAGATCATGAATGAACATATGACAGTGTTCATTTGGAGTTAACCAGAGCGCATAATACAGAGTTTATGTCACACGTGGCTTTATGCTGGCTGTGGGGAGGAAAGACAGTATCTGGTCCATCTAAAACTATGTGATATGAGGAGATGATAACTGAAATGGCATGAAGTTTGTCAGGATGAATGTACTCCCAAAGAAAGCTGTGAACAAATCTGAACCGGCAGAGCAAAGTTCAGCAATTTGCATCACATAGCTGGGGCATTTTGTATCTGCTTCTAAACATGCCCACACAGGATTTACACCCCGTGGAGCTGCAGCCTCAGCGAGGAGGCTGCTCCCCTCCTGGGAACAGAACAGGGCAAGGAGGGGTGGCTGCAGGCTGCTGCTGCCTTCTGCTGCCTCCACATCCCTAACGGAGCCACCCGCGCTGTGAATTCTCGGCACGGCCCAGGATCTCACACACCACAACACACCAGGTATCGGCGGTCCTGCGGGCAGGCTTAAAGCTCGCAGAAGTGCCTAGAGCTGGCATCAAAATGATTGCTGTAAGCTTGGGCTGATTCAGAAGAGCTCAGGTGTTTTCATATTTTCAGACCCTGGGAATGCTCTAAGTTTAACCAGTTATTTGTCTGTGGACCAGCTGTGTATCAACCACACAAAACATGCAATTAGTGCACACAGCTCTCTGTCTCGGGCTATCTCTGCCTGCAGCTAAGTTGGCTTGTAGTTATCTTCCCATGACCAAACCATGACACCTATTTCACCCTTTATAGCGGGACACATCTGACCTGAGCCATATCTGCAGTTCCTTTGGCCAAACTTGTTCCCCCCGGTCTGAGTCAGAACTCCTCAGACTCCCCAGCCCTGCTCATCTTTACAGCCTTTATCTCGTTCAGGAGATACCTGGGGATTCTCATCCAGAGTTTCTGAGATCCATGCTTTGGGATGATGACCAAGGTAGAAAGCAACTTCTTCATACCACATTCGTGTTTTTTGGAATAAGATAAACTCTACCAACATGGTGATTCTATGGGCAGTGCTTGTGTAAGTATCTCCCAAGTGCCCTCCAACAGACACACGGGCACATGCCCTGCACCTTCCCGCCTGCTCTCTGGCTCCTGTCCCTGCACTGGTTCCTGGTTGTGCTGGTACCTTTGCGTGCAGGGCTCTGCAATCAAGCAGATCAGGGAGCTCATCAGTTGGCAATAATGCCTTTTTTTCCCCAGATTTTTTTTCAGATTATCCAGATCAGTTGTGCCCACAGTGTGGTGAAAGAACAGAATCGAGCAAAGCAATGAGCGCAGAGGTGGTTGGGTTGGTCTTTCATAAGCCTCCAACTTACATAAACATAGATCAAGTTGAGTTTGTGAGTCTACCAGGCTCTTGAGCAGATAGGTAGAGATTAATTCTCATGAACTTCATCCTTCTTTTGACATGGCCATGAATATAGTCTTTATGTTCCACAAACTGAGTCAGAAATGCCACAGTGATATGATGCAAAGCACTGAGCCTGTATGGACTCAACCCTTATCAATTCAGTTGTGTGCAAAAAAAAAGTGGAAGGAGTCTTCTGTCAGAGCAGGTATCGCCAGTTATTCTTTAGGCAGCTTAAACCTGGTGAAGAAAAAAAGCATAAAGTTGGCACAATATTTCCATATACTTGCACTAACTGAACAGGGAAGAAATTGCATGCTTACACCTGGACCGAATGGATTCCAAAAAGCCCACATGGTGATAATAATGATGATGTGGAAAGCCCACGTGATGGTATAATGATCCTAGAGCCATGGCCCTAGCTGGTGCAGAAGTCATCAAGACACCGAAATGGAGCCAATGTGCTGTGGGCTTCAGGAGGAAAGCGGAGAGCGCAAATTCCCACCGTGCACCTAGTCCAAGGGCGACTGCATTTAATCCTATACATTTATCCCTGTGTTTAACTTTGTGCACTGTGCAAACTCCCTGTGAATTCATAAATCTTTGAGGACTGTGGCTTAAGTGAAGCAAATTATAGAAAATGAAATTAAAGTATAAAGCATACATTTTAAACAAATATCAAGGCTATGAAGTCTGCCCTTTGAAAGCTTTCTTCTTCAGTTTCCAAGTGACTTCTACTTGAAAGTTGAAGGGATTTTTATTTCGTGTTATATTTTATAATGAGTAGGGAGTTATGTTTTGGAAGTAACTCTAAAAATGAAGACTGAATTATCACCAAAATGCAAAAGAAATAGAAGCAGCACAGGTGAGCATTAGCTGTCCTTTCAAATGAAAAATTAAAAACCCTGGTGCTAGGATACTTAAAGCGAAAATGACACCATATAAGGTTTGTAGCAATTAATACATGCTCCTAATTGGTTTAGTTTCCCTTTCCTTTTACACAGCATGAGGTCCACCAGAGGCTGGAATTCCGTGGAGCTCTGGCTTTGCCAGTGAAGGAACCTTAAAGCGCTCCCTCTCCTCCCTTCCCTGGTGCCTCGTACATCGCAGCACTGCCCTCCCAGGGGCAACCTCTTGCCCAAGCAAGGGTTTGCCGGCCTGAGCTGCGTATTGCATCATCGAGCTATGAATAAAACTCTCCAAAGAGGTGAGTTTTAGTGTGGGTCCATTCTTATGGTTATGGTGTGACCCCATGGACAGCTGCAGGGGCCTTCCTGAGGAGGCTGTGATGGCGAAGAGGAAGAAGCAGGTGCTGGTAGGCTGACACAGTGGAACAGCATTGGAGGCTCCTTAAGATAACTCTAGCACCAAAGCCAAGGTCACGTGGAGCTGCTGCTGGCAGGTCAACAGAAATGCCAGGGAAAGGTCTGTAGGAAGACACAAAGCCTTCAGGCATCACCATGCAGCATATAATTTAACAAAAGACATCCACTGGTCATAATAGTTGGTTGAAATGAAAGGTATTAGTCACCTATGGGCCAGTGATTGACACATCGCGATTCTTCAGGTATTTGTTTTTTAAAAAAATGTTGTCATCAAAATACAGTAAAAGTCTGAATGTTGCAGTGCATTGCTGGTTTTGGTGATGTAAGGCAAAGTATCTGAGCTACAGTCTAGCTTGAAAGGATGTTTTTTCTAATCCTTTTCTTTCCCCATTGTTCTGTGCTGTGTTTTTAAGAAAGCCAAGCATCAGGGACGGTGTGACACAGTGTTTTTGTAAGGCTCTTCAGTGTAACTGTTGGGGATGAACTTTACAATCAGCACAATTTATTTAACTTCTGAAGCATGGAGGCTTTGCGGGGGTCTTCTGATTATAAGAGAAACATTTTGAAGAAAGCAAGCGAGTCTAGAGAGAGCTATCACCTCAGGATAAAACTTGGGGATTCACCTGTCCACATGCAGCATACATTTTGGATGTCTAGATCTAAGCAGACCACCTTGACTTATTTTAACAGTTGACTGGAAGAAGGAAGCAGCTCCAGGGTAGAGTTCATCTCATCTTGATAGAGACAGCTAAAACCAATCAGAGAAATGGGATCATACCCAGGTGCAAAGAGGGATCTGGCATGGGTGGTTCAGGTGTCGAAGACCCCAGCGTAGACATCTCAGGCCTGTGAGGTGAATCTTGTGCAGCTGGTCGGTGCTCTTTTGTTGTTGCCAGTTGTTGAGGTTTTTGATAGTCCCCCCCTCCATATTTTGGATGTTTTATCAATTTGACTGGAAAATAGAAGCTGAGGGGACAGATTCTTAGCTGGTGTGAACTGGTGTAGCTCTTGTGAAATGAAATAGAAGCTCTGTTGATCAACTTCTAAAATTTAACATTGGTGTACTTGCTACAAGCATTCATCATCAGAAACAAGTATGCCATTAGGCAATGGTGGTTAGGCAATTTGCCCTTAACTCAGTTAACCCTGAAGTGGAAAAAGAAGGAAAATTTATACAAAGATTAGAAAAATCAGCACATGATTTCCCAGCAGCGCCTGAGAAGTTTTACTGCTGCTATAATAACCGTCGTTCCTTCCTGCAGTCATGAACCCAGACTGAACCCTCGGACTAGGTGTAAATGCATAGGTACAAGTGCTGAGCTGAAGCCGTGCACCACAGGGCAGGAGGAGATCCCAGTTCAGAAGAGAGCTGAGGTGCTGTGGGCCGTGGGACGTTAATGGCACACAAACAAACATGCACTTCTGAGCAAGGGCGTCTCCCCAGATCAGATCCGAGGGATTTGGCAAGAGCGCCTTGCAGAGTTCCCCACCACGCTGCCAGATGTACTCAAATCCTGCCTGTAATCCTGTTGCTAATCAAGTCCTTGATTTCCTGCTGGAAAGAACTTTACTAGTCGGGTAATCTGAAATATTGCTCATTAAGGATGAATTTCCACTTTCCAAACTAGTTGTCCCCTGCACTTGAATCGTGGCAAGATTGGGGGTAAAAATCTCTGCAGACTGAACGATATTGACTTCATAGTCCTTTGGTCGATCATGCTTTGCTACCAACGTTTTACTCATGCAGCGCAAGAAAAAAAGGAGGCCTATTCTTAATACTCATTCCACTTTACTGGGAAATAACATGTATATACATTTTCATAGTATAAAAAATATAATATGAAATGATCTGGATGAAATTACTGAGTTTTAAATAAGGGTCAGTTACCTTGGAGCCAGGTGTTCCAAGCATTTTGTAACAATTAGTCATGTTCCTCTGTGGCTAAAGTAACGTGGGGTGGAAACACCTTTTTTCCCAATATAATTTTTTGATGATGAAATTTTACAGTGGCAAGTTAACTGGCACGATATCTAATACAAAACCTTCTTCTGTATCACGCAGCAGTTTCCAACATGTTTGCATGCTCTATTTTACAAGACAGTAGATAATATCTACATTTAATATCACTTAAATCTTACATAGTTATTTGAGACCTCAGAGCATGTTAGAGGAAAAAAAAAGATGATTACTTGTACAAGTGCCGAGAAATTGGAGGTCAGGGGTTCTTCTAAAACATGTAGTCATTTTGAATACCAAACTAGACACAAACTACTTGATTTTCAGTAATACTTGGCACATCTGTTTTCTTGGCCGTAGGTTTTATGCACTCTCTCAACTGCAAATTTTCAAAGAACCTTTGCAGCAACTTCAAGCTCAAATTTGTAGACTGCTCATGCTAGCAGGCCTTCTGAGAAGGCCTTTCCACCAGAAATCCAGGGCATCTCATTGGAACGGTGACAACAGGCCACCTGCTCCTACAACTTAAAATTAATAGAGAAGCTGATGAGTGTTGGTGAGTCTATTTGGGGGGCTCTGAAAGGGAGTCATGGATAGGGATCTTTGGAGTTCATGGTATCTTCTCAAGCTGTTCATGGGAAGGAGAGCCAAAACAGGACATTCTTTTGGAAGCCAGGCTCAGGACCACACGGCATCTTAGCAGCCCTCACACTCTGGCCTCCACTTAGGCCTATTGGGCTTACCCAGCCTCGCTTCTTATAGTGCACACAGGCTGCATGTTGCACAGACCAACCAACTCTGCCAAGTTATATTGCAGACTTCCAGCCCCATCCTGGCCAGGTGTGTGCCAGCTAGTGAAAGAATGGACACGGGTTGACGGTGTGTTTCCTCTTCTCAACTCAAAGTCCAAGGCAAGGTGGGTTGTGTCATCATGAAGTGCCCTTCAAGAATTTGACACTTCAGCACAGGGCCTCCCACTGCCAAGCATGTACATTATCTCTTTGCTGCTTGCCATTGCACGTCAGGACTTGTCTATGGGAAAGAAAAGTTGAGTCAACATCATGCTGAGGTGCAGAACTTCTTACCCAGTGAGATGCTGTTGATGAATGTATGCAAGGGAATCTGGACTTCCAGTTGCAAAAGAGGATTTAAGACATCTTGGCGGCCTGAGCCGTCCTGTCCTGGTTGCAGTTTTCCACAAATTCCCTCTGCCCACCCCATAGATGGTAGCATGAACTGATCAGCTTATCTGTTCGTTAGAGCTTCTTGGGCTCTTTGCTGTTGGCCCAGTGAAGTAGATGAGGCTCTATTACTCAAAGTGCTCTTCAGCTGTGCCCTTAACATAAAGAAGGTTTTTTTTCTTGCTTGTATGTTTTTTTTCTTTTTTTTTCTACAAATTTTTTATCTTCAGGACTCTCAGGTTTACCTAACCTGTTCACTTTTCACTGTCTCTTTCCTTTTCAGCCCTATTTCTAGATAAGAGAGTCATCAAATTTGACTACTCATGGTGTGCAAAAAAATTACACTAGACAACAGCAGATAGACTTCTATACAAATATGGTAGGAATCATTATATATGTCATTAAGTGTCTACAATGTAGAAGTCCAAACTTGACCTCTTCATATAATTTCCACTGATAGTCGGCAGAAAAGAAAGGTGTGATTCATCTCATCATAAAGGAGACATGTAAAATAGGTCACATGAATCACTTTCTATAAATGCCTGTTTCCCTGTATTCTCTCTAAAGGCAGTCTAGACACATAACTCAGATATAAATGGTTATGCTGTAAACGTCCGAAGTTAGATGGGATGAATCCCACATTCCTTGTCTGGTCTTCTGACTTAATGCCCTGTAAAAAGACTCTTAAAAGACTCTTTTTTCTTTTTCTTCTTTTTCTTACCTCCAAATCTGACATGCGTTTGTCAGCTGCTCGGAAGTCTCTGACTATCTGCCAGAGAAGGGATAATTTGTTATTTCTCCCAGGAGAAATGTAGCCGATGCAAAATACAAGGGCAGTGGCACTTGGCCACAGAGCATGAGTTCAGCAAGTGAATTACACATGCACAGACTCACGGAGCAGCTGAGGATGGACAGGACCTCTGCAGATCACCTAGTCCAGCCTCCCCAGCTCAGAGCTGGCTCAGTTCAAGCAGGTCTTGTCCTTATAGGTTTTGAATATCTCCAAGGATAAAGACTTCACAGTGTGTTAAGTAACATGTTCCAGTGTTTGATCACCCTTACAGTAAAGTCATTCCTTATGTTTGAGCAGAATTTCTTGCACTTCAGTTTGTGCCAGCTGCCTCTTGTTCTGTCACTGAACACCACTGAGAACAGCCTGACTCCATCTTCTTTACACTCCCCATTAGGTATTTACAAACACTAGCAAGATGCCCCTGAGCCCCCAGCCCCCAGCTCTCTCAGCCTCATCTTGTATGATAGATAATCTTACCCCTTAATCGTTCTCATGGTCTTGCTCCAGTATGTCCATGACTCTCATACTGTTGTGTCCAAAACTGGACTCCTCAATTCAAATATGGCCTCACCAGAGCTGAGCAGAAGGGAAGGATGATTTCCCTCTATCCACTGGTGATGCTCTGCCTAGGGCAGCCCAGGAGGCTGTTGGCATCATCCTGAACTGTTACAACAGAGAAGGGCAGAGGACAGCTGCCAGAATGACTTTGTTTTGGTTTCCAGGAGTGCAAAAGCATGTTCAAGAAGCAGAGCCTTTAAGAAAGTCAAATGGGACTTGCTAGGGAGGAGGTTTCACAGGGAAACTGTATATGTGAGAGTGCAGGCAGTGAGTTCGTAAGGAAGATTTCTGTTCTGGTACTGACCTTCACTGCTGCTGAGGGCTCAGCTACACGTCATCGTCCTGTGGTTGATGGGATGGGGGCAAAAACAGAGCACCGTACAACAGGAAAGTTGGCAACAGGTTGCTGCCAGCTGTGAAAAAAAAAATGTAGAGGAAAAGTGGGAAGGAATGCAGGGGAAAATGATGGCTGGCTAGGCAGAAGCAGATTTGTCCTTGTGTAGCATCTCCATGGGAGTGAAGCCACTACTGCTCGTGCAGATGGTGTTACGTGTGGTAACTCCTGCCCAGAAGCCATATTTGTCAAGGCCACTGCCATGGTCTCCTGGTTGCAGGCACCAGGAGACTCCTTTCAAGCACTAGAGCCGCTTGGGTTGGCTGGAAGGGGCCCAGCTACTCTTGCCTGGACTGCAAAGGGCACGGATTGACTGTTCTAATGTGGATGGTATTCTCCATTCTGGCTTTGAGGTGATATTGTGCACAGTACTGGCAAGCCTTGAGTTTCTCCTAAAGGTGTTCAGGATACATAAATCAGATACATCCCCACTTATTCCTGAGGGGAACACCAGGAGCAAAATAAAGAAAACAAAGGATCAGTGTCCACAACAAAATATTTCCGATACACTGCTTTGCCCTATGAGTGATTCACAGTGCATATGGGCCAAGCTGCCTGTTATCTAAAGTGTAGGTTTATCCAAACAAATACAAATAAAGCATACATGTAGCTTCTTAGATGTTTTGGTGGAACACTCTAGATAAACTTGCGGTAGAAGCTGGTTTGTTATAGTTGTTATAATGCCCTTGGGCAGGTCATTTCTTCTCCCCTTGGGCCTTTATCTTTCATCTCTCTCAAGAAAGGATTATGGAAAACAATGAACAGCTCGGAAGTGCACGGAGAGCTCTGGCAGGCAGCGCTGTGAGGTTGTTACTAATCACCAAGGTGCAGAACAGGGGAACCAGGTCCAGAATGGGGGGACGGGAGAGATAACACGAAGGCTGCCACTGCACGGCAGCCCGAACTGGCCTGCCTTCTGGCTGCTGCGATATAGACATTCTCCTCAGCCCCGTGAACCCACCCTCTCCCTCTTGCCCTGTCTGGCCAAAGCACTAGCAGAAAACAGTTTTCTGTCAGTTCAGAGTCATGGAGTGGCTCTGGAGAGGGCACAGTGGGCCCCAAGATTGGCACAAGGACCAGGCAGAGCACACGAGCAGGAGCAGGGAAGGCCTAGAGCACTGCAGTTCACCATGAGGTTGGCTGAGGCTTTTGCGGAACAGGAGCCAGGAAAACAAAACCTAAATCCTTCTGCAAACAACCTATTTGCCACTGCTCTTTTGGCTATATGGGACATTTGCAGGTTTGTACACCTGAATATGACTCACTAGAAAATGTTGCTGGGATTTTTTTTTTCAGGTTTGCCCAGTCCACTGAAATGAGTCAATTATAAACAGAGATAACAAAAAGTGTTCACTGAAATTAAAAAAAAAAAAAGCCAGCATTCAGCAGGGTGGCACCCCTGCTTAGAAAGCATGCATTAAAATTGCAGCAGGCAAGGCCATTTTGCTCCTGCTCAGAAACCTGCAGGAAACGACTCCCACTAAGCTGTGGCTCCACGCAACGAGACAAGAAAAAATCCTTCCTCTGTAACAGGGAACAGGCAGGAGTTTGGCTGGATTAATAAAGCAATGCTGCCCCATCACATCTGGAAACCCAGGATGGGGAAAGAAGAGAAAAGGAAAAGGAAAGAAGACATACACAAGCCAATTAGCTCCAACTGTCATTATCACAGTGGTCCTAAATCAGTCCCCAGAGAGCTGTTGCATCAGCTACTGCATTGCGCACGGGCTGCCTATGTGCTCCACGGCCCTCGCCACAGATGGCAGCCACCAGCCCACAGAGCAGTGCCCATTAGCAGAGAGGCCCGAAGTGCCTCCCCCAGCCCAGAAAGGTGGCGATGGCAAGAAATGGAGCTGTTGGCGAGCTCCGTCGCCCACTCCCATGCAAAAGAGTTTGGTGATCACATTAAAAAAAAAAATCGTGCAAAGTATTCTTTTTTTTTCCCCAACTTAAAAGCACCCAGACAAAGGCAGGGTTGGTAACCTGCCTTATTCCAGGTGCTAATGCTTGCTGTGTGCAAAAGGGAAAAAAAAAAAAAAAAGGCACCGTGAGAGACTGGCTGGATTCTCTCAGTTAGCAGGTGTTGGGAGCCTGCAGGGCTGTGCAGGATTAATTAATCCTGACTTACGAGGGCTGGGGAGGCTCATTAGCCTCCACCCTAAAATGAGGAAGACAGGAGCAGCCCTCTGGGGCAAGGAAGGTTGTGTTTGTGGGGATGCAGGCCCAGGGAGAGCCAGCTCTGGGGGAAGAGGCTCAAGGTGGGGTTGATGCATTCATTTCTCATCCCCTTTTCTCTTAGTAAAAGCAAAGTTCAGAAGTGTATTCTTACGCTTTAAAACAAACATGCAATTTGTCCACAGTGAACAGAAGCTCCGCTAGGATGCAAATGAAATCCGAATGAAACTTCCCCATCCCTAGAGGTCCCTTCCAACCTTAAGGATTCTATGACTCTGTGACTCTATGTGCAACTGCAAACCTGGGCAAGTGCTTGCCCAGCGCCCTGTGGGGTCCCCTGCATTTGGCATCTCAGGGGATTTCTCCAAAGCCTGTGAGGGGGAGGCGGGTATTTGACTTGTTGTCAGGGCTTGTGACACCACACACTCGACTTGACAGCGTTTCTGCGCTTGCCTGCCCATGTGTCATAGGATATATGTCGCTTTCTAATCAAATCCGAAACGTCAGGGAAGGTATCACCAAAACCTTGCTGACTGTGGGGGAGGGAAGGAGGAATGGGAACACCAAAGGCGGGGGATGGAGCCAAGTGTTTAGCATAGCTACAGCTTCAAGCATCCCCGCGACTGTTTGTAGTTCAAACAACTGGCTGATGGCCCCCGCTTGCACCTTCCTGCTCTGTAGGACCCCCCTCTCTGCTCCTTCCCCTCCTCCTCATTGCCTCGGAGGCCTTGACACCCTGGCAAGCTCATTCCGGTGAGGAGGGTGAGGTTTGGCAAGGAGAGCTGAGCGCTGCACCCAGCTGCTCCCACAGGCAGCTCCCCGGGCACCTCAGCCCCTTGGCCTTGCCCGTCTCCTCCGGTCACATCCCACACCAACCTCTAGCGCGGCCTCCTAGGGTAGGGTAACCCCCAGAGCAAGGGGAAATGGGAATGGGATCAAAACGCAGGGATTTGTCATGGAGTGAAAGGAGGAACAAGGAATTCCTTCAGGGCATCCCTGCAAAAGAGGTCAGGAGGGTGGCTGGCATAGGAGCCTGTGGAGGTCACCTCTGCCGTGCGCTGGGCCCGTAAAAGCTCTTCTCTGCCCCCGCGTACTGGACTCAGACCTCCCGTCAATGACGTGCTCCCAAGGCCGACTGGGGTCAAAGCGAGCCCTTGACAGTTACAACTGCCTGTGATAGTGCTTGAAAGAGAGGAATAATACGCGTTTGTCTCTTAGCAGGGGGGAAAAGAACTGTGACTGGTATCCCAGAGAGGATTACTAGGCCCCGGGCTACGAGCTGTCCTGTTTCTCAAGGAACAGAACAAGAGAAAACTCCCAGTATTTCGTTTCACGTGAGAAATGAGAGGGAGCTCGTTCCCATTTGAGGCTGTTTGCTGGGATGCCCCTTCCCCTCCTCCGGCATCTGCAACGGAGATCTGCAAATCGCAAAGGCGAGCAGGGTGGCGCTTACCGCCCAGGGATAACTTGGATCCCTCCCTCCCCCTCCAGCCGCATCCCACCGGGAGCTGCTGCCTGCCGAGGACTCCATACGGAGCCACCTAGTGGCATCGCGCAGAATTTGGTGTCACGGGCAACATCTGGCTGCAAAGGAGGAAAGAGGCGGGAGGCTGAGGAGGAGGAAGCTCCGTGCTGGGTCCATGGCTTGCTTACACTGCCCTGAAAGTCCTTTCCTGCCACCTGACCTGAAGCATTCATCAGGGCATGGACTTCAGCTCCAAATATCACAGGGGGCAGCCAGCCCTATAGCCACCCTCCCCAGAGACCAGTTTCCTCGCTGCCTGCTTCCGCTCGGAGCTGAAGACCCTCCAGCAACCCTCACGTGTGGCAAATGCCACATCCTCGCTCCTCCATAGATGAGGCAAAGGGGCTTCATGGCACTGCGGGCCTAGGAGTGGAAGAAGGGCTGAATGTGCAGAGCAGGGACAGGGGACAGCCTGTTTGGGGCCGTATCCCTCCAGGCACTGCTGAGGGACAAGGGGAGGCCATGCCAAAATTAAGACAAGCCAGCCCTGGTGCGTTGCTCAGCATGATAAACTGCCCCGAAACGGACATCTGAGCCTGGAAAGGAGCCATCCTCTATGGCTGGCTTGAAACATGTGAGGCAAAATGAAACCCATCAGCCTGACTTCCACTCACTGACTCAGAGAAAAGTGTGGCTAGTTACTTGACTCTCCTGCTTTCTCAAGAGGGAAACCTAAGTCAGTAAAAATCATAATTAATTCCCCCTAAAATCATCACACATCCAAAAAAGGCAGTTCCTTATATTTGCCTTTTCATGTTCCATGGCTCGGAAGCTTTAATCATTTAAATATTCCTTTTTCATGAAACGATGCTAAGATTCTCACAAAGTCCTCACTTGCCAGAGTCAGGGGTTAACAAAAGCACCAAATGTCACAAGACTTTCATGTCCTGTCATGAGGATTCACAGTATTAATATACATGACTTTGTCTTATAGATTAGTTTCAGGCAGAGTTTCCTTTCATTTTTTTCTTTTCTGCACAACATAACTCAAAATATCAAAAAGCCAAGTGTGACTCAGGCTTAAAAAGCAAGATACATAATATATAGAGGCAGGAGTATGGCAAGAATGCTGTGATTGGACATATCAATCATTTCTATGGCAACAGACAAGGCTATAACAGTAATGTAGAACTGGCTGATAAGAGGAGGATGTGCAAAAAAGATCATCATTATATGCTACCAATACTTTAATTTAATCGTAGGGACAGAATCAAAAAATACAGAAAAACATAGCCACAATTATTTTTTATATTTTCAGATTTATATTTTGCAGTAGCCAAAAAAAAAATTCTTCTGTGCAACAATTGTCTCCTTGCTCTTCCATGGTCCATATCCCTATAAACAAAGGATATGTTTTGCAAGGGTGTATGCAACGTAATAGGAATGTGTTGGTAGGCAGAGAGACGATGAGATTGAATCTTAAACTTCCACAAATCTTGTGCCATTTATGCTTCTCAAATGAAAAGCATAATACTTAGCACAAAGATTTAGCATTTTCTTTTTTTTTTTTTTTTTTTTTTTTCATAATCGTGTTGATTTCCTCTCTTTTTAGTCAGGCAACTTAGCTTGCCTAAGTTTTAGTGCCTGCCTGTGAGGAATACAGATACCTGCATACGAGCCTGTTGCCCAGGCTTCCTTTGTAGTCGATGGAAAGAAACACTGCCGGGGGGTTGTATGATAATACAGCCTAAAGATGTATCCTAAAGATGTACTATAGGAGGAGAGAAACTACGCCCTGGAACTACCTATATCTCTGCACTGAGTACAAAGGGAATCTCAGTATAGATGGGTATACGGTGAAATTCTCCCCCGGGACAGATGAACCCTGCCTGATGTATCTTGAGGAAGCTCCAGAACGGGCACAGATGGCAATGAGCACACAGGGGTGTAACCTGGTAATGTGGAGTCTTCTTATCCACTAAATGTTATCTCTATCATGATACTGAAAGCCATATTAACACGGATCTCCCAGATTAAGCTCTGGTGGTGTCATGACAATGTTTAACGTCTGTCTGAGCCCTTCAAGGTTATTGTGTTTCCCTTCCCCAGGGAAGAGAACAAAGAGCGCATTTACTGCCGTTCACTGCTGTTCCCACTGCTGTGGGTGCATCCTTGCTGGTGTTTCTTTCTAACATGTGGCAAAGCCATGGGTGAAATATAGCTAGAGATTCCTAATGTCTTTCATTTTAGACTTGGGCTCAACAACACACTCAAATGCAAAACATGCCACCCTGTGCCACGTGCTCTGGGTGTCCCTGCTGGAGCAGGGGGTTGGACTAGATGATCTCTAGAGGTCCCTTCCGACCTTAACCCTTCTGTGAGTCTGTGAAAACAGAGATATGCAGAGGGGGATCAGGGCAGGCTGACAGCTCTGCAAACTGGAGCCTTTCCTTGGTACAGCTCAGACCGTGGCAGCACAAGCCCTCTCTTGTCTCCTTCTAGATACCTTCTAAACCTGACCTTGAATGGCAGTGCAGTGCTACAGCTTTAAATGTTTTCCATTTTTAACACAGATAGTAACTAGTCCTGCATGCAGTGCTGACTTTGGTGGTCCTGACACCTCCATAACACAACAGAAAATGAAAACTTCAACTATTAGAAGGTACCACTTTTTTTTTTTTATTGTAGAAAGCCAGACATGATTGTTTTGAAGTAAGACACAACATAGCCTACTGCACAAGGCCAGACATAGTTCTGCAAGTCTCCTGTACATCTTCGTATAAACACATACACCACAAAACAGATGTAACAGGTTGGGAGGGACTTTTTTAGGTTCCTCTCATTCATCTGGACCATCCCCTCACTATAAATAGGGCTAATTCACAGCAGGTTGCTCAGGGCCATGGTTAGTCTTGTGAATGTCTCCAAGGATGGGGATGCCAGAGTCCCTCTGTGCTGCTTGTTCCCACGCTTACCCGCTCCCACTGAGATGCGTTTTCCTTTAGCTGATCAGAATTGCCTTTGTTGCAGTCTGTGCCTGCTGCCTTTTGTCCTTTCACTGTGCACCTCTGAGAAGAGTCCAGCTCCATCTTTTTTATTCCCTCCCATTAAGTAGTTGAAGACCAACAGTGGGTGCCCTTCAAGCCATCTCCTCCTCAAGCTGAATAAGCGCAGTTCCCTTGGCCTCCCCTCACATGCCATGTTCTCCAGCGCCTTCATCATCCTTGCAGCTTTCCTCTGACCATAACCATAACCTGTCAGCATCTTTTTTGTACTGGGGGCACAAAACTGGACATGGTATTCTAGCTGCACTGCTGAAGAGAGGGGAAAAAGCACATTACTCAGCGTGCTGGTTAAACTCTCACTAATGCACCAAATATGTGCTTGACCTTCATCAGCACAAAGTCACACTGCTGAATCACACACTCACTTTGTCCACCAGCACCTCCCGGGACTGCTCTCCAGCCAGGTGGCCCCCAGCCAGTCCTGGTGCCTGCCGTTACTCTGCCCCGCTGCAGGACTCTGCATTCCCCTTTGCTGAACTTCACGATGTTCCAGCCAGCCCATTTCTCTTCCCAGTAACAGTCTTGTTCTGCATGTGTCTGCGTATGGCTCCAGAAGGATTTTCTCCTCAATCTTTCTAGGGACTGAGGTGGGGCTGACCAGCCTGTAGGTCCTTTTTCCTGCCATTCTTGAAAATGAGTGTGGCATCTGCCTTTTTCCAGCCATTGGAGGCCTTCCCCAAGATCACAGCTTTTCAAAGATGACCAAAAGCAGCCTTGCAATGACATCAGCTCTCTCCTTCGGCACCCTTGGATGCAACCCAGCCAGTCCCCTGGGCTGGCCATCTCCAGGCCGAATATCATTCCACAAACATTTTACAATCCCAAAGCACCACGCCCACCTACAATTCCATATTTTATTCCATAAACAGGCAGTGCCAAGAAGCGTAACCTTATAGCTGTGTTTTTCTAGAGGATCTTTTACATCTCTGTAGTTCTGGCCTGGGAGACTAAACACAAAACCTGATCTCCATACTGCTGCTTTGCATCCAAAAGTGGCAGTATTTATGGAAAGACACAAGCTGATCTTTTCTTTCCTAAAAAGGACTGCAATCACTATCCACCCTGCTCTTAGAAACCCTGCAGCCCTTAAAGTGAAAATTAAACCTTCCTCCCTCATAAACGTTTCCAAAAACAACATAACACTCCCTATGGAATCAGGAACTGGAAAACAGGTCTTGAAGGTCTGCTGGTTTTCTTCCTTTGTACATTCTGCTACTGCAAATAAGCCACTTCTTGCATTAAATCCTGCTTCTCACTCACTCACAAAGAGTGGGATGTCATGCAGCCAAACTGCAGATCTCTGCATCCGAGCTTCTTGACTGGAGCCCTAGACAGCTCATGGGGAGAAGCAGGCTTTCCTAGCCCACAGCTTCTCTTCTCCTGAGGCAGACATCTGAAACAGGTTGGATGTCAGAGGGCCTGCCCAGATGTAGATGTCTGTACTAAAGGTGTTCGATATCAGTTGAGATGAATGTTACCTGAAATGCAGTTAAAACGTTAACACAGATCTCAGAGTACGTTTCTGCCTCCCAAACTGGCTCTCCAACTCTGAGTCACCAGAAAAAAAAAATCTTGGGAACAATTAAATTTTCTGATATATTGCAGCAAATCCAGAAAAGATGCAAATTCTAAGAATCCTCCACTCAAAGCATCTATCCATTAATACCAAAAATGAGGTGTTAGCTTGGCTACTTTGAGATCATTTCAATGCCTTTGGTAATACAAGAGGAGAAAGACTATTTCTCAGACATTGGCAGTGTATAAATAGTTTTTAAGTGTCATAAGTGTTTTAAGTTGTTGTTAAGTGTTTTAAGTGTCATAATACATTTCTGGTATTAGCTAATTTGCTAAGGCTTCCCGTTGACTATGTATGTCCACTGTATACTGGAAATTACTCTCTTCACTGCCTTGTGCGTGACATAACGATTTCCTGTTAGAAAATACATGCAAAACTCTTCCAACTGTGGATGCAGCATCCTGGGATAGGAGACAGCAGGGAATCCAACTCCTTTCCCACAACAAACATGTTCAGGAGTTGAAAGTAGGGGTTAGCCTAGCTACTCCCTACAGGTATTGCAGCAACTTTATGTTTGCGTGGTTACTCCCCAGCCCCAGAACAAACAGTAGGGAAATAGTGAATCAGACCATAGAGATCTCCAGAAACTTGAGCAGACAGATTGATTGAAGTGCTTGTGCAATGAATAAAAGTACTGTCACTTCTCTGCAGGCAAACATATTCTGGAGCAATTTACTGATTACATGAAGCACCTGTAAAAGTTTCAGTATTAGGACATTTATCATTCTGCTAGAGCCTTGAAATGGAAAGAAATACTCTTATCAGATGAATGCATAGTACATGCAAGAGAGATTTCTGCTTCAAGACTAATCATTCTGAGATTAACTGAAACTTGTCCTTTCATTAATGAATTAAGTCTTGTCTGCAAGGCTAATTCATTATAGGTCAAATTTTGTTATCCTGCCTTGGGTCATCTATTAGGAGCAGGTGGGACTCCACTAGAGAAGGCATGGGTGAAAGGTGGAGGTCTAGAAACAATGATATTAGACAGGGGTTTCCATTGCAAGAACAACTATCTTCAGGTGAATCAAAAATGCCTCAAATTTTACTATACAAAAAGTTAAAAGCATATGTTCAAATATTTAAAACAAAAGCAAATGTCTGTGTTGTTATTACTATTACTATGAAGCTACTTAAGATGTTCCTGGGTTTATTTCATGGTGTTTAATAGATTACTGTCACAGGGCCATATCCTCTGCTGCCCAAAGTAAGTTGGAGGAAGTCAACTGTGTAATAAAATATGGCCCCAAATATTTAGTTACATATTTATTCTCCAGTAAATCAAATGCAGTAGATTCAGCAGCTCCCCTCCTGCCACCAGGGTTAAGCTCACGTAAAGTAAAAGCGGCTGTAAGCTACACCTTTCAGGTATGAAACATTTCCTCTAAAAGTTAAAAGGAAAACACAAAACAAACAAAAAACCACCTTTATTCTGAGATAAATCTATCTGTGAGGCTAACACGCGTAATGAGAGAGGAAAAGGTGCCAGCAGACAGGTGTGACCCAGCTTTCATTAGCTGTGCCCTTATCTAGCTGGGTGGAGGTACAAAAGAAACAAAATCTTTCCATTTAGCTGTGTCATTACGGGGTGAGGCGCTTTGGCTTCGGCGCACTGAAACTCTGACAGTGGGTTCAGTCATGCACAGCAACAGCTTCGGTTGCTCCATTTCATTCCCGGCTTTTCCATCGGCCTCCCTTTCCCTGGCTCTCCTCAGCACTGCAGGGAGGCCACGCGCTCACGGGGGAAGGTCCCCGTGCATCCTGCCACCGCGGCAGCGCCTGGTGGCACCACCTCGGATCCCCACCACCGCCTTGGATGCAGCGGGCAGAATTCCGCTCTCGGATCCACACCCGCTGCTCCCGAAGGATTTGCACATGGGTTGCTAAATGAAGATTTGCTCAGAGGATTTAAAAAAAAAAATCTTGCAACATAATGCAAACGCAGCTTCATCTGTGACATGAAATGTGCCCATTAACCGTTTCACAAAGAGGAGTTCACCTCATGAAGGAATTTACCTCATAGGGCTGCTTAAATCGTAAATAAAAGATCTGGGTGCACCGAGAATATAATTGTAGAATTCAATTAACTGCAATTTCCAGGCTAACATAATGGTTTATCTGTTGGTATTTAGAAGTCATGCTTCAAATGCTGAATGTATGATGGATTTAGCATGAATTATCTTCAGACAGGTCAAACAAGAAGCACAGAAGTAAGCAACTCCCCTGCTGTCAACCGGGAAGTTTTAGCCCTTCCATACTGAAGCATGTTGCTTAGCTCTCAACAAGAGTTAACAGTCAAATCCAAGAGCTTGCAGAAATCAAATATTTTGAAAACATCAAATAAAACATTTCCCAAACAAGCCATGGTTTGAATATTGTTCCAAAGTATGTGGGCAATACTTTGAAATACAGCTATTCAAAGACAACTGGGATTTTTGAACATTTCACTACCCCAAAAGGGGCCAGCTTCATAATAAGTATTATTTTTATCTTTTTTTACCAAGAGAGTATAAAAATTCTAACACTTAATATGTTTAGCAAAGCAATGCTGTAGCTGGAAGCAGCACAAAGGAAATAAGGGTTAGTTGTGTTATCCGGGGATTAAAACTGGCAAGCATATTTCACTAGCCTGGTTTTCCAACAGAGTCATGGAGCACGGAAAAGAGAGGCACTTATGCTTTAAGGTATCTCCCTCTGAGAGCAAAGAGCTCATTCCCTACAGAGCACTTAGTGGTTTTAGTGTGAGACCCCACGTAAATGGGCATCTGCCACTTCTCTGGATGACAGGAGGTCACACGTGCCCTGGCCAGGGCGCAGAGGAGGCTCTATGGCCTGGTTGAGGCCTACCCTATAAAACGAAACCCTACTTGCTCGTTATTTCAAACCGTTCTCTACAACTTTCTGAGTTGGCTGCAATACGCAGCTGGGCTTCACCAGCACACACAAAGATTTTTAATTGCCTCTTACGACAGCGCCCTTAGTGCAACTCTGCTGTAAACAGAGTTTCTGGCATCATTTGCTGCAGCTTTTCAGATAGCGCTGAAGTTTTGCAGTAATAGAAAACCTGGACCATGGGGCTCACTCAGAATGGCTCACCTTCTTCAGGCCAGGGGAAGAAAGGTGACTCCAACCCCAAACCCTGCAGCATTTTACTGCCCTCACACAGCTCATGGGGAGCCTGGAGCTGGGCTCAGGACATGTCCTGTTGGCTTTAGTGGTAGTTATATATGGCTCTGTTTGAAGCATGGGCCGAGTCCAAACCACAGATGGGAACTCTGCAGTGTAGCCTCTAATTAACCCCTAATTGAAAATCTTCTCCAACAGTCTATCGATAAGAGTCATTATCAATAATGGGATCTGGACAGCTGCTGCTCCACTGGCACTTAGGAAAGATTATCAGTAATCTGGAATACAGGTTGCATTTCGTATGCATAAATATTGAATGCAGAAATTTGATTAATGACAGTGATGTATGAGAAAATGTTTGCCATAGGCTGCAGCCAGAAATATCTGTTAAAGCACATACGTATTACTAGCTAAGGTAAAGCTCACACTGCTGTGCAAAACGCCTTAGAAATGGACAAAGGCTAAAGAGGAAGGACCTGGCCAAGAAGACAGGTAAGTTCTGCTTCCTGAGAGATTATTATGTCCTGTGATAAAACAGGAAAGTCTGGTCCTGAGCCAGCAGTGGGCTATGAGGAGATCAAAGCTCAGGCAGGAAGCAGGGTATATATGACCTTATTCTCCCTTGAGATCAGTTCTGATCTCAGCAGCAGTCAGGTTTTAGTTCCTGTTTAGGTTTTGCCACTCAGATATTAGCCTTATCTCACCCAGTGTTAGTGGTCAAAGGCAGTAGCACAAGAGAAGCTATTGAGCAGTACTACACAGCAAGATCCTCATGAAAAGATAAATCTCACGTGTTTCAGAAACTTTTGACAGTGCTTTTCTAACACAGAAAAATACTTCACATCTGTGGCCCCACAGCAATGCAAGATGTCACAGCAATTGCCCCAACACAGCAACTGTCCAGCCACGTCCAGCCTTTCCCAAATCAGCACTGTGACTTGTCCTCCAGTGGGAAACTGGGGGAGTAAAACAGAATAATCCTTTTGAGCCTTTGCAAACTCATCAGCCTACTGATCAGCGGTCTTCTTTGGATTCCACTTCTTCGGTGGAGGACATAAACACAGCCTTTCTCTGCAGGGAGGTGAGTACTTGAGCTGAGCTGGCTCGCATACCAGTGTGGCATAAGGCTATTTCACCCTTTCACGCAGGTCCCTCCCTGGGGCTCTATATCCTCCTTCTCACAGGGCCTTCCCACGGTATCTGCTGAGCCACAAATTTCTCTAACTTTCTATATACAAAGAGCTTTTCAGGAGTCCTAATGTCTCCTTTACTACAGCAGAGCCACTCTCACCCTCCTCCATTACAAACGGTCCTGCCGCTCTAAGGCAACAACCTCGGCCTCTCTCCTAAAAACGGCCTGGCATGGCCAAAAGCTTCCCCCTTCACCCCACCGCTCGTCCAGTGACGCGGGAGAAGCTGAATTATGACATGATAAAACCTGTTTGCAACAGTCACCACAACTCCGCCTCGCTTCCTTGTTTGTGGTGCCTTGACAAGGTCAGGCCCAACCACCTGGCAATGAGTGACTCGCTCAAGGTCGCCGCGTGAGTCAGCAGCCACCGTGGTGCGACAGGCCTCAGGAATGCTGATCGCCGGGTCCCGCAGGCACCTCCAGATAAGGCTCCCACAACAGCTGCCCGCGCACAGCTCCCACGGGGAGCAGAAACAAAAACTGCAGCGAGGATTTCCCACCGCAGTTCTTGGCAAAGTGGAATCGCTGCAGATTTATGAGCCTTCATTCAGATCCTCTCTAATTCCTCATTTGAAAACCCATTACCTCCATCTGTGATTCTTTTTGCTCCAGTCAGCCATTTGCACTCGATGGGCTGGTTTTTTCTGTTTGTTTGGGGTTTTTTTTTTGCTAACTCTGATAGAATTTCACCAACTGAAATGTGTACACTGTTTCATTACTCATATTTTGTGTACAAAGAAATGCAGCTTCTATGAGGAAAAACACAAATCAGCGCTTATTTTTTTTCTGAGAAAGCAGAGAAGTTATGAATTCTGCCCAAAGCAAAGCAGTTCCACTGCAAAACAAAAACAAAAGCAAACAAACAGTATTAACTAGCAAAGATATTATGGGATCACATAAAAGTGATTCAGATACATTGCTGGAAACACATTTTTTTCAACCACAGAATGAGCGTGTAAGCAGATATCCTGATCAAGGAGCATTCCCTGTCCGTAAGAGCAGCCGGGATGGAACAGCCCATGTCCATTAGATTCAACTCCCTTAACTTCCAGACAGGGCAACCACTGAGAAGTCAACCAGGGTGTGCTATCACCCATATTTTTCAGAAGAGTGTTAGTCCCGCAGAGCCAAAACCATGCCAGGAACCATTCCAACACTAGTATAAATGACCAGGCCTTGGAATGTCCCTTGTTACAGTCTAGTTAATTAATACAGATGTAGGGGGTGATTCCACCAAAAGACATCAAGGTCTTTTTTGTGCAGTGGGCTTACGGAGTTGCACAGCCTTATAAACACACACAGAGCTTGTTCTTATCCTTCCATCACAGGCTAGTGCCCTCTCCTCTGCACTGGCTGAATTACTTATTCACAGCCGTGGGGCTTGGGGGGAGCCGGGAAGGTGCCATTTGGAGCATTTCAGCCATAAGCAAAGATCACAACAGACTCCTTGACGGCCCTTGAGCTGAAGCATGTGGAGCAAGTGAGGGGCTGGAGCAGGCAGAGCACCCCAATTCCTCAAGACGGTTCTGCTGCCAAAAATGATGTGGAATGGCCTGTGCAGACAGATATATAACAAAACGATCTGGCTACAGAGATAGAGCTGCACAGGCTTCCCCCAGGCTGGAGGCACTCACCCTGTTCCTTCATTCTTCTCTGCACCAAGCCTAGCTATAGCCCAAATTATACATATTCTAGAAGGAGAGGGACAAATTTCACAGAGTGAGCCAAGCATTATTATTATTACTATTATTTATTATTATTATTTTCTTTATCAAATTACCGTCTATCTTTAGGGTATTCAGGACTTGGTCTATTAATCCAGCAAGCTACGTACTTGTTTATTTATAAGAGATGTTGATATCCATAATAATAAGAAAAAGATGTGATTGCATTTGAATTAATTTTCTCTGATGACCTAACTTTCTTTAGATGTTTCTGTTTCTGTATTGTAAAAATATTCTTGGTCATTCCAGATTAGATGGAAGCTTTGACTTCTAATTGTGGCAATTCCAAACAGCCCTGACAAAAGGCAATTTTTTTTCCAATTAGCAGAAAAACATTCGGATTACAAGACCTCCAATGAAGAATATGCTAACCTGACTTGATCATGTACTATAAAAATACATTACTTTCTAAAAAAAGAAAAAAAGTAATAGAGATCCTGTTGCATGTTTTAGTAGAAAACACTATTCTGAATTCCTAGCAGAAAAAAAAAAGTCATTTTTTGGTCACAGGAAAAGATCATTCAGCATCCTGCACTACTGCTATTACTTGTCATCCCTCTTGGGAAGAAATGGCCAGTTGAGGCTGAGGTCAGAATTCCAGCTGAAAAACCTCTCTTTGAAGATGACTGTTCCAGTACCACCATTAACCCTCTCTGCTTACATCCTCGTGTTGCAATCACATGGTCATTTAACTGCTTCAGAAAGTAGATCTTACCTAAGACATGTTCTTGAAGGCATGTTCTGTTTAAGTTATACCTGGCCATATGCAACACTTTCCAATGTGTGAGGAGGGGGAGATACGTTTGACAAGTCCTGCCACTTTATTTTATGAGTGCAGTGACAAATCCAGCTTGAAGTGTCCAATATGATGCACGAATGTGTTTTTTTCCTCAAGGATGACTCATAGTCACGATGGGCTTGCTGAATTTCGCCTTCGCTCCACAGCAGCAAGCACTGCATGGATTCTGCTGTTCTGCTTTGCTGTCTTTGACTGCTGCTCGGGAAGAGCTTTTCCCTTCCTCCAAACCTCACACTACAGCGCCAGCCCCTTTACTACTGCAGGGAATGACAGTGAAACCTGGTGGGTTTGCAAATATTTGCTCTTTGTCTCTCTGCCCCTGGAGGTGAAGGAGAATTGCAGAACTCTGGCACCACTGACAAGCAGTGACCAATGATGCAGTGAGATGAAATCTTCCCTTTGCCCTTCAGGCACACAGAAATGTAGTTAGCTCTGGGAACAGCTTCTGTCCAGCTGATGCAGAACATGGAGATTTTCACCAACTAAAGAAGGTAGCTGACAGCCAACCACAAGCTCGTCTAATAAAAGCTCAATCCTAAATGTAGCACAGGCTGGATTCGGGGCAGGACATAGCCTAGAAACTGCGTGTTAATTCAGCTTGGGCTACGCAGCCCCAGCTAGCAGCTTCCTCCCACGGGCCCCGATCCGGATTACTCAGCAGCCTCACGTTAGCACAGCTTGGCTGCCAGTCATATGATGGAGCCAGTGAGGCTCCGCGTCAGGCTGCTCACAGGAGCCACAGGCTGCAGTCCTCGATTTAGATAAACTGGGTCCCATCAACACCTGATGAGCCGACATCCTCCCCTGGGAACCCGTGCTGGTGCTGCCAACAAGGAGATGCTGTTTCTCCAACTTACTTAAGTGGTGAGAGTCCTAGTTGCACTAAAACAGTGCGAACTGAAAGAGCTATCAAATACGTACTGGTGTGAAACCACAGTTCTGTTGTTTGCTCCTCTTTTTTTTTTCCTGAATTTACCTAAGAATCAGGCCAAGTAACAATTTTATCCTCTCTATATGTAGCTACTACTGAATTGGACTTGTGTGTCAGCAATACATCAATGTAAAATAGTTCTAACTCCCCACAACAGAGCTGTCATGAACTTTTTCCAGAGGGGGATAGTTACAAGCGAATCCTGCAAAAGAAAGATGCTATGCTGTTATGCAAAGGGAGAACTCTAAGGAGTTTGCTGCTGACTTTGGTTGAAGTTACAAAAAACCACAACTTGTGCATTGGGTGAGCCGCTTGCAAGGGCTCCAGGCGTTCCTGGCCAATGCCAAGTTCCCGCTTGCTACCACTTCCTATGGTTTCTAGTTCTAGGACATTTCCTCCCTATTCTGGCAATGATGCCCTGCTCCCCATTACACAAGTTTTTATCAGCTCCTGTCTAGACTAAAGCAATGCCACACGTACAGGCAAGAAGCCACAAGCCCTTAGGAAATTTCAGCAAGTACCAAAGGCTGCTATACTCCTCCTCACCAGCACAGACTCCTGCAAGCACCCTGCCTTCATGTAATACCAGTACTCAGAGCACTCTGTGGCCTGGGCCTCAAATTCACCTACAGTTCCTGTTTGAAGGCCATGACGACCAGATGTGCTCCTCAATTGCAAGAGAACTTACCCTAATGGTAATCCTCATCTTATGGGGAGCCAGCTCTCCCAGAAACAAACAACAGCACCAACCTCCTCATGTAGCCTTTGTGTCATGCTCAAGACCTATGTTTAAACTTTTTTTTTCTTTCCTAATCTACACAAATAGCAGTGTGGACATTTTAAACAAAAAACTCTAGCAGAACATAACAGTATGCTGCATATACAACTTCCACCACAGGGAAGGGATAGAAGAGAAAATGTATCATCACCCATGACACATTAGTCGTGTATTTAGTAGGCCCATAAGTACCAAATGGGTAGGCATGCCTCAGTGACCTCTAAAACACAGCAGAGAGCGCAGCGGGTGCCTGTGCAGCCTGTGTTTGATAGTTCACAAGCATGTATGATTATCACATTCTCTCTCTTGAGTTGCATATAAGAATGCCTGAAGGTCAAATGCTTTCGTTAGCAGGCCGAATAATAGGTGCGCCCATCTCTCATCTGCTGTGAGCAAATGCACGCCTGCCCAATCTGCACGGGAAGATAAATCCAGAGCTATCGGTACTGCTCCAAGCAGGACTTAGGCAACCCAGAGCCACAGCCCGCCTGTACGCGGCAGCCAGGCAGCTGTGCCAGGCCCCATGTGGTAGCAACTCTTCTGACTTAGGAATCAAGACACTCTTTCTATATTCAAATGCTCTTGATGTCAAAGTCTGGCAACAAAGCTTTTTTCCCCTGGGCCCCTTCATATGTAAATGCAGCTGTGATGAAAAAGCACAAGCAAAGGTAACCACTTAGAATCTGAAAAAATAGGCTGCAGGAAGCAAAACGCACTCAGAGATGTTTTAATACACATTACACGTTTACACATTTAATACACACGTAACAGTTTTAATACACATTTAGATTGTTAGCTAAAAGGATCGTGTTATTTTCCATTCTAAAACCTCAGATATCCAGCCCAAAATCACAGGGAAGCTCTCAAAACATATCCTGCCTTCTGCCTGCTATCCCTGCAGGGGGATAGGGGCAGTTCTGAGAATTGATCTTAAAGCTATCAGGGCCACGTTTGCTCAATTCATGTGTCTAAGTCTTACTATCACGTTCTAGTGATGAGAAGGTTGAAGAAAGGGTTGAAGAAAGCATTTCTTTACTACACGTAGTAAAGAAATAAAGGTGAGCATTATTTCTGATTAAAAGTAAAACAGTTTGTGCTCCTTGATTTTGTGTTGATGAGATTTCTCTCCATTGCATCAAAATACAAAGGTTCACTGAAGCCATGAGTATAGCTGAACACTCTACTGCTAGGACCTGAATTTCTTCACATGAACAGGTCATCATCCAGTTTTACATATATATTTATATCTGAGGAACAAGCACAGGCAAAAAAAAAAATACAAACAATAAATCTCGGTGTTTCAAGAAGTCGAAAGAGTTGAGCAAGCAAAATCACATTAACCAAGTGTCATTCTCTTCAAATAATGTTTGAACTATGGTGACCACCAAGAAAGAAATATTTCATAATCTAAAAGATAGACACTGAGAGAAAGGGTAGATCACCACAAGATAAGCAGAAATGGCTTTTCCAGGAGTATAAATTGCCCATAAATTGTTAAGCTGTTAGCTGTACCAGCTTCACAACTTGATATAATGATCAAAGATGGGCTCGATCCTATTCAGATCACACCAATAAATGCCTTGGAGAAGAGTCTTTGACAGAGGAAGATAAACTGCATGTCATCCCCAGGGTTGTCCCATAGAGCCTGGGTTCCCTTGACAAAGAAGCACGGGCAGGATCTGCCCTTACGTGTTGGGCTCAAGTTTGCCAGTCTCACACCATTCTCGCCGACTGGGGACAGCATCCTGCAGCACAGCAGGGGTTACCAGACTTCTTCGCTACTTCAGCACAGATTAGGAAAACACCATGAGGCTGAAGAAACCAATTCATGAATAAATGCCTTAGTGGCACTATCCTGAAGGTCAAAAAGTGAGCCTAGTCTATGGCTCTATTGTGTTTGGATATCAAAGCACATATCTGAAGTATGCACGAGTATGCATGTGCTCATTCATTAATAAAGGGTTATTGCAGGGCATTCTTCTCACCCTTTTTTCCCCCACCGTGGCTGCACTTTCTGCAGCGGTGAGGTCTGAAGAAAGATTACATTGATGTGGAATGACAAAATCACACTTAGATAATGATGATCAGGCTTTCAGGAGAGCTGAATTTCTCTGTAGGCACCTGCATGAAGCAATACAAAATTTCTTGAGTCTTCAATAAGAAACACTCGCTAAAAACTGTACTAGATAAAGGCTATGGAGTTGTGTGTACTTACAAAAAGACAGGGCCAGAGCAAAAACCATGGCAAGTCCCATCTGCTTCAGACTACCAAAAATCAGTGGAAACAACAGTGCCTGAAAGCTACATTGACTCTGCAGTGTGACCAGCAGCACCACTGATGAGGCAGTGCTAAAATTGGCCACAACCTGGGCATTTTATCATTTCTGCTTCATATGCATAAGAACTATTGCTTTTGGGAAACATGAATAGGTTGCTTTTCTGTGGGCTACAAAGACTGTGGTTAAATCACAGTGCTGAACATGTAAAATCATACAGAGCTGCAAAATGCTCTTTTGTAGTGAAATCCAGAATTGATGACAATACATGGGAGGACTTAGCAGACCAAATCTGATGTATTATCTGCTTTTTACTTATGCACGTGAACAAAACTTTCCATGTCCTTACAATTCAAGGATCTGCTAGAGCTCAGAGCATGTCCTTTACACGTGTGTTAAACTGCAAAGAAGTCTTTCTACCTGAAGAGCTCAAGCAGACTTTCCTGGGTTTAACCATACCCGGATATTGCACCTAATAGACAACAAGGTCTCTCTATTTATTCAGGCATATTTAATTTATTGGAAGCAGTCTTGTACAGTATTAGTTGCTTTTATAATTAAAGCGCACAAAGAAACAGGATTAACTGGCGTAACATGAATGGCTACCTAGCCAAAAGACAGGGAAAAATACCACATTTAATAATATTAGCAATAATGAAAAATTGCCTTAGATTTAACCATACACAGGTTCTTTTCCATCCATTTATCAGAGTGACACAATTTTTTAGCATACACTAATAGTTAACAAATTGGGCATTAGGAGCTTTGTCATACGTGTGCAAAAATGATCTTTTCTTTCAAACTAGCAGGCAGTGAATATTAACACCTCTGTCATTAAGGTGTTCATCCATCCCTTATTTGAAGTTCTTGCTAATTTCTTTGAGTTCTTCCTGAAGGGTGATAATCCACTCTTAAAGAGTCAGCTCTTATTTCATTCATCATATGAGTAAGAGAAAAGCTGAATCAATGAACCAAACCTCTGTAGAACAACACTAAGCAGAACAACTCTTGATTAAGCATCATTTTCAAAGCGGAAGCCAGCCCAAATAAAGTTAGCATTTTAATATTAATCACAGCATTAAAAAAAAAAAAAAAAAAAAGATGTTCTAAGACTGCATTAAATTGCTCATCGGAAACGAAAGCCGTGGCTGTGGCTTCCTTTTTTGCCTGTTGAAGTATGACACTGCTGTTCGTACACTTCTAAGCCAGGCAATGACCTGCTGACAAGGGAGGATGGTGGGTGTTACAGTGCCGACATGGAGCAAGGGTGCCCCCAATCTACGGGAGTTTCCTGGTAGACCCCCTGCTAGAAGGCCCTAAATTTTTGCAGCCAGGCTTCACCTTGCAGGAAGGGCTTTGGATGGTGCACGAAGCTTTTTTACTATATTATTCTGCTTGGTGCGCTAAGAGCTCTATGGAAAACAGGAAATGCAGTAGGTGTTGCATAGAAACGTAATGAGGTGGTAAGCTGGACTCTGCTTAACATTTACTCATTTTTACGTGCCCAAGCTACATCTCCACACGAGGCCATGACTGTGACAGTGACAGTAACCTCCCTTCAAGACAGAATGATTAAAATGAAATCCGTGTCACCCTTTCGGGAATTGCTGAGTGCTGCCTGTGCACAGACCAATGAAGTATTTGTCAGGAGGTTTCCCCCAGCTCAAGCAGAAGTTTCTTAACAACTTGAACTGTCAAAGACCAGATTGCATATAAATGGAGTGGACAATAAAAATAATTCCAGGGTAACTTGTAGAAACAAAACTTTTGAAATCCATTTTGTAGCTAAGAAAAATGATAATTAGAAAAAGAGGACAGCGGCAGAAGCATTAAAAAAGTGTGCAATAAGATTATCTGAAGTCATTCAAATAGTTTGCTTGTCTGTGGCAGCAAATTAAATCGAGCTGCTTAAGATTCATTCATAGCTAAAATCACATATCTTGCAAAACAAAAGCTTGTGCCTTTTCAACAATAAGTTAGCACCCTTTCAGTTCAGAAAATGATTAAATATTTAGTTTTTTGGGTTTTTTTCTCTGTGACCCCAGAGCCTTCAAATAAAAGAAAACATTTTATTGGAGTCATAATGTCTGCTTGATTGCTTTTAAGACAGCTGTGAAAAAGCATCTATATTAATATGAACTATATGTCATGTGTTATATAACATATAATACATATCATATACCATATATCACATATCTTAGTTATTAAAATATTTGAAAATGTAAAAGATGTATTAAAATCAAACATTTGAATTTTGAAAACACAGAAGAGCCTGTGAACTCTAATTTGGGGATATGCTACCCAACAATCAGAAATTCACACAGATGAGCACTTTCAGCTAATTTCCCAAGTTACTTACCACAGCAAAGAGCTTCAAAGATAAATTATCATTTTGCCCTGGAAGTTCCATAGCCAAAGCTTTGCATGCATTTTCCTCATATGTCAAAAATACTTCACAATTACAAGAGAGATTTTATCATACTTGAATACACTGAAATTTTGAAGCATGTCTACACAAGATATTAACCCCTGACTGTAAAACTGCAAAGACTTCAAAATATTGTCCAGGTTTCCCTTTAAATAGCCCAGGTTCTGTAAGCAGAGATTTCTTTTGTACAGCAGGGTAGGATTCCCCAGCTGCAATTTTAAAGTTGTTTAAGCTTGACGATATGAGGATGGTGAACGGATATTAATCTTGCATGGCATGTTAAAATTTGTTATAATACAGTTTTAAAATCAGAGCCACATGATTTTGTATGCTCTGAAGTTTATGACATTTCTTCATTCACTGAAAGGTAAATTACAGCAGTAACTGAGGAGCAACTATATAAGCATTAGCACAGTTCTCTCAAAACTAATTTTGGCAGAATAGAAATCAATCTATCTGTGGCATGTATTTATTCTCAAATATTTTTTTCCACGTGTTTTTTTCAGCAAACTTGAATCAGTTATTTTCTTCAGGAAAAAATAAAGCTTATTCTGGAAATAATAAGCATTACTGAAGGTTTGAAATATGTGGAAAGGCTGGACATAGATCACTAGCATGAGGAATAATGCTGACTGAGAGTTTCTGGAGAGTCAGTGCATATTCCTAGGGAGTCCTTTATTAAGAACAGTCTTAAGTCTCATCTTCAAATCCTGGCTCTCATTTTTTTACAGCTTCTGGAACTTATTAGATCTGGTTAGAACTCAAAGGGAGTAGTAGAAAGTATTTTCTTTTTATAAACAAATTTGGACAGATTGCAGAAACCTGTTAAAATACTGCTTCTGTCATGACTCAGCTTCAAATAAAAATGAATTTCAACTTCTACAGGAAAACATTTTTAGACTGACTAAAAAAAAACCTCCAAGGATGTATTGAAAATAATAAAACATATAATAAAGCATTGTTTGAATTGCCTGAGGGCAAAAAGAGAGTGTTTGTGAGAAAAAAACGTATGACACAATCCTGTGCCACGTGCTCTAGGTGACCCTGCGTGAGCAGGGGGGTTGGACTAGATGACCTCTAGAGGTCCCTTCCATTAGGTGATGTGCATTCCCTAAAATGTCTCTTAAAACCAGGTTTTGCCTACTGATTTTCCCATCAGTATACATCAGGCTGTATTTTCTGTGCTGCAAGGACGGCAGCACTGCTGCTCACCAGAGTTGCAAGGACTGTCTGGGCAGCGTGGCTGCTCGTGTTGCTGGCCCCCCTGTTCTCCATGTGAATGTTCAGCAGGAGGGTTCTTCAAAAGCAAAGGGCAAAACCCATCCTACCGACTCTGAAGTGCAGGAGCATCGTGCTCTGCAGGTGAACTCCTGCTAAGCAACCAAGCAACCATATCCTGCATCTCCAACTCACATGGCCTTTCCAGAGCATATTCTCTGACAAATTTTACCTTGAATCTTTTGTAGATGTGCAGTTTAAGAGTCGAATACGTTTACAAGCTTACATGAAAGCTGTGAATGAAGGACTTCAGTGAATGACTGCAGGTCTGCTGATCACGGAATTGATGAATTTTGTAACAGAATTTTCAACTGGGAATGTATCTTCTGCAAAAAGGCAGGGGGCTTTAATTTATTTCATGTGTATATTTTGACCTAAATTGATACAGCTTTTTAAATTAACAAGGAAAGTGTGAATGTTAATTGTCTGACTGTAGTATTGGCAAGATTTGCTTTGCTTTATCCATATGAACCATAACATTTGATTTGAATAAATAACCTAAACAAAGTCAAAAGAACGTTTTGAAATAACATACACAATTTGTGACTGCCTTTTGGTGACCAAATACTCGAATTAAATGTTTTCTTCTCATGAAGAATGGGAATTCTCACAGGCAAATATTATGTTAGTAAAGTGAAAATCATTACATATTCCTAGAAAATAAGTATGAAAAGATTACAACCACAGTTAAATAAAAAAATCCCTTTTGAATGCAAATAAATATTTATGGTATGTATTCACTCCACTCTAGCCCTTGTTCATGCAAAACTCCAATAGTACTAACCTAAGGGTCAAACACACATTGCGAGGAGCACGCAGGTGAAGTAAGTTTGCAGTGGCTGAAATGCTTTATGTATGTGTGTCAGCCATCTGAGGAACACTCAGCAATAAGGAATGTATTTGTAAGTGTCAGGAATGGCTAGAGCGTAACTCAAGAGCAAGATCACAAATCAGGACTGTAAATCAAGGATGTCAACCTGCCTAGAGACAGACTGTCTGCTCATACTCCCAAACCCCCCAGAATGCCTTCACGTCAGTGGGGAGCTGCAGAAAAACCTACGGGGTGAGAGTGCAGGCCTGCGTGCCGGTCAAAGGGAGAGTTCATGCTGAATGCTTCAAAAGGGGTGACTTCTTTGTAATTTATTCCAATGGAAGCATATAGAGTAAATCATTGCAGAAGCCTTCTTCTCTTCCTAATTCCTGCCAGTCTAATTTGATTTGCTAAATATGGAGAAAGGGACATACTCTCACTCCAACAGAGCAATTGTTCCCAGTCTGTATTTATCCTGGCATTTGCTGCTTCTCTTTCAGTTCTAAAACAGTGTGTGTGTCTATATTTATATATATATATATATGTAAGAATGTATGTATATACACTAGCTATATCAGCTGGTCTAAAAAAAGGTACTATTTCTCCTTATAAAGCTTGTCTGGATTATATGTTTATACTGCTCTAGCTACAACAATGGTACCACTAGGCAGATAAATGAGTAGTATATTTATTTGAGTAGGATATATATTTGAACCAAAAAAAAAAAAAAAACAGCCATAGGCAACTCATAAGAGCTTACGCCAGTTAAGAAATAGACCTTGCAGTAGTCATAGAATAATTTAGATTGGAAGGGACCTCAGGAGGATGTCCAGCCCAATCTCCAGCTCAAAGCAGGATCCTGGTAGATCTGAACAGCTCAGCTGGACTCCAGGATTTTCATGGTTCATTTTATACCTGTAATGGTTAAGCTCTAATGCTTGAAAGTCTGTTGTAATACTTTGCCCATCTCTACCATTTCTTCTGTGTATTAGATATCAGTAAGATGAAGATACCATTTATGTAAATATACACAAGGTATAAAACATTCCATCTCCTGTTAAATGAGATCTGGAAAACAGGCACAAGGCTTACAAATACGTAATTTGGAGAGCAGTTATACAACAGCCAAACATTTTAGTTTTCATCATATCATTTCTGATGGTATGCATAAAAAAAAATTCTTTCATGTGCTACTTTGGTCTGCAGGACTCACATGACAGGAAGATGAAGTCACGTCATTCATGTAATGCATGCTTTACATTCGAAGAACAGGTGAGACAGAATTTCATTTTTCTAATAAAACCATATTCAGAAGAGAGTAGCTATTAACTACATTGCGATATAATCATATTAAAGCTTCTCATAAGCTTCTTATATTGATGTTCTTCAGCAAATGCTTTTCAATAAATTACTGGTGAATTTAGCTATTTAAGTGAAATATTTTACAGGACTTTTTTCCCAGTACTTGAAAAAACAAATACAAACAAATACAATAAATAACAAAAGCATTCTAGGTCATTCATTTTGAAGTTAGGAAGAAAAATAAAAAGATACTGAATCCTTTTTCTTCTTCCTTTCTACTTACTTCTGGTAAGCAGAACTTTTATATTATAGAAGCAATGCAAGTTTTTCACAAAAGAAATTTAGCACATAAGCAACAACTAGTATTTACAAAAAGGTTCAGATGTGTCAAATCAGAAATCCAGAGCTAAGTAAGTATTTCTGCTGTAGTTTCCACAAGTTGCACAACACCTTTTTCGATGGCTTTTTAGGCAGCTTCTAATTTAAGGAATACATTTAACTTTGAAAGCATCTCTGTTGACAGTGAAGAATTGTATTTGTTCTGGTGTGGGAAGTAGCTGTTCTCTATCTTTTCAGAACTTTCATAGATAGACGTTACCTTGAGCATTTTCAAAGCTGTCCTTGACGCCATTCCTTCCTTCAGAACTAATTGATTCACTGCGTAAACATCCCTGATGTACAAATACAATTACAGATCAATTGCAGGTGGTCTCCTAATCAGGCACAGAAACTAATGTCAGAGCTGCTGCTTTATTCACCAGCCTCTGACATAAGTTGGACTTTACCAAATGACTCACCACTGCTCTTTATATAAAGAAGAAACACTCTGTTTCCACTTAAATTAATGTAACATGCAAAAATGCAGCCTAATTCACAGCTTATAGCACAGCCATTAATAACAGATTAATCTATCAAATGGAAAGTTAATATACATCCACAAGGACAAAAACACACATATACACACACAAAAAAAAACCACAAAAAAGGAAGAATTAGGGCAGTGCAGTAAAATATTACGTAGACTTGCAGGAGCAACTGCTGGATCTTCTGCCAAGCAGAACTGAAGCAGTTGCTCTCTGCTGCAAGCATTACCTCAGCCACTTCGGGACAGATAGGCAGGGAGCTTTTATCCGTATCTCCATCTTCATGAGTCACTGGGTAAGTGGTTTGGCTGCCCTGCGAGGACCTGAAGAGACAGAAATATAAAAGCAAGTGTCATCAGCAGGCGGTGCGAGCAGCGCTCGCGGAGCCCCGCGCGCGCAGGCAGCCGGCGACGCGGCCGGCACAACCCCACGCACGGGATCCGGGCCACAACGGAGCTGCTCAAACAGACCTTGCAACCACTCGCGGCAGGTCCAAAAGCGGCGAGAAAAGCCCGTAACAATGATACAAAAAGATCTGCAAATAATTATCATGGTACCCACATTCTTCATCCTAAGGGATGAAGTCAACACTCCGATTAGTCAACACTGCAGGGCTGCTTCTGAACAACATCTAGGGTTAAAATTGTAGCAGCAACCTCATCGGGGACCTAAGAAGTACTCCATTTACTGTAGGGGGAAGTGTTTTCCCCCCAGTCTTCTCAGCAGACACTCTAAAAGAGGTGATTGAGATGGTGGAATGACTGGAATGATTGTTGGTGACTGCCAGCCATCTCCGTCGGCAGACCCTGAGCCCTTTAATGGCTTCGTATCTTCTACAAAATCTTAATCGTACAAAGATCATGTTGTTTGAATCAGTTCCTTCTAGTCCCGACAAATCCTGATTTACATACTATTTTGTGTTCTCAGCTTTGTCATTAATGTTTAATGCCTTAAGTCAGACATCAATCCCTGGTCAGCAAAATGATTAAGCTAAATACATATTTAAAGTTAGGCATATTCTTAACTGCCTTGCCGAACTGAAGTGGTCAAAAGCACATGCTGACATGCTTTGCTGAACTGGGTTTTCATGCACAGAAGAGTTCATTTGCCTTAGGCACTTAGAAGAAAAGCCTTCCTCTTACTGATTTGCATTCATGATTGAGTGTGCAGCTTGGGAAGGCCGCAAAGGTTTCCAGCATGTCAAAATATCGTATTCAAGGAAAAGATGATTGCGGTCTTGTTTTCTTTCTGCTGCTGATCCAAATATCACATAACTTGTTATCATTTTTTGTATTTTCTAAATTCTGTCAAGTTTTTTTATTTTAACTTAAATTCTGAAATGTAGCTACTGCTCTGAAGTTCACCGTAAATTGATCAGATCAAGGCAGTGTCTCATCGGCATTACTGGGATCTCAAAGGAAGGGAAAGTCAGTAAATCTTTACAGAGATGCCATTATGTCCCTAGTAGGTCATCTAGCAGTGATGCAAAAAAAGACCTCAGCAAAATGTAGTGATTTATCTCTCAAAGCAGAATACCTCCTTTTTTTTTCTAATTAGACTCTTGCTTTAACACTAAATTCTTTAACTTTTCTTATGGAACACTTAACAGTATGCTGCTCCAGGGCCTTGCTTCGGTGTTCTTATTTGTTTTCTAACTGTTCAATCTCCTTCACCAACTTCTTTCTACAGGAGAGTGAATCAAATAAATACCTCAGAAGCTTTCTCAACCCCAGGGAAACATATAATTTATTACATGGATTGAGTTCCACTGCTGCTGGTAGTGGTAGAAGCAGTACTGGATTTACTTGCTTTCGTGACCTTGTTTTACACATACTTTAGCTTAATGTGCTGGAGTACACACTGCTTAAACTTCTCATAAGGTGTTTATTTTAAGTATCTTACATATGAGAGAGACGTTTTTACCCTTCCCGTACAAGACAGCTACCTCCAGCACTATTTCTTACATACTTTATACAGCTCTACAGTGAAGAATAACTCACGAAGTATCCATATACCTGCTTCAGTATGTGGGCAGGAGTAATCTGAAAAGGCGATTTAGTGCTAAAGAAACTCACTACAGTCTTCGGAAACTTTTGGAATTGCAGACGAAGTTTGATTCAAGTTTGTTTTCTTAAGAGGCAAAAGTCAGGGAAGAGGAAATGCTTTACTGTTTCTTTTAATCAATTCAACCACATCTCATTTTAGGTCAAAATTGTATTCAGCTGCAGTGCGTGTTCATTAAATAATTTCTCATTAGATGCAAGCAGGATGCTCATGAAAGTTATAAACAGGCTGACAACTTTCAATTTATGCAACAAGAAATACTTACTGCAGCTTGACCTACTGTACATCCTATCTGTCCTGCTTGAATTAAACTGAAGAAGCAGATTTCAGACTTTCAATTGAATTCTACTAAAAGCTTTTTTTAAAAGTTTTTTCTTTTTTTTCCTTTTTTTTTTAAAAAGACTTTCCCCCTGAAATGTATTAGATCTACTTGAAAGGTTAAAGGGACATTTTCTGAAAAACTGAAACCCCCCTAATCAAATAAGAGCAGGCTGTCAAAGGATCTGAACAGGACACACCATGTACCTCGTTATTGCCATCTGGAAACTGGGCGGGGGAAATTCTCGGTGACCTACTTCTGCACATCTTAAGCCACGGACAGTAATTGGACAGTTTCTTTGTGTGCCATTCACTTCTTCTCATCAATATTTTTCCGAGTAGTAGGTGTTGTCAAGGGACCTATTTGTCCACATATTGTCCTTGTTTTCAGTCTGTTACCACAAAAAGTGTCTGTTTATCATTTTTTTTTAGGTCTAGAGAACATTTTTTTCTTCCTGCTCCAGCCTCTTTGAACATTTCCTTAAGAAGCCCAGTGTTTCAGACTTTCAGATAGGCCCAGATTATCAGTTGTTGGCAATGAACCTTAAAAACTACAACCAGGTCCAAAAGCACATGCAAAAAAAGTAAGCAAGGCAGTTTTCAGAAACTGGAGATAAGGCTTCATCCTTCTCAGGTACATAACCCTCGAACACACTGTCATTTCAGTGTGCATGGACATATCTGAATTAGCAATAAGTGAGCCAGGCACGGACCCTGCTGCAATCTCACATGGGCAGCACCGTGTTGAGCGTTTACTGGAAAACACAGTTTGAAAGCTCTATAAATACTTACATGGCAAATCCACACAAGGCGTGCCGTTGCTGCAATATGACTGCTGCTGGGTCTTAAGAGAGATGGTGTAAAATACCTTAAGAAGGATTTCACTCTACAGTAACTGTGTAAGCTCAGAGTCCTGCAGGGAAGGCCAGTCGACTGGAAAGACAGAGAATCAGGGAACAGCCAAGAACAGTTACTGAAGGAAGATACCGTTGTTGGTTTTCAGAAATCTTACATAAAGTTCAGGTACGGAGTTTTTGTCGGGTTTTTTTTGTGTTAGTTTTTGCTCCTTCCTTTGCCTAATAAAACATCCCTTAAAAAATGCAAATGGAGTTTTGCTCAAGTGGTCTTTTTGTCCAAATGCTCTTGCCTACCAACTGCACGGATTGATCCTAAGCTTGGAAATGTTGGCTTGTGCAGCTTTAGCGTCAGGCCTGTCGCGTAATTAAATCTCATGTAAGATTCATGAGCCATTTGATTTGAAGACAACGGGTTATTAAGCACATTTATTAATGACAGATCATACTGGTTACTGAGCGCGTATACTAAATCATATTTGGGGCAGCCACAGTTTCCAAGGCTTTGGTGTGGGGCCCTCTTAGTGAGCAGGGTCTTCCCATGGGGTTCTCAACAACGTTCGAGGCTTTGCAGATTAAAACCAACATGTATTATGCATGACAGCTGTGCGCACCACTCCTTGAACGCAAGCGACGTTGAAGGCTAAGACAAACCGGCCACCCTCCACTATAAATTTGCCCTTTTTTTTGCACCCTCCCCCATTTAATATTGCATTTAATATTGCTGTTTACCAACATGTTGGCTTTGATGGTCTTGTCATGAGAAACAAAGCAAATCTGCCTGTGTCATACCTAGGCTTTCAGCAGCTAATGAGCATTTAAGAAGCCATGGGAGTTTCTGAGAAGCACAGCTCTGATGTAACATAACCCCATCCACTAGGAAGCTTTTAGACACTCTGGCCATCCATAATTTATTTTTCCAGGCACATGGTTGTAAAACTCCTTCTGCATAATGGATAGTTGCAATGGAAAACTGCTTACAAGGTTTCAGCAGAGCAGGCAGCCTTTTCATCTATCTGTATCAAAGAGAAATTAAACAATTAAGGGAGTTCACAGCATTCTTGTATAGGGTGCTGAAAGCGTTTTAAATGTGTACAAAAACTATTAAGCATCGCTTAGGCAGTTCAGACGTACCGCTGCCACCGCAGTTGTGCCTTTGCGCTTCTCTCAGGCGTTTTCGCACCTACTGGTTTACACACAACTCATTTCTCTTACTCATAATTCCCACAAAATTCATACTTGGGCACATGGGATCGCATTGTTGCATGATCCCCGGTACGCCAACTTGTGCCACCCTGGAGCAGTGCTGCTGAAGTGGCCGCTGCCATCGAGAGGTGTGGGAGGACATGAGGAGGGCATTTCATACCCATACAGAGAAGGCACTGGGATGTTGTTTTACATTTTAGTGGGTTCCATTATTTTTACTCTTTGGCTGTTTTTTCTAATAGCGGGAGCAAGTGCCCATGGCGAGGCTGGCTCCGGTGCGGCGCCATTTCCTTGCCCCACAGCTCCGCAGGAGCGCCCAGGACAGCTGGGATGGCAACCGGGCACTCCTGGGGTTCCCCCTTGGCTTGGGGGCCTCAAACAACCCCCTCTTCGTTTCTGCCTGTGTCCCATCCGGAGGCTGCAGCCGGCAATCCCGCTTTGGCCGTTACTTGTTCCTTACGTGGGGCGGCGCCCCGGCGGGGCCGGCGCGGGGCCAGGCCGCAGCGCGCGCCGCCATTTCGTCGCCCCGGGGGCGGCGGCCCCTCGGCGGGGCCGGGGGAGGGCGGGGGCCGCCATGGCGCCGCGGGGGCGGCCGCGCTTCCCGGGCCGAGCGCCCCGCGGCGGGCGGCCCCCGCGGAGCCGCCGGCCCCGCGCTCTGGAACCGGCTTCTAAAGTAAACAGGGCGCCCGGGCGGCCGGCCGCTCCGCCCGGGCCGGCCCGGCCGCAGCCGGCATGGCCGAGAGCAGCCCGAGCGGCGCCGCGCACCAGTCCATCACCCGCTGGTGCGTGCGGGGGGCTCGGCGGCCGCTGCGTGAGGCTGTGGGGTGGCAGTGCCGGTAATGGCCAAGGCGGGGGGTTGGCCAGAGAAACCGCGCGGTTCGATGGCAGGTTTGCAAAGGGCTGCGCTGCTCTGGCTGCCGAAGCAGTGGGTGGCAGAGCCCGGAGGGCTGGAGCACCGCTGGGGTGGGTGCCCGGGCCTGAGGAGGACGCAGGGAGAGAAGGGAGTAGGTCAGCGGGAATGGTCCCAACGGATGGATTTTTTTCTTCTCCACCTCTCCCTCACCATTCTCTTCCTTTTCAATTTTGTTGTTGTGATTTAAACAGTTTTTTGTTGGTGTGTGCTGTAAGCATGTGAGTTTGGGGGACCTTGGGGCTAATGAACAAGAAGAAAAGTGGTCTGTGGTCTTTGTACGGCATATCTTTTATTTTCTGAAACACGGTACTTCTGTGTCAGCCCTAGGAATGTTTCATGTTTTAATTTGAAAAATGCTTACAGGTTAATGGGCAATACATTCATGAAATGAAACTCCACAGTATATTTCCACTAAGCAGCTAAATGTTGAGGCAAAACTATTGGCCGCAACTCAAGTTAACCAAAGTGTGAATTAATTTCTGCCACGCTTCCAGGGACTCTCGTGGCGTTACACTAAGGTGGCTTTGGCCTTGGGCTTAATCTCCTCCGGGGCTGCGCACTTCCCGGGGATTTCGAGGCGCTTGCTCCGGGGGGACGAGCACCGCAGTGCTGGGAGGCAGGGCTCAGGCAGGACCCTTCTCCGGAGTGAAACCTGCTTGTCTTTCAGTCCCACGATGGGAAGTACCCCCTGGGTGCTGGTTTCTACCCCGTTTTTGTTTGTTTTTTGTAGCTGATAGGTGGCCGGGCTGGAGGTGGTGGGCACATGTTGGGCGCACCCGGGGCAGGGGAGCAGAAGCCACTTGGCAGCATGAGGCTGTTGGGCCAGTGGTTGGCAGCGTGGGCTCCACATGGGCAAACGCGAGGCGTTTCAGGGCCTTTTTCTAGGGAGAATGAAAACCGGGGGAGGAGATCAGACTTCTCCCCTGGAGAAAGGGGAAGAGGGTGAATAAAAAGCGGGGCAACGCTGGAGCAGGACGTCGCTGGCCTCAGTGGTGATAATGCTCTTGCTCACGGGTCTCAGGTGGCCTCAGCTCTAGGAAGCCAGTTTGCTTATCCGTTAACAAGCGCCAGTAAAGCTAATAGAAGAAGGCAAACACCGGGTAGTTTGAAATCAGGCTATTAGTAAAATGCAGAATGCTGATTTAAAATCTGAGCTGCATATCTCAGCGCTGTTTGTGAGAAGTCGGCTTTCTCAACCACTTGATTTATCAGTGAAGAGACAAGGAGTGACTGGCACTAGGTTACACTAGTATTCATCTGATAATTAAATATGCGTATATCCGTCGGGATAACGGAAGCAGAGTCACAGTAAGAAAACACTGTCAAGAGATCCGTGTGTCATGCTTTGAAAATTAATCTCCCCTTGCCTCTCTGCACCAGCCTTGCTTCTGATTTGTACTGCAGGAAGCTACTGTCGTCTGACATTGAAGCTTTTGACATTATCTCATAATTAAAGCCCCCTCCCTTTTTTTTTTTTCTGGTAGAGGTAATAGCTTAAGCTAATGAATAACTCAGGTCTCTTCTTCCTCACCTTATTGAAGCATGAAGTTACATTTACTTGACTGTGGCCATCCTGTCAAGTAGGAAGAGCAAGAGCTTTGCCCAAAGGATGAGTATTGTAAATACTTAGAACAGAGAAAATACAGTGCTGGCAGTTTTATCACACAATAACTGTAAATAAAACTCTGTTCACTTTTTACAGTCATGCTAAAATCAGAGGGGTTTTACGAGAAAAGAATTTGGTCCTGCATAATTTGTGCACTTTTCATCCCAAAGCACCCTACTGGACAATGTTTTTAGATCAAAAAATGCTCATATTGTTATCTTTGGTGGTAGAGACTTGTATAGTTAGAAGATCAAAGTACTTTTGGATGCTAATGCACGTTGGTTCTAATATAATGATTTTATTAAGTTGTATTTTATTATTAAAAACTATGAGATCTGGTCTGTTTTTTAGCAGAGTATCACACGACCTCTCTTACACTTTGGAGGCAAGGAAAGTAGAAGTTGCAAAGATAAAAACAACCTTAGAAAATTCCTAATATATATGAAGAGGTCCTGTTTTGTTTTGTTCTGCTTTTATTCAAGAATACAGATTGACGTAAGGGAAGTAGCACTTATTTTGGTTTTACACCTCTATAAAATGGTACAGAGTTCACTGTAAACCTGGTAAGCTATTAAAATGACAAGCTAACAATCCTCTCCTCTAATCTTTACATAACCTGGTTGATGTTTTTGTTTTAAAGGATTGCTGATAATTTCTGTGTGTGTGAAGGATGCAGTGTGCCCCGCTGTCTACTGTATGAAATGTATATAGAAAACTGCAGTCAAAATGTCAAGAGTCAAGTAAATCCAGCCACCTTTGGAAAGGTACAGGGTAAATAGAATATATAAGAAGCTGTTATATAAAAAATTGCACAAGTTTATATCAAATATATACATTGCATATCAAATATATACATTGTGTGTCAGGAGAGAATAAATTACAAAGAAGGTGATTATAGTGTGTTATGTGGTAATTAATTCAGTGTAGGATCTTGAAAAAAAGATTCTATTTGGGGCTTCTGTCAGATCTTTCATTCCTTTTTAGTCTGTTTGAGGAGTTGTGTCTTTATTCCTTATTTTCTGTGGCAGGTGCACAGAAACCTCCGCTGTGCTTGTGTCTTGCCTATTATATTTCTGGGAAGTGTCCCCATGTTGACACAGTTTTACTAACGAAAAAAACAATCTGATGCTCTTCAGTGTCATTATGAACCTGGTGTGTGTTACACTAGCAGAGATTCCTTTTGGTAGTAGCTCATAGTCTTTGGTTTAATCCAAAGCCAAATTAATGTAAGTAAAAGTTATATCTGAAATGATTTTTATGTGTGCAGATAACCACATTTTGCTTTCAGAATAATTTATTTCAATTCAATTGAATATGTTTTTTTCACTGGGTGGGTTTATAACAAATCACAGATTTGACAGAGTGGTCCAGCGTGGTTTATTTGCCACAGCTTAATGATCATCACCATCCATCAAGCCTGCGGGTGGAATTTGTGTGGCTCAGTGTAGATGTCTGCCATGAAGCTGGTCATGTTAACATCTCCCAGTAGTCAATGGAGAGAAGTAGGTAATTACACATGATTCCTCTCACCCTAAATTAGTCATCTAAATTAAATCAGGTGAATTGTGTTTTTGGAATTGCCTGGTTCTCTCTATTGACTGTAGAGCATGCAGTGACTGTCTTGGACATCTCTATCTTATTGCCAGGATTAGTCCCATCTTGCCTGTGCACTTTCAGGTGCCCCCAAAAGACTGAATTACCACCTATAATTAAGGCATTTTACAGCTGAAACAGGCATGGGTGAAGCAGGAGGTCGGTCACACAGAAGAGCTTAGCTGAGGATCCATGGCTGCTGTTAGTTGATACCTGAAATTGTTTATTCACAGCCTTATTTTTTGTTGAAATTGTTTATTTACAGTCTTAACCTATTCCATATGTTGCAATGCAGGTTAGCACGTGACAGATGAACAAACAGGGGTGCTGCTGCCTAATAGCTTCAACTAGAGCATAGGAAACTATAGGATACCTTATGCAGAATGATCATAACGAAGTGCATTATAGCACGGACAGTATTTTATTTTCATAGTCTAGCAGTGACAGGTGCTGCGTGCCCTCAGGTCACGTTTGCCACAGTGCTGGTTAAAAAGTCACTGCAGCTTCATGATCGAGGTCCTTATAAAGCCCAAGTGTGACACCATCCTGTGAGCCTTGCTGCTTGTAAGCATGAGGAACGGGAAGGCCAAGTCCCTCGGGCGAGCAAGGCCTTCATGAATGAGTAAAGCTTGCAGGACTGGCACAATACACTAGACAGTCACCGTACCTTTGCAAGGCCTTGTCAGATGTGCTCTGTGCTCTTGCAGATCAAGTTCCCCTCATCAAAACACAGTAACTGCCACTGTGTGGTCTCCTGATGTTGCATCAAGTACGCTTCAGCACAGGGCAAAATGAGCTGTTGTAAAAAATTCATGCTGTGGGAGCTAACCCCTTAGATTACTAGATTTTGATGCATAGAAGCCTGTCTTATTGAGTTGCAGTTCAAGCGTGGCCATTTGAGAGGTACATGAGAACAGGTATTAGCCTGCAAATGGCAGAAGGCGAAAGAAATGTTTAGGGAGAAATGTGTAGTAGATGTAGCTCTTGTGTTTTAGATTGAATTAGCCAAGCATCTCTTATTTTCTGTTTGCTTTTCAGCTTGTTCGGTTAGTTTTCCCAGGTCTGGGGACAAGAAGGCTGGGCACAAGAGGGAGTGCTAGGTATTATTTTTGCTTTCTTTGTTTAAAAATCTTACACATGCCCATCCTAACAAAATTTTAAAATAGCTGAATTTTGAGCTTCAGCATGGCAATGCATAAGCTGAATTGCTAGTTGCAGCCTGCAAATGGCACGAGCAGAGCCAGAGTGATTCATGATGTCACCAAGTGCTTTAAAACAGAGTTAATTCCATGAAATGAACCACACTGGCGTTGCTTCGGTAGCACATGAATTCCACATCATGTTGGTGCTAAAAAATTGAACACTCCCAGTTGTACTGGCTTCTGCAGAAGGGCTGGAAAGGCAGCCACAGGGATGTGCAGGGCTGGCAGTTCTGATCAATGTCAGTGCCAGGACCCTTGTGCTCTGAGATGGCTTTTTGTCCTTGCACGTATCCATGGAGTGACCCAGCATATTTTGGTGGTCAGTGGAAATGCTGCACTTAGATCAAATTACCTCCGTTTCTCCCTTTGCATTTCCCTCTCTTCCTACAGAAGAGCAGGGAAAGGAGAAGAATTGAGTTCAATCCACTTTCATGTACAAACTTTTAATTGACCGATTAACTTATACACTGGAAAAAGGAATTTTTAAGCACATTGAGACACAGTAATTTTACAAGCAGTTTTAATAGCTGTAAAATATTGGTTCTGAGAATGACACGTTCCTACTTGATTTCTGATTTTTCTCCACTAGCCTGGACTTGCTGCCAGCATGATCCAGCAAGATCCTTTATTTGGGGAATGTTTTACTACAGGCTTTTCCTCATACCTGGCTGCAATTGGGATGGTGCATGGTAGCCCTCGGACTCCATGCACTGGCTTCCCGTCAGCAGCAGGTTACCCTCTGCTGGCTGTTCATGGCCAGAAACTGTTGCACTGCTCTTTCCAACTGAGCTGTACCAGGTAAAAATCCAGCCTGGAAAGGCCAGGGAAGAGCCAGTTGATGGTACATGGGTAGCAGGACTAATCACTGTGCTGTTCACCAAGAACTGGCAAAAACTTGAGAGCAGGTCTTGCAGAATTCTTGCTTTTTAACTTGTTAGGACACCAGATGAGCCATCCAGTCCATAAGCAATTGTAAATCATAGTGCAGCTGGACTCAGTCCTTCACACAGGGACATAGGCCAGCTCAGACTCTGCTTCCTCACTTGTGTAATATTCTTATAAGTGTTTTTTGCACTCTATTAATGTACTTACTGTGTTTGTTCATTTAAAAAAGATATTGTTGCAGCACTAAAATGGTTTAAAAGTGTGCAAAGTCACTCTAGAAAAACTAGTTGAGTATGTATAATTATCCTATTTTGGGGAATATTTCAACAGAACTAAAAAAGAAAGGAAATGTAGCTTTTTTTACTTGCTTTTTACTTGTCTAAACAGAATGATCAGCTAAAGGAATATGATTTTTTTCTGACTATCTTGGAAACTGCAGTTCTGTCAATCTTTTTTTTTTTTATTTTGTAGATATCATTATGATGGAATATATGTCAAGAAGAGTTCTTCCTTTTATGCACGTTATTGCTCTCTTCTGTCTGAAAAAAAAAATCACAGGTTTGTTTTTTAAATGTTTTAATTATAAAAGGTCACACAAAAGTCTCTATATTGTCTGCATATAAAGGTCTGATGAACATTGAAAATAGTATTTTTCTTCTTACAATGTTATGCCATTAAGTAATGTCACCGATAGAGAAGCTCCATTTCGAATAATTAGGCCTCCTTGATTGGACTTCCTTGGATTCAGCACTTAAAACGTGTATATCTTCTGAGCAGGAGCTCTTGCCAGAGTTGAAAAAAGAACTAATATACTAAGAATCTAAATGGGAGCTAAAATAAACATATCAACAATTGCTTAATGACTTTGTAGCAGCTTCCTTGTTAAGTAATAAGTTGAAAGTATTAAAAGTATAAATGGCTGTGTTGTTTTGAAGGGAGTCCTGTAAGTAGTCATTTGCTTTTTTTTTAACTACTGTATTGAAATTACAGTTTGTAAAATGATCTCTTGTAAGGAAGCAGCAGTGAGAAAATACACAAGACAAGAATATGAACTGACTGCAGAAATTCAAGCTCTTAAAACAATATAAGATACTTGGGCAGAGCATGAACTGTAGACTTGGTCATGTTCCAGGCAGGGGCAGGGCTACAAAGAGTGCTCATGACTGAGCTCCGGGTCGAGCTAAGCAAACTAGAGGTGTAATTTCTGCTGCATCACACCCAAGAAGAGAGGAAATGAAAAGCTGCCACATCAAAATCCACTCTATAACAGTTTTGCATGGGGGAAAAGTGCAATTTTATGTGCCTGGGAGAAACAAAATGGGGTGCAGCCTTTGCCTTGGGTGACAGGTTCGTGTCCTCACTCTTTCACATACTTGTTCCTGACCTTGATGTCCTTGCTGTGTTTTACTATCCATTTGTTCAAGTGGGGGTGCATAAGTGGCTTTATGCATTTCTCTATAGCATGAGTGTTGTATGTATATCAGAAAGCATCCAGATATTTTGGTAATGGTGAATGTTGTTTCAGTGTTTGGATATTTCAGAATATAGGTACCTAACAGAGTACATGATGAGCAGGAGACTGGCAAGATCATACTGGTGGATTTGTTGCCCTTCTCCCCTGAGTTTGTAGCAGAGCAACGTTGCAGAAGTCCGTAGGGAGGCAATGGTGCAAGGCTAAAGAATCATACCCTGCATATGATCGAGTAGCAAGCAGTTGTTGTGAGGCTGAACAAATTATTCTCAGGCAGCTGGAGATTCATTTCACCCTTGCTGACGCGCTATCCCCTTCTATCGAGCACACCCTCTGTAATCGAAACAGGCCTGAGGTTTGGCATCCATAACGGGAAAACTATCGTGGCCACTGCTCAGGGAATATTGCCGATATGCGATGCTGCTCCTTCAGGAAAAGGGTAGTATTTCTTCCTGAGCTGTCCCTTGAAAACAGCTAGCTTCATGTGTCTAGTAGGAGAGCTGTGAGTTCTGGTGATACAGAAGGGTGAGAACAGAGGGTAGAGGCCTACCAAAATAAGAGGAACTCTTATTACAAAAATAAGAGGAACTCTCCAGAAGTGGCCTTGGCAAAGCTGAGGCAGGCTGCTGGAACTAGAGCCCATGCTTAGTTGTCACTGCACTGACTGTAGGGTTTCTGTTTTCTTCTCCATTAAGCTGCCAGAGTTGCCTTCCAGGACACCTACTGATCTTTCATGTCGTCAGACTGAGGTAGAAGACATACATTGCAGAGAAAAAGCTTGCACCAAGTAGCTATGGAGTGGTCTTGGTGCAGATTCCTGGAATAACTTTTTCAAAATTAAAAACTCAGGAAATATAAATAGTTTCAGATAAGGCCACTTTTCCAGCTCCAAATGAAAAATCTCATAACTATATGGTGTTTCTGTCCAATGCTTCTTTTTAAGATGGTTACGAGAAGTGATTAAGCTGTCCTGCGAAGCCAGATGGCTGAAATGAGCACAGCTCCCACTTTAGATACTGCCACTTGTCACTGTCCAAAGCCAGTGCACACATCAGGAACACCTGAGCAGCTGAGTGTCCCAGTTACTTCTTAATCTTCTTTATTGGAAGAAACTGAGAGCAGTGAAAAAGCACAAAGCACAGCCAGAGAAGCAAGAAAAAACATAATTAGGCCAGCAACAAGATAAAATGCAGCTTGTACCAAACAAGTGGGTTTGTTTCCTTAGGAACACACCAAGAAAGTACGTGGCTGTTAACGTGTTTCTGCTCTGATGGGGAACAACTTGCAGAACCCTTTTTTCAACTTAAAAGCCAAGAAGGGATAACAGCAGTGATGCGCTGACCTGTATAGGGCTCAGTGCTTTCCAGAATTAATTTTCCATTGTTCCAATAAAGTTGGCATAACTACCACCTTTTTATTATTTTATTATTTTTTTTTAGTAGGAAGCAAATTCATCAAAAGTTGGGGATTTTACAAGGCCAAGCTTCTTGCTGAGATACTCTTACCATTGCGGCAGGGCAGTTTGGCCCGTAGGACCTCCGTTCGCGTGGGTGCTGTGGTGGGAATTCCCACCCGGCAGTGAAGCAGAGTGTTAACATGCCGGGCAAAGGCTGCTCCATGGGGCAGTACCTGCTGCTGGGATGCAGCCCTGGCTCACAGCAGGGACAGGACGTGGCTGTTGAAGGGCTCTTCGTGGCCTGACTCTGCCTGAGTGAAGAGCAGGGCCCAGATGCTCTTTCTGTTGGGCCAACCTGAGGTGAAGGCTGAGGCAGGAGCCCCATCGTGAGGCCAGGAAAGAGGCAGCTTCAAATTTGGGATCCGCTGTCTCTAATTCAACCTCGAAAGGTTGAACACAACCTTTGAGGGCCATGTTAAGGTTGCTGTGGGTGGACACGGTGCTGCTAGGAAGGAGCTGGGTCCTTGGAGAGACTAGCAGGGCGGGAGCTTGGCTCGGTGGTGTGATATAAATAGCAAGGGGACTGGAATTGTTGCTGCGACCAAAGGAGGCCTGGGGTTTTGATAGGCAGGCAGAGCTGGGATGTGTCAGTTGAGAGCGCAGGGGGGTGACCACGATAAAACACCTGTGGGCTGCTGTGTTGTGTAGTCCTGAATGACAGGTAAGGCTGCTGCCACACCGATGGTGCTGGTGTCTGGAAGGTCTTGTAAATAAACAGCTGTAGCTGGCTGAGTGTATCAAGGAGGTTTGTGTTAAAGCGGGGTGCTTTGGAGGAACAGAAGCTTTGAGGAGGTGCTTTCCCTAAGATAGTACCTACACTGGCAGTGCGAGAAGGCCTGGAGGATGGTAGAGTTGACAAAAATGTGAGCACGTTTCGACTTCCTAAGAGCAGCTCTGTGACTGTAGTCATGCAGAAGGCTGGGGCCTCTTTATTTTCTAGTGAAGCAGACCTGGAGTGTTTTTACAGAAAAATTTCAATGTGATTCTTAAGGAGTGAGAGTGCCAAATATTAACAGGGCCTTCTCTAGTCTCAGTATAATCTGGTAGTTGGCAGCATGCACATTCAGCAGCCTCCCTTGTTTCATTTCTCCTTTGTCCATCCTGTTTGCCTCCTCCACCAATTTTTTCTCCAGCCCAGTCATCGTATTTCCCATTTTAGCTCCTGTTCTCCCTTCATAGGATCATCAGAACTCGTCAAGACATAGAGCTAAATTCCTTGCAATTTTAATGCTACCTCTTTTTTCTGTTTCTTTCCCCCTTCTCCCGCCGACCTTCTCTTTCTGCTCGTCTCACCTCCAGGCCCCCGGCTGCCCCGGAAAGGGACTGCTCTCCATGCCCCCCCAGCACGTGCCCTGGCACTGGGTAAGTCTGAGCACACGCACATGCCTCGCTGCTCCACGGCAGGGGAGAGGCCGAGGGCTCCTGCCCTTGGTCCTCACGGGGCCACGCAGGGGCTGCAGCTGCCATGCCAGGCCCACGCGTGCGCTGAGTGCAGGAGCCAGCGGTCTGGCCCAGCCCACGTGCGCCCAAGGTGTTGGTTTTGTATCGCGGGCTCTAGGGACCTGCCAGAGTGACCCAGTGAGGGGAAGTGCTACGGAACGGGGCTGTCTACCTACTCGCTTGTCCGGCCACAAACCGTGAGGCAGGTGGGGAAAGGAGCATTGCCAAACAAGGTTGGTCAAGGTTGTGCCCTGCGACAGGCTGTGGCAGACAGCTTTTTGTTTTAGTGGGCACAGCTTGCATGGCAGAGAACAGTAGCAGCGGCAGAGGTGATTTTTCACATAGCGAGGGTCAGTCTTGTGGCCTGGAGTTGGTCTCTGTCCTAATGAAGACGCTGTGGAGAATTGTGAGGGAGGCATTGCATTCCCGAGCGGTTGAGCTGCTGCGTTTTGTCTGCTGCCTCTTCAGTGCCTATGGCAGCACCCTGGTTTGTGGTAAATCAGAGCAGTGGAAGGCTGCAGTTGCCAGCGCACCATCGGTATCTGATTAGGTAGCCTGAGTGTTGCCTTCTGGGCACTCCCCAAGGGAAGCACGTTTCCAAAGCCCAGAGTGTGACCTGCCACATAACCGCAAAGGACCCTGGAGTTCGAAGTGACTTCACGGGCAGCGAGCAGGTGTCATCAACAGATAGGGCTTCGGACGGATAGGGCTTCCAAATCTCCCAGCATGTCTCTTCTCCTTGCAGCATTATTGCCTCTCTCTCCTTGGGGATTAGCTTCATTGAAACAGGCGGAGAGAGAGAAGATGTTGAAGCAAGAAAGCAGCCTTTGGTTCCCAGAAATTTTTCCCATGCTGATTTGTCAAACTAGCTTCCTCTGCAGGTCCGCACGAATTCTGAATGTGTGGAGCATCATGGAAGACTTGCAAATAAACCTGGAGACAGAGCCCTAATGTTACTAGTTTGCTTTCTAAAGTGATAAAGGGTGCAGAAAACGGGTATGCTCGTTAACCGAAGTGGCAGGATGGTTCTGCTTTCATTCTTTGCATTTAGAATTTAGAATTATTATGGTAAAATAATTTAGAAATTATTTTAAAGAATTAAAGAATAATTAAAGAATTAAAATAATTTAGAATTATTTTGATCATTCCCAAGGAGCTACAATTATAAATAGAAGATCATGGTTTTGGTACAAGAAGGTGGAAGACTTTGCGATGTTATATGGCTAATACTTTGCTGTGTTTTTAGTGACTCGGTTTTATCTTAAAATGAAAAACTAGCTGTTCAGGCTTATTTGAAAATTATGGGGGTGCTGAATGACAAGAAAGATGCCTCAGCCTAGTGCACTCTACCCAGTTTGAGATCGTTTGCATGCTAAACACAAAGGGAATTGGTGGTTTTTTAAAGGGTTTTTATGTTGTGCGTTTCACCACAGTGGAGATGCCTGCAGTGCTGGAGATGCAGCTGGTTACAAGAGCGATAGCCAAAAAGAAGGAACAGTGAGTTTTGGATAAATTACACTTACAGCAAAATGGATACATGGGTGTTTAATTAGAACTGCTATACAAAATGTTTTAATGAAGTGCAGTTAACCCATCATAATCATTCTCTGCATAGCCTCACTAAATGTCTGCACCTCTGAGCCTTACTTCACCTGGCAGTTAAATATTTATGTTGTCCCAGTGTCGGCTCAAATAATTTAACCTATGCGGAGAGCGAAAGCTGTGGCTGCATGCCCAGGTTTTGGGTACTGGGGGAGTCAGTGGGTCCAGCCTTTTTTGTGTGGGGCCCCTCCATGCTTCAGCTTGCGGGGAAGGATCAAGAAAACCCAGTCCCTGCTCGGTGAGAAGGGCTGGTGCTGGGCTGGCCTGGGGCACTTCCCAACTACACGTGTCACGAATCGGCCTGACGCTGCGACAGCCCACCACAAGCAGCAGAAATACTGAATGGGACCAAGGTGAAGATGAAGAGGAGACCGGGTGTCTTATTTTTACAGAGCGCTTGGATAGGGTAATGAGCGCAATGAAATGCGTAGAATGACAGCTAATGAAAAATGTGCTGTCACCTCTGTAGCAGAGCCAACTATCTGCAGCCTTATTTAGAAGGTTGCAAGTGCAAAGTGAGTGCTATGGAAAATATATGTGTAAGATATGTAGAGCATTAAACACTCGTTTGCCTTGAAAAGAAATGGACGTGCTCTCTAGGATTTAAATATTTAGCCAAACATACCTGTTTCTTTCATCCACCCTTGCTTTCTAAAGGGAGGGACAAGCATTGCTGTGGAGAAATACATGCTCTTAAAATGTTATGCAACTTTTAAAAAAAAAAAAAAAGTACTTAGTACCTTTAATAGAAGTGACAGGATAATTGTGTGATTTTTTTAAATTGTTTAAAATAAATCCTCCTGCATTGAGAGTAAGTAACGATTTGCACTGTTTCCCTCCTGTCATTAACTTGAAGAATGAAGAGGACAGCCTTGAAAACTCGTTGCCTGAATTCAGGAGATTCTATTCTTGGGAGCAAGAGCTGGGGAAGAAACACCCCTACGAACTGGTATGTTTAAGTATTCAGTCATCAAGCAAATTAGCTCCTTGCAGGTGGGGTCTTTTCATACGCTCTTTTTGTTCACGGTCTCCAGGTTGAACTGCTTGCAGATGAGTATTGTAGCTATTGTCAGGATATTTTACAGATTGTGAGAAGGGAAGAGCTTGAGAAGGTAGGCCTTGCCTGTGCTTGAGTGACGTTCATTTTCATGACAGCATACAGGTGTGGGGGTAAAATTGTTCCTTTGGAGCTTATGTACCCGAGGCTCTTATCTAAGGTGGATTAGGCACATTCAGTCCAGTCGTTCTGGGATTTTTAATTAATGTAGCATGCTCTGAGGACTTGATCCTTTAGGCATATCCCAAGCATTCCTAACACTCCGGCAGGTCCAAACTCAGCACAAAACACGGTGTCTGTGGACATATATCATCCAGTACACCAGCATATCTGCGACCAGAGCTATGTGTCTCTGCTTCTTCTTTCTTTACTGCTCTCCCTTGCAAGCTTCAGGCTTGTGTTCAGCTTGGTACCCCTGGATGCTTGAGCCTGGCCAGGACAAAAATTTTGAGCCAGAGCTCAAAAATAATTCTTTTCCTTCTTTGCTAATGTGTGGAGTTTTGCTGAATTGTGCTTCACATCCCACAAATGGAAATGTAGTGGAAATTAATAAAGGACTCTGTGCAATAGGTTGAAGACTGCGTCATGTCATTCTGGAAGTCTTTGCAGCCTGAAACAACAGCACTTATGTCATTGCCAGATGTGTGCCAGCTGTTCACATGCTATGATAGGCAGCTATTTAAGGTATTGTAGACACATTTGTTTGTTGTAATTATTTTATTATGTGCTTGTATCTTTACAGTGGCTCTACGTGAGAAGAAAGGTCAGTTGTTTTACTATGTACTGTACAGTGGGACTTTTATTTGAACCTCAAGTCTGTTCTTTGTGTTTTGAGATAGCTCAGTTCAGATTTTGAAAGAAATGAGTGGAATTCGAAAAAACTTTCATTTTGCTGCTATATATTCCTTTGAAAGTCTCTACCTTCAACAGAGGAGGCTGTTACCAACCTCGTTGGTTCTGGCGTGTGCAGATATGGGACTGAAATAGTGACTGAGAGCTGTTTTCTGAACTGAATGTGGGTATTATTTTTCCCTTTGTTAATGCTGGTGCATAGACTTTCTCACTGACTTTCCACTGAGAAATAATCAGTTTGCTGTTGAAAACAGTTTGCTTCTTATTTACAGCTGTTAAGTAATGGCTAATAATAAATCCAGGAAACAGTGTTTGTAATTAGGATCTCCTTCCTTCTGCTAATAAAATGGATCTAGCTTAGTTAGTGACTTCAGTGGAGGAAAAAGCGGGCTTCTAGTGTAATTTATGTTTAAGGCATAAGTGTAACTGTTTCATGCTGCTGGAAACATCTGTAGTACACCGATCACATGCAGTTCCATGAAATTCTATTGTAGGAAATGGAGAACATTTTACTTAATGATTTCCTGGCGGATGTGTCTATACAGTACTTGAAATCAATCAGAATGTTCAGTAAAAATGTTAAAGTTTGGCTGCTTAGTGCTTTGCAAGAGCTTCCACTACTGCTCCGAAAGTCCAAATTTAAAGGTACGTTTGAGTAATAGATTATAGGAAAATAATATCCACTTAAACTGTGGAGAAAGCCATGTTGCAAGACAGTTGCATAATTTAATCTTAGAACTCTTTTTAGCTGATGTAACTCTTTTCGTAATGAGGACTAGAGTTAGTTGGGGTACAGGTGAAAAGAAATGGTGCCAAATAACACGTGAGAACAAATTTAAGTCAAATTATTCCCAGTCTATGGCAAATTAAAGTGTGCTTGACTATTTTCAATGGTCTGTCTTTTGTCATGATCACTCTGGCGATGTAGATGATCAGGAATAGTATGCAGTGAAGGCATCCTGTCTGACAAATGTGGCAATCTGTGTCTTCACCTTGCAAGGGCAAGGTTAATTAATATAAGTTAATTAATAGCTATAAGACAGTTCAATAGTACGAAAAAAGAAATGCCATAGGCCCTTAAGGAAACTGTGTCTGTCATTAGAATAGGATTTGAATAGTGTGTAATGTATAAAACTGTGCCTATATGTGTGTGTTTGTAAGCACATAAGTGAATGCACATAGATATATATGATGCTAAAGCATTTGGCTAAAGCAAAATACTGCCGATTGCTGATTGAGCAAAACCCATCTGGGTGACAAGGCAGGGCTTCTGTGCAGACAAAGGGTCGTACTGTCCTTATTCATCAGGAAAGATGTGCACCGTCAGGCTTAATTCTGGCATTTCTTATCTTTTGCATGTGGGACAGTGCAGACTGAGACATGTATTTTTAGCATACTTGTGTACATGGAAGCATATGCAATTAGTCAGATACGGTGCGCTCTGTACTCATCCTGGGCTTTCTGGTTTGCACATACTTCAGAGAAACAGAAATTTTTACTTGAAAGCCTTTTCACTTGAAAACTGTTCCCTGTCTGCAGAATTTTGTAAGTTGATTTATACTTGATCTTCCTTCAACTAAGAATCAAGTATTTTGCATTTCATTCTTAAAAATGATATTCCTGGACCATGCTTTTTGTTGTTCTGACACAGGAACAAATAGAACCAAAGAAATCAAGTGTTAACAATGGTGCTACAGAATTATAGATGCACAAAGGTGAAGATTTAAGCTCTTTATATATCCTTACATATTTTTTTTATATATATACACATATATATTTGAAGTATTTTTTCTTTGTGCCATTGGTTAGCAGGTTTGCAGTGGAGGGAAAGTGGTAACCTAGGCAGCTGCAGCTTGCAGGCATTAAACCAGCAGGGTCCCTAGGGCCGTTACTGGGCTCCCTCAGGGACCTGCTTTCTCACGTAAAAGATCTGTCTCCATTGCTGTCTTTGGAATGTAAATATCAGTGATCTGAAATATCTTCCTCTTCTGCTTTAACAGAAGTTACCATGTTTGTAAAAAGACTCAGAAGAAAGACATATCTTTCCAATATGGCTAAGGTAAGTTCCAGAATCCATGAATCCAGAAACCAGGGTCATCACTGGCTTTCTTTTTGTTGGGAAGAGTGAGACAAAACGGGAGTTCTGGAGCTGTATCCCCATTTACATTTTGTTTTACAGTATCAATCTTCTCAGCTGTAGGACAGAGGAGATACCTTAGCCCCGTGTCATGTGTTGTTTCATCAAACTGCAGTTCCTCAGTGCTGTTTCAGTGCAGTGAGCTGTACCCTCCCATGGGGTTCCTTCCATCACTGGCTGTAGATGCCTCCAAATCAGCAGCTTTTTAGGTGGCCCAGGATACAAGAGAAGAGATAGGCAATGAATAGGGAAGAAAGCAGAGGAAAATAGGCAATATGTTGGCTCCTCTTCTTCAAAGAGCAAGGACAGGACTCTGCCAAGATACTAGCTGGCTTAAATCACTGCCCTGTGTCCCAACAGAGAAGGGACTGAGAAGGGGTGTGGTGGCTCTTTGGACTGCATGCTGGTGTCAGATTTTCCCTCACTAATTGTAGCTTCTCTTCATGGGAAAACCTCATTGCTGGCAACGTACAAAAGTCACGCTTCACTCAGGTAAAAAAATAAAAAGGAAAAAAACCCAATGCACAAGCATAAGAAAGGGTCTGTCCCCGTGAAGTTCCCAGCAGCCTCGGTTCCAGTTTGCTGCAGCAGCCCTCGGCAGTGGTGGGCACTTGGTAAGCGCAGCTTCCTACGCCTCTGAACAGAGCTTTCTGTGCATCAGAGGACATGATCTAGCAAGCCTGGGAGTGCCAGCCGTTTCCAGGCAAGCCGAAGCTAATTTGCGTATTTGGACTTTTATTTCTTTCTTGTGTGCCTGAGCCATGCTGTCAAGGGACTGGTTAGAGCGTTTTGATTCTTCCCTGCCCATCCCTAATGTGAGGAAAAAGTCACAGGAAGTCAACTTTAATTCATACCTGTGAGATTTATGCCAGGTGAATTTTAGCCTAGTTGGGGGGGATTCTCTTGCGGCAGCCTCGAGCTGTTTTACGTCCACTTGACACCGTTTAGCCAGCACAAAGTGAAGCTTGTAGAGCTGTGAATGTGGGTCATGTGTCGATGTGCGACCGAATGGGCTCCCAGCCTGGCTGCTGCTCCTGCTAGAAAGCTCTTGGCACCATTCTCACCAGTAAATGATGTTTGCACCCTCCCCAGGGCCTCTTCAAAGAAGGGCAAACGAGTTCCAGTGTAACTGACTATTGGAGCCATTAGCTACTTAAAAGTAAGGGCCTCAGCAAGTGAAATTGTAGAGTTCTGGTGAGTGAACATCCCCGTAGTCTTTGAGCAGTCACGTGGTCGGAATGGGATCCTCTGCTAGAGAACTTGCCAAGGCTCTCAGCTCTGGGCTCCAGTAGCAAGGAGAAGGTTGTGTGTATCAGAAGGCAGTCTGCACCACCACAGATGTTTGAAATGTTCATCTTGTGGGAAACACACAGATACTTCATGGGGATGTGGATGTCACTCAGGCCGAAGTACAAGGTCAGAGCAGATACTAGGGTTGGGTTGACTTGTATCCTGGTTCCCTTGTGGCCCTCCTCAGATGTGCAAGTGAAGTGGATGAAAAGGAGGAAAGTGGCGTCTCGCTCCTCTTGTGTTGTCTTCCAGCAATCTGGGAGGAGGGTTGTAGCCACTTCTTTGTACTTAATAGCTTGTTTTTGGCATCAACAACATCTTGGGGTAGTAAGTTCTGGGGTTTATTGTTTATTGAGTGATTTTTTTAAAAAAATCTGCCCTTTTTCATGCTACTTTTCATGCAAGCCCCTATCGTATTTTCCCTCAGTTATTTCTACCCTAAGTTGAATTTTATTTGAACTTCTCATGCAGGGGTCGTTTGTTGTTTCTTATCATCCTTTTCTATTTTTTTTTTTTCTGTCAAAACACATCCTGAATTTCAGCTAGGGACTGGTGGTCCAAGCAGGCTGCTGTGCTCCTAGTGAGCAGTAACACAGAGGAACTGTGCAGCTGCAGTTTCCAAATGGTGCAAACACCCCCCACCTTGTAGAGTACTTGGCAGGAATTTAACCACCCGCTGAGAAAATAGGGACAATTTTGTCAGGGTCAGCATTCAAAAGAAAGAAGTAACTTTCCCATCCTGTGTAGCTAAAGCAGGGTGAGGGCTGCTGCTACCTGGTCGTATAGAAGTTAATGGGTAGAATATAAGAAGGTGAGAATTCCTTGTGAGAAAGGAAGGAGAATGTAACGTGGCTCTTTGCTTGTGGTTGCTTGTGCCTCTGGGAAGCCATGTTTGAGCGTCTTCGCGGCTGGCTCTCAGGCACTTAGGATGCTCTACCTGGTCTAGTGAAATGAAATGGCTCGAGAAAGTAGCCTAAATAGTGGAATATGGAGTCGGGTGTTAGCAGCATATTGAAGGCTGGGTGCTTAGTGGTTCCTTTTTAATGCTTATGTTGGATGTTCTTGTGTCAAGCAACTGCTTGACTGGAAGCTCCAAGTGAAATAAGAGGAGACATTTTGGCTTTAACTCTGTGGAAGGAAATTCCTGTGTGAGAATCATGGTGCTGTTGATGTTTCAGTAGAGCAAGCAGAATAGCGAAAAACAAAAATCACTGGATTGGGGATTATATTTGTAAACAAGCAGGTAGCTGGATTCGCTGCTGTTTGTGAGGTACAGTGCTTACTGTCATGCAGATGATGAATGGAATTTCTGAAGATGTTTGTGAATCCTGCTTTTTTTTTTTTTCCTGAATTTTATCAGAAATTAGCTTTCCTCTGCAAGGCCACACTTGTACATGCATTATTCATTATGCACTAAAAAGCCCAAACTCGGTAACTTAGGCTCCTACTGATGCCAGTCTGAAATCAAGGGGCTAAATGTGTAGTTTACGTCTGTTATGTTAATGTCTTTAGTTTTAATTTTCTTCACTGTTTTCTCCCCTAAAATATTTTAGTCAAGAATCTGAAGCAATGCTGTGTGATCTGGCTATTGTCTGCAAGAAATAGTGAAGCAATAGAATCATAGAATCATAGAATGCTTAAGGTTGGAAGAGACCTCTAGAGGTCATCTAGTCCAGGTTGCACACGCAGGGTCACCTAGAGCACGTGGCACAGGACTGCATCCAAGCGGGTTTTGAAGATCTCCAGAGAAGGAGACTCCACAACCTCTCTGGACAGCCTGTTCCAGGGCTCTGTCACCCTCACTGTTAAGAAATTTTTCTTTAAGTTCCTATGGAACTTTTGATGCTTCAGTTTGTGGCCATTACCTCTAGTTCTGTCAGTGTCTTTTCACCAGTGAAAAGAGGCCAGCACCATCCTCCTCACTGCTTCCCTTGAGGTACTTATAGACACTGATCAGATCCCCTCTCAGCCTTCTCTTCTCCAGGCTGAACAGGCCCAGCTCCCTCAGCCTCTCCTCATAGGGCAGATGTTCCAGGCCCCTGATCATCCTTGTAGCCCTGCGCTGGACTCTCTCCAGCAGCTCCACATCCCTCTTGTACTGTGGGGCCCAGAGCTGGACACAATACTCCAGATGTGGCCTCACCAGGGCTGAGTAGAGGGGCAGGATCACCTCCCTCGACCTGCTGGAGATGCTCTTCTTAATGCAGCCCAGGATCCCAGCAGTTCATCAAGTTCATCAAGGCAGTTCATCAAGTTAAGCGAAAGATTTTTTTCAGTATCTGGGTAGTACTGAGTAGTCCAGTACCTGTAGTGAGTAGTACGGTCAGGAAACTAGGCTCATCCACAAATGACTCATAAACAGGTAATGAGATAAAATCTCCCATAATATTATTTTTACTTAAACCATTTTTTTTTCTGAAGATTCCAGTGTTATCTTTAGCTTCTCAAAGTTCTGGGTAATTTAGGAAAAACTGCCTTTGATTGAAAAATATATAAAGGAGAGGAGCACTGCAGGAAAGTTTGCCCTGATACAGTTTTCCATATTTTAGACAAAATACTGCTATTTGGCCTAACTGTAATAACTATAGGCAGATGCCCAGGCAATTGCCCAGATACTTTAAGTATCTGTCTGCCTTCTGTGCTCCATCACACACAGCAATACAACGTGTCATTGAAGAGAACATCATGCAGAACAAAAAATGCTTGAAGAGCACTTAAAATTTATCTCCTTTGATTCTTTTCCCCTGCATTTGGAGACTGTGTACACATTTAAAGCTAGCATTGAATAAGGGAAGCTTTTAGACTGAGTTAAGGATCTAACAAAATGACAGACACTAACTATTTTCTTATTATCTGTAGACAATGAGGATAGTCTTGAACAACAACAGCAAAGTCACTGTTCTAAAATCAGACTTGCATGCTGTCATCGATCAGGGATTTGTGGATATTCATGGAAACCCCTTTCAGAAGAAGTTTAAGAATCCGGATGACCTGGAGAATGACATAGGACTCAAATGTAATATCCTTTTGTGTCTTTTCTATCCTTTTAAGCCCTTGCTCGATGTTGTTAAAGCTCCAGCATTTCCTCTTGTTTATTCTTGGTATTTGCCTTAATGGGTATTACTGGCTCGGAGTAGCCCTAAGTGCTGGAAAAGAGCCAAGAAAACTGAGAGTGGAGCATGTAACATTGTCCTTTTAACTTTAAAGGTTAAGAATGAAAGGCTTTCAGTTCTGGTTGTGTCTTAAAGCTTTCTGTGGCGGAAGGGTTTTGTGTTGTTAAATGGTAGGTCTTCTAGGAGAGGGTTGGCCAACAGGGATATTCATTTGTTACTGTTTTCTGTGAGTGAAAGAAGAAGGAAGAGTTGCATACTGCATTTTCCTCTGTTACTAATCTAAATACACAGAATTCTTTTGTGTAGCCAGATTTGAAATACTATATTTTGACCTTACAGCATTCCTGCAGTTGCTCTGTCCTGCAGCCTCTGCAGTTGACGTTGTGCTATATGCAATAAAATACCCAGTTCGTGTGGAGCCATGACGTAACGTGTTTGCCAGTTTAATAGAGAGTAATGGGAACGTAATGGCAAGATAATTCCTAGATTAAGGAGCTGCTATTTAAATTCTTAGCAAGAGGCAGCTGGGACTAGACCGTGCACAGAAGTGACAGTGAGAACGTGAGCTCCTGGTTCCCAGCCTGCGGCCAGCTCGCTCTGCAGCATGGATGGGCTGCAGCCTTGCTGGGGCTGTTTCCAGGAGGAACAACTGGCTTTGTTCACGGACACATCATGAGAATCTTTTAAATAATATTGAATTATCTTTAATTTAAATAATGCCTTACTCTTTTCAACTTGGATTTACTGCCTTTTCTGCTTTCGTTGCTTTGTGAGTTTCAGTTTATAGTAAACGAGGTCTCACAAGCCTTCTGCACTTAACCTTCCTGAACGAAGACGTGTCCCTTAGAAGGGTGTAAATTAGAGAGATGCAATAGGGAGGTAACTTTTGGTGCTGGGAGGTGGAGTCTAATCTTTTAGGGATATAGCTGCTCTGGTATTTGGCAATATTAACTATTTTTGCTTGTCAACAGAATTTTCTGTTTTCTGTTGTTACCTAAAACAGTTTTCTTCCCCTCAACGGGTAAAACCTTTACTATAATCACTAGGTCAATAGAGCCATGGCAGAAGTAGATGTAAATCTGAATAGGGTAGGACTGATTTCAGAGTAGGATAAAATTTCATAGTAAAAGAATGATATGAGTGTATTGATCAAAATGCTATAAACAGATGTCTTAGCATATTTTAAATTAAAGGTTAAAAAAAAAAGTTAAAAACTGGAAATCAAACCAAAAAGCAAAGCAACTACTTCAATTAATGTATCTCCCTTGCATATTTTATAGGCTTGAATGACTTAATAGCTTTGTTGGACAATTCCACGGATATTCGGATTTTCCTGAACTGTTTGTCTTCAAATCTTCAGGCTTTTGTCATTCAGGTATAAAATTCACTTCATTATTTCCCGAAAAGAAAGGGTGATCACACCGATTATCATGTTACATGCTGACTTATCAATAGTTTGCTGGTCTTGCACTGTACAACAGCAACCTGAGCAGACTGCAGATTTGCATAAATACAATTTATGCAGGCTGCAGAAAAGGGGGAGCTAATTGGCATACAGGAATTCCAGCTGTGCAGGCAGCCTCGGTGCGTGTGTCCACTCAGGCGATTCCTGTATCTCCAGTCCCACTTTATAGGCGTCCATTATGACACTCTCTTACATATTCAGATTTACAAGAAAAAGGGTTTATAAAATGAAGAGAACACTTCATGATTCCTGAAGCTCCTGGGTCGTGTAACCATTGATTTGAGCAGGTGGTCGGAGTGCTATGTTGTTGTACAGCGGCTCGGGCACTTGTTTCTGATGGAGCCATGAGGGTGGTTGAACATGGCAAGAGATTGTCCAGAAAGACCGTGAAATCTCTATCCTGAGAGGTATTTCTTGACTGAGTAAGTTGACTGGACAGGGCCATGAGCAAGTTCAACTAATGCAAACTGCTTTGTGCAAGGAGTTGCACAAGATGGTGTCCAGAGGCCCCTTTCAACCTGAGTTATTCTAGGATACCAACCAAGCAACTGCTTGTTCCACCTTTGCATGCACTTGGTATTTGGAAATATTGTCTGCAGTATAATAAGGGGTTCTTTTAATTAGCTTTGTCATAAAGCATTCTTTTTCTCTTACTTGCAGCCAAGCAAGAGTAAAGAGGAGTTTAAAAAAGTGGCAGCTAATTTCCAGCTCCGATGGAACTTCCTGTTAACTGGAGTAAGCAAAGCTATGACACTCTGCCGTACAGTGAGTTTTGGTAAGATCTTTGTGACCTTCATCTGATACCCCGCTCTGTGAGTTGAGAAGATGATAGAGGCAGGGGATCATTTTAATTGACATAAATTCAAGCTACAGTCAAAAGGGTCATCGCTTGTTCCTACTCCCTTTTTTGTTTGACGCAGCAGCGCTTGTCTGGTGCTCTGGGTAGCCAGATCGGGGAAATTAAATAGTTAATTTCCAGCCAGATCAGTTGTCTGACCCAAAGTCTAGCATGAGAAGGGGGTGAAGGAGAGTCATGGGGCTGGGGGCATGGGAAGGGCAGGACTCCCTCTTTCGGCAGAAGTTACTGGTTGTATGAGGGGAAGGGGGAGCAGGAGCCCGAGGTGTGAACATCTCTTCACCCAGCAAAGGGGCGTGATGGAGAGCGGGGCCGGCGTTATCTCAAGTCATAAAACTTCCAGATCTCTCAAGCTCCCAACCTTTTGTGTGTAGTGCAACATATCAAAGTCAGTAAAATAACTAGTTGCCAAAAAGACACTCCTATTCACAGCAGCTTTACTCTCCTTCCTTTTCCTTGTGCCTTAAGCCCACCCAAGTATTTGAGTAGCCAGCAGCAAGCATGTTCAGTCACTCTCTCTGACTGACAAGTAGTCACTCTCTCTGAATTAATTCTCTCCCTGTTTCAGTGCTCTGAGCTGTAACGCATTAAATCAGTCACACACCACTGCAAGGCAAGGGGAGCAGTCAAATGGTAGAGAGGGCAGGACCCCAACCACATTTATTCCAGTTTTCTTGAACTGGCAGGACTGTGTCTTCAATCCCGTCTCTGTCTGTGTGCCTTCCATTTCTGTATGGCATCAAACTTAACTGCTTTTCTCTTCACTTGGAGAACCTTGCACAGGCTGCTTGTAATACATCTGGAGAAGTTCTCCTCGAACGCCTGATCTCAGACCCTGTTGAGCTTTTTTTTTTTTTTTTTTTTTCTTTTCCAAAGAAGCACTTTCATATTTTTTGCTGTCCTTTTGAGTGGAAATCCACACAAATAGCCCCCCAAAATCTTATTATCTTCTTTGAAATCTCTCTTCCAAACTCTGCTCTCTCATGTTTCCTACAAAGACTTAACAAAGGGATGTGCTAAGACTTAACAGAGGGAGTGAAGCTGTATTCTTCACTCTTCTTTTGTGGCTAACTTCTCTGTGTGTGTGTGCGCGTGTGTATGTGCACAAATGTATTCCCACTCTGCTGTTAGCTGTTTCTTTGAGTTTGGATTGCGAACTCTCTGGAGCAAGGTTGGAGTTTTGCTCTGTGTCTGGCTTGGTCTGCAGCACAGTGGGGTCCCTGTCCAGAACTGCAGGTATTACAGTGTTACAGTCATAATAAAATAATCCTTCCTCTCTGCCTCTCAAAATCTGGAGTTCTCTGCAGAATTCTTCGTTGCTGGAGGCAGTATTTTGGGCAATGAGGAGGATGAGAATGAAGTCCAAGAACAGGAAGCATAACATTTACTGAAATCCTGCATGATAAGGGAATCCTCTCCCGTCTTCCCACCACAAGCGAAGTTTAATGAATTGCTCCCCTGTTCTGCAGTTGTCCCTGCCCAGGGACACAGTTCATACCACTTGTTTTAGAGTGTCTCCCTTCCTCTGCTGAGCTTTCCTTAAACCAGTTACAGATTACACTTTCATCCTATTTTGATAGTCTTCCTATTTTGCTTCGTTAACACCAAGATCGAATTTATTCTCACGTATGAAAGAGTTAAAGAATCTTTTCTATTCTTGTTCCTTGATGCTCCAATTAATTTGGTCATTATTATCATCATTCTTAGCACCCTTAGTTCTTTAAGATGTTGGTTGTATAATAACACTGCCGCCTTTCCTATGAGAGCAAGATACGTAGGATTTCAAATTTTAGTGGACAAAACTGAAGCAGTTATGTTAACAAGCCATCTGGTGTGAATGTTTTGTAGTCAGGGTCATTGCTTTTCAGAAAATCCTTAAATCTCAGCATTTCTTGTAGGAATTGTGAGCATCGTGCAGACTGAAATAAGCAGCATCCATGCTCAGGAGATAAAATTACTTTGGCAAAACATGGAATTTTCTATAAATGTGTAAGTGTCGGGTGAGTGCAGTGCGATGCCCCCCAAAAAGAAAGGGCACAACAGTAACCAAAACCAAACTCACCTCCAGCCAGATGCTCCTGCTTGAAGGTTGGCGCTTTGGGCAGTTGTGATACAGTGACATGCTCACACCTCGCAATTTAGGATCAGCTTTTACCTTTTTCCACCTCGATCTCCATGTGGATGATGTCCAAGTGTGATCAGGGGAGCAGTGTGTCAAGCAGCAGGGTGCAAGTGTGCTGCAGTAGCCAGTGCTAAGGGGCCTCCAGCCCCTCTTCTTGCCAGCAAGTTGTGCTCCTGCCTGTCTGCATGGCAGAACCTGATGTGAGCTGGTGCTGCTCCGTTTTCTCTGTCAGCGGAGCTGCTGGGACACCCCGGGACGCGTTGCTGAGCCGCGCTGGCCGCCCGGCCGCAGAGCTCCGTTTGCACGTGCAGCGCGTTCAGTACTTCCTACTTACGGAGCGGCTAGATGGGCTCCTGTTCCCATCAGACATAACTCTGCTTTGTTTGTGGTTGTGCTGTGAAAGTAGAAGGGAAGAAGAGTTCTCTTCACTATCCTCAGTGGTCAGCTCTGTGCCAGGGTACATCCTCCCTTCCCATGGGAGACACTTGAGGATTTATGTCGAGATAGCTCCAGGTGCGTGAGGATCACCTCGGTTTCGTGACCTGCCTTCCACAGGACTCATCTCATCTTTGGACAGCACAGATGATTCATCAGATGCCATTGATGCCTCTACAAAAAGGCTGAACACCAGTTTTCAGCACACACTGCCTTACACAGTCTCAAAAAATGACTTTTTGAGAGGCTATTTATGATGAGCAGTTTATGCATTCTCTTTTCATTAGCAAACTGCGTCAGCCTAATACCAGGTCAAAATCCTGTCCCTGCATCTTAGCCCAGGGAACAATTGGAGTGGTAGCTTTTGCTTCACACTTAACACTTTTTGAATATGCAGTAACTTCTTGCTGATGCCTGTGTGCACATTTTTGTTGTTGAGATTGTGAATTGCTTGGTGAGCTCCTGTGCAGATTTATGACGTGGAAGAAGACCTCTCTTTACTGTAAGGGGCTTCCAGCCAAAGGTAGGTTTTAAAGTTCAGTGGCCTCCGTGAGTCTTTCTCTTGGTTTTAGCAGCTGTGCCCCAGGGTGCCAAGTTGGCCATCTAATCAGAAAATACCGAGTATCTTGAAGTCTGCAGGAGGGTTTGACTGGGAAGAGGTGGAATGATTTGTCTGTGTGAGAGAGGGACTTAAATAGGAAAATGAACAAACACAAGTATACTTTTATCTCTAGCTAAAATAAGGGGAAAGGGCTTTCGCAATCTGCAGTTGGTGCCTATTTTGCTGATATGTGGAAGCACATAATTTTGTAAATGCTGTCTGATAAGGGCTGCTACTTTGTGTAGCCTGTGACATTAACAAAGTCCTTCAAAAGGGACTACATCATGAAGACAGACAGATGAAGAGGTGGTTATAATTACTTATGTTTTTCTTTAAACCTAGGATCCTGGCATTTATTTCATTTGCTGCTCTTGGAATATGTTGCTCACATTTTCCAGTCCCATCTAGAGGAGGAGGGAGATGAAAGTCTCTGTGTCATAGAGCAAAGCGACTCAACCGTTCTGTTGGTTCATGAACCCGACCATCTCTTGGACAGTTTTGCAGAGCAGCAGCCTGAAAGCAAAGGCCCACAGCCAACTCCGGAGACTTTGACGCAGAACCAGAGCAATGACACTTTAAGCAACATTTTTTTCAGGGTTCTGAGTTGTTTGGTGGACGCAGACACAGGCAGCAAGGTGAAACAAATCATCAACTTCAGAAAGTTACAGTGATTGCCAGGTTATAAGGGGGAGAACAGGGAGGGGGTATGGGATTTGTTGTGGGGCTTCTGTGTGTGAAGCAGAAATAACAAAGGGCAGCTGTGTCCAAAGTCACCTCCAGGCCATAAAACATTGTCCTCACTGCACACCCACTTCCGAACTGCTTTGTGGCAGGTATTTTCCACATTGCCTCCATCTGCCTTACCAAGGCCCCCTAGTTCTTGCACAGGCCCTTAGGTTTCAGAGTAGCTTCAGTTCCCCCTTGGTGCTGTCCAAGCACCCTCCATGCTGGTCATGGCCTCACCTGACAGGATCTATTTGTTCACTGATCAGAAAAGGGAGCGCATTGTGTCATCTTTCCTCAATATTAGAGGCACTGATAGGCTCTCCACCCTCTGTACACCTATTAGCTTTAGCAAAACATTTAGAAATATAAAATCTGCTGTGCCAGACTTATAATTTTTTTGAAGTCACCCAAGTCGATCAGAAGGAACGAGAGACAGAAAATACAAGTCGAACTCTCCTAGAAAATGGATAAATATAAGGACATGTGGGAACATGTGCAAGTGGTTAATGCAAGTGATTCATTAGACATTCAGCTGTTTTCAGATTTCTCTTCCTTGCAATAACACCACTATCTTAAGTCATGGGGAATGTGTTTTCCAGAAAGCAGAGCTGGACAAATGCTAATGGCACCAAGACTGATGAAGAAAAATGTATTTTAGGGTGATCCTACTGTAGTTCTTTTGCTGGTTATTTTGCACTGCTCAAGATGTATTCAGTTTTTATAAAATAGGATGAGGATTAGAAAGGGACTTTTTTATCAAGTGTCTTTATTAATTAAGACTGTTGAAGGATTCTTGTTTTAAAATATAAAGATGAAACCAGATTGTTAAATAAAACTGGGGAAGAGAAGACACAAAAGGGATGAAACACAGGAGCGGTTTATAGGAACATCATGTGCATGTTGGACAGTGATTGGGTTTTTTAAATGCAATATACTGTCCTCCTGCCATACCTCCTTGACCTCAAAGGCCAAACTGCAAGCTTGGGATGTGAGCTGTCCCCAAGGCAGATCTAGGCCGTGGATGGGCAGAAGCTTCTGGCACTTGTGTCCTCAGGAGAGGCAGCGGCCCCCAGCTCAGCGGCTGCAGGGGCTCCTCCTCGGGAGCCTGTCCGCGCTGCTGTTTCCTGGGCTCCTGCTTTGCCACCTGCCACACTGGTCTCTGTATCCAGGGTGCGTTTTGTCATTTTTCTTTTAAATTCTTTACCACACAGCCTCTGCAGTTCTCTTTGGCCAAGTGTCTGTCTTCAGCTCCCTTCCTCCACTTTAGCGTCTGCCAACAGCACCAGCCTCCATATCTTGTTCATCTCGTCCCACAAGGCATTTCTGTGCCTTCCATGCAGTCTGTTAGGCACGGAAAAATCTGTTCCTGGCACCTCCACCCTCATTGCATTGAGGGGAGTGCTAAAAACTCAGCTCTGCTGCGAAGCCCTGGGAAAATGAGAGGGAGGACTGGTAACAGAAATCAGAGAAGCATCTCCGAACCCTGCCCTTGCATCAGCAGTATCAATATGTGCCTGTGTCTTAACAGATCGCTCCATGATCTCCCAGTTGTCACCTTCATCCCTGCTTTTCCTTCCCCATCTGTTCTGGGTCCTTCATTCGTACTTTGTGCTGAATATAAATTACACTCCTCAGCAGAGAGACCATGTTGTTTTCCGTTTATTTTGAACAGCCAAGCACATCTTTGCATCTATTTCTTTTTTATTTCAAAGCGTGAAAATTATTGTTAATTATCTAGAAAATTGAATAAATACCAAGTTGCTGACATCTCCCCAAGAAAACCTTATCTTAATGTGAAAAGCTGTAGAAGAAGGGGAATGAGGCAATGCAGGGTTTTTTTTAAAGCAGGCTTGCTGGACAGCGTGGCAGATGAAATACTGTGTAGCCAAAAAGAATTAGTCCCAACTAAGAGTTGTTGAAACTAATGGCGCAAGCGAAGGAGCTGTGAGGGAACTGTAATCTGTGAAAGTGCAGCTCGGAGAGCATTGGTCTGATCTTCATGGCTTATCACAGAGCTGGCAGTTAGTTTCTCGCAGCACGAATAGCATTTTTTTTTTCATCTAGAAAATCCCATTCTGTGCTTCTCCTCTTTGTTCACCTGTTCCCAAATTAAAATCCTATTAAACTGCACACCTGCCGCGGCTTTATCTGCCGAGCACTGGGCTGCAGCTTTTAATCCAATTCCACGCCCCCGTCACATATAATAAACCGCAAATCAGAGCAAGGCAACACCGTTCATATGAAGCTCAGCTGGCAGACAGGAAATCAGACACTTTGGCTTAGTATAAAGGGATAAAAAAATAAGGGAATAATTAGCTGTTTCACATGAATGAATGAGGAGTGTTCATCATCCAAGTGGTGTATGTAAACCAGGATACAGAGATCAAGTAAAAACAATAACTAAAGCGATCAAAAATTAGAGTGTGATCCTGAACCTGACTAAAGCCAGTGGCAAAACTTGTGCTGACTTTCGGAAAATAGGATTTCAGAATTAAAAAGCAGTCCCTGTGAGAGCGAGAGACAGGACTGAAATCTTATGTTTTTAAAAAGGGAAGAACAGAAGGTGTTAGAGCAGACAGATAAAATACAAATGATGTGTTAAAAGACAGAGCGCGCTCTGACCAGACCTTTGCTACCCTGCAAGGAAACACATACGCATCTCTGCTTTGCTGGGTTAACTGATGTAAAATTAGGTTGGGTATCTGCAGGAAAGAATAGGGAATATTTTTTATTATTATTCAGTAGAGGGAAAAACTAATTTACAATCTCTAATTGTCAAAATCTCTAACTGTCAAAACATTTACATGTTTCTGTTCTAATTTTCAGCTCATCCAGGTCATGTTGGAAGACAAAATTACTAAAACTTCTGTTAAGTTGGATCTTCCAATTGGAAAAGAAGCACTTGTTACTCTTAAAGATGGACAGAAATTCATTATTTGTGCCTCTGATGCACAGCAAATCTCCACAGAAGACCAATCTGACTTTTGAATATTATTTATGAGGATAGGCCATACTTACTTTTTGATACCATTTTACTTTTTTAATTTTAAATCTTTTTTTTTCTGTAAATACTAAATTCAAAACTGTGCTAATGATTATTGGGCAGGGTTTTAGGTTTTCTTGTGAAGTAGCTATTAGACTTTATCTGAATAAAGCTTCAGAATACACAGTGGAATACTTGTGTTTTCTGTGTCTTGTATTCCTGCCATTGGGAAGGCTGAAGGCCTACCTGGAGTCATTGTGGTGAATTTATCTGGAAGCTAGTGAATAGATCGACCCTGCACCAACCCTGCTTTGTGTCTACCTTAAAATGACTATTTATTGCATATAGCATTTAGCAGAAATGCCTAAGTCTTGAAAAATTCCTGCATGGTTTCCCATTGCTGCTGGGTACAGAGAGTCAATAGCTCAGATGTAATTGTATTAACTGAAATAAAATAGGTTGTGTATAGTGTTATTGATTTCTTTATCATATGTCAGAAACTCAAGTTGTTTAAACTTGCTCTATTAAGCATAGTACAGGCAAAAGATTGTAGAATAACTTTATATGAAATACTAAATAAAAATAAAACAAAATTTGTGTTGTGCATGCATCGGTTTACATTAGGAAGACAACTAATTGTCCAGTGAGAGACACAAGGGAATTGGCTTTCTGAAATGTGCTCGGAGTGTATATGAGCCTGCTTCATGATTTTGACATGGGCATCTCCAGGGTAGGAACAAAAAATGGAAGGGCAGGGGGAGCTTATCTAGCTTTTATTAATTCGGGTTTGGGAAATGTACATTTGTTTTGCACTTCTGTGTACTTTCCTGCTTCTCAGCTCAAGTGCTGAAAGAATCCATATTCAAAATTAGCATGTGAAGTGAGGACCAGACGCTGAAGAACGGGTGCAAGTGTCTTCAGTTGCATTGGTAAGAGTTTCGTGGACAAATTTCTCTGGGGAAAGCATGTTCCTGCCTGAAAAGAAATAACGGGCTTTACGGCCTCTTACACCTGTTTACACAGTTTCTTCAGGTTACTGTGATGAAGATAAAATACCAAACAGTGGGTTTAGGAAAACAGAAGCTAAAGATACTGGGTATCTCAGTTTTTATTTATAAATTTCTATTCTAGGTTAGATGTGTAGCATATTTTCTTGAGACAATTAAGCAAAAATGAGAAGATTAGACCAACTTTATGGTCCGTTCTTCACACTATGAAATGTCTGTTGACAGTCCGCTAAATGTGTCCGCAAACCTTACCAAAGGGTCTCCTGAAAGATTTATTCTCCTCTGCCTAAGGCTGAGCCAGAACTCCTTAAATAATTTCTGTGAATACAATGAAAGCGTGAGCTTGTGTATTTTGAAGAACTGTTAAGTTTGCATCGAAGGGGTCTACTGCCAGGAGCGGAAAAAGAGCCACGACACAAAAAAAAAAAAAAAAAAAAAAAACAGTGCCGTTTATTTCAGCTCCAATATGCACTGAAACCTTTGCCTAGCTAAGCCCTTACCTAGCGGCCGCGCTGCAGGAGCGGCTCCATCCCCCTAGACGGCACCTGCCGAGGTCGTGCTGCGCTCCCGGCCAAGCGGCGCGGCGGGGCGCGGGGCAGCGCTGCGGCTGCCGGCGCGGCCGCGGGAGGGAGCTGCGCGCCGGGCGCGGCGGAGGGCGCCGCTGCGGCAGAACATGTCGGCGGCGGCGGCGTGCTGGCTGGCGGCCGTGCTGTGGGGCGGCGCGGCGCTGCCGCCCGCGCGCGG